>NC_046221.1:160213222-160900148 GCF_009819885.2 Catharus ustulatus
GAAGGTTATAAACAGCAACAAAATAGTTAAGGAAGGACAAGGAATGAGAAAGGAACTATCAACTTCAAGTCTCCTTGGTGTAAAGACTCCTGAGTCTTTGGCCACTTTGATGACCACCAGTGGCCTTGGTCATGTTGCAGCTCAGGCATCAGCTCTGTAGTGTTCACACAGCTGACTCAGGACGAGGTGCTAAGGGCTGACTGCTTTGTGCACCATAAAGAGGGACCTTGCTGATGTTTTCATCTTCCTTGGCAATGCACAAGCACATCCAGCCAGATCTCTGCCTCTGCTCTTCACCATCCATCCTCCAAGTGTAAAATATCCAAGTGTAAAATAAGTGTAAAATATCAGGGAAGTTGCATAGCCAAGTTCTTTGTTCTGTTTATCATAAAGACAGCTCTGTGTGATCCCGGAACAGCCTGCTAGTACACAGCTGTATCATCATCCCAAACCTCACCAGGCTGGAAATAACTCACCACCCTGGAATAGCAGAATACACAGAAGAATGGAAGGGGCTTTGTTGGGTTTTTTCTATCTGTTTGCTGTAGATTCATCCAGGACAGAGACTTTTGCTCCAAAAGGATGGCTGTGTGTTAGACAGTAAAAGTACAGACACAGGATCAGAGGTGAAAAGCACACACCACTGCAGATTTCTAGACCCTTGGTCTGCTTTATTAACCAGCTTTATTAATGAAGCTTTATTAACCAGCAATCCTGATCAGATTCTAGGCTTCCAAAAGCCTTAGGAAGCAGCAAAACTGGCGTTTCTTTTTCTTTTTTGCTTTCTTTTACACAGTGATATGTTTTCATCAGAACTTTATTCTGGGCTCCTACAGAGCAGCTTTATCAGTGTCACTCAAAAGATGCAGCAAGACAGCCATGAAGAAGGGATGCAGGCAAATCTCATTTAATTAACATCTTTGCCAACCAAAGCCTAAGCTTATGTGAATGTCACATTTAAATTTTAGGCCTTCATATTTTATTTTTTAACAACCCATCAGCATTTCTAATAATTTTTAGCTCAAGGACTGTTAGAACTGTTATAAAACCTAAAATTTTGTTGACTGCTTGCACACTTCATCTCCCAGGCCAGCGACATTTGCAAGTTTAGTTGATTGAAAAGGAATCTTATTTCTCTGTTGCTACTTTTCAGTCAGATCATCATCTCATGGACCACTGGGACAGCTCTGAGGGTTTTTGCACAGGAGACCTTGGCAGCTCTGGAGTGAGGGCAGACAAGGCAGGCTCATGCAAGTCCCTGTGAAATCCCATCCTCAAGCACCCAGCAATGACAGAGGCTCCTGAATATTTAATCCCACTGGGAACGTGCATTTATTTGCTGCTTTGAGGTAGGTATAAAAATGTAGACAATTGCCCTGTGCCTTAAATAGGAAGTTTAAGTAAATACTTAAATGCAGAGCTGGTGACCCCACTAATAGGGATAAGCAGCCAAAATTAAGCTCTGTATCACTGTGCAGTTATCATCTCTAGCAGTGAGTAGTGTTAGATCTTTGTTTGGTGAAATTCTCAGTTTTTTCTGATCCTTAGAAAGGGATGGATACAACAGGTAAAGTCTCTCTTGCCTACCTCAGTTTTTACTTGCAGTGGTCTAATAAATCCTGAGATTTCTATAAAGGAGCACTACAAAAGCAGGCTGTTGGATACACTTTGCTGGTAATAGAAAATTGTCATTTTAGGATTCTAAGCTTTCAAGCTCTTTGCAATTTTTGGAACAATTTTGCTTAAGCTTATTTTTGATAGTTTGACTTATTTGGTTTGGGTTGGAAGGGACCTTCAAAGGTCAGATAGCCCAGCCCCACCGCAATGCACAGGAATATCTTCACCTGAGTCAGGTTGTTCAGAGCCCCATCCAGCCCAGGTGGAATCCCATCCCTCAGTCATGTCAGCCACACCACTCAGCTTGGAATCATCTGCAAATCTGCTGATCTCCCTGTCCTCCAGGAGTGCCCCAGCACAGCTTCAACAAAATCTGTTCCACGATCTGATGAGCCACTGAGGCGAGGAACATCAAATGCACATCTGTCCAGAAGACAAAATAAATTTTAAAAAGACAACCCAGAGAACATTTATTTTCACAATCCGATTATGCCTTTGGAGCAAAACTCTGGAATTTGCTCAGTCTCATCAGAATCACAGAAACCCAGAACCACATAACAGGTGAGGTTGGAAGGGACCACAGTGGGGTCACCTGGTGTCCAGAGCACAGGATTGTGTCCAGACAGTGCTGGAATATCTCCAGTGAAGGGAGACTTCACATCTGCTTTGGGCAATCTGTCCAGCACATGAAAGAAGTTCTTGCTCACGTTCAGGTGGGAAAAATCAGGCTACACAGTTGTGTACCCAGGGCTTGTTCTGCACCTTTTATTCCCATTTTATTACATAGAGAAAATTGAGCGTTTTAGCGAGACCTGAAATAGTTGTGGGGGAGGAGGGCCTGGGTCTCTCAAGCTGTGCCAGGGCGTTGCAGTTTGGATCCCGGGAAAATTGCCTCAGAGGTTTCCAGGCCTGGCAGGGCTGCCCAGGGAAGGCTTCTCTGAAGGGAAACAAAAGCCGCGGGGATGTGGCACTTGGGAGCACGGGTGGGTCTGGCAGTGCTGGGGGAGCGGCTGGACCCGGTGCCAGGAATGAATTTTTAGGTAATTAATAAGTTAGGAATTTTCCCGGTTTTTAGGATGAATTATTCCCTGTGAGGGCGGAGATGGGGTGGGGGAAGGGGAAAGGAGGGAGCGCGCGCGACCTGCCATGCGCGGCGGGTCACGGGTGACGTCACGGATGACGCAACGTGCCCTGCCTTATAAATCCGCGCCGCCGCGCCCGGCCCCTTTCGCTCCGCGGCGGCCCAAGGTGCTGAGTCCTTCGTACGAAGCTAAGGCCGAACCCCCCGGCGACCAGCACCGCGCCCCGCCATGGCCTCCGTCTCCGAGCTCGCCTGCATCTACTCCGCCCTCATCCTGCACGACGACGAGGTCACCGTGACGGTGAGTGCGGCCGCACAAGATGGCGGCGGCCGCGCGGCATGGCCGCCTGAGGGGCCGCGCCGGGCCGGGCCGGGCGGGCTCTGAGCGCCGCTGTCTCGTTGCAGGAGGACAAGATCAACGCGCTCATCAAGGCAGCCGGAGTGAACGTGGAGCCTTTCTGGCCGGGGCTGTTCGCCAAGGTGGGCGAGAGGGGCCGCGGGCCGGGCGGGGCGGTGTGTGGGGCTGCCCACCGCACCTTCACGTGTTAACGAGGCTTCGCTGCTGCTTGTCGTTCTCGCAGGCTCTGGCGAACATCGACATCGGGAGCCTGATCTGTAACGTGGGAGCGGGCGGCGGAGGGGCTCCGGCTGCCGCCGCTCCCGCGGGAGGTGCCGCGCCCGCCGGCGGAGCCGCCCCCGGTGAGTGGAGCCCTGGAATGGTTTGAGCTGGGAGCTCTCAAAGGGCATCGCTTCACACCCCTCTGCCGTGGGCAGGGACACCGTCCTCTACACCAGCCTGTTCAGGGATGAGGCAGCCACAGCTTTGCAAGCACCAGAGACAGAAACTTACACGTGGTTTCTGCCATGTGTGAGTGTTCTGGAGCAAAGCACGCCCTCCCCTTGAGAAAGGCTGGCGTTGCATGTGAAATCGGTGAATCAGTGTACAGCATTAGTGCTCCCTCAGAATTAAGACTGCTCTTCCTGTATGCCATCGGGGTCATACAGAGCATGAGCATCTCCTCTATAAGAGTTTTTCAGGTTTGATAGAAATGAATTCTGAAGGCACAAAACCACTTTGCTAACAGTACAAACATTATTCGTGGGCCACTGGTTTAGGTTGTTAGGACTGCTCAGGTCTTCGTGTTTGACGTTAGTGATTACATGTGACACCTCTTGTGACAAGTGACTTCTCTGAGCTGATAAATTGTAAAATAAATCCTGTCTCATTTCTCTTCCAGCTGAAGAGAAGAAAGAAGAGGAAAAGAAGGAAGAATCAGAGGAATCTGATGATGACATGGGCTTTGGTCTTTTTGACTAATCAGTTTTGTACCAGCCTGTAATAAAGAACATCTACTTGTACTTGTGTCTGTCAGGTGGATGTTTGTGAATAGGGGAGGATGGCCAAGCTACCTGCAGCTCCTGAAACTGCTGTCATGAACAAAACCTCAGTGAGCAGCGGGTGCGGTGACAGCCTGGAGCTGCAGGATGGGTTCAGCAGAAGGGCTGAGGCTGGGCTGGTGCTGCAGCACCTGTGGGTACAGCAGCAGTGCAGCAGCACCTCTGGGTACAGTACAGCAGTGCAGCTCCTGTGGCACAGCAAGGCCAGAGGTTTTCAGGTGGGGGAAAAGGCTGCAGTGCTCAGGCGAGGGGCTGGGGTTGTGTAAGGTACAGAATGTCAATGCCTGGCCAGAAAACTGCTTGGAGGGTGTGGGAGGTGATGCAACACAGCACTGCAAAGGAGCTACTTCAAAGGTATGAATTTCATAAGTAACATTTGAACAGGACTTTTCCAAGGTAAGGGCTCTTTTCCAAATGGATATTTCAAAGTATTTGAGGCATTACAGAATTCCAGGTGTGTAAGAAGGGTGCCCCAAAGTTGTGGACCAAACACTGGTGCACTCTGCACTGTCTCACCTTTTGCATTTATGTAACAACTTTATGACAGGGTGTAGGTGTTTGTATTATCAACTCGTTTAAAAATACAAAGATACCCAGGAAAGAATTCTTGCAGTGCACACACATGAAATAATGAGGCAGAGTTTCACTGGTAACACCTTTTTAATAGGTCAAAGTAACTGTACAGTTCATTATATTCTTCCTGAGAATAATTTATATCCCTCAACAGCAAAAAGGGAGTGTGGTTTTTATTTTAACAGAACAGATGGCATAACTGGAAAATCAAGGAAAATCTAATTACACTGCTCTACTGTAACTCCTCCCAGGCAAGATAGACAAAAGGATGGGTTAGTTAACTACAGTGGGTTTAAAATAGTCATCATGGCTTTAATCTGTCTTTATAAATTATATAAAAATGGGGGACATGAATGGTTACAGGTCTCCTCTAAATGCAGCTCTGAATTGCTCTGGTACAAAGCAGCATTTTCACTTCCAAGGAAAACAACATTGCTACAAAAGAACTGGCACGTTATCCTGGTGAAAAAGACGAGTGTTCAGTTGTGTCCTACAGCTAGTTCCAAACAAATGCTTCACACAGTCACGTAAAAGTAAAAGGCAGGAAGATGAAGAGGGCTTTAGTTTGTCTTGAAATGACTGAAGTCTTGAAAATATAGCTTTTTATTCTTTCTCTGTAAATCGTGATTAGCATATTGCGACGTAAGTGTTCTAATAAAAAAAATTCCAGTCTGGATAGTTCATATACTGTGGGCAAGAATTCTCAGCCCTGAGGTTTCCCCGAATTCTTCACTTCACAATATCTTTCTCCCATCTGCTGCTCCAACAGTTTTGGCTCCAAGAGCGTGACCCGGTTGCAGCTCAATGGTGGCAGCTCGGTGCGAAGCGTGTCCCATGCGATGGTGTGACCCGCCCTGTGCCCCAGCTCGGAGGGCTCTGTACAAACCTCATCTGCTGATAACGCCACGTCCCGAATCCCAGCTCAGCTCTACCACAAAGACTCGGTTAAACTGTTGCAATGAGAGAACCAGCAGCGGTGGTCAGGTCTGCTGAAGCCAGAGGCGCTGAAGGCCAGGACTGCACTGGGTTAATCCTCACTGCTGGTGGAAGGTGAAGGAACATCCTGTCGCAAGCACAATTCCGAGGCTGATGACGCTCTTCCCTCAGTGCTTAGTGAGGTCTGGACTGGCTGATTTTCAGTCTGGCTTGATCAATAACATCCAGCAGGTTTTTGGCATCCACAGCCAGGGCGTGAGCAGCCGTCAGCATTTGCTTCTTGTACTCCTGCTGCAGGCTGGTCATGACGTACTGCTGGGCCAGCTTCATCTTGTTGATGAGCTCGGCCAGGTCCGAGTTCAGCAGCTTCTGAGCCATCTCGATCTGCAAGGAGAGAACCTGTGAGCCCTGGGGGTGTTTGGAACACTGCACTCACAGCAATGCCACAGAGCCACAGCCCCTGCTCACTCCCGACCGAAGCTGGGCTGTTTCTGAGGGCACCACGTGGAGCACCAGATGGAATCTGGCACCTGCTGAGCCACCCACTGGTAAACCAAGACCCAAGTAGTGGATTTAAACCACAACTTGGCATTAACAGCTTGTTATGGGTTCTCAGGTCCTTACTAACATCACTCTTTATTATTGAAGCAGCTCAAAAGATGAAACAAGAAGGCAGATACAGGTTGCTAAAGCACACAGCTAAATCAGCATGAACCTCTGAGACGGCACTTACAGAACCATTCTCTGGTTTTCTCAGTACCACACTCATTCAAGGTTTTGGAGGAAAACTGTTTTCATTATGAACTTCATTGAAAGCTCTCAGTCACTCCCCATCCAGAACCACAGACAACCTTACAGCTACACCAAGCTCTGCTCAATTACCTGTTTAATGACTTGGTGTGCAAGCAAATGACAGGTGTTATCTGCAGATGGAATCTGGGAATTAACCCCCAGCTCATTCCCTGCCATGGAATACTCAGGTTTATGTCACCTTCCTATGGGTGATGTCTATATCCAGTTTAAGAATCCTCACTAATACCAAGCCTAAGTCCATGCATCAATTTTAATAGAATTCATTTAATGCAGAATTATAACCCAGGAGTCCAGGTGTGCCTGTGCCAAGAAGGGAGCACAAAACCCTGTCCCAACTGGCTGAGGCTGACTGGGAAGGCAGTGGCTGAGCACCAGGTAAGCAGAGCTCCACGTACCTCTCTGTGGGTGCTTGCAGGGAGCACTGGGAGGGTCTCATCTACTGTTGCCAGTAAAGTTCTTAGTGCCAAACCAACCTCCTAAGAAAAAAAAGATTAAAGAAATAAACTTTAAAGACTTGGAAGAAATGGATGAGAGAATTTTAGGAGTGCAAGAGGCAGTGGATACATTTGATTGCTCATCTGGATTAAGAAGAAAGTTGGAATATGCCTTAGGCACTTCGAAATCCCACCTGCCATCAAAACAAGATGCAGGGTTAATAAAAAGTGAAAATGTGGAGAAGACAGCACACTACTCAGCACCTTGGATAAGCACAGGCAAGCTGGGCATGAAGCAGTGCTGCCCACAGTACTGGGCATGGAATGCAATGCTCTGGCTTCTGACCACAACCCACCCCATGTACTTAAAGAGCTTTTCTACTTCCAGCTTTCCAGACTGTTATAAATCCATGACACATTGTTGGCTTTTTGCAAATACTGGGATAAATGCTGTATGTATAATATGTATAATGTTAAAATAGCTTTTCTCTATGAATATAGGCTTTTTTTTTCTTTTCTTCTAATAGCAGAAGTTAAACATAAGTTTTTTAGAGAGAGTATGCTTAAACTACCCGCTTAGATGAGATAACAGTGAACGTGTGATGGGAACCCTGCAGCTGCAAAAGGCCAGCACCACCCCCAAATTAAAAGGTGATAGGAAGAAGATTAAAACCACAAACCAGAAACACACATGCCCTAAAAAGGCAGACCCAAGGAGTGGCCATGCTAAACAGTTCCCAAAAAAAGTTTGACTATGCATAAACACTATGAATATGCAACAGGCTGATGTGTTGTAAACCGTATTTAAATTTAAAGTGGCGTTCCCGAAGCAGCCTCGTGCTCCCACCCTTTGCTTTATGTTTATCTCCTATTGTCTTTTTATGAAACCTACTAAATTTTACCAGGACAGTGAAATGTGTTTTTCACACAGACCATTTCTCCCGTATCACCTGAAGACCTCATTCAGGGAAGGAATAAACCCCAATTCTGGGCATTGTCCCCGTACCTTCACCATGGGCACGTACTCCTCGGGCGGGGCCGGCTGGATTTTGCTGGACATTTCTATCACGGCTTTCACCAGCCCGGTGACGTTCTCGTACACTTTGTCATTGGAGCGGTCCAGGTTGGCCGTGGGAGGGGGGCTGATCTCCTGGGGCTGGATCTGCGGGCACAGAGGGGATGCTGGACCGGCTGTCCCCAGCAGATGGGGCTCGGTCCCTTCCCAGCGGGAAGGGCTCGGGGTCCCCACGCTCCCAACCCTGAAGGAAGCTGGGTTTAGTTCTTCTGACCCAACCTGATCTCTGAAATGACATTCTGGAATGGCAACTGCTTGCCAGGGTTTCCCTGAGGAGCTTCCAGTGTGACACTCTCAGCACAGAAGGGAATAATTTCAGTACTTAACGTGGTCCTTCATTCCAGAACGGCTTTTTGTGCTCCAAAATAATGTCAGAGCACACAGTGACATACTGACATGTTAAAGAGAGAACTGGAATGAGATCATCCTTGAGATCCCTTCCAAGCCAACTATTCCACGTTTCTATGACATTATTATTTTGTTAGTGAAATTCTACAGCAGGTTAACAAAAATGGTGTCACCAGTACAGATGGGAAATATGGAATGCTTTTAGAAGTTGATTTCCAAGAGATCAGGAAAAAACTAGTAAGTTAAAAATCCTGTGGTCTTTACTCAAGTAAAACTTTCCCAAGTCTGGAGTTAAATCCTAGACACACCAAAATAATCCCAAGTCTCAAACAAAAGAAACTTTGCAAACTTCCTTTGTAAGGTCCTCAGTATCTCGGAACTGTAGAACTACCAAGCATCCCAGTTTCCTGCAGCTATTCCCTACTACAGGATGCCCAAGAAACTCAATGTGAGCAGAAAGTTAAAAAATTCCTGATTTCCTCCTGGATCTGAGATGATTCATGGCACTGCAGCTCCCTACACTGGGTTACTGCTGGCTCTCAGGACTGGTCCCAGCTCCAGACAGGTTTCACTGCAAGCCCCTGATACACTGCCCTGAGGAAACTATGGAATGCTTGGATGAGACTTTTTCTAGAAGGAATGCAGAATTCAGCACACGGTGATTCCATTTCATAGCATTTCATTAAGTGGGTACCAACAGCTATTACAGAGACTCAATCTAGTGCATTGATCAGAAAATACCTTAGGAAAAAGAACACTGTAATTGCCTCAATCAGCAGGGAAAGGCTGTGATTTGAATCAGTTTCAGCAATCAAGAAGTTAAAACAGTCATTTGGCAAAGTCACATGCAGAGACATTTTGGAATAGGGCACGTACACACACGCTCACGCACTGCTTACCCTCCATGGCTATGGTTGAGCAGAATGTGGGGGGAGGTTAAAGAAATTTACCAAAAGAAGGGAAAAAAAGAAAAACAATATTAATAAAACTCAGCAGGAAAAAAAAATAAAACCAAACAAACCCAAAACATGTGTAGCAATCAGAGACCAGTTAAAAAGCCTGCAATGAAAACACATCCCCACCAGAACCGGCAGCCACTCTTGTTAGCTCTGGGTCCTGTGTGACAGAAGGACTGCTGTGCACCCTGTGGGCAGTGAAGGGTTTGCCATGCACCCCATGCTTCCTCCTGGCTGAACACAAGGGCAGGAGATCATGCAAAGCTGGACAGGAGCAAGCCAGTCTGGCAAGCAGCAGAGTGGTGAGTGGAGCAGAGGGCCTGGGAAAACACCTGTCCTGGGAACACTGCTGCTCCCTCTGCACTAACAGCCCAGGAATCAATGCATTTAAGAAAATTTTGCATTTGTCTTTCTGAAACTTTTTGTTTAGGTAAGTCATGATGGGAAATACAAGGTCATTTAAACTGTGCAGGTGTTCACAAGAACTCATCACAGCCGTGGTTAGGAACCACCAAGAACCCATTCCAGATGTCACCAACCCTTGGAACTCCAGGCCCTGACCTCTCAAGAGTATGGACATTGTGTTTCTTAGCACTTGGCTTCTCTTTGTTTATCCCCAATATCAACACTACTGTTCTGCAGAAGTCCTGGGTTTCTTTGTGGAACTGGCTGACTCTGCCTCACCCAGGAGCTCCCTGAAGGCTCCTGAGGGCAGGCAATTCCAATCCTCTTCATTTGTGTTCTCCCTGAAAAGGGAGTCTGAAATGAACCTTAGAACCATCTTCAGTTTAGGACTGCAGCCTAAAAAAAGCTATGCCAAAAAGTAATGGACTGTTTTCTTCAAGGGGCATAAAACAATCCAATTTCAAGAAAAATTTGTTAGAAAAAACCAAAATCAGTCCTCCTTTGCTACTCAAACAGCTATTTAGTACACAAATCCTGCTCACTTATCATTACTGGTGTCTCTGACTGCTCAGGTTTGTTTGTTGTCAAAAAGATGTATTTCAAAAACATTTTTTCATGTTCCAGCATCAGCATTTAGAAAGGAAATTTTAGAGAAGCCGAATTTAGTAACACATCTGTTACTGCTCTTGATGTTTTCTGAGGCTTGGCAGCTTGTAAAGCACTGGCATCAGTTTATAATAAATAATCCTGCTCAAATTCACCACTGCTGGCTATTTACACTGATTCTTAAACATTCCAATAATCCCAGAACAGAGCAGGAGTGAGACAGGCTGGCAGTGGCTGGGATCAAGTTGTGCTGAACACACTGCTCTGATGGCAGGTTCTCAATTTCATGTTCAGATGAAAGGGCTTTTTCTGTATTCCCTTAAATCACCTAAAATAAGGGTCACTCATCCCAACTGCTGTGGCCACCACACCATGGATTCCTGCTCTTTACTACAGGCTTGGCAGGGCTGTTTCCTGGAGATGAGAAAGGTGGCAGAGTCCCACAGGAACAGCACACAGAGGGATGATTTTGGGAGTGCCTGGCATCCTCAGGAGCAGCTCTGTGGGCACCATGTGCAGCAGGGGTAGGACACAGCACCCTGCAGCAGCACCTCTGCTACAAAACCACTGTCAAGTGTCAGTTTTGGCTTTCCTGCTATTTATGGGAAATGAAACAACACATCAAGTATCTCACTCCCAGGTCAGACAGCCCACTTCCCCTGTTCCCCAGAGCTGGTAGGGTTTGAGGAGCCCTGCTGCTGCAGCAAGAGCTTTCTGAGCACTGCAGGACCAGTTCTCACCTCCCTGTGACCAAGGACAGGAGACTTTGGTACCATCTGTGTAACTGGGATCCCTGGGCTGAACAGGGAGCTGGGTCCATTGGGGACACCTCATACACTCTTCAAAGTAGAAATAAGCTGACCTGGGCAGGTTCTAGCTGAGGAGCACACTAAATCACAGCCAGGGAGAACATGAGTTCCCTCCCCACTCCCTGGAGAGCTGCCAGGGCATGTTTGCCCATGACATTATTCTTACTCATGAAGTTTGGTCGTCTTTGCTGTCCATGTTCTCTACTTGAGGAACACCAAACCATCTCAGAGTGGTCATGTTTGACTTGCTGGGGGTATTTCATGTGGCCCTGGTAATGTTCCATTGCTGGGGCTGTTTCACCTACCTTGACCCCCTCGTTGTAGCTGTCCACAGGGCTGTTGAGGCTGGCAAGGCTGCCCAGGTGCCCGGGGGCTCCGGGGCGTGGAGGCTTCTTTGGCGGAGCTGCGTGATCTGCTCAACAAAAAAAATTTGTGTTTTTAGAGCACCAATGTACCTGCACCCTTCTGCTCTGCCAGCACTGCACAGGCTGCACAAGCTCTTCTCTGCCAGAGATGGGCATCTTTGGGTGTCCTGCAGTAAATCAAATGTTTGTGGGAGCTGCACTTGATGAGAACGGGATTGTTTTAGTAAAATATGTGCATGAAATTCCTTTTGTGGGGTAACTGCTACTGCTCAGGGTACAGCTACCCCAGCCCTGAGAGGGTGTCACCCCTGGTACCACAGCTGAGTGCCAACATGCTGTGTGTGTGTGTGTGTCTGGGAAACTGGACTTCTTCCCAGCAGAAATCCTGGGTGTGGCTCCCCTTTGAGACCAAGACACCCAACTTTAGGTGTCTGCTGCTGTTTTACATGTCTGAACTCCACTCTGGGTGAATTCCCACTCTGACTCAGCTTCCTCTAGACATTTCCTGCTTGTTGATCTAAACACTTCTTGGCTTTGCTGACTGCATGTCTGGGGCCTGCATGGGGAGCCTGAACACACAGCACACAGACCTGGGACTGAACCCATCCTACATGGAAATACTGCTGTGAACTTTTGCTCACCACTGCTGCTGCAAGACTTGTAATCAAGTACTCAAGATGGCAGTATCTGCATTTACTGCTTACCTGGTTTTCCCACAGGCTGATATATGTGCTGGTTACCAGCCTATAAAAGAAAATAAAATAAACATATAAAGTAGTTATTGCAGTGTTTGCAGCTTTCATCATCACTATCTCAATCTCAAACACCAAAAGCATCCAGCTGTCAGCACATTTCCCACCAGTTAAAAATACATCTCAATTTACCATCATCAGTCCCTCACTACAGGTCTATTACTTACAGAGCAATAAAAGAATTTGCATGTATTTTGTACTGCTCACAACAGCCCTACATTCCAGTTCATCCTTCCTAACTACTCAGAGGTGCTGGGACAGTCACAGGCATTTTCACAGATCCATGTAGGGGTCATGGTGGTGAAGGAGAAATGGCAACACAACAAAGAGACTCCAGAAATTCTGCTGAATGGTTTGTAATGGGAACACACTTCTAAGGCTGGTTTGCTTTTTGGGTTTGTTGCAAAGCTACTTAGTCAAGGCCCATTTGCTTATTCACTTGGAAGAATTTAGTAACAGACTGAAGTGACTTTCCCTGATAATTGCATTCATAAATCCTTCACACAAACTCCATCACCACTGTGAGCAGTGCCCAAGTGTCAGCACAGTATTAAGGAGTATCTCTGCATCAACTGTGCTGGCCCTTGGGGTGAATTTAACTTCCCAAAATTCAACTGGGAATATCATACAGTGGACACAAAGAGGCTCAGGAAATTTCTGTGAAAATAACTTCTTAGTGCAGGTATTAAGGAATCTGACTGGGAAAGGTGATTCCTGGAATGGTTGTTTGTAAACAGAGAGGGGCTCGTGGGCCAAGTGGTGAGCAGTGCCTGCCTTGGTCATGGTGACCACAAAGGAGTTGAGTTTCAAACTGTTGGAGGTAGGAGAAAAAATTCCAGCAAAACCTTGGCTGTGGAGAGAGTGGACTTTGGGTGCTTTCCAGGAAATAGTGAGATCCCCTGGGAATCTGCTTTTGGAGGAACTGGAGTCCTTGGATGGTGCTTTTTAAGAGCACAGTGGCAGGCAATTCCAGAGTGCTGGAAATCCAGCAAGCAGGGCAGGAAAGGGCCTGGCAGAGCAGGCATCTTCTAGAACTTAGGAAAGTGTACAGACTGGAAAGAGGGACAGGTAACATCCCTACAGAGATGCTGTCTGCCACTGCAGGGAGACAATTCATGATGATAAGGCTTGACCAGTTTTAGCTGGACAGCACCACAAAAAGGGCTTTTTAAAAAATGTCACAGAAATTACATTGGTCTGTTGCTCTATGAGGTTGGTCACTTCACAAACAGGGGACAGTGGAGACATTTAGTCATGTCATTACCTTTGTTTTGTGCTTTTAACCTAAATATTTCAAATTTGATAACCTCAGGGGAAAATAAAGAGAGCAAGAAAGAGGCAGAAGAATGAAATTCCACTAAAAAAATTCTTGCATTTTTACTTCCACAAAATTGTATACTGAAAGTATGGGTCAAAAAAATGTGATCAGACAGGAACTGTCAACATGTGGGTGGTAACTTCTCATTTGTATCACTGCCCAATTTCTCATCCTCTCAGTCAGAAACTCAAATTGACTCACAGCAGCATTAAGCATTTCCCACTGCAAATTCAGAGTTATGTTCTCACTATGTAGCTCTCTACTGAGAATACAAGATCAAATTCTGTGACTAGAAATGTGGCTATCATGAATTAAGAGTCTCTTTTAAAACCCCTTTTGTGCATGCCCATGAAGTGTTTTCTTCACCCTCTTTCAAATGGGGTGTGATACTGGACCACCTCATCTGGGCAGACAGGACTTCCCCTGGAATCACTTTGGAATCTGTAACCTGTGACATGACCTGAAAATCTCCTGGGCATCTCAAAGCATCTTCACAAGCAGCACAAAATGCAGCAACACTTTTCTTGCTCTTATATAAAGATGGAACAACAGCCAAGGCCTGATGGTAACTGGTACTAAAACTAGTACTGGTTCTCCAGCTTCATGGAAAAAACATCAGGAGCTTCCAGACATGAATGTCTCCAGAGACTGTGCTGCAGTGTGTCATTGATACACTCATTCATGATTTGTCTTGGCTGCAAATGCAGGAAGAATCCCTAAATTCTTAAGGAGTGAAGAAATGCTGAAGCCAAAGCAGGAGTTTACAGTTGCATCCCAAATGAAATTGAATTTAAAATATCCACTACTTTCCTGGGGAGAAACAGGGATGAAGCAGCAGGTTTGTGTCACTAACAGTCCCTAGCCTAACCCCCCTTTTCCAAAAGTATGATCCAGAGATTCCAATGGCAATTAAACAATTGAAGAGATGGTTTTAGTTAGACAGGAGTTAAACCACTAAGAACGAACACCCGAGCTGCAGCTGCTGTCTGGGAATAAAGGAATGGCTGTGGGGTTTATTCCAATTGTTTCATAGTGGATCATTTACCCCAAACAGATTTCTGGGTAATACAACAGCAACATTTACATTCCTCGTGAGAAAACCCTTCAGATATTTAAACAACTGCTAAAGTTACTTTAATCCTGCTTCCTGTTGACAGAACTTGCAGAACACAATCCCCGTTTTTAAATAAAAGGCCCAATTCTACAGCACATGAGCACTTGGAAATTATTGTAACATATTTGTGGAAACATTTTAATATTTGTTTCAAGAACAGCTTTAAGGGGAAAAAAAAGAAGAACAACCAACAAACCCCAAATCCCTCAAACTGCTGCATGAACCACTTTGCTGTGGCTGCTGTTCCCACAGAAGCTGAGTCTCTTGGAAAGCTGTATCACCATGTAATAACAGTGGAAACGTTTAGCAAAACCTTTAAATCATCTCCCACACCCGAGACAGTGCACAGCATGTTCTAACAGGAAACTGGGGGAAGAACTGGGAGAGGAAAAGATCCCCCCACACTTACAGGGCCCTGCAGACCTCCGTCCTCCCGGTCGATGCTGCCTCTGGAGAGCCGCATGTCGGGTTTCTGAAAGAAAAATCCAGCAGTTCACCCTGTGCTCTGCACACCCAGGGATGTGCCCTCAGCTCAGAGGCAGTGTAAAGACAGGAAAATCCTGTTACAAATGCACACTGACAAATCCAGATGTGATTTCACTCCAATTCCTGCGCCCCCGCAGCACAGTAGTAAAAATTCTCTAATAAATATCCAAAGGACCACTGCCCTAACACTGCAAAACCTGCATTTTGGTTTTCTCAAAGGCAGCAAAAATTGGGTTTTTTCTTTAAAAAAAAAAAAAAAAAAAAGAAAAAGCTTGCTTCCCAACAGCAAAATTCCAACCACAGGATGAGAAACGCTGCACATTAATTCCCACTTCCTGCCCTAGGATGGCTTAGATGTACTTGGCTCCCTCTCCAAGCAAATGGGGCCAATTACTGGAGCTCTCTAAACACTCCATTTGGATACAGCCAGCTAACAAAGCCATCCAGATGCCCTTTTCTCCCCATACAAGCAACAAACAAATTTCTACTTTATGTGTTTTAAGCACAATACAGGAACCCGGGGCTTGGTTGTTTTTAAAAGCAAAAATAAAACCACAGCAATTCCCCCCCAACATGAACCAAGAATTTTTCTCACAGAATATCCTAAGTTGGAAGGGACTCACAAAAACCACTAAATCCATCTTCTGGCCCTGCACAGGAAAACCCCACTTATCTCTCCAGCAAATCCAGGTATGTTGTATTTATTCTTCAAGGACAACGTTGATTACATGGAGAGACAAAGGAATAGTGGATGTGAAGCCAAGGTTAACACTGATCTGAAGACACAAGCTCAGCAAAATTACAGTGTGCTTCTTGTGCACAAATTCTGGCACTTAAAACCAGGATTTATCTGACTCTCTCTATGAGACTGGATGAGGAGTCACTGATAACTCAAGGGATAAAATGATCACGCACAACATGAAAATAACATTTTTTTATTTAGAGAAATGTAGGTGTGACTAAACACAGTGCCACATGTTCTTTCAGGGGACAAATACATCCTTTCCTTGTTTAAAGCTATTTCAGATTCCTTCCTCCTTTAAGAATACTAAACAGTAATTCCAACTCACAAATCCTATTAAATGACCCTAAAAACCAGCAGGGCAGAAGGAACCTGCAAAAACACACTAATATTGATCTTCTGCCATTAAAAATAGTCCAGTTGTGCTGCCAGTGTGTCAGAAAGGCTTACATTTGGGATTTTCATTCAGTCTTCTGGTTGAGAGGCACAGCCAGAGACAGACACTGCCTGAAAGAACTTGCAGATTAAAAATAGACAAATCGTATCAGACAGGGAATTTTTAACCCCATCTTAAATGTGAAGAACTGAAACAGATACAAGTGGTCTCCTAATGTTTTTCCAGGAAATTTGTGACAAATTTCAAGATGAAACCTACCACTGACTCATCTTCAGTTTATTTCCTTATTACAATGAAGGAATTTTTTCTGATTAAAGTCTCATTTGATATGAGTATGTCTGAAACTTCACTGGACAGGTAAAGTCTTAATTCTCTTTGCATTTTTCAGCTAAAGCACACAGCTATCCTTGTTAAATATCCATATAAAGTATATGACAAACTACATTTTTATTACACCGATGCTCACAATTTGCCATAGTTTCATGTTCAATTCTAGCCAGGGAAGTGCCCAAACTCTTTGGAAATAACCAAAGACTATTCTGTTTTATCATAGGGGTCTTTAATGCTCTTTGCACAAAAATCCCAAGTCCTACTGACCACCCCACACAAAAAAGGCTGTGGAGGGCAGTGGGCTGCCCTGGCATCTCCAAGAAGCTGATCCTAAACTGCAGATCCCAAATGTCAGGTGATGATGGCAAACCAGAGGGACCCTGAGCAGCTGCATCTTAGAAATAAGGAAAAAATCCTTTAGCAGGACATGAATTTATTTCAACTTCCACAAACATTCTCCTCTGCCCCATCAGAACCTGGATAGTCAGGAACACACAGAACAAAAGAGAAGTGTTCAATGACTAAGAAAAGTCCCAACTGTGTATTTATTGATTTTAATATTCTAATAAATTCTAACAACTCCCATTTGACTAAATGATTTTCTGATTTATTCATCTGTGTAGATGTGGAAATGTCAGAAGGCAAACTGTTTTACAGTAAAGGTGATTTTGATGAACAAACTCCCATTGTATTTTAAAGTATTATTCAGCAGCAATTCTATTTAATACTGAGATCCTTCAGCTGTTTAATGCAACATTAATGGATGTTGCATATATATTGCATAACATATTAATGCAACATTAATTCTCTAGGCAATCAGTCTCACACCAGACCTGTTCTGTACTTCCCCCACCATTTCACAGCCCCAAAGAACACCCTGCCATCTTTCCAGTCCCTGCCATGGTTCTGGACCTCCCAAAAACCACAGAGAGGAAGAATTGTATGTTGTTAAAATCTTGCAGAAAAACAAAGTCCTTCAAAGTTAAATGGATTTTTTTTTTTTTAATAAATAAGCCTACTATCTGAAATCTTTGGAAATGTCAAGAGGAATTTTCAGACAGGATGTGTATGTTGACAAACTGGGACATAATCCACTTTATTTCCAGTATTTCTGGTTACTTGCTAATAAAAGAACATGTAAGCCTTGGAGTTCTCAGGACATGCTGAATTGTAATGTCTTGGTGGGATTTTCTCAGGCTTAAAATTAGAATCTTATTTTAGCAACAGTTCACATCAATTAGACTTGAATTGGAGTTCTTAGTGTCAGAATAGGACAAAACCACAACTATGTGGGAATTTCAGAAAAAAAAAAACAACGAACCCAAGCATGATAAGGAAAATATGTGAGTTATTTCTTCTTAAGCTATCCCAGAAAGGACTATAAATTTCTTAGTACAAAACTCTTCTGTCTGCTGAGGAGTTACTAACAGGCATGCACATATATATCTTTATTTATCTGATTAAAAATAATGTACATAACATCAGCACAGCCAGAAAGAAAGGCTCAATCTGGAAACTCCAAATAAAGGAAGGAGCTGCCAATTAAATAGGCCTAGAAGAAGTGTAAAATGTTCAGAGATAATTTTGGATTTTTTCATATTGTTTGTAGTACAGCCATTTCATCCTCCACCTGAATGTGCCCTGGACAGAGACTGTGTCCTGTAGTGATCTGTATCAAGCTTTAGGTGCAGTAATGCTTTGTGTCTCCACTTCAGCTTTCTCAAAAATAATTTACCTATTTCTGTCCTTCCTGGAGATGCTCATCTCCACATCACTTTTATCAATACAGCATGAAAATTTAATCATCACAAGTTTTAATCAGTGTCCATTAAAGCTGGCAGACCTGAAGTGCTGCCTCCCCTCCCTGTCAGGGGCTGGGAGGGAATATTAGCCCTGGATCCTCCAAAGTCAACCTCACTCTCCAAGGAATGTATTTGGGTACAATTTAAAATCAAACATTTCTTTACTCTTCACTTTTTACACAACGGATTTATTTCTGTCTGGGAGCTTCCCATGAGGAGAGACCTGTTTGTTTTGTCATTTTACAGCAGAATTTCCAGAATTCTGGATTCTGTTAAGGCTGCAGCTTGAAAACAACACTTTTTATCCTTTCAAATACTGACTAGTCCCACATTCTCCAAAGACCAGTTCAGGCAAACTGCTTACACTGATAACAACCTCCCCAAAGACCAGCACATTTCCATTTCAAGTGAATTCCCCATCTGAGGAGTCCCTTCCAGCAGCATCAGTGCTGTTTATCCTGTACTAATGTGCTGTGAGTTGTATTTTCTCCCTGCAGAAGCAGCAATAAATTTCAAGTCATGACCAAGCTGGTGTTACTCTGGGGAAACAGTAATTTTACTAACAGAAACCCACAGAGGATTTTTCATCTTGTTGCAGTGTCTTACAATAAATGATTTGCAGTTGCTCCCCTGTGAGTCCAACTCTCAGTAGTACAAGTGGGATGTGCTGTAGAGCCTGAGGATTGGGTAAATAGAGCTGGTTTTGGGAGCAGACAGTTTACACTGAGAACACTGCACATGGTTACAAAATTAAATATTATAGTTAAGTAAGACAAATATTAAAATCTGGCCCTACTCTGTTGTTCTCTGTGCTGAAAAGGACAAATATTATTTGAAACCTGCATAAAGCAGGCAAGGGAGAGCCAAATTTCTATTCCCTGTATCACCTGGATTAAAAACAGGGAAGACCCTTCTTCCCAGAGCAGAAATGTTAATTGTCACTCACTAGAGGACATTGGACATGTGTGTAATACCTGGCTTATTTCTATACTGGACATCATTACATGGCCTTAATGCCTCAATAAATGGCTCATTTTGTGGACTCTCATGTCTGAATATCCTTCAGGAGGCCTGCAAGGCTTCTAAGAGTGACTCCCCTCAATGACTTCCACATCTTCACTTCCTCAGGGCTAAACCTAGAAACTCACCCACGTTCCTTTCCCAAGAAACACCCATCTAGAAACTGAATATTCTCCTGACACACATCCTGCCATGGGCTCAGAGGCACCCTGTGGCTACCAGCAGCTCATTTAGCTCCTAATATGGGGTATAAATTTGTAATAGGCATTCAAGGGTGAACATTTTGTACAGTCAAAATGTTAATATGGAAAGAAAAAGAACTGAAGTCTCTTATGGATTCCAGTTCCTCAACAGAAGAGATGCAAGAGAGATAGTGTTGCCTCACAATAAAACTAAGACAAAATGAAAACACAGCAAATGTCTCCCAAACAGATGCTATGGTTGTACTACAGACAAAATCAGCAAGTTCCTTCTCAACATCAGTTTAGGGGATGATAAACACCCTAATAATAGTCCAGAGACTGATTCAACAAACACTACAAATAATCATCATTTATTCTACACAAAAAAGCAGAAAGTTTTCTGCAGAAAGTTCCCACACAACCTACTGCCTCCACCAACAATGTTAATGCCTCATTCCCAGAAATCACATTGATTCCATGAAAAGTTCTTGACCATCTTTAAACTTTAAACCATCAGTGGGATGAGTTTGACCTCCTGGGTTGTGTAGGGCACAAGCAACTGGAAAAGCTAATGCCTAAATTAGGGAAGAAATCTTCCTTTCCCCTCCCTCTCTTCAGACCAAGTAATCAGGGTACAGTGGTTTGTTTGCTGTCATCCCAAAGGGAAACTGCAAATTCCCAAGTGGACTTAGAAGGAAACTAATTTCAACACCCATTAATCAAAAGTCACTTCTTAGCTCAGGCACTTAGCTTAGTGTGGATCTCAGCTACAACATGTCCTGGACATAGGGGCATCTACCAGTAGCTACAACACAGATTTCCAAACTGAAACATTCCTTGAAATGTGTCTAAGATCAAGCACAGGACTGCTGTCTGCCACAACCCACACCACAGCACTGTAAATTATCCCCATGTCCCTCCTGGTAACATTCTATTCCCACCTTCTACTCCATCTGTAGCCATCAGCCTCAAGTAGAAGAAAATTAACACACAGTTTGAATTCTGACAACTGAGAAGCCAGAGCTGAGCAAAAATACATACACCAGTGGCAGTGACAAGAAGGAACTGTGGAATTGCAGAGAAACAGCATCAGAAGATCCCATTACCAATGATTTCTTCTTCCTGCTCATGGTGAAGTGCAAAGCTTTTCCCCTACTCAAGGAGCTCTCCCTTATATTGTTTTTTCCCACTAATGTGCCATTATTCCTCCAGGGCAAGACTGGGTACAACTCTTAGCACAGCCAGGACCACTAGATGGCTGATGGTCACATCTTTGTTAGGGGTAGAGTACACACAGATACTTCTGTGTAAGAACAAAGAGAAAACCTCTAGATAGGCAAGAATTATACTCACAGCTTCCCCCACACAAACACTTCACTGGATAAAATGAGATTCACCAAAAGCCACAGCTGTTCAAGATATGTGAAATACAGCTCTCACTAGCCAACCACTTCTGTTAAAACCTGTTTCCAAACCCACATTTTGGGAGTCCTGTGTCCTGTAAATTTTCTCATTTGACAGAAGTTTTAGCTGCAATACAAAAACAAGAAGCAGGAGGAATTAAGAAGCTCTGTGAAAGAAAGAATTACCAGGAATCGTTCTTCTTTTTCCAGCCAGCGCTGATCTTCCTCCATCTCCTGCTGCTGTCGTATCAACCTCTCCTCCATGAGGTGTGTGGGTAGAACCTGGCTCATCCCACGGATGTCCAAAGTGCCTGAATCCTACAATCCACAGCAAGTTTGAATTCAGTCTCACAGTTTAAAATCTGTATGAACAGGTGCAAGAACTTAGAGATTATAAAAGGAAAGTTTTTTTAGGAGTTAATTCTTAGCAGCCAAGCAGAGTTTCTTCAGCTCCTCAAAACGTGGAGCAGAGCAGCGGAAGAAACTCTTTCCAGCCCTGAAGTTTTTATCTGCCTTGCTCTTAGTCACTGCAACCAAAAAAGATCTGAAAGATTCTGTTCTGTTTTTCAGCATTGTCACTTCCTGTATTGCATTTCATTTAAGCTAGACAACAAAACCAGACTTATCAATTTTGTTTTCTTGGTCTTGAGCAATAATTTAACTATCCAGTTGTTAAAAGCTGCAAGATACATTTTTTAAAATCAAAACAAATATATTATTCAGTGTTAGCCAACAGTGGCAAAGCATGTCACAAAAGCATTTTTTAATGAATTCTTGACCACAAATATTTATGCCTTTCTTAAGTTTACAAATGCTCCACATACCATACTGTCTGGAAATCATTAGGAAATCGTGTATAAATTAGTATTTTTTAAAAAGCCAAGGGAAATTTGGTAACAAACTTCCCTGTATTTAACAGGTAAGTCTCAGAGATCACTTAAATGTTTATCAGGAACACAAGGAATAGAGATGGTTAGAGAAGAAATAGCTAAGACAGAAGCTGCACAAACTGAATCTTTGGAAAGAAAAAATGGAATAAAAAAATGTACAACAGTGGAGAACAGGAAAAAAAACTTCACAAGGCTAAAGGGGGAATTAATTTGATGTTCCTCAGCAGCCAGGCTGGAAAGCACCCAGAAGGAATTCAGCTCAGGAATTGTCTTTCAGACCATTTCAGTTTCTCTTCTGGGTAAGTCACAAAGAAGCCTCAATCCTTCAGCTGAGCTGGGTATCTCCCAAAAGGTTTTTTTACATGAGTGTTCCCATCTCTGTGAACAGCACTAAGTTCCAGTAAAGCCTTTCTAAACAAACACCTAATATTTGCTATCACTCAGTTAAGACAAGTAGTAACAACTTCATCAAGAATTCATGTGAAGTGACACTTCATGCCCAGCCTCACACAGAAGGATTTGTTTAAAAAATAATTCAGTCCTGACTCCCAGCCCACTGCAGTGAGGTAATTTTAAAAGCCACAGAAAAACTCAGTTTTCCTCTAACAGATCTACCTAAATAATAAAAGTAATACAATTTATAATAATAAAAAGTGTACTGAACTGTACAGAGCACAGTAACAGATCTCATACCTCCATGTTTGGTTGCCACACTGATATTTCCTGAGGCCGATGGTTCCAGGAATCTGCTTGATCCAGGAGAGAAGCCTGCCCAGGATAAATGCTGCCTGCCATGGCTGGTATCCCATGAGAGCCAGGGTAGCCAGACACCTTTAGGGGGCAAAAAACCCCACACAGGCAAAAACAAAGAGAAAAACAGAGATATCAGTGAGACTTGTGCTTCCCCATAATGAAAACATCTCCTCCAAGGCAACATAACATAAACATAAAAGCACAGAAATGACTCAATTCAAGCAGTCACTGGGAGGAAGAAGAGGAGGCAACATCAAAAGAAGAAAGCTGAGCCAAAATATGACACCTCTGTTTGAAGTCTTTGAGGATGCCCATCATAAAATAACTATTTTAGAATAACTGCAACAGTACAGAAATACAACTTTTGAGCATAAATGTTTTATGGTGCCTATCAAACCAGCCATGCTTTAACCTCTGCAGTCAAGGAGATCAAAGTCCTCTGAGGACAAAACTAAATCTATAGATACATATGTAAGAGCTACACATGCAGAGCTCATGTTCCAGTTAATAGGAGCCTGCAAATATCACCCTACAGAGCCCCATAAAAATGCACCCCCTGCTGCATCTTACAGGCTTAAGGCTTGAGTGGCAGCATGTAATTAGTGTGCTGAGCTGAGTGGCCTGGAACTTCTCCACAGGAAAATCCAAGTAGTTTTAATGAGCCTAAAGTACTTATTAAATCAATGAAAACCTCCCTCTCTTCATGGAAAAAAATCCCCTTGACTGAGACAAATGTAATATGGCTGTAGCCTTGAACAAACCTAAAATTGCTCAAAGTCTTTTAAAGACAAACTTTTTTTCTGAATTTCTTCAGCAGTTTTAGGAAGGAAAGCAAAACCTGTGAGTATACAATGTGATAGAGCTAAAGGCAGCAGCTATCAGGACACAGAAAATAAAACACCAATGACCCCAAGGAAAGGCCCCCAGTTAATGTCATTTTATAAAGCAAGTGATTTCATAGCTCAGCACAAATGTTAACATGAACACCACATTCCTTCAATAAATATGGAAATGTCTGATGTGCTCCACTGCAGTTTCAGGAATCTGAGCAACATATCAGATGTGGAAATATTTGCCATCTGGAGTAAACCCACCAGGCTCAGTTTGGGGTATTTTTTAATACAAAACAAAACTCATTGAACAGAACTGAATTAAAATAAACCATGTAAGAAGTGCATTCATCCCACCAGATGCATCTAAGATAGAGAACCCACATTTGTAAAAAAAACACATGCACAGTATTAAATGTAATACCTGGTAATGATTTGGCTGTACCATATGCTGTGGACTTGGATAAAAACCTTCACTGGATCTGGGACTGGGGTAACCAGGTCTACTGGGCTGTAAACAAAAAGGAATTTTTAGAATCATTTAACACACACAACCAAAACCAGAAAATTATGTTTCACTGAGACAAACATTTACAGGTTTGGCAAATGTCAAAAAAAAACCTCCCAAAACAGATTTTCTGTAATTACAAACACTTTTTTTCTATAACTAAAATTAAGTTTTCCTCCATTTTTGCTTGGCAATGGATGCAGCTGAATTGTTTGCTGAGTATGTCAATAAATAATGGTTGCTCTGTGAATTCTTTGTATTTAATTGCTTGCACTAAATGACCTGCTCTGTTCTGTTCAGAGAGAACACCATCTAAGAATGTAAGTCTTAAATCAAATTCCAGGTGCAATACAGCCTTGTTTCCAATTTTTGCTGTTAATTTGTTGCTTTTGTGACTGTTCCCAAAAGTAAATTCTTTTGCTTCAATAAGAATAACACAAACCAAACAGATTTATTTGCATGGCTATTTCCATATGGTATTCTGAGGTATAAAGTTAGTTCTGATAATTAACTTCTGTGTAACTAATTACCTCAACATGGGAAGTGCTTTTGATCTGAATCTCCAAAGGTACAGCTGAGGGTTTCTTTTTGAATAAGGAACAGCATTGCTGGGTATTTCAGGAGGAGAAAAATCAACCAGAGGGAAAAAAACCCGAACTTCATAATTGTGCTAAGAGCTCTCTCAGTCTTGGCAGCTAAAGGCAACCACATTAACTGGAGACTGCAGAATTTATCATTGCTGGATTAAAAAAATCATTCTCATTCTGGACTAGGATGTTTTCTGTCTTAGGTTTCTAACAGAAATATCTCTGTGAGATACAAGTGATTTCATAGTATGGATTGTGAGACCTGGTAATTGTTTGAGGATGTGTAGGAGTTTAAGACCTGTAACAATCCTCAACTCTTACACTGAATCATCAGAAGTATAAAAAAATCAGTTGTCACACCAGAAAATTAGATAATAATTAAAGAGATACTTAATACCTCTTACCTACAACATTCCACATCCGTATTTTACACAAAAGAAATTTATTAAAAAACCTAACCAACAACATAATCAGAAACAGAGTGAGGACACAGCAACCCCCTCAAAAGAGATTCTCTCCACTGTCTGAATTAACTGCATTTTTAACACCCCTTTGGTCAAGTGATTCAGTTCACACATCACCCACAAAGGTGCTCATTTCAATTTAAGCATTATACTGGTCCAATTTATCAGAAGCAGTTTATCCTTTTCTGTAACTTGGAACATTGTTTGTTTAGGTAAACACCAAATCCTGCTAATTCCTCTCAGATAACTAAACAGGTTGATGGATTGTCTGCTGCTCCCAACTCTGAAATGAAAGCAGCAATTCCAGTGCTCTCATTTCCTGCTTGCCATCAAGGTATCAAAATGCAGAACTAAGCTCAGAAATCTGATCTATCAGCAACAACTCGGAAATGGAGAGAAAAACACCCCAAAATCCCCAAACACACACAAACCCTCCCCCTCCCCTCAAACCAAAACCAACCAAAAAGAAAAAGTTAACTTTCTATGAGTGCTGGGGAATGTGTGCAGCACAAGTACTCCTGGAATTATTATCAGCTCCAGAAGCTGGGAGCTCCAGGAATTCACCACAAGCTATCAGGACCGACAATATGATGGTGACTGCACAAAAATTACATTCCTCAAAATACAGCCTTGAACTTTCGAGTAAAAACTTGCAAAAATAACTCTGAGGGGAAGCAGACAAGTCACTGAGAGGGAACAGGGCTCAGCCACTGGTGAGGTTGGACTCCCACAGCTGCAGAACCCATCAATGACATCCAAACAGCACAGAAATGAAAATGAAGTGGAAACTAAACCACGTACGTTCCTTGGAAACAAACCCCTAATTTTGTGTCCAGAAGAAGGAAAATGCAATTAGCTGACTTCTGTCCTGTCACTAATGTGTTATAAATAAACTTCCCGCTGGCCTGAGAGCTCATTAGCCAACAATTTACAACAGTGCTACAGGACAGAAGGAAAAGGAGAGGCCAGGAGACAGTTTTGTGGCAGCTATGGGTGTCTTTTACAATTTAAAGCAGAAACAGAAAATCTTCCATGCAGTATCACAGCACAGATCAGTTCTAAGCACAGCTCAAGCAGAGCTGGGTCATTTCAGGCAAGGATTCCCAGATGAGAACAGAAGTGGCCAAAATGCCGTGGTTTGAACCAACCCATCAGGGCTGGCTTTGAAGAAATAAATGGAATAAAAAGAAAGTTTATGTTTGCTTTTTTTTTATAAAAAAACCACACATAATTTGCAGTGTTAGCTACCTTGGGAGGAGCTTCATCTGATCCTCCTGAGTCCCAGGATACCGTGACTTGTCGCCTGGATTCCATTCTCATTCGTTCTTCTTGCTGCAGCTTCTCTTCCTCCAGTATTGTACTAAGGAAAACAAATTGTAACCAAGTAAAACTCCAGTTCCAGTGACTAACAAACCTCTCCCCACAGCTCTTGCATTTTTCAGACTAATAAACAGTACTTAACTTGAAATGCTATAAAATTACTGAAAGCCAAACTTTTACATACACTGGTTCTGTATATGAAAACCAGTATCAGGAAGAAATATTTCTGTAGGATTACCAGAAAGTTTTTAACAACAAAAACAGCATCACATTTTCAGAAAGCTGTGGCTGATCTTGCACACAAATTTTTTTCCATAACAGTTCTTTTTAAGTGCAATTTCACAGAGAAGTCCTCAAAGACAATCAATCGAGCACTTACTTGCATGAAAGCTTTATCTTCACAAGAAAATATTCTACTGAACTGCTGCAAATGTTCAAAACAAACCAAAAATGTTCTTTACTGAAACTCAAAGAGCTTCAGATCACTGGGATTTTCTTTTTTTCTTTTTTAAAGAAAGCAGTCACAAATACTTCTTCAGCTCTAACGTTTTAGCCTAACCAGGAACACATTCAGCAAAGCAATTTAGCAAAAACAGAAAGATCTGACAGTATTCACTCAGCTTCTAAGCATTCAGGTCAAAAGGCTGCATTTTCACAAAGTACAAGACAGTAGTAAAACCAGTTTGCTACTTACCACTGTTCTGACTATTAAAAAGCCTGTTTGAAGCTGAACGTGCTCCTGCTGCCCCCACAGCCAGCCTCCTCCCAGCTCTGCTATGTGGCTTATTAATGTTGGATATTTGCCATTTGAAAAATACTCAGAGAGAAGCTTTGAAAGAGGGAGCTGCCAATTCCTTGGAGCCGCACGCTACGCGCACAGTCTGGAGATGTGAGCAGGGCAGATTATTTCCATATCACTGTCCCCAGGGTAAAGACAATCCTGTGGAGGAGCTACTCCGGCTTCTTTATCACTCAGGAGTTTCCAGAAACAAAGCTAAGTTCTGAGTTTATAATCTCCTGTTCAGTCTGCTAAACAACCACCCAGAATTACTCATTCAGGGGATGAGATCAACTCCTGCAATCTATTCTCATCGTGAAACTGCACAAGAATAAATTCCTGCTGGAGACGAGAACTTTGCTTTTCCTTACTCAGCCAAAAAAACCCCAAACTATGCCACTTCTAAAACGCAGAGAAGTCATCTTGTCTCACTGCAGCTAAATCAAGTTTATAACTATTGCTGCAATTTCAATCCATCACTGCTGAAGCAACGCAAGAATGTGGAACAAAAGCAAAATCAGACAAGTTATTTGCAAGACAAGTCTGCTAGAACGACCATGGAAACACAGATACAGCCCAAGAGAGGGAATGAAGAGAGAATCCTTCTATTTTATCTCTCTTCCTCCTGAATAAGGAAAACGCAAGATTTCCTACTTGAACCCAGGAAGAACTGGCACAAAACCCCTGCTTTAAAACTACCTCACACTTCAGGTATCCCGTGTTCTTATGTAGCATGAGAAAGCAGCCAACATGCAGCCACAGCCATGAACCTTGATTATCATCTTTCAAGACAAGACCTCAGGGTTAAAATACCCCCCAACATAACAAGACAAAAAAAAAAATAAAATTGCCCAGATTAATGAATTAAAAGTGAGTGAAACACAGATTTTAAACCAAGCTGTTGATACAGCAGTTGCTCTAATCTGAGCTAAAGAATAAAACGGAGTTGTCTGGTGGTAGCTGGCTAAATTTAGAGATGGCTTATTGACAATTTGGGGCCATGTGTGGAATTTGTCACAGCACAGTCCTGGTTTTCCATAAAAAGGAATGAAACCCCAATACCTCTCTCTGCTTTGCTATCAAAGCCATGTCATCTGTGGTGCCCAAGTGTGCAACACCATCAGTTTGTATCACCATAACTGACAAATTTCTTTTGAAATTATTTCTTTTTCTTAACAGATGCTCAGCTTTTTGCCTTACAACTGCAGTTCATCCTCCCTGCTCTCCTACTGCCTGTGCCATCAGGAGGTTCTTTCCCAGCAGCCCAGAGCAGCATGGTCAGAGCTGATGGGCTGCAGCAGCATCTGTACTTGGATGCCCTTGATTCTGCTGACAAGAATATAAAATAGAAATGCCTCAGAGAAGCACTACTCGAAAAAACCACAAGGAATATAAATGACTCACAGAAAGGTCTTTGTTTTCACAAAGGGAAGACCGGCCTGTGGATGAAGTAAGAGTGCGCCAAGAGATATTTTTGACGTTTCCTCAGTGCAGCTGCTCAAGTTCTCTGAACAGTTTATTAGAATTTGCAGAAGGTCAGGAGAAGTCAGATCTAGGCATATTTTCCCAAACTGTACATATTTTTAGCAGCAAAGAGGAGCAAGCAGAGAATTCTATCCTTATAGTTCCCCTAGCAAATCTTGAGGTAGCTCAAATTTAACTCAGCTTCTCGGTGAGGTGAAGACTCAAGAAAAATTCTAATTATTAAAAGTTTGCATAATTGATAAACTTACTTAATTTACAAAGAACTTTTTACTGAAATTGGCCTGTGACAGTGAAAAGGAAACATTTATGGGGACCTTCAGTGTAGGAATATTTAAAATACTAAACTGCATCCTCATATTCCAAAAGGCACAGCAGCACCAGTGTCTCCTGCTACAGTGGTGTGGGAACCTCCATTAACCCCCAACAAGCAGC
Organism: Catharus ustulatus; assembly: GCF_009819885.2. Taxonomy (NCBI): domain Eukaryota; kingdom Metazoa; phylum Chordata; class Aves; order Passeriformes; family Turdidae; genus Catharus; species Catharus ustulatus. The sequence goes on from NC_046221.1 coordinate 160,242,232, forward strand.
TTCTTTCTTTCCCTCTGCCACCAGAAATACAAAGTTGGATGCTGAGGAACATACTTGCAGATACTGTTCTAATATGAAAGTACTTTTATATGGATTATGGACTATTCCTAATGGTCACAGGCAAAGAACAGAAGAAAAGCAAAGCATTTTGCAGCCTCCATTATGTATTTGAAATATGTGTTATAGTCTTTTTTTGTCAGAATGCCATAAAAGAAGATTCAAAATGCCCTCACCCTTACCAGTTTTTATTTATAAGCAATGTTTGAGGCTCTACATCGAATGTAGTGACAAAAAGGCTCAAGTCCAGTTCTCATCAGTTAATTATCTCACTGCTGTCATAAAACCAGACTTTTAAAGCATGGAATCTGTATCTTTTCCCCCCCCCCATTCTTTTCAAAGCTATTTCAATGTGACCTGCAGCCCCAGGATGCCAGTGGGGTCAAGCACTCTGTTAAAACCTGTGACCAACAATGGGCCACAGTGCCACTCTCACCTCTGCAATGACACAACTACACCTTGTTTTGCTATTTGTAGCACAGCACGTTCATGAAAGGTACTTTAAACAAAACTTGTTCCATGACACAGTGAAAAATGTCATGAAATGACACTAATTTGAAAGTTTAAAACTAAAATCCTTTTATATTATTTACCATGTACTGCAAGACAAAAAATCTCTTCGACACAAAATCAGCAAGGCAACACAAACTTCCCAATTTAAAATATCCTATATTTTAATTCTGACCAAGTCAGAATTGCAGGAATAGCAGGGTAGCACCTCACTGCCCTGACCTAATCTGACTTTTAACCCCTCTCCACCACTTGAAAAAGGGACCTGGAATGTGAGGATAAATTACATTTGGAAATCCACAATCCACCCATTTGTTTCTGTGTTTGCTGGGAAGACTGACTCAACCACATCCACTTCAGACAGATCAAATGCTATAAAATTACTACCCTAATAACAGTACTCAAATTCATATGTAGCAACAAATAACAGTACATAAATTGTGCAGAAATCAGCACCTTTGCCTTGCACAATCAGCTGCAAATTCAGTTTGGGCAAAGCAGCTGTTACTATGAAATGGGAAAAGCACCAAATAACAGAGAGCACGTGAAATGCTCCCATCAATGCTATTCCAGATGCAGAAGATTTTTCCCAAAGCCATGGAGGTTTTTTTTTCATCAAACCAGAGAGGAATGAATGCTGCAGTGCTGTATCTGGCTCCAAGCAAACATCCAGTCTGCTCTCAGCTTGAAACCACTCTGGACAGCATCCAGAACGAGCAGCAGCAACACCACAGGGAAAGGCCACCAGGGAAATGGCTTGTTTTTGCAAGTTCATGGGAATTTGAGTTCTGAAACCCAATCTTCCCTAGCTGCCTGAGACTGCCTCATCATCAGGGAATTGGCAACCTTTCCAGTGAGAGGCTGGCTCTGTCTGGAGCAGCAAAAAGCAGCCCTAAGGACAACCATGTTGCCTAAATTTGGGAGATAAAGGTCAGCAGTTTGGAGCGGCAGAAAATTCCCTGCTTTGGTGGGAACAAAGTAAAAACTGGATTTTAGGGCTGCAGTGTCCCCAGGAGAGAGGTTGCCCTGTAAACAATGCTTCAAATCACCCAGCATGACCAGAGGGGCAAAGATCTCTCCACACTGGGAGCACTTTTCAGGTAGCATGAGATGGAAGGGGTGCCCAGAGGTCTCAGGTCTGATCTCCTGCTCAAGCTGGGCTCCCTGCACAGCAAGGGCCAGGTGCTCTGAGCCTTTTCCAACCAAAATCTGAATGTCTGCCAGCATGGAAATTCCAGAGTCTTTCTGGGTGACCTGTTTCAGAGCTCACCCACACAGACTGGAAGCATTTTGATGTGTAACCAATGTGACCCTGCCTTGCTGCATGCCCTGAGTGCTGGTTCTGAGGAGAGCCAACCTCTTGGGCACACTCTGGAATTACTCATCCTCTTTCCTTCCTGGTGAGATACTCTCCCTGCTTGGGTTTACACACCACAGCCATCTTCCAGTCACTTTTTTTAGGGTTTCATTCTCATTTGTGCCAACCAGCTTTAAGTTAACAGTACAACCTGGCTGCAAATTATTAATCATGCTGTACTTTCAGAGCCAAAGAGAGAGAAAAAGCAAGTGAATTGCCAATTTCCACCTATTATCCAAATCACACAACTGTGTCACATCTTTTTCTTGCAATCCCTACCCAGCCCTGACATTCCTCCCTGTTAATTCCACACAGTCAAGAGGATGGGAAGTTATCTGTGAGAAGGGTCAAGCCTTCCCTTGGTTCTACAAATTATGAGTCTACACAGGAATTTCCAGAATAACAGATGGTGGAACTTTTAAGAAATATGAAATTTTAAAGAAACGAAATTTTAAAAAATAGGAAAGAACTTTAAGGTCTTTAAGTTCTCCATACAGTAGCTCTGAAATAGCATCATAATTATATTCAAATTGTTTCTCATTTTAACCACCAGTGAATTATCTAGTATCATGAACATTCAGTGACAGCAGGAACATGATACCATGAGAATAAAACATGGCACAAAGCAGAACTTTGAAACAAAACCTGAAGTAAAACCGAAGAATTCAGCAATGAGTTACAAGAATTCCCACTGTGGATTGTCAGAGTGCAAAACCTAAGTGTTACTCAAAGCTTGTACTGACTTATGCAAAACACATCCTGAGCAGTCATGAAATCCAGAAATCACAACATTTGTTTCCCAATTTGGTCACAAATATCAAATGTGCCTGCACATTATCTCAGTGATGTTTCACAGCTGAAATATCCCTCCCACTCTGGGCTGCTGAAATAGTGATATGGACACAGTAATACAATATATTACTGCAGAATAAACTAAGGTGTGAATTTAGACTGCTCTGCAAGGTGTGTGCCCACACTCATTCCGAGATAAACACAAAGGTGGTTTATATCCTGGTTTACAAAGGGCAAAGGAATTTCTGTCTATGATGCTGCATTTACTGCAGGCTCTGCAATTTCCTTGTGACTGTGCAACCACTGTGCTACATGTCATGAAAATAACTTCTAACAGCACACACCTGATGCTTTATTTATTTAAGATACATCTCTACCCCAGTAGCTCACAGCATGTTTGTTGAGATAATCACTCTAAACTCTTTCTACCTCCTTCCCCAAGGATTGTAGCTAAAATTATAAACTAATTGCTAGTAGAATGTGGAGTTTTTCTTGGGAGAGAAAGCAATGATTCATATTTCCAGTTATTTGAATTTACTGCCTAATCTCATTTTCTCTACCAGATAAGGCCCAGTTTCCCCAAAGTCCAGCAACAACCTGGCTGTCTGAAGATAAAAACTCAAAAACACCGTGCCTCGTATTTTCCACACAACCAAAACACTGCAACAGAAGATTAAGCGAAAAGAATTATTTCTGAACAAAGGAAATGACCTCTCAGAAGTCAAATCCTACCTGAGTTGTGCTTTAAGTTCAGTAAACCTGGGTCTCCTGCTGGGGTCGTAGGCCCAGCACTTGGTCATAAGGCTGTAGAGGGTGGGAGGGCAGTTTGGAGGCATTGGGAGCCGCTCACCGTTCTCGATCCGCCCAATCACATCATTGTTCTTCACTCCCTGGAAGGGCTTTACCCCGTGCATGAGGATCTCCCACATACACACACCTGAGGAACACACACAAAAACACGTTTTCTTTACTGTGAGCAAACAGTGAGACCTGTCAAAAGAGAAACAAACCCAGTTTTGCGCTAATAATGCAATTTCTTCCAAAATATATACCCAGGGAATTGGTTTGGACTTACCTGCAGCAGGATCACACACACAGCACCAGCCTCACCTACTGATGAGGCAGAGTGACCCACAGCTGGCTCACACACTCTTTTACCTGCCCTAAACCAGTGCTTGCTCATATTCAAATCTCCTCTCTTATGAGACAGAATGTGTTTGCTTTTCCCTCTGACTCCTTCAAGCTGGCTTGTTTCGACATGTAGAGTGCATTTTCACTTTGAGGGTTTTTAGCACTGGCATTGGTGCACATTTTTTGTGCTGAAAATGTGTAATAAACCAGTTTCTATTGAAACTGCATTAAAAGAAAATGGTCTGTCACTTTAGAATTGGTCAAAATGCTCCATAGACTTCATTTTTCTAACTCTGACAGTACTAGAGTTTCCTGAAAACTATTATAAACCCTCCACTTAAAAACATTCAAATTTTAAACTGTAAACAAGGTGAACTCTTACTTGACTCTCCTGCTTTTATTTCAAGTCTCACCACTTTTTTTCCCTAACACAGTTTGTTTGAGCACAGGACATTAGATTCATATAAAATGTTGTATATTTGGAAAAAAATACCAATGTTTCAAGATATGTCCATTTACCCTTATAATTAATGAGCTTCTGGTTGTATTTTGTAGGGGGGCAGGAGCTATAAAAGACAAATTAAGTGGGAATCTAGCATTATGGATCTGGAAATTTGGTGTCTCATAGGATGATCTGCACATTAAGCAATGAAATGTCTATCAACATAAAGAAAAAGTCAAAATATAACAGAGAAACAGCAAATTAAGTGGTATAACAAAAAAAAAAAAAAAACAAACCAAAACCAACAGACATAAATAATCTCTTGTGAGCTAATTTTCTTGCACTTTCATTTCTGTCAGCTTCTTACTAGAGGTAAAAAGGCCCATGAAATTTCAGACTTATTGAGCAAGAAAAGGAAAGAAAATTACAGAGGTGGAAAACATGCTGGAAGAAACTGGATTTTCAGAATGCACAGTAAAAACTGTGACAAAAATTTGGATATTATTCATTTATAGCAGTCAAAATGAAACACTGGATTTGTCCAAGAGGACACAAAGAACCCTCCCCACTTGGTTTTCACTTACCAAACATCCACACATCGCTAGCTGAGGTAAACCGTCGGAAATTGATTGACTCTGGAGCCATCCATTTGATGGGTAATTTTCCTTTGGAAGCTACAGGGAAGGCAAGAAAGGGCAGGTTGTTATCTCCACAACACAGCTCAAAACCAGATTCTGTTCCCAGTGAAATAATTCACAGACAAAACCAATCTCCAGAGAAGTACTTCAAATATCGATACATAAGGCTGTTTGGCTTTACATAAAATGGAGAAATGAACCAACAAAACCCAAAATAACAATAATAATTCCCCAAACCTCCCTTAAAGACCCCCATAACAAACCCCAAAACACACCAAGAAATGATCATGTCAACATGATTTCCCCCCTTAGTAATTAGAAAGATAAAGTGTAGCTCAGTGAAGTGAGACAAACGAAATGAGGAAACACAACAGAGTGTAAGGGGATAGATAATGGATAATTTAAAATATATGAAACCAGAAAAATATTAAAGATGAGATTTATGTACTCGTGGTTTAATAACATACACCAAGTTACACAACAAGTACAATGCTACTGTTTGGTACCCAACATGCAATCTTTATTTTCCTGCTGCATTTCCCATCTATTGTGCACTGCAGGAAATCTCTCAGCTGCTGGAAACACCAAAGCTCAGTATTCCATCCAAAATGGGGCAAAAAGCAGGCTTCAAAGACAGTTTTGTACTGAATCTCCCTAGTCCAATGGCATCTGAAGTATGCAGCATACAGTGACAACACAAACTCAGCATTCACCTGCACCTACATGTGAATTTGTTACTTTTTGTACCTTAAATTACACCTTATTTTAGCACACATAGGAATTTACTGCTATTATTAAACTATTTAATAACTTCCCTTTTTGTACAAATGCACCAGCTAGACCAAGGAAATCTGGTTAATCCCTCAATAATGTGAGAAGTAACTGTGTTCTCACTGGCCTGAAAGAAGGATCCAGAGGTCACCTCACCTTTGTAGTAAGTACTGTCTTCCATGTATCGGGATAAACCAAAGTCACCCAATTTCACACAGTCAGTGGTAGACACCAGCACATTTCTAGCAGCAATATCCCTGCCAAACAGAAGAAACAATATTTCTACTAACTTTAGAACATAAAAGTGATGAAGTATCATCAGCTGAAGAAAATTAACCTCCTGCCCTGCAAAGGTAAGGAACTGGGTTAAGATCACAGTCCTGTATGAGGTTTCCTAGTAAGGAGCAACAAGATCCCCCCTGAGCCTCCTTTTCTCCCCTGTTGTTATTTACAATGTTTTAATATAAATATTATGTATATATGCATAATTATTACTTTACATGCAAGTGTTTGCATACACATTATCACAACACATATATAGAACTAGATAGTATTTAAATACAAGTGAGTTGCTTAAGTTCAAAATTAATTGTACTTAGTAACTGGAATTTTGTGAACTCTTAGTTGCACACAATAAGAACAGTCTCTTCTCCCTAGAAACTCATATTCACATTAGAGGGAATAGAATTCAAAACACACCGTGAAGGAAGTCTAGGTTAATTTTCTGGTTAAGCAAGTACTTGTATTTTCTAAATATTTTATTTCCCCTCCTCTTTCCTTAAGAAGCCATCTGCCCTTGTTTTGCTTTTCTATATTTGAATGATTACAGTTGACTCACAGCTTGAAAAAATACTGTAACCACAAAGTAACAACTGAAAATGATTCCGACTGAAATCTGGCACCAGCTCCAAGTCAATCCAGGAGTGGACCAGCAGGTGTCACCCTTGAAAAGGGTGTAATTTCAGTAGAAACCTCTGCAAAAATGACACTCCCTAAAAATTTAAGCAGTGACATAAAAACAGACAGGTACAGATAAATATGTATGAAATCTTACCTATGTACAAATCTTTTGCTCTCTAAGTAGGCAAGAGCTGTGCTAAGCTGGTAAGCATAAAGTATCAGAGAGGCCAGGTCCAAGCTGTACTTCCTTACTTGCAGAAATGACCTCAGCTTTTTGCACCAAGGAGGAAAAAAGAGAAAGAAATTAGGACAAGAAAATAACAAAGCTGGAAAAGACATATTTCAAATTGTGAAGTTTACATGAATATCAATGGGCATGACTTGCTTGCCCTAAAAGCTGGATGAGAAAAACACTTCCCATTAAGAACTGTGACTCTGCATTAGAATTGCAGCAGTTTTTCTACATGAAAACTGTTAAACTAAAAAAAATAACTAATTTTGTGCATTTCTTTGGGCCTCCTATTGAAAAGCATCTGTTGCTGTTCCACAGGAAAGCATCCCAGGACTTGTTGGTTTTTTCTACCATTGAGTGCAGCCTCCATTTATGGCCTAAATCACTTCAGAACTGAACAGGACCTGGCCAACCCAAACACAGATTAATGAGTACTGCTTTAGAAGCATTAATTTTAATAATTCATTTTAACCTGCATGTGCTGAAATAACTGTATTTAGCTCAGAGTGGCCAATATCAATGCAGAATATTTGTCAGCTCTATTCCCAGTATAAGGCAGGCAGGATCTACTGGAAGGTGGCACTAGAGTGTCCTTATACATGAAAACAAGGCTTAGAAAAGTGATTTGGGCACTGGAAAGGAAATCTATTGACAGAAAGCGACTTCTCCACTACAGGTTTTTCTTTCTACCCCTCCTCTTTTTTTTTTTTTTGAAAATGTACTGCAGTTTGATAATTGCAATTGCAATGGCAATCCTATGATATTGTATGAAATATCTCTGCAGCTCACATCTTCAGAAACACAGCTCAAAGAAAACTGATCGATTATAAAAAGTGAGATCTGGTTTTCTTTAAAGCATTCATCCAAAAGATATAATAATGAGGGAAGTCATCTTATCTAGGGCCTCTGCTGCAGATATTCTACAGGAAAAAAAACAACTTAAGAAATTCAATATTTTAAGGGAAAATACAGCATTACTCAGGAAGAATAAAAGATGTACAGTTTCACTTTGGGAAGGTATGTTTGCAAATGCCGCTTAACTGATTATCACATTATCATCATCATGACAGAGGTCACGCTCTCACTCTGGAACTGCAATTGAATTCTCTGAAAACTCTGACTAAATCACTCTGGAATGAGGTGATGCAGTTCCCTGGTGGAGGAGAAGGTCAAAAGTTGCCACTCCTGTTTCTGAGTCCATAACTCTGCAAAGGAGGATGATATCATGTTGATAGCATGTGTTAGTACTGTGAAGTGTTTTTTCAGGATTTTCTGTGAGCTGAAAGAGAGGAGAGCAGAGCTGCACTAAGATTTCTCATACCTCTCCAAGCGTACAGAGCTCCATGATTATCCAGACTGGGTTTTCTGTAATAACCCCAATGAGCTTCACAATGTGAGGGTGATCAAACTGCCGCATTGTTACTGAAAGGAAATCAAAGAAGTCAGTGTATTACATAAAACCTTTCTTTAAAATAAAAATAAAGCTGCTGGTTAAGCATTTAGCCCATGAGCAGAGAAGATAATCACAGAACTTCAATGCAAGCAGTAATGTCTGGTCATTCCATGCACTGAGGACAGGTGGAAACACTGCTTGAGCTGTGCTGGTCTCCATTCACAAAAATTCAAACTGCTGTGGAAGGTGCCAGGCAGGTCAGGCTCTGTCTCTCAGGCCTGTATCTGGTTAGGAACACAACCTAAGTTAATACAATAACCAGTGCACAACCAGTTAATCTGTGCCTTTCTGCTGCAAGAGGAGGTAAAAACAGTCTGTAAAATTCAATTACTGGAAAAAACACATTTGCCAGATTATGACATAGACAAAAATGTTATTTAATCATTACATCATTTTATTTTCCATGGAGTTAATTTCAGTCCTGGCAGTGTCACAATATGTTTTATGCAGTATGACATATGAATCACAGAAGGTTTGGGTTGGAGGGGACCATCAAGACTAAATAGTTTCAATCCCCTTGCCTTGGGCAGGGACACCTTCCAGCTTGCTGCCCCAAGCCCCATCCATCCTTGTCTTGAACACCTCCAGGGATGGAGCAGCTACAGCTTCTCTGGGCAACCTGTGCCAAGGCCTCACCACCCTCATCAAAGAATTTATCCTAAAATCTAATTAAACCTGCCCTCTTTCAGGCAAATCCATCACCCTTGCTCCTATCCCTGCCTCCCCTGATAGAGTCCCTCCCCATCTTTCCTGCAGGCACCCTTTAGGCACTGGGAGGTGCTCCAAGGTGTCCCCAAAGCCTTCCCTTTTGTAGGATGAAGAATCCCAACTCTCCCAGAGCATCCAGCCCCTGGAGCATCTCTGTGGCCTCCTCTGGTCTGGTTCCAACAGCACCAGGTCCTGCCTGTGCTGGGGATGCCAGACCTGGGTGCAGCTCTGCTGGTGGGGTCCCAGCACAGAGGAGCAGAATCTCTTCCAACACAGACATGGCAAAAACATCTTAATGTATCCTTGATAAACATCCTTTATCTGACCCTCCTGCAGCATCTCCTCTACACATGCAGTTTGTAGTGTCAGCAGAAATACACAGGAATTACCCATGCAAAGTCTGATCCAGTCTGCCTCAAGTCAGGCAAGAATAAAACCAATTTTCTTCTGCTTTGCACTAACCACAGGCTACAACCAGGAGGTGTTTCTGGATTTCTGTTCTGACCCAAAAATCCTTGGACAATTGTGTTTCTAAGACCAAAAGTTAAAATAGCTTAATAACATATCTTCCTGAAAAGAAATTTGACGGGCAAACTTAAGATAATATATTCTTTTAAATATTAATGTTATGAATAATACAGGGGAAAATGCAATAAAGCAAACATCCCTATCATTGACATAGCTTAAAGCATTAATAAAAGGGAATGAATAACATGGTGAAATGTCATACAGGCAATAACAGCTGCTAAATCTTTTCAGTGTTGAAAACTCCACCATAGGCAAACCTCAAAATATCTTAATATTCGTAATATTAAAGTATTAGGAATTAAATGTTTTAATTCAGTAAGTAAGCAACTGTTCTGAGTGAATTTGCAATCTGAACACAAGATAAAGGCAACAGATGGGAATTAGAATGAAAAAGAGGAAGAAGAAATGACAAAACTATTAAATCAAAATTGAAAAGTACTATTTATGTGTCGATTACAGCAGCATTTCCTAATCTGTAAAACTTGAAGCATAATAAGGAGTATTCAATGAGCAATTATTTTCTACATTGCCAGGAGACAGCAGCCTACCTTGTGACTGCAAGCAATGGTATTTACTGTTCCAACAGACAGAAATGCAATGGAAAAAATTACAGTAATTTACAAAAATCTGACACTCAAAAATAAGAATCCATTAGCTATTAACCCAGGTCTTCTGAACAAGTTGAAAACATTCCTTGAATAAAGGAACAGTGATTAAATTATATTGTAACATCTGACCACAACCAATTACTTTATTGGTAAAACACAATACCTTTACAACATTTGTAAGTATACAATAGCAGGGGATAATAGGTAAAAATTAAGCCTTAAGTGCCATATCTCAATTTGCTTGCAAAACCAAACAATAGAGGAATCAGTAACTTTAATAAACTTTTTAAAGTTTTTGCTCCTATTCACCCCAACAAAAAGCCTTTCTGATGCATGAAATGTGCTACTTGGAGAAAGCAACATTTGTGGGCAATTATTTAGAAAAAATGGCCTATTGTACCATAGATTAATTCTGAATTTTCAAAGCAGATGTCTCTCAGACACAACATTTCTATCCAGGACAACTACTTGACCTTCCAAAGCAATAAGCTGGAGAAAGTGCTGTGGTTTTTTAATTCATTAAGGAATAAAAAAGGAAATAGAGGATCAGATGTAATGTTCCAAAATTTGTTCTAAAGCCCTACAGGAGTCAGACATCCCCACTCAATTTGGAAAATCAAAGAACCCACATACAATCATGCACATGGGCAATGCAAGGATGCAAAGCTGTCCCCTGGTACTTGTTGTAGGAGGGGAAAACATCAGGCTATATATTAATAAAATATTGACATCAGTGTAAGAAGTTTCTGGCACAGGTGGCCACAGTCTTTGCAAGGAGCAGTTACAGAAGTGATCCCAAAAGAAGTTGCTTAATACTCACAGGCTTCTTGTAAGAATTTTTCTCTAACACTGTCTGAAGTGCAGTTTTTACACGTTTTGATTGCAACAGCCATAGCTGGATTTTCCTGAAAAACATTATTGAGAAATAGCTGAAATACAACCCACCAAAAACAGCCCACCAAAAGCTGGCCTTAAAATTCTGGCAGAACTACTTTGGAAAAAATTACTATTAAATAAAATAGTTGAGAAATTACATGTTGAAAGTTTAGTGTTAAAATACCATTATAATCAATATCTTGCATACAACATTTACATCTAATGTGTCTTGGAAATATTTAATCTTATTTAATTTTAAATCATGTTAAATTGTGAAAAAAAATTATGACAGAAGACGGTAAATTGAACTGAATAGTACTGCAAACTTTTTGTGTTACTGGAGAAGTAAACCCTTGACAATATTTAGCAATAGAGGAAAAAAGAGATAGGTGTTTAAAAAACACACTTGGCTTACACAAGCAAGCAAACCAGAAAGGCAAATTAAGGAGTTTTTGTGGCTCTTTCAGAGGAAGGACTGGCTGTAATTGTGACCTCAGATTACAAAGGAAAGTAAAACAGAGATTTTTACACATTATCTTCACAATCAGTCAGATCAAGGCTTTAAAACCAGGTTCAACAGAACCAAGGGTATTTAAAATCAAATGGACTTTCCCATCTGATTTCTCATCCTCTGAATACTCAAAAATCCGAAGTTTTTGAAGGATTGAGAGCAGCTGAAGTGTTTTAAAACTAAGTTTCTACATTAGGCATGGGTTTGTTCAAGGGCCTGTATGTCCTCCTTCCAGGTGGGAAACTGAGAACTGTCCATTGTTTAATGGGCAGTTTACACATGAACCTTTGAAAATGCTACAGCACTGATGAATATCCTCATCCAATTTGTAAGGCCAGCAGGAGATGAAAGATTCAGAATTATGTTCCATCTCTAGGTGTATTTTAAATCTATTCACAGATAAAAATTACTGCAACTAGAATAGTATTCTTATTTTGCAGGTGTCTTATTTTCAAAGTTGCTCACAAAAGAGATCAAGTTGACTTTGCAGGAAAATATTGATCGAATCCTTTTCTCACACATCAGATGCCCATAAACTAAGAAAAAAAGCTGATGGTAAATCATGATTTTATTCCCTTATGAAACCAGGATTGAACCATCAGCCTGGGGATGAGACCTCTGGAATGCCTGCCAGACCCATCCCTCTCTCAGTGTTGCACATCAAGTTTTTGAAATATCCTTTAACCAACAGGAGCATCAAAAGAAGAACCTCAGTGTCTGCAATCAGCAAAGAGATTTTGAAGAACAAATGTTGGACAAGGCCTGATATTGGGGTTTTATCTTTTGGTTTTGGATAAGGAGACAAACCAATGAGAATGTATCAGACTGGACACATTTTCTGCACTGAGCAGAAAATGGTATTTTAAATGACACCTTGGGATTAATTCCACAGTTAATCAGCCTTTAAAGACAGCTGAACAATAGGATCCTGTATCTATAAACCCATTTTCCATTCACACTTAGAGCTTGGCTGTGTCCCTTCAGGAACACCTGGGAGAGGGGGATGTTGCTCACTAGAATCAGGATTTCACAAGTGCAATGGACAGGGATAAATGGAATTGTTGAGATTCAGCTTTGAGCTAGCAAAACAAAAGGCAAGGAATATCCTCCATATTTTTGCACTTAAGCTGAACATATAAAAGAGTAAATTATTTCAGTGAGTGGTTCTCCCCTCCTTACTAAATGTCAAATGTGCAAAACCACCACAACTGCCATGTTATTAGAACTAATCTTACATTGATTTTAAGCTTTCTTTCCAGAGTGTAAGTTACACTCTGTGACCAGAACATTAAAATTTAATGACATCACTGCTCTGTTTCACCTTCACATATCCCAGTGTTTTAAATGAAGTAGATTCATATTAATAAAATAAATCCACAAGTGGTTGTTTAAAAATCTCAGCAAAGAATGCCTGACGAAAATCCATTTTCCAATTCACAAAAAAGAATGGAGACAAACAACATTTTCTCAACAACTGTCCATAGAAAAAGTCTTTAATTAATGTTACAGAGCACTAGATTTATCCATCATATCCCATGTGAGTGAACCATTACTCCTTGGTACTCCTGTTAACTTGGACAGAATTAAATGAAAAACAAGAATCTCTCTCAATGCAATGCATCAGATGTGCTTTCTAAATAAGAGTATCAGACCAGACTTCAAACTTGTCTGAAGTGGAACATTTATCCTTATTTACTTAAACATTGCACTGAAGGTTATTTAACCCACCAAGCCCAGGACCCTAACCAGCTGTTTCTGAAGTTAGAATTAGATTATTGTCCACAAGAATTCTTGTATAATCTATCAAAAATTCCCATAATTTCTTCTAATACAAAATATTTTATCATAAGCCTGAAATTTGTTGCAATCAACTATTTTTGCAGCTTTCTCTTGCTATTTTACACAAAATTTTTATCTATTTAAACTGAAATCTTAGTCTTTGTAGAAAAGCTCATAAGCACCATCCTAAATTACACAAGTCCTGCCACTCTCCCTGGTTTCAATGAGGTGATTTGTGCATTGGGATTTTGCTGAATCAGTGTCCAAGTATTTTGTATTTTATTTCAGGAAAACAAAGGAATTTTATTAGGCTTTGTTGTGAGAGAGGCAGTGAGACTGTCACCGGACCAAATTTTTATTTGTTCGGAAAGACTCAGACCAAGACCTTTAAGGAATATATATATTTTTTTTTAACCTAGAAAACTTTTATTGTTAATTTTAGTTTGAGAAGTGAGGCTTACCGGGCTCATGTAAACTCCTTGGTGCACATCTCCAAACTGTCCTTCCCCAATGCAGCGCCCCAGCTCAATCCTCTCCCTTTGAATTTCATAATCTCTGGCTACAAGAATATAATGCACTTGAGATATTAAGTTTCTGCTGAAGGGCAAGGAAATAATCCACAAGACACAAAACTCAAAGTAAGTCACTCAAATGTCTCACATATGAATAACTAAGATTAACTTTTGCTGCACACCAACCTATAGAGATGCTGCACACACACAGTGGAGACCTCTCAAACCTCTCAAAAGTTTGAACCAAAGCAACAGGAAAAGAACTGTGAGTTCTACATTGTTAAATTAACTACAATGCACTCATTTCAGTGCAATACACATAATTAAATCCTTTTTAATTACACACAAAGCACACAAAGAGTTTAAGGCAACACCAATGATGTTAAATTAAACACAGCCTCAGCACACACCCCTTTGGCTGTTTAAGAGGACTCCACCATGTGCAATTTTAGATTTTGGAACCATCAAAAAAGCCCGGAGAACTTTTAAAGAGGTAACTGCAAGAAAAAAAATACAGGAACAAGAGCATGGAAAATAAAGACAAAAATGAAAGAGCAAATTTTTGAGTGCTCTACACCTCTGCCAGTGTGCAACTCAAGTAAAATTGAGATGTTTGATGGCCTTATGCAATTTTGTTAACGTCACAGTTTAATATGCTGAGAATATTACAGATAAAAATGGCTCAGCACTTCAGCAAAACATTTAATCAATTGCAACTGAATGATTTCATTTGCAATTTAATTTCGAGCAGACATGGAAAAAAATTTAAGGGATAGCAGAAAAGCATGCACAGTATATGTTTTCACCTCTACTTGTATTATTCAGAGAAAAAATTATAACCAACCAGCTTACAACTTCATAACCTTGACATCACTAACACTACAGAAGTAATGTCATGTAGAGCTGGCTAACAAGGCAATAAATGCCTTTTTCATCTCTTTTTTTTAAGTACTGCATTTTCCTCTTTAAAATCCCAAAGCTAACTGGTTTAACTATAAATAAATAAGGTTTATTAAAATGAAAGTGAATAGTAAGCTTAAAAATTCCACATCATTCCAAACTGCAAGCATACAGGGATGGGTAAAGGGTCTCCTGTTACCTTCATCTATTCCATAGCTTTCTGCAGTGCAATTAAGAGAAAAATCAAACGCTTACTTAGATAGAGCTTCTTAAAATCAAAACAGGACAAACATTTTTCAACATAAAAAAAAAAAAAAGAAGAAATATACTGATGCAATTTAAAGTTTACATTAGCAGAAGTCACAGGCCCATTGTTGTGATCTTTACTGACTCAGTCCTTTGGAAGCTGAACACTTGAGTCCCCTTCAATCCAGCAAAGCACTTAATGAATTTCCCTCCACAGCCCATCTCATGGGTTTTGCATTGAAGCCATATTCAAGTGTTCAGCACATCCAGGGCTGGGGCCACAAGTAATTACTTCCATGAGATTTTAAATAAAAAGGTTGGAGGGGAGGGGGAGGGAAGGGGGGAGATAAATGACACAAAGTTAATCTGTTAACAAAAACAGAGGATATAATTTATTACAGTATGTTTGGATCCTAAAACTATGTTAATAGTGACTTAACTGCAAGACATTAAAAATGATCAGTTTATTTCTGGAAAACATATATTCTTGCTTTTCAAATACTGATGTTCATACATATATATATGTTTTGCAAAACATATATTCTTGCTTTTCAAAGGTATTCCACAGCTGTGGAAATAATGCTGTGAGCACTGAAGTGATCATGAAACATTCTGGCTCATAGTGAGCTCAGAAATCTCTGCAAGCTCATGGTCCTTCAGCAGAATGTGCCCCCAACTCAGCACCATCCTTCCCTCTCACACTGACCAAACCTGATGTTTTTGGCAGGATTCTGCACCAATGCATTGTTTGCTTCCAGAGAAATCCTTGGTTGCCCAAATGCAACTGGAATTTCCCAGATGCAGCTTTTAAAATCAGAATATTGCACTTTGACATTAAATGAAATTGCCTTGACAGTTTAGGATTATATCATAATTCAAACAGGCTGTAACACAAAATCCTTGTGGTGGTTACAGCATCACTGTTTTTACTGCAAAGATGAAGACTCAGCAGAACTTGGAATTTTTATTTTTGTTCCTGCGTCTCTCATCTTTACCAAAATTGCATGTGGTACATTGAGTGTTCCTCTCTCATGGAACTGGAGAGCACTGGATCTGTCACAAGCAAGGTGAGATACAGTCAGACAGCAACCCTCAGAGCTTGCACATTGTTTGCTCTCATCACAGAGATCTTATCCAATCTTTGTTATGTTCAGTATTGCAATAAAAAAAAATCCACATTTTGAGACCAAAAAAAAGAATTTCACTGTGAAATTACAGATAGCACGAAACCAGAACATTTTCTTTGCACATTCATTAAATATTCATTAAATGTGGCTGAAATATTTCAATCCCTGCTAAACCAAGGAAGCTTTTGGAGAGGAAAATTCTCAGGTTAACCACAGCACTTACTTGAGGGCATTGTGTAAGTGTCTTCTTCATCTATAATCTCTGCATAGTCATCAGTCTCTGCAAAGGGAGGAATTGAAGAGTTTCGGGAAAAGCAGATGAAAACAATTCTCCGGAACAACATCTCCAATGTATCAAGACTGAGATGCCCCAAACCCCAAGTTCAGCATTGCCAGGTCACATTGAATACAGCATGACTAAAGCTTGCTCATGCATAATTCATGGTATGATAATGACCTCAGTGCCAATTGCATTACATCACATAGATGCACCCAGCAAAGAAAAAAAGGAAGATACCTTTGTATTCAAAAAAGTTCAAGTTTTGCAATTGGAACCCATCTGAACTGTTGATTTAAAATCTTTGTAACAGCAAATTCCATTTGTAAAGTGAAAACAATATGAGTTTAATTGCTTTACCTTCAATAAAGTGTGAATAATAGTTGCTATTTTTTATGTCAAACAGGCAGAAGACACCAATGATGTTCCAGGGCAGCTTCCCCCTACTGTCAGTGTGTCCAGTGAGTTATTTACCACAGAATCTTCTAGAGCACAATGACCTTTTTAAGCCACACTCTCTTCCCCATTTTTCTTACAATTTTTCTTGTTTAGTGGAAATTCACCACTAGTTTTGCTGTCAAGACTCAAGATTTCATGGACAGGTTTTGGAAACAAATTCCTGAAATTTTCAGAAAAATGACAGTGCACTTCTTACTCTGTTTAGAACTTGCAACTTTGATATCATCTGTTCTCAAAATTGTTTAAATGGTGTCAAGTCAAATCAGAAGGTCTTTCCTTTGCACTGAAGAACTTCCAGTGTGTGTAGGTCATTTCCTAAAGGTCACATCAATTCCTCCAGGGGTTTTAAAGCCAATCCACAACAGTGGCTTCATTTTTTACTTCAGGGCTGTCAAATTCCACTCACCAACTTTAAACACAAAAAGAGGTTCTCAAAAATGAGTGATTTCCAAACCCACTGTGCAGTTTTTGTGGTTGATTCAGGTGATCACACACTGGAAAAGCCTCTGGAAGTCAGGATTTCCTCCCCATTTCCCCCAATCTGCCCTGGAGCACATGGATACATCCCTACAGCTCCCTGGCATCATTTCCAGAGCAATGGCTTGGACTGGGACAAAGTCACAGTGATGGTGAGTGGGAAAAAGGATGGGATGGTCCCTCAGCTCAACCCAGCCCTGAAACCAGAGCAAGGCTCATCAATATTGCACACACAGACAAGCAAGAGGCTCAGTTTTCAGGCAAACTGAATATTCAACAATCAGGAAACTACAGGTTGCCTATAACCTTTGAAGTTCAACACACTTCAGGGAGTAAGTGTAATTTTATGGTCCTAGTTTCTTACTACTTAAATAAAATTAAAGCTGTTTTTCCTTTTGAACTCCTGTAGGAATATGCCAGGTGTTGTAGGAGTAGAATTGGGAAATTCTATGTAATTTTAAATTTCACTAGGCAATTTCTATTTGGGACATAGCAAAACACAGTCACCTAATAAAAATGCAATAAATTATAAAGACTGCACAATTCTGAAAAGGCAGAACACTCCAGAAGCACTTATCTCTTTCTTGGTATTTCATTTTCTTCCCTACATAATAAACTAATGTTTTTGTAAAAATAAGCCTCAGTTTGATTTTAAAAATAAGTTTTAAAAAAAAAAATCCCCAACACAATGGAGATAATCACTCTGTTTCCATTTAATATTGTGAAAGGATTTTGTTGAAGATATCAGAAAGTTCTTAATCTATGTTAGAAAATGGACTAGATGAAAAATATTGTAAACATACTTATGAAAAAAATTTAAAATTTGGAAACCAAACTGGTGCCACTTAAAAGCCCCAAACACTTGTCACACTAGGTTACAGAATAGTGCTTTCAGAATGTGCTCAATGGCAGGGCTTGTTCATCTCTCTATTTTGAATTAATGAGTTAATTCATACTAAAAGCATTCTCAGAACAGCACAGAGCACTTTACATGGCTTTGATACATTGTCCAAAACCATAATGAAACCAGAAGTGTCTTCATCATCAATCCAAATAAATTAGATGTATGCAATTAACTACACAAATATTTCTTTTTCCACATTTAACACTCTGGAGAGGAATACACAAAAAAAGAATCCCTATGTATGTCTAGCATTGTTTCTGGGAATTTAGAGGAAAATTCAGTCAAGGCATCAACACTGATGGGCTCCAAGTGGTCTGGAACAGAGAACTGCTCTCCCTCACAGAGGGGCTTGAGCCCAATCACACACTGAGACTGCTACCAAATCTCCCAGAATTTTGTCTGCTAAGGGATATTCCAACATCTACATGGAGCCTGAAGCAAATCTGAGCTGGGCAGGGCTCTCCAGGCTCCTCCACAAAGGAGATGTCCTTGGTAAGTCTAGAAAAACTCAGATTTAATAACAGGGCTCATCATGCTGCCCTCCTGCACTTTTTAAACCCAGCACCATCACTTGGAGATGGCAAATGAACAAGTTGCTTTCAGGAAAAGGTAGTGGTGATCACACACATGAATGAGCCAATTTGAGCTTTACTAAATCTGAATGCATTTATGAAACTCTAGGGAGAAACATCCTAGGGTATCAAATCCAGAATATCTAATCCATGACCTTAGCTCATGTCTGAACTTCCCTTTTTCATCATTTTCCCCATTTATCAGAGCTTGTAATTTATAATAGAAGGTAAGTTTCAATAAAAAGCTATGTAAGGGTATTATCTGAAATATAATTTTTAAATTTATGACAGAAAAAATGTTCTTTTGATGTTTAAGAAAAGAAAGAAAATTGTGTGGTATTATCTTTAGCTTATATCTAAAGGAAAGGAGATGAAAAGTTAATACACCCCCTTCACATTTTACTGAAAGAAAGGTCACAAGACATGATCTCTATTTCCTCTTATCACCCTCCTTTGCATATTGCTTTTATGCCCTTTTAGTGCCTCCTACTTAGAAGAATAAAGATACATATGCTATCAGTAGCAGCAGTTTGATTCTTTCCCAACATCAGATGGAATTCTTTACAAAAAAAGCTAAAAATCTCTTTTAAAAAACCAAACCCCATCTTCTTTTCAGAGGAAGAGAGACTTAAAAAGTCTGCAGAAGTTAAATATTTTGTAGTAACTTTTGAAGTTTTTAAAAGGAAACCCCAAACATTAAAATTTGTCTGTATTAGTTTGAATAGCTGAAACCTGGTTAATATTCATGTATTCAATCTGCATTAATCTATCTTGTACAGCTTCTTTTAATGCAAGGAGCACTTTGATGTCTTTAAAGCATTACTCATAGACTCATTTCTCAGATCCACTGATCTCACCCACTGACCAAATTAATGATGATGTAACCATTTCAATCAAACTGGACACTTGCAAATCTCTAAACCTTCTTTGCATCATGCCACAAGTCTCATTGCAAACACATGCACCACCACAACCCTGTGCGTTTGAAACAGAATTTCTCCTTTTCCAATTCCAGTTTAGCAGAAAGCATTAGTTGCACAGCCTGTAACGTACAGAATTTATCAGCTAATATCCAAAGCAGACCACTTTTTAACACTAAAAGCTGCATAAAATGTATTACTGAAATGTGCATTAAGTGGCATATGGAGATAAGAGTTGCATATTGCACGTTAGTAACACAGACTAGAAAACATATTACCGTCCCCACTAATTTCATCTGCAGATCCAGGTGGCATGCAAGGAGAGAGAAAAAAGAGGGGGAGAGAGAGGGGACAGAGAAGGGGGAGGGGAAAATATACTATTAAATTCATGAGTAATCCAAAAGTATTCAGAGTGTAGTTATCTTATATACCTGACTCAAGAGAAACCAGAAAAGCAGCAGAATTTAAGACTTCTCACCTAAAACCCAAGGGACAGAGATACGCTCTAAGAAGCTTTTATGATGAAACAGAGTTAAAGTTTTTCAAACACAAAGGTACACAAAAATTAAATTTTGGAACTGGAACTAATTCTTTTAATGCACTGTTAAGAAAAGTCAATTTCTGGGTTTATTCAATACTTTAAAGCAGTTCTCCTAAAGCCAGATGAGTCAGCTCACCTTGACTCTGCACATACACTGAGGACTTTGGATAAGCAGAGTTGGTATTGACCTTTCCAGAAGAAATGCACTCCTGAGCTATCACCAAGACATGACTGAGAAATGGAAACCATCTAAGTTTTAATGACACAGAGCACTGTGCACTTGTACAAGGCTGAAATTTAAACGAGTGGCAAAGAGAGCGACTCTACAGAGAAGATTTCACACAAACACCGGATTCCACGTGTACTGCAGCAGCCCTACTGCATACCAAACCCCACAGCACAAGCTAAGGCAACTATTTTAGACAGTTTTTATAGGTAACAGGAAATTCTTCTTACCCCTAATAAAGCCAAACTGGTCTAGATCAGTGCTGGACCAGTACGCAGCCAAAAGCATCGCTGTAGTCCGTGTTTAATTCAAAGTGATCTCAGCTGATGCTTATTGTTGCTATTCTGTTTCATCCACAGCATGCTGTGTCAGGGGTCCAAGAATGAAGTCAAAATATATTTACCAAAAAAAAAAAGATGGCAGACAAGGGCTGCATAACTGTATAAATAAAATAATTTAGTGTGTTTGTCATTGTAGCGTACGATGCTTGAAAACACGTTCCCCATAAAAACGGGGACCAGCAAGCTGGTGACACTGCATGAAAATCCAATTCAACAGGAGGAAAACATAACGAAATTATTCTTGGAACTCTGTTTACCTGAGGCTAAAGTAGTTTACAAACAGTAACTGAGTTAGTATATTCAGCTTTTGGGTTAATAAGGCAGCCTAGACAAAGAGCAGAGCAGTACCCTTGGGCGGCGACTCATGGGCACAGAAGACGAAAGGCAGAAAGCGTCTAGCTTTCTTTACTTTATGCTGACAGTGATTGACTCCTTTACAAAGAGGCAAGAAAAGGAAAGAGAAAAAAAAACAGAAACAAATTATTTGGAAATAAAAGAAAAGAGACTGAAGAGAACATCTACAATGAACGAACATAAAAGTAAAGGTTTACATTACAATTCTGTATACCCAAACGAAAATACAAATGTCTCTGAAAGTCTAAAGCATTTTTGGTATTTTCCTTCAAATTCCTTTCTAGAGTAATTCATATTTCAGTTTTTAGTAGTAGGAATAAAACCCATTAAAAAGTCAGATCATACCAGCTATGTACACCATTCATTAACAACACAAAGAACATTGTCTATCACGAAGTGCAACCTGCTTTTCCAAGTTTGCCATCTAAGTTCTGCCAGACTTGTGTGACAGCTATACTCCAGCTTAAGTGGCAGTCACCAGACCTTAACATGTATGTATTGACCCTTTAAACCCTTAAAACAACACAGAAGAAATATTTCACATAGCAGGGTTACACAGAACAAGGGAAAACATGGTTTTCCTACCTCCTGAAATACAGCACTGACAGATTTTATGATCTCAAATCTGCCACCAGTCTTATCCCCAGTGCAGACCTGCCTTCCAATGGATATTCCAGCTCTGGGTGAACAGCCCATGGCACCCTCACTGTCCCCTTTCCCAGTCACCCCACTGCATTTTTTAGCAAAGTGCTTATCAGGAGTGCTTATCATGATGAGGGAAATTTTGAAGTAGGAAAAAATACAAAGAAGACACACAAGGTGAGAAAGAAGGACACAAGATGACACTCAGCACCTGAGGACACCTGCTCCTTTTATTTCTCTTGTTACCTGTTCACTCCTCTCTGCTTTCCCCTTTTTCCTCTCTCCAAGGAAATGTGAGAAGTGGTTAAAAAAGCCAATTAAATAAAAAACCTGTATCTTGCTGCTCTTCACAGCCAAAACTCAGGAGTGAGGTCCAGCTACCTGGAGTTACACAGGCTGGGGATGCAGGTGCTAGAAGAGAAGCCCAGTCCCACAGCAGCAGCTACTGGGAGAGTGAACCAGTCAGTGGTAGGAGGAGTGCAGGAAGGGTAGAAAAGGAGAATTACTTTTTAATAAAAGTAACTTCTACAATCAACAAAACCACCATCATAAAAACTGCTGGGTGACTGAGCAAACAGGAATCATTAATCTAGCAGGAAAATGCACATATTAGAGAGAAAGACAGAACATTAATCAGATTCAATGCTATACACTAAAAGAGGTGCAAGGGGAGGGCAAAATCCTTGGCTAAGTCAATGTATCAGTATTTCCATTTATCTTGGTTTAACACAACCTAAAGGGGAACACTCTGAGTTCTCCCTCTTGATACTCCCAAGAGACTTTTCTTCCTAACATCATATGACAGACAATTTTCAGCACTGTCATTCTAGCACAAACCTCAGGTAACTTCCATAAAAAGCTCCAGACATACTATGAAAGAAAAGGAAAAAAATACTGCAGCTGGTTTAAGTGACTACTTGAAAAGGTGTTGACATGAGAATGAGGGAACCCAACACTGGACTGAAACAGAAGAACAGGTGTAGAGTCACTGTAGGCAACACAAGCCATCTAAAAGGGAAGAGATGTTTCAACTCCTGACCTGCCTGCTCCGGCTACAGAGCTAATTTAAGCCTGAAGTGCTGAAATGCTGCTCACCCTCACACTGACAGGTGGGTGGCAGAAGCTGCTGACACCTGACCAAACCTATTTCAAATGAAGGGCACATTGCAAAGGTAAAGGTGTTTTTAATTCCTCATGTGCATGCCCTGATGCCCTGGATGTGATGGTCCAACTCTTCCCTTACATTTCAAACTCTGCCTCTATGATTTGCTGTCTGAAGTTTGTTCAACTGTTCTGCCACACTAAAGGAAGATGCTTTGTCTTAAACTTACCACATCTGCAAGTCTAGCTACAAAAGGAAGTTGATTCTCATGAGCTGATTTTAAATTTTAAAAAACAGAAAACAGACATTCTAATACTTTCCCAGGAATCTAGAGAATACCCTAATGAAATGAATACAACTTAGAAGGATTTCCAGCACTCCACAGCAGCTTCCAAGCCAGGATATCACTGGTGCTTGAGAATGCTGCTGAAAACCTGCACAGGACTTCATTATTTATTTAGTTCCTCTACTGAGAATTCATTAAAATTATTGTGAAAAAAGATAAAAGAGTCAAAAATAAGGAAAAAAATCACTTGCTGGGCAATAATTAAGTGAGAAAGAAAGAGACCAGGCTTTTACTGCCCTTTTTTTACAGGGCAGTTACTACTGGAGCTCCCTGTATGAGCAGATAGCAAATACTGGAAGGTTGAACCTGATAATATCCCATTCCACTTTGGTTGTACATTCTTGAACTGGTCTGAGAAAAAACCCTGGGGGGAAAAAAAAACTGTAGAAAGAATAAATATATTGATTTTTGAGCTTTTGAACTCAAATGAACATTATGGGGTTGGCACACCAAATGTGTTCCTACATAAACAACAAACCCCAAAACTTGCATGGAGTATTTCTCCAGTCACACCACATTGTTCCTATTTGCACAGCAGGACTGTCTGCTCAAATCCAATGAGGAGCTCACAGAGGAGGAGCACTGGAGAGCAAAAACTCCTTAACCAGCACCACAGGCTGATGGAATCAATGCAGGAACATCCTGGACATTGATCTGGAAGAAATCTCTTTAGACTGTCATCACAATTCATTCTGGTCTTTTTATGCATGAAAAGAAGTCTTTTAGCCAGTCAAGCTAAAACAGGAAAAGATAACAGCACCAATCTATTCAACTGTGATGGGAATCTGAAATACTGCAATTTATTAGCATTAAGGGCATTTTCAACTATATTATCTTATTAATCAGTGAAACAGCTGGGTGAGTTAAGAAGCAACTCCCTCCTCCATGAACCTGGGGAATAATGACTTGCTCAAGGTTTGTAAAATTAATCTGCAGTAAACTTTAAGCTTGAATGTCTCCCAGTGCTGTGACCATATGGCAGAGCTACAGCTCTAACAAAGTCTTTATATTCCTCAAATTACTTAATAATTACTTGAGTTGAATTTATAACTACATAATTTATGGCAAGACTCTTAGTCAATCTTTTCAGAAGTGAGCTGTGGAGTACAACACAGCTGAGCTGTGACACAGTCCTAAGTGCTCAAGATACAATTTTTCATCTAAAAATTTACTTACACTTCTCAGCTTTCTCTTTTTGGAGTGTCTTGACAAAATGGACACTTAAAAACTGCCAATTTTTCAACCCCAAGCAAAAGCCAACTTTTTCCCCACCAACTAACTCAAAACAAGCTAAGAAATACAAGTCCTACACAAGAAACCCTTTCAGACAGGGCAGTCCTTCATGTGGAGCACAGGAATCAAGACACAGAGCCTGCACTGTGCTCTGCAAGCAGAAGTGATTCCATAAAACTGAATTTGTCTTTCCACCCTGTTCTCAGCTTTGCTGCTGATCAGCCTCAACCCAGGACAGAACAGTTCCTTTCACATGCCAACATCTCCTTCATCCAGAGCACTTTCAAATAACACTGACATCAGGTGAATAGATGTATTATTTTTTTTTTCCTCTCCTGTTTGTTGTGTTTTCACATTTGGTTTCTGCTCTATAGGAAACCTCCTGAAAGCCTCTTTTACTCACAAACTATACCATAGAGGACTTTTTTCCTTCATGATAAAATCTCACTTAAATCAGGCTTACCTCCTTCAAAACAGTTTTTTTTTCCATTCAAACTGAAATTTCAGCTGAATGGCATGAGTAAACTGGCAGGTCCCTCAAACAGGATCTGCTCCTAAGCAGCACCTTAGAGAAGAACTCCTCTCATTTCACTGCCATGACCAGGAGTTAATCACAGTGATTAAAGTCTAACAATGCTATGTCATAAATTTTTGATTATAAAGCAGAACCTGGAAACTTGCTGAGAAGCCCCCTCTTTCAAGATACTAAAATCCTTCATCTCCTGTATAGATATTTGCTCCAACAGATCAAATCTTCCACAGGGTATGTTACTGAATATATCTAAACTGTGGGATAGAGAGCCAATGGCACAACCAGAATTACTAGAAACTCCTGTCATCACTTCATGATGCACTTAGAGCTGCACCCCTTTGAGTTTAAAATGCTGCTTGTGTGACTGACAGCAGCTGCACCAGCTGGGGAACAGGATAACAAACCAGCTTCTCTTTAATATACTTATTTCCCTCTTCAATGTTTGTATCCTGGGGTTTGTTACCCAGGTGCCTTGAACACTTTGCTTTATCAGCTGAAACAGGGACTGTTTCAGAGACCTTTTAATTTCCTTCACCAAATAAGCTCACACTAAAGCTGCAAAACCAGCACCTGCTTTAAGTAAGACCAACCCTGTAGGACATCCTAAAATCCCCTTCAGACACATCCCTTGTGCTGGCTACTGCAGGACAGCTCATCTCTCCCTTCCTGTCACCTTGCCACTCACAGCTCCCTCCCCACAAAAACATCACTTTACAAGAGCAGCTGAAAATCCAAATGCCAGGAGGGACTGCTTGCAATCACAGGAGCCTTTAGGTTGAAAAAGGCCCTTAAGATCATTGACTTCAAACATAAACCAGCACTGCCAAGAATTTGCCAAGACTTGTTCAATACTCTGCCTGTTCAGTGCTCACTGGAACACATGGGTCTGAAATGTCATATTCCGTGGCACTGCATGCAAAGTAGAATTAAAAAAAAATTAATGAATTCTCCAGGGCCAAGGAGGCACTGAGATTAGCCAAGGGATGCAAAAGCATATTTATTCTTCTTAGTCATATTTACACAAGCAAGGAAGGGGCAGAAGAAACCAAAGAACTCTGTGTCAGAAGGAATTTATGCGAAAAGGGAGCAAGCAGCTACTGCTGTAC
Source organism: Catharus ustulatus (assembly GCF_009819885.2). Taxonomy (NCBI): domain Eukaryota; kingdom Metazoa; phylum Chordata; class Aves; order Passeriformes; family Turdidae; genus Catharus; species Catharus ustulatus. The sequence goes on from NC_046221.1 coordinate 160,268,342, forward strand.
TGATTTCATTTTATGAAAAACTTTCTGTAATACATAATTGACCAGGTAAGTTATTATTTTTGGAAATATGTGTATCTGGAAATATAAGATCACCTTACCAAGGCTAATGTTTGCTATTTCAAAACAAACTGCTGGCCAAAGTAAGTTCCTTTAGACTACAGCAGAGAGTTTTAATAAGGTGTCTCCAAGCCAAATAGCGGAAATACAGTCAATAAAATTAGAGCTAACTGGTGTGCTGCTTCTTACATTTGATATACTATTTGCACAGAGCAAATAATTTAGCCATACCATTTCCTGAGTGTACACTATAGCTGAGTACAAAGAACTCTTTTTTAATGCAGATGCAGAGGGAGAAGGAGGTAAAAGCAGCTATTGCCTATTAGCTAAAACACTCATTGTCTCTGCTTAATCACAGCAGCTACAGCCAAAACATAGATGGCTACCAAAGAAATCTAAAATCAAACTCATTTCATTTAGCTTATTCATAGTTACTTACAATCTTACACAAATGTGTTGAGGTATAAAATTACTATGCTTTTAAAAAGGAGGGGAATCTGGCACACAAAAACAGTGTCCGCTGCAAGGAACAGAGAATTTGAGGAATCAAGGCAGACAACACCAGAAGAAACTGAAGCAGCCAAGAGATGTGGTGAAAGCTGGTTCAGTGACACACAGACTCACAGATCCAGCAATCTGCTGCTTTGGATTCCTGAAACCAACTTCATCCCTCACTAGGTTTGAAAAGGCCTTTTTTAAGAGGAGAAAAAAAAATCAGAAGTATTTACAAACCTTCTATCTTTGTGTGCTTTGGAATATTGGAGCACTTGGAAAAGATCAAGTTTTCTCTTCACTAGACCAGAAAAATTCCAAAGGAAGTTCATAAATATTTCAAAAAGACAAGGTGTCTTTCATTAACAGGTTCTTTTTAAAACCTGCAAAGCTTCAGACAAATACCTGAACTTTCAAACCACCAAATCATGTTTCACTCTGGCTTTAGATATTGCTGGTTTATCCCAGTTTTGGAACTCACTGTGAAACTTCCCTTTTGAACTAAGCATGTTAAGACTATTAATATATCTGACTTCTGAATCTTTTTGCTGAATCTCTGCTTTAGATTTTTGCTATTTAGCATCAGGAGAGGTCTAAACAAAGGGGAGCAGTGTCAGTGAAATCAAACAGCAGAGTTAATTTACAATTCAAACCACTAAAGGTGGGGAGCAGTTACAGATATCACTGAGCTACAAAAGCTCATCTTACCTGAAACCTTTGGCTCTGAGCCACTGCAATGCCAGCAAAGCTGCTGTTCTGCACCCCACAGCAGCACCCCCAGAGCCCTGGCTGCTGCCAGGCTCTGCTGACCTGGGACTGGGTTGTGCTGAGCATCCTGTTCAGCTGGTGCCTCCTTTGTTCCACACTGATGGATGCATCCCAGCTGACAACAGGAGTGACACTTCTCCACATCCACATCAAGTATCACTTCATTTATAGCAAATTGACTCCTCTGGGGATTCAAGAGATTCTAACAGAAAGCAGCTCCTGAGAATAACCCCTGTCATGTGGGTTCATCTCAGCAATCTGCCTCTGGTTTAAATTTAATATGATTACATACTCAGTGCATTTCAAATAACTTTGGGGGAAAAAACAAAACAAAAACCACATTTCTGTGTTCTGTGACATTATATTACAAGAAGAACAAACCCTTGAGACTGAATATTAAATGCATTGGCTTAAACCACTCCAGCAGAATGTCAGCATTTCTAGTGGTTTGCAATGGTATAAAAACATGGTATAAAAACAAGCACCAAGCACAATAATTTTACTGTGGAAAGATATAAAACATTACTATAATACAAGAAGAATACCTAATTTATATTTTTTTTTTTAGGTTTTGGTATTGGCAAGAATGAGGATGATATTTTCTTGTTTAATTTTACTGCACTGCTCACAGGAGCCAGCTTTGCAGCTCAGTGTACCAGAACAAGCTCACCTCCAGCACTGCTACAGCAAAACTCTCATTTCCCCTCCATCCACCTTCATGTAATGCCCTCAGTGCCAGAGCTGAGGGTGCTACAGCTAACTTCCTACACTGATTTCAAAATGCTACTTTAAAAAAGAAGCATTTGTGCTCTGAAACACCAAAGAACTTCAGCAGAAGATACCCAAATTTGCAAAGTCAGAGTGACAGCAAGAAAGGATCACGAAGCCAGTTTATTATTGGTTTTATTATTAAAAGTATTATTGGTATTCTCATAAAAACTGAAGGAGTGGAAATTTGAGGCTGCAGACAGCTTTTTTAATCCTGAAGATTTGAGGGTGAGTGGAATAAATCAAAAGCAGAGCACTAATCACTTCAGAAATTTCAACTTTTTTAACAGCTAAAATGAGCCACACAGGTTAAGAATTAAGAGAGAACATGCTGACCATGCTTCATGCTTATCTACCTGTTCTACCATGCTTGCTTGCCAGGCACTGAGGGCAGAAGAGCTGCTATTTGACTCTGAGAGGTCACAGGAACTGGTGAAACTCTATTACCCCCCTGCAGCTTTATCCTCATTTTAACTCAGATCTTCTCACCTGTTTTCTTGCAGTGTCTATTTGGGCTTCCTGTGTCAAGCAGTGAATCTCACACATTTTTTAGAAGTGGGTAAGGGTGGGGAAAGGATTCTGAGAAGTAGGAAATTCATCAAATGTATATTTATCTTTCCTCCTCATTGTATGAAATATGTTGGGGGTTTGAGTATTTGCCACTAAGTGCTCACATAAATGTTAAAGTGGGGCTGAACCTCCCTCTAAGTCAGGGGTGGGAAATCCACTGAGTCACAGTATTGGTTCCTCAAGTTTGTCACCAAGTACCAGAAACCTACTGGAACAGATCAGGATTTAAATATATTTTTGCATTAAAATCCCCTTAACAAATGTTAGGTATACTGATTTAGAAATACATTTTCTACTAAGACACTACTATGAATCAATTCTTCAAAATTATTTAAGATTCTGTAACAGGAACATACTTTCTCTTAAGCATAAAAACTTCTAAAATTCCATGTTAACTTAGAGAATTCTTAGAAACCTATAAAGAACAGAAACAACAGGTATTACCTCATATACCCATCCTTCAATTAACCTGTCATTTTCAATAGCAAAAATTAAATGCTTTTATCGAAACAGCTACAGAAAAACAGCTATTAAGTTTCTCCTTTCTGTAAAGCAATGATTAATATTTAATTGCCTATTTTCCCTTTTCAAAGCTGCTCCCTCACAATTAACACATACACAGGTAATTCCAATTCTCACCAATGACATTATACTTCATCACAAAGCTAAGTGTAAATTCTGACAAGCAGCCTGGCTTTGAAATAACTGCACAGATGTGGCTGTTGCACAGAAGTTTCTCTTTAGAAAGTGCTCTAGGAAGGCAGCACAGCTCCAGTCTGGGGCAGGCAGCAGCTCTGCAGCAGCACTGAGTGGAAAAGCTGCCTGCACATCTGCCAGCTCCAGAAATCAACTCAGCTCCTGGTTTGGATGAGCCTTACCTGACACAGAGACTGTGTGAGACCTCACTCCTTGCTTCTCATTGTTGGCCAGCCTGGAAAACAGAAGTTGGAAGCGCTGAATGCTGTACATTCTTCACAAACACTGGGAATTCATCCCAACAGGCACCTACTGTAATTAGCAGGGCTGAGCCACCTCCCCAGCCACAGGATGAGCAGGGGGAGAGAAGTCAGACAGGAATCTACCACTTCATCCCCTCTGGGGGAGCCTGATGGGTTTTAATCAGCACAACGATTCACAGAGACCTGGGAGTTTGAAGGAATACAAAACCTAAACTGTGCACACTTTTAAGATGTGTGTAACCTGGCAGTGCTTACATTTTCTGTGTGATCTGTGAGAAATGAATTGATTTCCTGTCTGTAAAAAGACTTACCCTGTAGTATTTTGAATTAATTTACATGTCAAACATAGAAAACCAATCACATTTAAATGTAGTTATAAATAAGTGCTTACTATGTTATACATTCATCATGTACAAATGTATTGCCCATTATATATAAATATTATGTATGTATTATGTATTGTTCATTATGTATAAATGTATTGCTCATCACATACAGATGTTCATTATGCTATGTATGCATTATGTATATGTTATGTTACATACAAACATTCATAAGGATCAGAAATTCTAACAAATTCTCATTTTTTCACCACTTACATATACAACCACAATTTAAATGGTCAAGAGAGCACTGCACACTTCATGCCTTCAGAAATCAGGAATTTCAGCTGGCAAAGGTAAATCCTCCCAGATGCAAGATGCTCTTGGCTGGCAGTTTTGTGTATTTGATAAAAGCTCTTCTGCCAGACTAGGAACACATGGGGTGTCCTTGTTAAACAGACTCTAGTGTAAAAATTTAGTTTTGGTAAACTGCCCCAAAAATGAGAAGATTTTCCTTCAATCTTTATTTTACCCCAGAAAACCTTACAAATAAAAAAGGTTAAAGTTTTATGCAATCAGAATGTTATTCTGTGTTTCTCATTTGTGTCTATTTAAGTAAAAAGAAATTTTAGAAATGTTCCTGCTTCATGAGTGCACACTAACTTTACTGATTTTACTGCTTCCAGCCTCAACTTTTCTTCCCTGAATTTTAACTTCTCTCTTTCTATGAGAAAGCTGCCTGGTAGTGAGGGCTGCAGCAGAACCTGCTGATTCTGAACTGCTCTGGATGTGGCCACTGAGAAGTCAGATTACAAACAAAAGGAAAAAAAAAAACAACAGAAAATGTCTTGCTTTAAAGATTGAAGGCCACAAGGAACTGCCCATGGAAAGGTGGGACAACCATGAAAACCTCCAGAGAGGATGGAGACCCAGCCACTGACACCAGGGGAGCAGAGAATCATCAGGAAGAATTAAAGGCTTGTCTGCATTAGAGACCACCATCTCCAACAACATAAGGAAAAGTCTAAATCAGAGCTAAATCAGAAATTTATTATTTACCTTAAAGTTTGGGAAGAAGAAAAATGCAGAGAGGTATCTTAGCACACTTTGTAAGAATTACTAGATGCAGATCACTTGTTTTTATTATTCATTTAATAAAATATCACCATAAAACCAACCAGGGGGAAAAATGCATCTCTCTTTGCCTGACATAAGACCAGTGTTTTCTGGCATCCACAATTATTATTGGAGGATAGTTTTTCCATATTTAAAACAATAAAGAGGTATTTACTATGCAATATTAATATTTAAATTAATAACTGGTATTCATTACTACACTGTCTAGATCTCAACTTCAAGTGGCCCCATTAAGGAACTTTTATTAAGAAAGGTGATGTGACAGATTTATGATAGCAGCAAAAAAGTGTGTTTTCTGTATTTCACAAAAGCCAGAAAGGGGACAATCAGGAAAAAGGAGACCACAGGCTGACTCACAGATTGAAACCACAATTCACAAACTGTTTAGCATCACTCCTATAATTAAATTTACTCATGGATTCAAAAGAAATAGTTGGAATCCCAGTCAAGTCTTTTCCAAAACATCCTGCTTTTGTTATTGTCAAATATGATGGATCCATTATGCACTTTTGTCCTCAGATTTTCTGTCTGGTATCTTTGTAGTTTAATACTACTGTGAGCTTTTTATGCCCTACCTGCTATTTGTCCTGGAATCCCAAAGCAACAATAAAAATTAGGCATGTGCAAGAAGTTCCAAAAGCATCATTATTTTTCAAAACTTTTTTTTTTTTTCAAATATGAAAGAAAAGAAAGCACAAAACTTACTTTGGTATTGATGGTAAAGCTCTTTCACCTTCTGTGTAAACAAGAAGAAAACAGGATTAAAGCTTTTGCAAGTTTTCAAATAACCTCTCTCAAAGTGAAATGTATACATGCCTGAAACAGTAATCATCACAATCTCTCAGGTGACTCAAAAGAATGTTCTATACATATATAAAGAGCAGCATATCAACAAACAACAACTCCTTCTACCACTCACACAGACCTTTAGGCAAACTCTCATCTGAGGAAACAATGTACACAGAATATAAAAGCTCTTTTTTATTCCTAACAAATAACTCCAATAAATCACTTGCAGAAGGTGTGACACTATCTCATCTCTCTGGTAAGAAATGCTTTTCTTTTATCTCCAAGATGTCCTAAGTGCTAACACATAAATAAAACAATTCAATCCAACTTGGATTTCCAAGTAAGTCAACTGAAATAAATCATTAAAGCACACATTATCATATTGATTTCACACTGGCTTGAGACTATACAATAATAATGTTTTGTGCCAGAGAGTAAATCTGCTTTTTGTACACAATATTCAAATCCTTGCCAGCCTTTCTTTGAAAATGGTAATGTGTATAAGAGCTTGGATGTACATATTCAAGGGTTTTTTTCCTATTGGATTTGATGAAACCCTTGGTATTCCTGTGGGGAAGTTACTAATCCTTTAGCAAAACACCTTTTCAGTAGCAGGGAAGGAGAGAAGATGAGAAATAAAGTGTGTTTCACTCCCTAAATCAATGGAGCTCTGATAAAGTGACCTGAGAGAATGGCCACACTTGCAGAAAATGGTGACATACACTGTTGAAAAAAATCATGTAAATTCTCATTTTTCTCCCACATTAAAATTTTTAGGAATTATAGGTGTCAACAACAGTCTCACCTCTGTGTTTTAAGGGACTGAGCAGAGAAATGCCCAGTACCCAAAAGCCACACTCAAAATTGCAAAATACACTTTTTGGGTTCATTTTTTCTGCTGTCTACAGGTAGAAAAGCATCATTTGGCTCAGCAACATCAGTCTGTTTTGATCTGTCTGATGGGGGGTGTTGAAAAGGAAGTTGCAGAAAAGAAGGGAAACCAGAAACTGCAATTTCAAAGCCCTGGAGCAGCTCAGCAAGGTGACAAGAGCAAGGACCTGGTACTAGAGGGCAGAATAAGGACAGTAAAATTATATAAGCAGGTGGGAGATAAAGGCACTGTGATATGTTAGGGTAAATGATATCTTTTGGGAAGGAAACAAAAAGGCAAGCATCCTCAGAGATAGTGTGGAGCAATAAATATGAGACCAATGGTGTGGAGGTGCAGCCTGGAGTAAAAGACTGGGGGACAGGTACCCAAAAAAGAGAATGTAATGGGCACCAGAGATTCAACCTGGATGAAACTGGGCAAAAGAACAGGCACAAGAGTCCTGTCCACTGCTATGCAGACCTCCCAGGGCTGTAAAGGACACTCCAAAGAACCTTAATTTACATGACACCTACAGCTGTCAGTTGTGAAACCATGCTGGGTTCTGGTTTACACCAATTTATGCTGCTACTGCTGGTTGTTCCAATGCTGCTCTTACACCTGGCAATGGATTTCAGGCTTAGATGGTGCTGATTAATCACACATGTTACTGGTGGAACACAGAGTCTTTCTCTGTGTTAAAAGAACTTCACTAAATTGCACAGTTAACCTTATCAATCTGTATTTTTAAATCAAGGTAATGGATGCACAATTAATAAGCAGCTATTCAAAATAATTCTCCTTGCTCTTTAATATGTAGCTCCATTGCATGTTAACTGCATACTATTCAAACTGCATTCTAAAGATGGAATTTTAATTTCCCCTAGGGCTCTTTTTTTGTAGAGTATATTTGGGGACTTCAGAAAGATCAGTGAATGATTTCATTAGACTTGATAGGGATGATTTCATAACACTTGCAGGGCCACAATGCTTCATATGTTCAAGGTACTGAGCTCAGATCAGATCTGACTATTTTTCCCTCCTCCAACCTCCTAAGAAAGTGAGAAAGACCACAGGTGGCAACTGCTGAAGTCAAATACTACCTATCAAAGAGGATCTAAAGAAGATAGAGAGAATCTGACTTCCACTGTGGTATTAAATTTCCTTAAAGAACAGAATCTCATTCTGTTCCCGCAAGACTCCATTCCATTTTTTGAACAGCTTCCTATCAATGCAAAGCAAGGGTCATAATAAAACATAATAAATCATAACAAAACAAAATCTTGATTCCATTGTAATAGCAAATCCTTTCTCAGCCCTTTGTGAGATAGGGAGAATATTAACAGAAGCAGTTTTACACAGTAAGTTGAGCAGTAGGATGATGTAGTCAATGAGTTCAAAGAAGAAAAGAAGCAAAGAAAAGATGAAGGAATTGAAGGGAAAGTGAAGAAAAGGTGAGAAGAACTGAAATAATCTGAAAAACTGTGAAGAGAAAAGATGGGGATAGACAGAAAAAAGCAGAGACTAGCCCAAGTTAAATGAATATTTCCTTCCAGATCCACTGGGAAATCAAACCGCAGTCATGGGTCCACTACACCCAAAATTGTTTCTTCTGATCATCCCCCTTTTCACTGTCCCCTGCTGAATTCCACAGGACATAACTGGCTTTGTGCTCATTTGCATCAGAGCAAGAGATCTGGATCCTCATCCTCTGGTCTGATGGGGCTGGGAGATGTGGACAAGGCAGGCTCAGCCCTGGGAAGAAGGAAGGAGCACCCAGAACTGCCCAAAAGCCACAGCCTGGTGCCTGCAGGGATTGGCTACAGGGACAACACTCCCCACTTGTGTGCTGGAGATCTGTGTCAAGTGTAGGGCTGTAAATGGACAGGGGAAGCTGGAAAAGCAAGTAGATGTTTAAAAAAAAAACCACAAAAAATATCCAGGCATCAAAAAACCCTCATATCAGTCATATCAGAAGTGAACAGGGGTTGCAATACTAGGGGGTTGGAACCAGATGATTTTTAAAGGTATCAGCAAGCCTGAACTATTCTGTGATTCTACTGTGACTCCATGCTTTCTGTACCACTGGATATAATTAAAGAAAAAAATAATAATCTGCATGGAACTCCTGATCTTGCGGACGCCTACGTGGATACAAACTGCTCACTTCAGGCACTGGTGCTCAAGCTGATGCTCATCCTTTTACAGTTTATATCCCAAATAAAATACCAATTATTCATTAGTACCCCTGCAGGTCTGAAGTCAAAATTTCTTACTAACAGCATCCCAGTTAAGGCATATGTTGTTTTTCACAAGTTGAAACCCACGACATTTTTGCCCAATTCTGAATTCTTTTAAAGAAATGGGATGTGCATGGCTGTACTGGGGGTTCCACTCTGAGCAGAGCTCCACACTGGACACAGCAGAACCCAAGCAGCTCCAGTGGTCCCAGCCAGGCTGGGGGTGCCAGGGGAATGTAAATTGTCCTCACTTGACTGAAATTATTGTGAAAGCAAAAATCAGTGAGGGGCCAAACTAAAGAGTTAACAGTATGCTAAGAACAGGAACACACACTACCATTCCATTAAAATGAAAATGATGCCCAGAGTAAATCTGGGTGAAAACAAAAAGCACCTAAGTGGAGAACTTCACAAACTATTTAGATCTGGTATTTTTGAACATTTCCTTGGGCAGCTTGTTCCAATGCCTAACTACCATTTTGGGCAATAAATTTTCCCAACACCCAATTTAAATCTCCTCTGGAGCAACCTGAGGCTGTTTGTTCATGTCCTTCCTGTCAGCTGGGAGGAGAGACTAACCCTTATCTGGCTATAACCTTCTTTCAAATGGTTGTAGAGAGTGAGAAATATCCCATAATAACCTAAAAGCAGATAATCAGTTCAACTTTTAATAATTTTTTTCATTTGTGGCTCTTGGCCACAAAGGTAAGTGTCATAATGGAAACAGAAACATTAAGTTTAACATTTCCACATTAGTCTAAAGGGACATGGCATGAAAGTATTTATGAAAAATAAAACAAACTGAATGCAAAAATGACAAATACTGTCCACATCTTAAAACATTACCAAGTGCTCTCCCCAAATTGAGAGGACCTGGATTGTGAATGGGTAGCACAACAGATATCACAAAACCAGGCTGTTAGTAATCAAGAAGGACAATTTATGAAGAGACTTGCAATAAATGTAAATTTACAACAAATGATGGGAAAGCTCAAAAGGGAGATAAAACACATCTGTGGGATCAAGAGCTGCTCCATGATTTGTTTCTGATGTGTCTCAAACAATCAAAGCTCATTGTGGGAGGGACCTAGGAATGCAGAACATGATGGGGACAGCTCTTGTATGAAATGTTTAATGAATACATTGGGCATTGCTATGAACTTCAGAAAAAGAAACTTCAGACAAAAGAAACCAGAATTTATTTTAACTAGAGGGGCTCTCTTCATGTATGCATAAAGGGGAGAGTTCCCAAAGTGCTACCTGATGTTCCTGTTCAATCACTGCTCATTTGCTCCTTGTTAAAATTCTGTGTTATAAGAACAGCACACTAATAAACACCCTGCATTAAATGCACTGATTTATCCTGCATTCACACCTACCAGAAACCTCAGTGCAGGGCACAGGAAAACCAGAGATACTGCCCCTCAGAGAGCTCAGTGAGCCTGGAAGATGTAACAGCTGATGCTAAGAAAATCAGGTCAGAGCAAGACAGGAATTAGGAAGAAAAACTGCAAACAGAACAGGTCAATTTTGATGGGTACCACCACCAGTGTGGAAGTGGCAAGAACTGGACAAAGTCCAAATCTGCCCCTAACGGAAAAGCAGAGACAGAGTCAGAGCTATCCATAACTCAGGGAAGAGGTCATGTGTAGACATGAAAAAGTTTTATAAGATCAACTGTGGCTACAACAGTTCAGGCTGAAAAACAGCTAATCCACTGGCATTAGAAGGAAAGTTCTGGGAGTGAATAATAAGGATTGTAGCAAACTCTAAACCATGATTTTTCAAAAAGAAGAGGCATCAAAGACCTCCACTCACAGGCAGACAGTAATCTAGTGACATGGAAATCGTGGGATTGTGATGCCTGTTATACTTTGAGAACAATAAACTACTATTATCTCTGATGCTAACTTATCCTTTGAGTGTCAGATTTTGGGACCAAAGGTTCATCATCACCAAGTTGTGCAGCAGGTTGGCTTGGAGAAGTGAGTTTCTGTCGAGGGAAGATTTCCATCTGTGTGGAGATAAGGCTGCACAACTCACACAGGCTCTAACAAAGCTGCTTGTTTTGGAGCTCAAGGTCACTGAGGGTCAGAAATAACAAAAAACACGCAAATTTAAGAATAATTTGAATAATTACCATGTGCTGTCAAAACACCTAACACCACATTTCTTTATTACTGAATGACCAAGTTTAAGTTTGGGGATTTTTTGAGCATGCACAGGTAGGATGTTATAGATGGACCTGGAAAAGACCTGAATTATGTTAACAACATCACCCCAGGGAAAACCTGTGGCTGAAAAAAGCAAGAATGTGGCTAAAAGAGACTCAATTTCACATTGGAAAGATGCTGGGATAGTTTGTGTACTTTCCTGTACTACAAACATGGAAGAAGGAAATAGTTTATTGTTTTAGAAAGCAGGAAAGTTGGATTAATTTCTGTGGGTAAAGATGATAATAACATGAAAGAAGAAAACTTCATTTTTAAGCAGCTTTGCTTACATGTTTTTTTAATAATTAAAGCTGTCTGAATCTGGAAAAGATTCTAATGAAATTTAATTATATTCTCTCTAAAATGAGGCGTACCTGCAACCTCATTTCACAGCTTGTAGCTTGTAAGATGGTACAAAAACAACTGATAGACACTATAAAATGTATCTCTGCTTTAGTTCTACTCTGAGAGAAACTCATGAGACCTCTCAGGGTTTTTATTTTTTAAATGGAGGTATTTAAGTATCTAGGAGAAAGGCAAAACCAGTCAGAACCTTATCCACATGCATCCTAACCAACCCCACTGAATTTCCACTTGTGTTTTGGGAATCATGTTAGAAGATAACACAACCTTGTTAGGAGTGCCTTTAATAATTACAATTCACTTCTGCTACTTAGGTTTGGAATTAGTGTGAAGCAGTGATTACTGACATCAGCCTTAATTACCAGCCACTAAGCAATTTTTGATGCAGTGACAATTTACTATCAGTGTTTCTCATGGCTGCTCCCTGAAAGAAAAGAGCCTCCAAGTGAGAGTTTTTCTGCTACCTTGTGTATTGTATCCAGATGCAAAATGAGCTGTGAGCAGCTCTGGGGATGGAGGTGTCCTTACCTTTCTGAGGTCTGATGATGAAGGACTGCGTGGCCCCGTTCACCAGCCGGCAGTAGCCGTCGATCAGGTCAGCCATGTTCTCTGCAATGGTTAAGGATGGTGCTGTCACTGTCAGAGGCTACAGAAAGGAAAAAAACAAGGCACCAACAAAGAGGAATTATTGTAGCTGCAAACACTGAGTGGAACAGCTGTGTCATTGCATCAGAACTTTACATACGCCTGCAAAGCGTAAACAGAAGAATGTGGGTGAGCAGGGAACCACCAGAGAGGTTCTTGCTTCAACTTTAAATTTCAAACAGGAGGTGCAGAAAGCACAGCTGGTAAAACCCTCCACCTAATTTAGTGTTAATTTGGGCTTATGAAGTGTAAACCCCTGTTGCATACAACTGTTATGACTTTCAGGGTTATAATTAAGACAATTCTGAAGAAGTTGCTTATTCCTTAAAGCTCTCACAGGTGCTATCTTTTTTCCCCACCCTCTGTAACAATTTATTCTTTGCCTAAAAACAGCCCTTCCCAATTTCAAAAAAGATGTTAAAAAAGTAAAATATCTACCAGTGGAAAAAGAGATGAGAGACATACAGACAAGCTATTAATTTCAATACCATTGATCTGCCACCCTCCCTCAGTTCTGATCTGCCACTGTCTTCTGGTGCACTGGACCAAGGAAAAGATTTAATTTCACTTCCAGCACTGCTCCCATGTAATTAATACAAGGGAACAAATTTTCCTTCTTTCAAATTTCCCCTTTACATGAAAGTGGAATTGCTCTGTTTTCTCTCTAGGATGCAGTACATGTGCACAGGCTGTTATTAAATTGCATGTAAGAGCCCCTGTTTTCATATTCAGTTTCTTCTATGAATATCAAAGTCTACAAGAACCAGTTGTAAAATGCAAAACATGTAATGAACTTCAAATCTATTTTACAACCAAACCCAGAACAAAAGTCCAGTATAGAGAATATCCACAATAAGAGTGTGCTACAGCCCACTCCTTGCTTGGAAAAACAAAGTAACAAGTTTATCAATACCATACCTCAGGTGCTCCTGCTATCTTGAGTTGCAACATCCCTTTCCTGTCCTTGTCTTCACTGTTTGAATACTGAATGGTTTGCACTTGATTGAAGTCTGCTAGATGGGTGGGCTGCAGAAAGACAACACCAAAAAATAAGGGGGAAAAATCGAAATTACAGCAAAATAGCCTGCTTTTATCCCTGGTGCTGCAAAAGCACAGGGAGACTTTGATCCCAACCTACACGTGCAGAAATCTGTTTCTTTCTGGAGTTTCATCACTACTCTCAACACACAAATATCCAGTCTGGAAAAGGGACCCAGCTGCACTGTGCCCACAGAGGTCACTGTTGAGCAGTGCCAGGCACACACTGAAGTGGGAACAACCTCTTGGATGTCAAAGAGAAAACTCAACAGCTAAAAACCACAGGGAACCAGCACTGACACATTCCCAACATCCCTCCAGACTGCTGGAAAAGGTATGTCCTTAGCTGTGTTCCTGATTTCCCCATCCTTTCACTGCTTCTGAATTCATTTCAGCAGAAAGCTGGACATGGGCTCAGCTTAAGCTGTGATTGTAAAGTTCCCAAACATTTTGCTGAAGGATGTCTGGACAGAGCTCCCTTGCACCGTGGGGGTGCACAGGAAATACTGAAATACAGATGGAGTCAAGTGAAAAGGCTGTGAAGGGTATAAAGAAAGTAAATAAAGCAGTGCCTGCACAGATGTGCTCACCAACTGGTTAAACAAGCTCTGCATTTACACATTCCTGAGAAAGAGAACAACTCAGAATAATTCACATGTTTAATTGATAAAATGTCCCCACCAATGCTTCAAATTCTGCAAGTGAGCACTTGGGTAGAAAAGCCAACAAATTCAGTGATAAAGGATAAAGGTGACACTGTCTCTGTACCTCACACCAGTGCCTTTTCTCTGATCCCAAATCACAAATCAGTATCTAAGAGCTGTACATGCTGAGAGCTCCCAGCTCTGTGTTTAACCCAGAGATCAGACTGGTCACTCTCCTTTCTGTGACATCCAGTTCACAACAGGTCAGGGCTGCTAACACAGTGAGACTGAGGAAAAAAAACCACAAAACAGAAGTAGACTTACATTTGCACCCTTGTCTGTCAGGTAACTGATTCCTTCTTCTGGGCCAATTGCCAGTTCCACTGAAATAATCCAGCTTGACTTGGGAATCAAATGAAAAAGACAGGGCAAAATTTCAGTAAGTCTTGCTATGGAACACTATCATACAATGTGATAATTACAGGTTTTATTAATTAATATCTAGAAGCTTTTCAACTCTTCAAACAAAATTATATTAAAATCAAGCAATTCTGTAAGTGGCAAAACCCCTCATGACTCGTTTCCTGGGGATCTCTGCTACTCAAACTGCATTTCCATGTGTTTTATCTTAGGTCTGCATGAGAACTATGGATTTCCTGTATTTCCTCTTCTCATGAACATTGATATTCAAGTTCTAATTTCTGCTGGAGTCTCCATTTTCACAAGCCTTCCAGACTTGGAGCCCTTCCTCAAAATTTGTTTGAAATAGGTAGAGATTAACAGGTATTAGATGAAAATTTACTAACAGAAGTTGAGAAGTTTCATTTCCTTGTGGAAACAGCTGAAAAAGACTTGACTTTCACAAACAAAGCACCTATAAAAATATTTCATTTTACATATAATTCTTACCCAGCTAATGAATGATGGTTTTTTTTTAAGCAGTCAATGGAGAAAGTTCTAAATAAAATCAATAAATACAATTTGTTGCTAATGAAATCCAATTGTCTCTACAATAAAACAGGACATAAGCAAAAAATTATTGCAGAACCAAGCAAAAACAATTGGACTTAAAACTCCAGAATGTTTTCTGGTGACTGCCACATTCCTCTACTTACACCAAGAGCACACTTGAAGCATTCCTTGTCAAATCTGTACACTGGAGAGAGGATCTCAAAGAACTTCAAAATACTTTCTTCTCTATTGAGGTTGGCAAATTGTCGAAATGTTTGTTGGATTAATTTCCGTAGTGTTTTGGCCTGTGTATTAAAACATTTGGAGAACAATTATTTTAAATCTAATAGCTGAGGGACATTTAAAGAATTTTGGTCACTTAGAAGCAGTAACAGTGTCTTTATCAATGAAATGCAGACAATTCTCAAGGAATAAAATAGTTTCAAAATGTAAGCAGTAGTTCTGCCTTTTAACTTCTGCTTAGGATAAACATTATTCCTGCTACATTATAGAGAGGATATCTAACTAACAACATTTAGAGTAAATTATAATAAATGACCACATATTAAGGAATATTTGTTCTAAGTTCCTCATTTCTCTCAACTTCTGAACTGTGTCCCAATACAAAAAAAAACCCCAAAAAACCAAAAAACAATTTATACCTTCATATTCCTATAACTTTTTAAACCTAAATCACCATTCTCCTTCTTACCTGGCAATAACAAGCCAGCTGTAGCTGTATCTTAAATCTCTGCACACAATAACTTAGACTATCTGTAATAAAGTGGATTCTTTCAGTCTGATAATAATGAAAAAAACCATCAATATAAAAAGACTAAATTTAAGTAGTAGACTGAATGTAAAAATTAAACCACACATTTGAATTAAACTATGCTAATTATGTTGTCTAACACTTTATTAACTGTTTTCAGGGTACAAATAACCACTTAGACCAGCACAAAGGATAGCTAAACTTGTACTTTAAAAAAATGAATTATCTGCCTGTACACAACGCATAATCTCTGAAAGGCAGCCACTTGTAAGAAAATAAAAACAGGGCCTGAGAAGCAGAATCTCTAAGATGACCCCAATCTGAACAAGCCATCAAGAATTGTGAATAAAAACATCTGTCTGAAGTGATTGAATGGCCTTCAAAAACCCATTTCTAATACATCTTCCAACTAACAACGACAGAAAGCAAAACCATGCTTATCTTCACAACATGTCAAGGCTAAGACAGGAATTACCACAGTTCCTCCATGCAAACATATCTGAATGTCCCATTTGAACAGCAGTAAAACTCTTTATTCTCCCACACTGCCTGTTAACAGCCCCAGGCACTACACAAATACCAACTTCCTCTTGCTGTTAGCACTTCCAGCCAGATTAGACACTCATTTTTAGAAAGCCTTCACAGAATGTTCAGAAGTCAAAATAGCCAGAAATGTTTATGTGGAGAGTTTAGGAGTTACTCCAGTAGCTGTAATCAAAGAGTGTTGCACACTCACAAAATGATCAGTTTTGCAATGATGCATATATAGGTGGGGGGGAAAAACCCCACTCAGCACATGCTATATTGTCAAATTAACAAATAAATCCTTTGGTTTTGGTAACTTTGGTGTAATTTCAAATTATTTTGTCAATTTAGCAGAACCAACTATCAGGTGGATAATTAAAAGGCTGCAGAGCTGGACAGGGTAAGAAAGCCTTTGTGAAACTTCCTTTGAGCAGCCAGAGCTGTCTCAGGCTTTGTTAAGACTCAGACACTCTGCACTGGAACTCCCTGCTATCTTTATTTTTATTGAGAAAACCAACTTCAAGGCAAGTGCAAACCTCAGCCTTAGCTTATCACTGGCAAATACCATGAGCAAGACATAATAAAATAAAAAAAATTGCCCAGCTCGAGGTGTCCCAAGCATTTCAGCCATTCAGTTGATGAAAGATACTTTATTGTGCCCATGGTTGGTTTTCCTGACCAATTCCAGCATCACATGTACTGCCAGGAATACTGGCACATGTTACCTGGCTCTTTTCAGTCCACTAAGAAGAATTGGTCACTTCAAATTTTAAGATAATGAGCGAGGTGTAAAGGTAGAAAGCCCATTAGAGGCACAGGATGCTTTGGGTTGGAAGGGACTTTAAAGCCCATCTTGTTCCACTTCCCTGCCATGGGCAGGGACTCCTTCCCCTATCCCAGGCTGCTCCAAGCCCATCCAACCTGGCCTTGGACACTGCCAGGGATGGGGGCAGCCACAGTTTCTCTGGGACCCTGTGCCAGGGCCTCACCACCCCACTGAAGAATTTCCTCCCAATATCCCATCCAGCCCCACCCTCTGTCAGTGTGAAGCCATTCCCTGGGTCCTCACTCCATCCCTTGTCCAAAGTCCCTTCCTGGCTCTATTTCAGCCTCTTCAGGCATTGGAAGGAGCTCTCAGCTCTCCTCAGAGCCTTGTCTTCTCCAAGCAGAGCAGTCCCCAAAACCACATCTCTTCCATAAGAGAAGCATCTATCAGAAATAACTGTAAATAGCAACTTCAAGTGAAATGCACTGAAAACTTGCTCTTACAAGCATTTCTAAGAACCACTGCTCCCCCTCTGTGTTTGTTCAAAGAGAAATAATTAATTTTATATTTCACAGCAATTGGGGACCTTCCCTTGCCTGCCAGTTCAAATTCCCTGGTTTTCACCAAGTGGAAGAGCAATTTAAGGATTTGGACTGATTCTGTACTGCTTTGAATAGGGATTTCATTTTCATTAAAAAGCAGACACACTTCTCCTTCCCTTGTTTTTCTTCCTCATATGTCCAAAATTTTCTTTCATGTCTTTACAAGGTTCCACTCAGCTTCACCTTCTGGCAACTCTTGCTACTTCTTTCTACTATTCTCCCCACTTCAGGATTTCCAAAGTGCAGTTTTCTTGGTCAGTCAGTTTTCTGGCTCCATAATATTATTTTTGAGACAGTTATTAATACTTTTACGTCTGGAGCCTTTTACCACAATTTTTCCCGTTAGCAGAAAATACAGTTTCAGATAATTGCTTAAATTAAAATGCAGAGGGGATTACTTAAATCCACTTGACTTCATTAGCTTCTGATTTTCAAAAGTCTTTTCAAACAAAACCTTGTCATGACAGACCTTTTGTGTTTACCCATTTAAATCATAATGCAGATTCTTTCCAAATTCAAGTTGAATTCTATTCTTTCTATAAAGCTCCACTGCTTACCAAAACCAGCTCCAAAATAGCAATTTATGATTTCTACTTTCATGTATGAATTATAAGAGACATTTTACCAGGACATTCATATTGAGATGGCTATAAATGTAAAATACTTGGTGACCATTCTTAATCCCCCTTTTCAACACATGTTGAGAAAAATTTGCATTTTTTACTCTGAGAACATATGGACTTCAATGGGAGCGAGATGCAAGTAACGTTTATAGTCTTAGCTAGGATTAACATAAGCAGAAATTACTGGAAATCTGCCTTGAATAAATTGGATACAGTCTTGAGCAAGGAAGGCAGCAAGTTTATCAAGTTTCCAGTAAAATATTCTTTTTTCTTACATGTTCCCTTCCTCTTTCTCTAGAAGTCTCATTTTTCTTTTAGGGAAGGAAAAAAAAAGTTGATACAAGAGGCTCCAAGGACTTGTTTTGCACTTTTACCCCCAAGGTTTGAGAGGCAGAGCTGTGCCCCTCTCACAGCAGCTCAGCAAGGCTGTGTGAATCATTTTATCCTTGTCCTGCCAGCTGCATGACTGGGATTTAGATCCCACCAATCTGATAAGACAGCTTGGATGTTTTTCACAAAGCAAAACCGCACAGCAATTCCCTTAGGACTGTACAGTGAAAACTATAATGCAATTTTCAGATTTCTGGAACTTTTTTCTTTACAGCAATACAGGATTGACTGGGACTGTAATTACCTTCACTGAATCTAATAAACTCTTCGGGAAAAACCTTCTCAAACCAACATCTTTCCTGAAAGAAAAAATACATGCAGCAGCATTAATATCAAAAGCATTGTGCAGTATCATATTTCTCTTTTCAGGGTGGTGCTTTGGGTCTGTTTTTTGTTTTTTAACTAGCACATACAATTCCTAAAACATTTCCCCAACAAGGTCTCAGAGAAAATCTCAGAGTAACAAACAGACTACCATTAATATTCTAACTAGAGCCATTCTACATCAAATATGGCATGGCAGCATCTTCTAGTTTAAACCCCAAAGAATATTACATTTAACCAGGTACCTGTGTGGAAAGTCCATTATTTGAAATGGTGGCTTGGGCACAGAGGAGTTTTGAGAATAAAAACTGTTATTTGTACATGTTTTAATAATTTCAAGAATATAGAAAAAATATTCTAAGAGCACGTAGTCAGGTGAGAAGGAAACAACATGAAAGTGGAAAACCCTGATAAACCCTTATTAGAATGGAGCAGAAGATATAATAAAGAATTACAGAATGGTTTGGGTTTGAAGAGACCTTAATGACCATCCAGCTGCAATGGGCAGGGACATATTCCACTACACCACGCTGCTCAGAGTCCCAATTTGGCCTAAGGAATCCAGGAATCCATAAAGGAATACACATGGTATCACCCCACTGAGCATGCTGAGTGCAATTCCACTACTGCTTCATCCTTTGAAGCACTATAATTAAGGAGTTGTTTAAATTTTTACTTCTATTTTTCTGTCATACTGAGCAAATTGCAATTATCAACTTTTTCTTGCAAGGAACCTCAATTTTTGCAACTGTAAACCAGGTGACTGTGAGCTCAGATTTTGCAAACTGATTTTATCAAGCTCCCATTCACACTTATAAATTGGGTTGAAAACCAGAGCCAGTAAATATTTCTGTGCTCTGATGTGCTGCATGCAGCTTATGTCTGAGTGTGTCTGTGCCACTACAACTGAACATCAGCTTCAAAAAAAGGTGTTTGAGAAGTTGCCAATGATATTAGTGCAGAAGACACCACTGTACAACCAAGTGCAAAAAACTCGCACATAAAAATGGAAAAGCTGAGAGAAAAATATACACAGGAAAAGGATTTATAGCTCAAAGGTGTTATTGACTTTTTTCCTTTAAATTTAGGACATTACCATCTTTCAAATGTTCTTATCTGCTTCTGGAACAAGTATGAAAGTGAGCTTTCCATGACTGCATGCTTCGAACACACACAGAAATGCATCTGGAATCCTTACACTTGGCAAAGCAAGGAAAAGCTGTTAGCAAGTGGAGATATTCAGGATTTATTTACTGCTACCTAACAGCACAAGAACAAAGCCAACAGTAAAGTCAACATTAAAAGCTCACTCAGAAGAATAAACCAGAGCATTTTTAAAGCTCTCTGAAGATGAGTAGCACACAATTTCATACTAAAAACATCCTCAACCAGGAGGAGCAGAATGTTCATGTGCAGCACTGGCATCTGTGCAATGACAGTAAGCTGCAGGATTATAAAACTTCATAAATGTTAATTCCTTCCATGCATTTCTTCTCAAATGCAAATGATACTTGGTTTATCATCCCACACAGTGAAATGAATCTAACACACTATTAGCACCTAAATAATATGCAAAGACATCTTGACAGGGATGTATTAGTTTAACATTAAGCATTTGAGAGAGAATTGGTGCTTCTGAAATGAAGCACCTTCCATCACCTTGGTATCCCTCATCTTTACAGCACACAGCTGCCACAGCCTCATTTGATTCATTACTAGGACAAGCTGTGGAGCAGCCTTTTGTGTGCACCAAACTGAGAAGAAATTCTTATGCAGAGTACAACACACCACAACTCTCACCAAAACTTGTTAATAAAGCATTTTATGTGTTTAGCTGAGATGGCAAATTTATTTATTGTAGGAGAATATAACAAAAGAACCACCCAGATTTAATGCCCATGCCAGCAACACCTTATGGATACCTATAAATAAGAGAATAAGCACTGGAAATTGCAACATACAGTTTTATACACACAACTCTACAAACTCCTTCCCAGCTGTGCTGTGTGGGAGTGGAATGGCCAACAAGGGAGACACCAACTCAGGGCTCTGGATGAAGGACTCAGACATCTGGTTTCTGATTGCCAACAAGAGATAACCAGCCCTGAGAGCCTGGCTCCTACAGTTCCACTACAGCTTTGTACTTAACCTCATCTAGCCCAGCTTCCTTAAATCTGAATTCAATTCTTTTAATGTACAAACTTCAATAGAATTAATAAAACACCAAGTACAGACAGGTGATAGTGCTTGTCTTACAATGATAAGCAGCTTTAGGCAGCATATATCATATATTTTTCACCTCAATTCAAGACACAATAAAAAAAAGTAATGTTACATTAACATAATAGACTTTAACATGCCTTTTACCAAATTGTGGCTGCACCTGTTCCTTCCTACAGCTCCCATTTCTGTACTTGTAATTATCCCTGTTCTTGCTAACAGGCTTCACAATCATTATGAAAAAATTCTTCTTTCACTCCATGAAGGCCCAACTATTAAAGGCTACTTAACAATTTCATCCCATCTACCATTTCCCATCCAGATCTGTTCTCATATGACAATCTGATCAAAGACAAATATACATCAAATAGACATCTGACAAAAGCAGGCAAGGAGCAATCACACCCAATGCAAAAAAAGCCCATTAAAAAATTGCTCTCAGCTGGTTAAGTGCCTCATGATGTACTAAAACCCGCACCCCCACAAAAAATACCAAAAAGCCTCACTTGAGCAATAAATATTACTTGTGCAGTTAAATATTTAGGAGTTATTAAGGTGGTAAGATTAAATTGATGCATTTTGGGCAACACTGGCACTTTTTGCAGACCCTTTCCAGCTTGCAATTATCCACAATATAGTCAGTTTAAGCTGGTTTTATCCTTCATCTCTCCCAGCTAAATCCCACACAAATTACATCTTGGTTCTCAAAACAGAAAAAACCTCTGAAATGCACAATTCTTCATGTCCAATTCTACATTGCATTAAGCTGTTGCATTTTGCATACCAGAGTTTTACTTCCCTTTGCCTCTCACAGCAGCAATTTATTATTTCCTACCAAAGCAGTCACTGTTTGGAAAACACAGACTGAAGGAAAGAAATCCCTGTTACACTGGAAGCAGCACCACACTGAGTCCTCCTGGAACTATCACCTGTTACAATTATTAATTTATACTTTGTGTGACCTGTTATGATCTTGCTTTCCTTAGTCTCATTGTTTCCAAAGTCATTAACCTAATTACTAATGCTTGTAGCTTCTGACTTGCCAAAAAACTGACTTCAAAATACTTTATACAAGTTCTTACTGGAACATATGTATGTAAACTGCACCAACCATAATTCACATACTTTTAAATCCTCTCTCACATCTCCTTTTAATCTAGTCTATCTGCTCATCCCCCTTATTTTTATTCTCATTTTGTGACATGTTTTCTCAACCAGGATATTTCTACTAATGTTTCTACAGACAAAAACCTGAGGTCCTTAAAAAATAATTTTAAAAAAATTCCTTATTCAAACAAAATCAAAGTTTAAAAAAGCTGGATAAATATAGAAGCACAACAGAAATATCAAATAAGCAGGCTATTCATCAAAATTATCTTTACCTAGTAATATCATAGATCCCTCAAAAATCCTTGTAAACTTGTTCAATTGCTGTATAAAATCTTACCTTCCTCCTCCAAATGCTCTAATTTCACATCCCCAAAAGTTAACAACCATTTGTCATTAAAAATAAGATTAAAAATTGAGACTTCACTGCTGCAACAACTTTTTATCCCAATTTTGTGTTAAACTGTACAGGATCTTTTCACAAGGGTAATTAGTAGAGACGAGCATATCATTGGAGCATATAATTTATCCACTATAAATAGAAATAAATCAGTTTTCAGGTTTTTGCTAAAAAGCTGAAGGACTTTGGCTTGTTTGAACTGAAGCCACCTCCTGTACAACATGAATAAGCAAAAAAAGTATTTCAGTACAAGGATGCTCCTTGGTCTTCTTAAAATTTGTGATACACAGATAAATAACCTTGGTAATTGCAAGGTCACAACTCAGAAAATGCCCACACTGAGCAAACAACACAAAAACAACACCACAAACATTTTCAAGTAATCAAACTTTACCACAAATGAGTCACAGCTGAAGAATGCAACTGGGCACAGAAAAACACTGAGGAATAAAATCAACTCACACCAGAGTTGGCAAATCCCATAAACATTAGCAAAATTGCTCAAAACCACAGTAAACCTCCTGATCAAGTTTAAACTACTCCAAACTTGCTTCCCTGGACCAGAGTTAAAGGTACTTTTCTTACTTCTACACCTCAATGGGTTTCATCATCCTTTTCTTACATTAAAGCATCTCAAGAACCTTGATGGAATAGAAAAATTACAACAGAAATGTTCTGTCATTGAACTGAATTTACTGTTGCTGATGAAGAGAAGGGACAGTTCAAACCTCAAGCTAGAACACAATACTTACTCTAACACTTCATAGTTGGACTTCTTTTCTAATGCATTGCCTCTCATCTCTCCGTAGGATCTCCTGAAGTCAGGAAAAATATTTTAAAGCAACAGTTATTGGATAATTCAGCCTAAAACTACAACATCAGCATAATCAAAACTTCCACACAGCATCACAAAAAATTGGCAGAATAATTTCAAAGGTAAGTAATAGGTACATTATTATTCAACCTCAACAGACCAGATTTTTATTTTACAAGTTTACTGCATCTTCAGAACCACTTTGAACCACTGCTGCTACCAAAAGTGACCTAACCTGGCCTCCAGCAGCTCACACTGCACTTCCTCATGAGAGCCCTCTGTGCATGACACAGGGAGAACCAGGGCAAGCAGGGAATGATGGAAACTGCTTCTATCCAGACATGCTCACATTAACAATCAAATGAATAAAACAGCAAAGCTTTGTTAGGAGAGGGCTGAGATCATCATTTTCATGGAGAAAATGGTAATGCTCATTCTAAGACTTTCAGCAGTGTTTCATCAAAATGCTCTGAAGAGCCACAGCTTGAGAACCAGGGAAGGCAGGACCTGGCTGACAACATAATCACAGATTATTACAATCATCACATGTTTGGAAATAAGGCACAATGATTTTGGAAATGCATAAGGAGTTTGCAGCTACACAAAGAATTTTTGTCTTCTCTGGGGCTACCAGCAAAACTTATAGCAAAGGCATCAGAATCTCCTGTGATACCTGGGAAATTTAATAAGCCTAAATTTTGTTTTAATCTGGAAAGTACTGTACAAAGGACACTTTTATTCTCTCCTAACAAGTTTACATTTGTCATTCATTTCTTATCAATTTTATTTCTTCCCTAATCTCCCTGTGTGAGACAGCAGCATAACTAAAGCAAATGTTTCAGGCTGGAAATTCTCCATAAATTAGCAAAACCCAACACATGCATTTCAAAGCTGGGAACTCTCTCAAGGATCTCTTAATCTGATATATTTATCTTTATTTTCCAGCTGTCTGTACAGTTGACAAGAACACCAAAAACACCCAAAAGGATCCTTAAGACTTAATAATTTCAAAACAGCACATTAAAAATTGAGTAAATACAGAGAGGAAAGGTAGCAGCATTTATCTATAATTACATTCTTTAGCTGCAGGATTTATATATGCAGAATCACAAGACTATTTACTAAATAACACCACAGATGCATTTTTTTTTAAAGCATACTTCAATGAACTCTACAGGCCTTTGAATTATTCAGACGAAGAATTCACCCAAAAGGCAGTATCAAGATGTAATTAATTAAAATTTTAAAATAATGTTAATTTAAAAATCACTAGAAATTAGTTACAATACAGTCTATTCAGTTTTACTTCAAACTGTCTCATAGCTAAAAAAAAGGGTCTTATGATGTTTTATTCAACTCTAGTGGTCAGAAATTGATGAACTTTAAGCAGTTTCAAAATTAATATATATATTCTGTCAGAAAGATGTTGAATAATAAATTAAATTATCAGCTTACCGGATTTCAAGGCAACCTAGTTTCAAAGCAATTTCCTGGTCCACTTGATCTGCTATTTCTAACATATAGTCATTTTTCACCTACAGCAAAAGAAGCAGGTAGGCATCACAGAAGGATCAGTTCAGTGCCAACACAGGCTAAAATACTCCCCAAACAATTCTCAAATTAATACATCTTAATTTGCTGGAATGACAATTCACAGTCAGGAAGAGAAAAAATAATTTGTGTTCATGTTCTCCACAAATGAGCTGCACTTTGGTAAAAAACACATTTCAACCACGAAGAACTTGACTGAAAAATTCCTTACCTATGTCAATATTGTCTATGTTTTACTAAATACAATCAAAATTCACAGAGGACTGAGCAGATGGTTGCACCTGCATTCCAGCTAGGAGAAGGCAAGCTGTTTCCTTGAACCACCCTGGTCAACAGGATTTAATTGTCTAGGCAGATCTAATTATACAAATAAAACTGATACATGCCTGGGAATTACTGTGAAAATAAAAATAGAAGTAAACAGAGAAGAATGTGCAAATTGTACTGCACATTCACATAATATGCTGAACTAGCAAGAAGAGCCAAGAGTGAAACTGGGTGGTGACCACCTACAGTAGGAAACACTCCAAATCTTCATCACATGTCCTAGACTTGATTTATTTACCTAAAGAATCCTATTTTTTAAGTACTACTTTCACCACACTGGAGTAAGCAAATTATACAGTAACTAACAACAACAAAAAACGAAGGCAGAAAGAGAGAACAGCACCAGTGCCCAAGAACTTCACTCTGCAAACCTTGCAGCAGTAACAAATCTTGACAGCTTTTCCTTAACAGCTCCTGCTATCGTCTCATGAAAAGATCAAGTTGCTATTGAGATCCTAAAGTTGCAGCAAGTCCCAAAATACCACAAAAATCCACGTGACTGACTTGCAGATCAAAGAGGAGATGATGCACTCTGAAAGCAACACACTTCACCAAGTGGGTTTTGTTGAGTGATGACAACTTGTAAGAACAACTATTTCAAACTACTACTGCTAGGAAATGCATAATTTAGGAGATAAAAAAGTACAGCAGTGGATCCAACAGCTGGAGGTGTTTCCCACTCTGCCTTCTCCTTGGAACATGTGAGCATCCAGCACAGCATTCCCTCAGCACCAGTGTGGCAGCTGGCTCCTGCTCCAAACTACAAACAAATCCCTAAAAACTTCCTGGATCTGGATTGCATGAAAAGTTTTAATTTGTTATTGAAAGAATGAAAGAAGAATTATGATAAACTGTGCAAGTGTGAGAAAATGAATTATTACAATAGCTGGAACATGAGAAGAAAGCTTCTTTCATTTGAATTCATACAGGCACTCAATGTGACAAAATAATGAGCTTTTAACTCTTCTCAATTCAATTCCTACAAATACTAATGAGACAGGAGAATAATTGCCCTTCAGCATCATGTAGTGTGCTATTTGTACACACATATGGAAATAATAATTCTGTATTCCCATAGTAATAGTATACACAATATGAATTAACAATTCTCTTCTTCATTATGCTCACAATTTTAAATAATTGGATTTAGATTGAATATTAGGATGATTTCTCCACTGAAAGGGTGGTCAGGGATTGGAAACAGACTGTGCAGGAAAGTGGTGGAATCACCATCTCTGGAACCATTCAAAGTATGATTGCAGCCCTTGGGGACATGGCTCAGTTGTGGATGTGGCAGTGCTGGGCTAGTGGTTGATATTAGGTTGAACCTAAATGGTTCTATGATCCTATAAACAGCAAAATGTAATAAATTACACCAGGATCTCTGTTCATGAGAAAGGATTCTGAACTGGTCCTGCACTAAAACTGTCAGACAGGAGCTCAGAGCAGGTAAATCAGGAATGGAGTTTCAGGCTCCACCAAGTGCCATAAATGACCTCTGCAAACACACGTGGGTGGTGAACAACAGCACAGCCCTCCTCACCCTCAGGTCTATGTGGGAATACCTCAAAATGAGAAAAAAAGTGTTGAACATGAGGTCAGATCACATATGGATACCCAAATTCCAGAATTTCTCATGTCCTATTTCTGAGAATTCACCTTCATGTACAGCCTAAACTACTCCACCTAACAAGTAAACCTGTTCACAAAATCCCTTGGCTAACCTGCCTCACATCCACCCAAATCAAATACCCATTGACTGATCACTTATATTTCACTAAACTTTTTTTTTAAACTACAGATCCAATTTTTTAAACCACTTCAAAAATTTCACATCACCAGGAAATTGCAAAGCTGTTATCCATCTATTACTTGAGGTATTCAGACACCAAGAAGACCTGGCTGTAGCAAAGCAGTTTTTCAGTCCTGACACACAGAACTTCCACTTGCAGGAATGCTGCTAATTTAAGGTGCAGTGTATTATGATCAAATGTGGATTCATTTATCTTCACAGCTCTTTGCCTTGTGGATCCCAATGCTCCAGTGCTCAATTTGTTAAACTAAACAGCTTAAGAGCATCTCTACTTTCATGCAAACATGATTTTAAAACGCTGCTAGCCTCCTATTCCATAAATAAATAAGCAACATTACCCAAATATTTAGAGTTTGGGGTTTATCTTCTCCTGCCCTGCGGCTTGTGAGCTTTCACAAATTCCAGTCATGTTCCC
Source organism: Catharus ustulatus (assembly GCF_009819885.2). NCBI lineage: Eukaryota > Metazoa > Chordata > Aves > Passeriformes > Turdidae > Catharus > Catharus ustulatus. The sequence continues at coordinate 160,295,816 of NC_046221.1, forward strand.
AGTTTGAGTCTGCAACTACAGACATCAGATATTGACTAAGAAAATGTAAAAGACCATCCCCTATTCCAACAAAATGGAAGGTGCAAAAGAAGTATTTTAGATTTTATGCACCTATTTATTTTAGTGTTTAAATTTTGTGAGTCATAAAAAGAGATTATAAGCTTCAGGAAGCCTGTGGTGAGAATCCAGTGGTCTGGATTTGTCAGTGTCCCACTATGGATAGCCAAAGGTGTTTGGTTTTTTCCCTTTTTTCATAAACCTGCCCGCACACGTTCTTCTTTCAGCAAGGAAAAAAAAAAAGATTCAATTTCTCCTCCCAGAATACCAATGAGAACTTCTCTTATCACCTTTAATTTTGCTTGACTATTCTCTTTGAGATGGCATCAGATCAATGCATGAACTAATGCCTGTGCAGAGATTAGATAAGAATTTCACAGGAGGTTCAGCACAACCTCCTAAGGAAAAAGCCTGAGCAAATATTAAGTGGAAGAGACACAAGAGATAATTTAATGGTAATTAAATGCACTGTCACAAGGCAATTGAATAGTTTTCCAAGAAGTCTTTTGTGTTTGCTCAATTATAACTTTTATTATTATTATTATTGTTAATATAATTAAATGAGAAAAATGAGAGTATTTTCTGGGTTAGACAAACAAAGGCCCCATTTTCAAGAGCACAAAGCCTATATACACACAAAGGCACAAAAACTGAACTCTTAGAAATCTAACAAAACCTATCAGCTTTTTTCTGCTGACTACAAATTCAGAAGTACGTTAAGAGAGAGGATGAATCCTTCAATGTAGAGCTGCAGATCCTGTTACCTGTGAGCTTGTCATACTCCCTGGTAGTGTGTGCAGAGCTTTGGCTGCACTTCCTATGGCTTGGAAATTCAGGTAACAGTGTGCAATACCTGGAGAAGCTGAAGAATACGTCTATATATACATAGATATATAAATACACACATCCTTTTCAAGTAGATCAAGCACCACTGCCATAATTTCCTCTGCAATTTAATTGTTCAGAATGGGATCTCTCCAAAGGCTAAACCAGAAAAAAACCCGTAGGATGCTGTTTAATACTCATTAACTTTATTTAGTTTGTAAGACAAAACAGATCAATATAAATTTGTCACACAAATTTGGTTTTGAAAAAGCCACCCCAAAAACCCAAGTGGTCAAACAAGAACCCAAATCAGCAACTCTTGATCTTTTTCTTGAGCCCAACAAAGGCTTTAAGGTGCTCCTGCTAAACCTGTGTGCCATTACATCATTTGTACCCCACACTAGAGACCAGATGCTCTGGCAATGATAAAATTACATGAAGTCTGTATCTCTCTCTCCAGAACTTTATGGTCAAAATGTTACAGCAATAAAAATGCACAAAGATCAACAAGGCAAACACTTGGACTGACACCAAGATTAAGAATTCAAGTGTCAACACTGCTAAAATCCTATACAATCAAAACCCAAAATATGGTATCTGAAGTGAGTCACTTTGGTGCATGTTGCTTGTAACATATTTGCTTCCACTGACTTACTCATTTTGTATTCCCACATAATGTGCTTATCTCAACTCTCTGAGAAAAATATATTGGAAAACAGTTTAAAGGAGGATAAGAGACAAAAGTAATTTATTGCTGCAAACTGCTGTGCTGATTTCAAGAACCTTTTCCCTTGGATTTTTTTTAGTATGTTCTAACAAGTTGAAGTCAGATTTACAGTCTAGCAGGTGCATGCTTTGGGGGGAAAGGATTAGTCTACTTATGTTCCATTAAACATGGAATAATGGAAATAAAAACTGCTTCAGGCTTCCCAGGCAAGTACTGCTGCAGTGCCAGTGTCAGAGGAAGCAACTCTACAAAATTTGCTCATTCATGGGGTGGCAAATCAGAATTAAAGTGTGACCTAAACTTCACATTTGGAGTTGACTTCTTGGCCATAACAGCTCCAAGCAGCCTGATACCAAAAAGGGCTGCAGTGTGGGGAAAATACAAATGACAAGCATAAAGGCACGTCTCAGAGGTAGGAAAATGAAGTTTTTCACATGTTCTGATAAAATAAAAAAATGAAACAAAATTGTCATTGCCCCCACACAGAGTACACATCACCCACCATCAGTGAATAAAAGCTTAGAAAGGGCAGTAATACCTAAAGCAAAAAAAGGATTTTGAAATCCAACACAATCCTACACCACATTTCCTGATTTATTACTGCCCGGATATTCAGCAACAATTCACTTTATTTAAACTACTTTTTATTCTTAACAATATTTTAATTTTTTTATCATTCTTTCTCTTTTAACAAGAACAGAAATCTCTCTTCTGTCTCCAGTATTTTGAGCATTAGAAGTTCAAACATACTCCTAAATCACAACAAAAGAAAGGAGGTGAACACAACATGAACTAAAATGCTTTTCCCACATGGAAGATGGGGACATAAACACAAGCCCAGTTTCATTTCTGATGTCAAGACTTATAAAATATTTTTTCTTTTACTTGAATGGTGAAATTACTGATGGTGACACTTCTAACTTGTAAAATTTACTAGAAAATAATGGGCAGTTTCTCAGCTACAGAAATGGACAGCGAATTCCAGACGGAACAATTTAAAATAAAAATTGCAAACAGAGGAAAGCCCATGTTTGTGAAGATGGAGAAATTAGAGAACAGCCCTATGCTATGATTTAAGGAGAAATCTATCACTGGCCTTGTATTTTATATACCAGCTGCTACTTTCAAAAGCCATCTGCTTCATTTTCCTGCACACGAGTTTTTTATGCAGCTGCAGTATTTCAGAGGAAGGTTCACCCAGGCTGACAAGCAGTTCATAAAAACACCATGCTGGATTTAGATTTCTTTATTAAGAACAACAGTAAAATAATTCTGAACTTGGCAAATGCTTTCCAGTTTAGGGATTTTTTTTTAAAAAAGCTATTAGATACTGTGTCTTAAAAAGATATTTTAGGTTTAAACTTGTTTATAGCCTTATAAATTATTACATAAAATTATCAAACTTAACGTTGAGTTTTCAAGCATAAATACTGTGGAAATTCTTTAGCAACAGTACTATCAAATGGTGTCTCAAAAAGGGCAAATACCAATAATTAGCCACTACTGGCTTTTCCAGCTTAATGTCACCAAGAAATTTCCCACAGGATAAACTCCAATTTTTCAGGAGGCCAGTTTAAAAATAAGCAATCTATTTCTCTTGCTTTTCTTTCAATCTCTATGACCTACTTACAGAACTCAGTCCTTTTTTATTTCTATTTTTTTCCCAAATTTGCTCGGCTTTGAACACTGCACTTAAACAACCCTTCAGTGTTGTTCCCACTGAAGATGTAAGACCATACCCAAAAAGAATCATCCCAACATATGAGATATTTAGATAAGCAAACAAAGAAAATGTCTTTGTACTCCATTCAGTACATAGCATACAAATAGTAATTATAAACATTTGATGAAGCATGAAAACAAAGATTTATAGTACATCATTTTCTCCTTATCCATTTGTTCTACACATTTATTTTTAGCTGGTGCTTTTATATATTGGGAAATTATGTACTTCTGCATAGTTGGTGTAATTTATATTAAAAAATACAACCTGTCTCATGATTGTCCTGTATAAGCAATAGTTTATTTATTCTCAGTAATTTCTCTGGATTTATTTTTAACAGCCCAGGTGTGTTCTAGCATCTGCTTTTAAACATTCAAGATTCTAACTCTGGAAAGTAATCTGGTGTCAGGTTTTGTACATTATAGTTCACCCTCAGCCACCACAGAGTTCAACCAGGATCTTTGTTTTACACCAACACACAACAATGGGTTCTGGTGACACCCATCCCACCAAAATCCAGAGAAATAACTCCTCCAATTTACCAGTTCCAGCTTCTGTAATGAAAGACCAGAATGTCTCAACATATCCATGGGAAAAGCTGATCTTCAGCAACCACTTTTGTGACCAAGACAAAACCTCAAATATATAGCTCATCTTCCCTGCAATTCCCCATTCAAAATGAAGGAGGATGCTCTGCTCTGCACCTGCAGCAGGTACAACACACAATTCCACCCCAATCCACAACACAGTTCTGCTCCTACCGAAAAGAATTATCTCAGACATTCTCTAGTTTCAGCTGTATTGCTCCTAGAAGTGTTAAATATACCACAGAATCACTGTAGGACAGACATGATTGGGTTAATGTGGAACAGTAAATTCTAATATCTGCCAGGACCAAACTGCTCTTCCATCCTTGTTTTCCAGCAGCAGGTTCATGTAGGACACCAAATTTTCATCCTTACAAAATCAGTTTGGAAGAACTGGGTCCCAACTCTCACAACTACAGCTTCAGAAATGTGATGCAGCATTAACCCTGAAAGATTTGTGCCTCATCTGCTCTGAATGAAGCCCCATATGCACAAAAGCCCAGTGCCTGCTTCTAATGTCATCAGTATTTTTAGGAGCCACCTTAATGATCATAATGGTAGGTTTTAAAATGCACACAGGAGAGAAACACATATGTGTTCCCACCCCTATTTACCCATCTGATAGTATTAAATTTGCTATAGGAGATAAGTCAATATTAGGGAAAATTAGGGCTTTGGCCTCATCTAGGGGAGTTAAAAGCCCAGATCCAGTATCAGGATAACATTCATCTGCCCTCAACTGCTCCTCCTCTTCGTGTCCCAAGGTCACCGTCTCTGTATTATCTAGAGATGATCTTTGACATCTCTGACTAATTTTGGAAGCTCCTCTGTTAATAATAAGGGCATTAGAGATGGGCTGGGGGGGAACCAACTTCTGACAAGGCATTGTTAGGGGCACAGCAGCTAAAAACGAAGCCGTCTGTCCGAGTGGGCTGAGCTCCAGATGTCACTGCAGAGACGCCGCTGCCGCGCAGCCCTTCCACAAAGTAGGGCTGGACTCTTGGGAGCCATATAGAACTCAACCTACTAAACAAGCCTTGCTCCCAGCTAATTTTATACTTCTCCTTTCCAACACACTATTTTGAGTTTCCAGATCAAGCGAGTCTAAGCATCAACGTAAATCAACTTTTCCGTGAGATTCTTTTTGTTGTTATACACAACTGAATATGCTAATGACAGTAACATTTTGTTGCAGACTACTAAAGAGACATATCCACACATCAGTACATGGAAACCTGTCCCTGGCATTTCAAATTTATCAGGTTGAATTATGAGCAATTTGAGAAAAGCCCCATCAAGGATGATTTTCACGGCTCTGGCTGACAGGCGGAAATTTTAAATCAAAGCCTGAGCTTGGCTGACCATCTAGGAGGAAGTTTCACATTCCTTCCATACAGCACTAAGGGAAAGCAGACTCTGGGCACACAATATTTGTGGCCAAAGTAGCTCCACAACTCTACAAACAGCAGAGCCTAAAACAAGAATGTCAGCATAGTTTTGAGGGTGTAAATCAACTCTAACAGGAAAAAAAAGTACTTTATGGGATACTGTGAATTTCAGCAACTTCAAAACCTATTCCTGTCAAGGAAATGTCACTTTTAGCTGTCTTTTCAAGCTGTAAAGAGCAGACAGGAGAAGTTCAGATTAATTTATATTTTTATTAAAAAATATGTTTTTAGTATCTTTTTAATCAGTTGCAGTTCTTATATTGCCACCTCCCAACAGGGCACAGTTTATGTCAGCCTTTAACTCCTCATGAAAGATCTGTTGGGTTTTGGGTGAGGTTTTTTTTTATTTGTTGAGGGTTTTTGTTTTAAATAGGCTGCCAACATCAGGAACTACGCTGGCTTTTCTCCCAATGTCCTTCATTTTCTTCAAAGCTTTTCCTGTCAAAGTCATTTGCTTTAGGTCTCCTATTTTTATTAGGGTGTAAGAGATGTTGTTATTTAATTAGGTTAAAAAGTCTAATTCCCAGCCTGCATTTCAAATTACATCTCATGCACCTAAGCCTCATAAAACTTTAATCATTAAGTTATTACAGTAATTGCCTCGATTTAAAATTTCCTACATGTCAGGGACAGAGTTATAAAAATAATTTAATTTGCATGATGTATTTATCTGCCACCATATAAAGAGATATTTCATTTAATGAAATACCTTTTGAGTGTGAACATAATCTTTATAGACATTACAGAGACAGAGAAAAGAAGTGCCAATTGTCCACAAGAAACTTTTTCAGAGAATGTTTTTCCCTAACTTTTTTTTTTTAAAATAAGAACAAGTATCATTTTTTTCTCTTTTAGTTTCAAAAAGAGTTTTCTTATGAAAATGAATCTGCAGTGTACTTGTCTGGCGAGACACAGAGCTCTCATGGCACAGAATTCAGCTCAATTTTTTCAGGGCATCATTGGCCTGCTCTAAATTTGAGATCATCCCCTACTTGCAACTCCTTCTTACACAAACTCTGGGTAATTTTAAAAAGCAAATTCAAAACACAGTTCAGTGTTGTGGTCTCCTTTATTACATAAATGAACATCTCCAGGGTAGCCCCACGCTGCAGGCTAAACGAGGCAGCAGAGAAAAATTCAACACTGATAAAAACAACCTTTTCTTGTTGGCTGGGATCTTAAAAAACAACCCCAAAAAGTTACTTTAAAAGTCTTCTGTTTGAAGCACAAGGACAGCAACAATGGAACAGCTGATGCCCAAGAGCAGCCCCCACCCCCCATACAGATGCTTACTCCCTTTTCATCAAGGGATAAACCATCTCCAATTACTGCAGGCTAACATGTTATTCAAGGATAAATGTGTGCAGGCTCTTGTCCCACAATAAAAGGAAGGCAATTCAAGCAGCTTACGTCTGATTCTCATTACATGAATGTTTTTAAAAGCTGTATTCTATCTTGATTTGAGATATGGCTTTCATTCCTCACTCGGCTGCTAAGGCAAAATAGAGGAGCCTGTCCCCTTTATTTCCACTTCCCAACAATCATTTCACTGGAATACAGGGAGAGGAAGACACTAGAAATTTCATCAACACTCATTTAAAGCAACTGAAAATACTCCCAAAAAGGACAGGAAAATGGTGAAGTCTTACTTCATTACTCAAAACTTGCAGTTTTTAATTCTCCTTTTTTATCTATATGCTTGTTTTCTCTGAAAAATGTTTAAAAACCATACAAAAACCTAGATATCTTCATCAGAGATTTACAAAACAGGCAACAGAACACACACACACACACACACAGAGGATGCTACTTCTTGACAAAAATGAACTTACAGTGTTTTTATTCCCTGTACTTCATGTTTAAGGTTTTGTGGGTGGGATTAGAGCTCACTTTGGTTCAGATTTGGGTATTCAATACCACAGGACACAACTGAAGGCTGACACATAAAACCTGTGCAGCGAGCATCTGCCAACTGCGCACACAACCATAAATCTGGCTTTTCCTGATTTCTGAATACTTCAGCCTCACAATTCCAACAGCACTGGGTGGGATCCAATTTGCCTAATTTGGCTGAAACTGTAAGCAGTTGGGCACAAGGGAGTAATGCAGTCGATGCAGAATCACCACCTAAAAGCTCCACAGATTGAAAAAAGAGACGACACCCCTGAAGTTCTGTCACCCACTACCTCTGACACCTGCCAAACAGAGCAGTAACAAAACAAAAAGACACAGTTCCAGCAGTTGTTTGTTGGTCAGAGCTCTCAAATGGGATGTGAAATGACATGACTGGAACACACAGCTCCTCCAGTGAAGGGGAATGACCTAAAGATCAGCCTCTCCCCATCTCTGGCTTCAAAGCTGAGGCACAGCCCGAGCACAAGAGGCACCGCATGGCATCGTTAGTGGGACTGATTCTGACGTTATTAACGAGTTGTGTGGTTTCCCCCTGCTCCCACACACTAATTTTAATCCTTTGCTGTACAGATTGCAGAATGAAAGGTCTCATTAAGTGCCCTGCTTTACACTTCCAATTAAGAGCAGCTCACGCCCACCGCAGATGGCAGAACGAGCGCCACGATCGCAGCACGACAAGCCACAAACAGTTCTGGGCACAGGTTCTTCATTTGTTTGAGACTCCTGAAGATGAAGGATATTCAAAAACAAAGAAAGGCCACAGCATCCTTAAAACAGTCAAAAATCAAGGAGAAAATAGTGATTTCACATATCAAGCCCAAGCTGAGAAGCCTGAAATGCACCCATTTGCACAGGGCAGTGCACTCCTAAAGTGAATGGGAGAAGTCATGCGTGTGAAGGCACAAACGTGTGCCAGCTTTGGGTTTAACAGCCTGATTATTGTGCTTTGGGTGAGCTGGATGAATAAACCCCGGCTGTTGACACTGATTAAGGTAACATTTTGTTATCTTTACAAAATGTTCCGTACTTTTCCAGAAGATGAAGACCACTTGAGGATTTAAACTTTCTTTTTCAACAACACTGTGGCTTGCAATTCAGATTCAACAAAATCATTACAGTTCCAAAAACTGTGGGTGACAGAGGCAATGATGTTTCTTTTCCTTCTCCATGAACCTTTTGAATTTGTTGCTCTGTATTTTTAATAGACAAACAATGTGTGTTAGCAATAAGGTTCCCAGTCTCATTCTGACAAGAAAAGCACAGGCATCTGGTCCTCACAAAAATTTTTACTCATTTGTAACACACAAGACAGAAATGTCTTTGAGTTTTACATTGAGAAAAGCCAATCTGACAACAGAGGTGTTGTTTCTGTCAGATTTTTAAAATTTTGTGACTGAGTTCTACATTCCTTATCTCTGACAGTTACTTTTGTGCAGAAAGCTCAGGATATCTATGTACGCATGTATGAATTCTGTACATTCTGTTGTTCTTGCCTACACACAACATGATGCATCTAACTGAGAGCAGTGGTCAGCAGAAGATGTTAAAATGTTGCAGGAATGGCACTGAGATAAGAACAGAATGCAAAAAATCATCTTTCCCTGTTTTTTCATCCCCCTCCCTCTCTGCTGTAGGTTTGGTTTATGATTGCAGTGTTACTGCTTAAATTCTTCTCTTGCCTTCTTTTCATACGTCACTGCTGCTGCCTTAACACTTTACCACATAAAAGTTATTGTCCTAGTTTATCCAAAAGGACAAGTGAAATTTATGGAGCAAAGCAGAATCATGGATAGAGAATGACAGCTCTGGAAAGTTCTGCACCTGATTTCCATGACAAGGAAGATCTGAAAACCTTACAGCACCCCAAAACAAAGAGCAGTGACTTTTAAAGAACTGGATTCAGAAATACCTCACTGTAAGGTGAAAAAGAAAGGGGAAGAGAAAATAAATGGGGTGGTGTGAAGAGCAAGGAGACAAGAACTCCTGATTTTCATTTTATAACAGTACTGGGATTCAGGGCATTGTCAGGTACAGGCAGTTGCCAGCTTTGCCTATCGGTCCCAATGACCTTCAAAAACCTTCCATTCTGAGCCATTTGTATCTGTAATGATTCCTCCAAATATAGTTAGAAGTTAACAAATATTCCTCTGGCATTTTGACCTCCTTGCTTTAAAGAAACAGTTCCCTAAGGTAGACAGGAGAGGACATTGCAGGCTTGCCAGGTGTTGGGACAGGAAAGTGATGGAATTCAGGAAATTGTTTTGGAGCTGATCACCCACTTTTGCGTCATGGGAAACACAAATCTCCTGTGTTTAAAGCCAGAATGAAGGAAGTTCCTTGCTGCTAAGGGAAAAAGGAACATGATTTTGTTGTACAAGAAGCCCTGGCAGCACTACACTAAACACTCACCAAAATTCAGACATTTTAGGCTGAATCCAGCATATCACACAAATCGCTTAAACTAGAATGTGAAGTCCAAAGAAGCACTGCAGGAGAACTGTCTTTGCAGAAGTCAACTTCATAGATCAACACAAATACTGCATCACACAGTAAAAAAAAAATTAAAAGTAATTTACCTAAGACAAGAATGTGTGTGCACAATTGTGCTTGCTGAAGTTAGAGGACAGGGTAACCATTTTAGTGCTGACTCCCCTAAAAAACATCCCCAGGAGGTTTTATTGGTCTAAAATCATTCAACTGAACAAAATTAGCATTTAGTGCCTAATTCACAGAAACTTTGCCTATTACACAGTTTTAGTAATCCAGAAGAGATTTTAAATCCAAGAAAATTATCTCAGAATGTGAGTGGAAAAATCATTTGATGATTTGTAAAGAAATGGTCACTTACATGTACAAAAATAAAGAAAATCATCAGTTCAATCAAGTGAGAATTAACTGTAAGAAGTCAGTGGAACAATAGCCAATTTTATCTGAGATAGGACAATTATTATCTGCAAAATCACCTTGTTTTTGGAACATATTCCTCATCACTTCTCAAGGAGAAAGATGCCATGGGCTTTGTACCCTTTCTGCTTTAAATAAGCAACCTTAATTTTTTTCAGTTTTTCTGTTTCTGCAGTAATATGCTACCCACATAAACAAGCCCAGAGGTTTCTAAATTCAGCAAAATCAGCAAAAGAAAAAGTAGAAGAATTGAACATACCTGCTGATAGAAAAAGTTTAGAGTTGGTTTGTCCTCAGTGAACTGGTTTAGAAATCCTTTTGGCAAATACCGAATTCTCAATTCATATCTGAAAAGCAAGAAAAAGAGACTGTTGAGCAAAATTAAAATAAAGATTTCCTCACAGCATTCTTAAAAATGCAAATAAACTTAGAAAACTAATGGAAAATTTCCTTTTTGATTACTCAAGAGAACTAAACTGGAATTTATCTGTGACTGACATTTCATAGAGATGTTGTCAAAGCACCTTTGTAACACAAGCACACTCAGAGCCCTGCTGCCTTCTCAGAGCTTCAGAAGGGACTGAAGCATCAAGGCTTGGAGCAGATAAGCTCCAGATCCATGGGAAGGGAGGCCCCAGTTAGGTGACAACAGATGAGCTGCCAGAAGCACTGACATGACCCCTGGCAACAGCTTTTATCTCTGGTTCTCACAAGCAGGGACTTAAAACGGTGATGCTGCTGCTTCAGGAGTGACAAACGGTGTCACTCACCAGGGAGCCACATCCTACAGGAGAACAAGGTACAGGATTCTGCTCCTTCTCTGATCAATGCTCCAGTATTCACCTCTGGATTTCCCATAGGTTTTGAGGGGATTTCTCTGTAAAAAAGGTTTCCTGGTCCCTTATTCATCATCAAGACACGTGCAAAAGCCAAACAGTTTTGAACCTGGCAGTCATATTTTTAAAGGAAATTGCACACCAGAAGTGAGGGAAATTCAAAATGACCCCATGATCTACACCAAATCTGTATGCCTTCTCAAACCTTAACTTCTGCTTTCAGCCCCTAAATTCAGTAATATTTCTCATCATGAACTTCTGCTTTCAATCCCTAAATTCAGTATTATTGCTTGTCCTGTGGTAACAGCCTACAGTGTTTGACACAGCTTCCTCCTCTGACACATTCCTTCAATGAAAGTCTGATAATGAATGTCTCCATCCCTTGGGCTGTGCCAACACAGTATATCCTAACAAACACTCTTAACAGTACTTCCCAAAGTAAGTGTATTTAACAATCTGCTCATGATAAGAGCAAATATTACAACATTTCAATCTTCAGCAGGACAAGAACTTCTTTTCAGCAAGTGATTTGGCTGCCTGTAATCAAGATTTACATGGGGATTTGGTAAAAATGTATTAGGGTTAAGTGCTACCTAGGTTTTTACTGTAAGCAGAAGTTGTAATATCCTTATTTACTTTGAATTCACTGAAAATACACTGTCCTGTTAGAAATCATTAAAATAAGGAAAAAAATTGTAAATCGTAAATACACACACTGTATACAAAAAAAGAATACTAGAATGATTTGTTGTATATGGCAATATATTTCCTAATTCCTGTGCACAGAAAACATGTTAAATTCAAGAGTGAAATGCATGAGAGGCTGAGAACACCTGACAGAGTAGATTTACACTGGATATAAGGAAGGGAAGTTTTACTCTGAGTGTGGTGAGACCCTGGTACAGAGAAGCTGTGGCTGCCACATCCCTGGAAGTGTTCAAGGCCAGGCTGGATGGGGCTTGGAGCAACCAGGGATAGTGGAAGGTGTCCCTGCTCATGGCAGGGGATTAGACTCAGTGGTCCTTAAATGTTCTCATTTCAAACCATTCTGTGCCACAAGGACACAGACAGAGATAAACAAAAAAGACTCAATGTCACAGTTAAAGCAAACTCTCACAGATTACTCTCATATATAGGGGAACACACAATCACTTTCTATTGCTGATCAGCCTTTACATTTCATGATCCCCAGCAGACAACATGTTATTCACTAAAATTTAGCTATCAGCTAAATTGTACTTCCAGGTATTTATGTGTCAGGGAGAGAAGGCAGCATGAGCACACTATCAAGCGCAGAAAAGTAGAACCTCTCCTTTTTTAATTCTGCCATATCCACTTAAATCTACTGCTGAACACAATTGCAGAGGCTGACATGGAATAAGAGCAAGTCTGTGTAAAACAATTCCTTCCTTCCTTTTAGGGGCTCTATAATCCAGTGCATTTTAGAATGGCAGAATTGTTAGGTTGGGAAAGACCTTTAAGATCTTTGAGTCCAACCATCAACCCAGCACCACCACCACACTCACCACTAAACAGTGTCCTCAAGTGCCAAATTCACACTTTTTTTTGAAACACTTTCAAGGATGGTTACTCCATTGCTTCCCTGGGCAGCCTGCTCCAGTGCTTGACAATCCTTTCCATTTAGACATGTTTCCTAATATCCAAGCTAAATCTATCCTGCAGCACAAAGATGGTGAGGAGCAGCTGAGGAAGCAAAGGAGGCTCAGGGGAGAGTTTATCATTCTCTACAACTGCCTGACAGAGAGTGTAGCTAGGTAGGGGTCATGCTCTTCTAGGTAACAAGTGATTGGATGAGAGGAAACCATCTCAAGTTGCACCAGGACAGGTTTAGACTGAATTATAGATCAAAAAATTGGATATTTGATATCAGAACAAATTTTTTCATGGGCTGTCAAAGACTGGAAGAGGCTGATCAGGAAAGTAGGGGCATCACATCCCTGGAGGGATTTAAAGGACACATAGATGTGATAGATGTGGCACTTGGGGACATGGTTCAGTAGTGCCCTTGGCAGAGCTGGGTTAACCATACGGCTTGATGACCTTGAGATCTCAGAGGTCTCTTCCAGCCCAAACAATTCTGTGATTCTAGGATGCAAAACACCATTACTCTCTAGGTTGTAAAAAAAAAAAAAAAAAAACAAACAAAAAACAAGTCAACAAAGAGAGGAAAATCAATCTCTCTCCTTTACAGGGAGTTGTCTCCTTAACTGATCAGCCATGAAAGTGCTGCTTCCTGCAACAGGATCTCATGAGAAAATCAGGTAAGGCAAAGCAGCTGGGCTGAGACAGTCACTGTGAGTGACCTTCATTACCTATTTATAACCTAATCTCTGCCTGGGCCTGTGGGAATGGAGAAGGAGACTTGCAAAGGCCAACTCAAGGATGGGCTCGATTTTCAATATCCTCTATATTTACTGGCTTTGAAATACAGCCAACTGACAATGATGATATGTCCCTTTCTCACAAACCAGGTCTGCTTTTGCAGCAAGTGTCTCAGCTGATGATCACTCCCCTTATGTTTGATAAATTATCCCTGGAAGACCAGCAGTCTGCTTGGTGCTCTGTCCCTCAGAAGTGCTCAGAAGCACTCTGACACACCTCACAAAGGTGGGCATCCATAGAATTCACAAGCTGTACAGTGAAGTGACCCATCCACAGCAGAGTGAACACCACTGAGCTGTTCTGGGAGCTTCCCTGTCAGCAACAAGCACTACCAGGACAGCAGGTAGAGCCAAAAAAGAAAGGATGACCCAACTCTCAATGAGTTGTGCCACTGAAAGAATAATCGTGCCAGTCCCAACCTTGCCTCCAGCAGGTTCTGATTCAGTTCACATCAACAGAAAAGTAACCAGAACAGAGGAGAACCAAAAGGGCAGACAAAGGAGAAGACTTGTGTGAGTTTAATGAACTGAATCAGCTCACTGAAGGCTTATAGAAGTATTAAAGCTCACAGAAGGAAAGGGAAAGGACTGGATAACTGGAAGCCAGAGAAGAGAGAAGACAGAGTGCAGTGAGGAGAGGGACAGATCTGTTAGACCAACTTGGTCAACTCATTACATCATCCCACAGGTGATCTAGCCTTGTGTCTGTGCCTGGGCTCTTGTATCCCAGCTACCAAAACTCAAAGTCCAGGACTGCTGAGCACAGGGGTGTCTCCTACCTGTCAGAGTCACAGCACGGATGTCACCTGCTTACAGGGACCTGCTTTACAAACCTCAACTACAGAGCTAGAAGGTGTCTGCCCAGTGGGAACAACACAACTTGTCACGTGAACCTCTTGATATTGTGACACAAAATACCAGGGAAAGGAGCAGTGCTCTGGCACACAGCAGTTCTGGAGCCATGAAGGACAGCAGCTGTGCCTGCTGTTCAAGACTCAGTATTACAGAAAACTATGGGGGTTGGTGTTATCTATGATTTAAAAGCTCCACATCCTGTTAGCCCTGGCTCACCCAGCTGGGTGATGGATTTTACTCCACTAACTTTTGTGTGCAACCTACTGACAATCCATGTAACTTCCAGTACCTGGATTAGTCCAGAAGAGTTCCAATATGTAATTTCTGAACACTGTGAATATAAAACCCTTTAATTTGGATGATAAAAATAAAATAACCACATGAAGTATTCAGTGGTTTACCAACACTATAGGAAGCTTTTAATTTAAGAACCATTCCAAGACTACTTCCCCTTTAGTAATCTAAATATTTCTACAAGTACTGTCATATGATCTTAGACACTTTGTGTTATGGCATTACAAATATGACAGCAGCATTTTGATTATGCACAGCAAATCTCTCTGGGTTTAAAAGGTATGTCAGGCTGCATGTATTCGATAACACATTAAATGACATTTGGAAAGGTATTGAATAATTTACACCCTATCATAGCTCTTTCATGAGCATTTTACACAATTCCTTCCTACAAGCTTCAAAACAATATCTAACTTTGTTTTTAAAACCAATTAAATGTGTTCTGCAATGTGTACCATGCCAGTTGTACTGCCTTATAAAAATGGAACTGACACTGGTACACTAGGTAGCAAATTTCCACAGCATAAATTATTCACATCTCATCTACCACTTGATAATACCACTAATCACAGAAAGGATTCAGGAATCTCCTCCTCTCTGTAGTGTGATTTCACAATATTATCAATGAAAAATATCTTGTGAGAGAAAATACCTGTGTAGATCACAGAAACAATAAAATATAACATGCACAGAAGAGCATATGCAACATTCCTGAAACACAGGTTTTATATATTCCTAATTTCTTTGAATTTGTTAAAACTGGGACCCTAAAGAGAATTTAAAAACTGAATATTGCCAACTGTGACATCTGCTAGAATATAATAACTCAATTTGTGAGAAACTAAGTATAGACTGTTTACAATAATTTTGCAGAAGGTA
This sequence comes from Catharus ustulatus, assembly GCF_009819885.2. Classification (NCBI taxonomy): domain Eukaryota; kingdom Metazoa; phylum Chordata; class Aves; order Passeriformes; family Turdidae; genus Catharus; species Catharus ustulatus. The sequence goes on from NC_046221.1 coordinate 160,311,267, forward strand.
TGTACAGGATTTAAAAGAAACAGCAACTTCAGCACAATTGTGATTATGAACATAAACCACAGAAATAGATGCACAACGCCCCTGCAGTGAACAAGCAACCACAGTAATCTATCTATTCTTTGGTTTATTCTCTATTTGGTTTATTGGTATTTTACAACTCAGAGTTCCTCATTTTTCTAGCAGACTACTGTGTCTTTCTGCAAATAAATTTTAGTTTCCTCTTGTCTTTTTACCAGGAAAGTGAACAGAGTTTCTTTCCTTGCTTCCTCTCTTGAGTGGGCATCACCAGCTTACCCTCCTGAAAAGCTGAAGAAACTTAGGCCATGCCACTTCTTTTAATCAACTAACCAATACCATGAAAATCCTCAGCAAATGTGCTCAAGCTATGAAAAACCCCCAAAATCCTGCAGTTATCCTCCTACTGTTCATTGCTCCTGGTATAACTTAAGAGGATCACAGTCAGAAGGAAGGGAAATGTCACTTATTGCTCTGGGCCTCAATGTAAGTAAATTTAACAACTGAGAAGTTTTTCAACAGCAGAGGGACAAAATAATTTTTGACTGCATTTCACTCCTTTCAAATCACATTTCTCCTCCTCAGTCTATAGATAAGTACAACCAGTATTTAACAATATCCTTTTGGTTTTATTTAAATAACAAGATTTATCCTTTAAAAACCACAGCCATGTGCTTATACCACAACTAGGAACAGCATTCCTGTCCTAAAACTTTTAAGTATGACAAAACTTGCAGATTTCAGCACAAACAACTAGGAGATTTCTGCTCCTATTTTATGTTTCCTCTAAATCCCAGGTTTCTCTTCAGTTTGCAAGAAACTCCTCACAACAACAGAAACTCCTTAAAGCAAACACAACACTGTTCACAGCCCTTAGTGAGAAGTTTGGTGGGTTATTTCCCCCCATTCCACCAGCTCTATTCAACTACAAAATTATCTTCCTTAATAAACCAAATTACAGAGTATTTTTTATGACAAGGCAGGAAGACTTATATGACTGACACTTAACAGACTTATACTCTTACTTCCATTCTTCTGGAGGGTGAGTTAGTTCAAATTTCTCTCTCACATTGGACACCCCCATGTCCAGGTGTAGCCAGTGAACTTCCTCAGACTGCAGGTGACTGAGCCGTAACCCATAGCAGGCCACATTTTTCACTTTGTGACAGTCCACAATCTTCTGAATAATGCCCTAAAACAGAGAAACACACACTCCTTACAGACTGCAAAATACAATCAATATTTATATATATTTTTTTAATTTTACATATTACCATGTAATACCCTACACAAAATACTAAGCAGCACATAGGTAGCAACTTCATTAAAAGTACTAATCTTATTTTATTGTAAGCTACTCTTTCATAGTTGCAATTGCAGAAGTTTTACCAGCACAACTTCAGAAAACATCAGTAAATATGTTCCATGCATCTTATCAGATTTAGGCCAGTATTTCTATTTCTATGCAAAAGAGAGTAACATAAAAGCCAAAATTTCAAAAGCAGGTTTGTGGATGAAAGCAAGATGCATTAGTTCAAAAAAAGCCACCAGCAGCCTTTAAAAGTCCCTCTCCATCAAGAACCAGAAAATCATCTTGGACTTTCATCCTCTTTAGTGCCCCAAAAGCCAGGATTTCATAGGACACAGCACAACCCCTTGGTTTCCTTCCCCCTCCTCCCCCAGCTCGTTTGAGATGCAGCAGAGATCCCTTATAAAACCACACAAGAGACAATTATTTGGGAACATTCTCAAACACAACAAATGCTGTTTGCCCTGAGGTACATTTCAGAGTTTGAAGATCTCTAGCCCAAGAAAGGAACCTTTTACATAAACCCATAGCAGATTGCTGTGTCAGACATCAGCAAGGTCTGCACACAGTGACAAAAATCAGATGTGTGAGTGGAGCAGGGATGAGCAGCCCTTCAGGTGCAGCATGCCAGGCTGTCCTGCTCTTATCCCCATGAGGAGCCAGCAGCTGAGGGGATATCACTGCTCCCAGACACTTCAGCCAGGCACTCACAGGCCTTTGCTTCTGTGCCTGTAATGGTGTGAAAAATTCCTATTGAAAATGCTCATACAGGTTCACACACACACTCACAGATGCATGCAGAGATGGCACAAGTTGGTGATTCTTGCTCAGAATTCCAGCAAAACATCAACACATAACCTATGGAAGTTCTACAGGAGCCAGAGGTGGCTTCTGGAGTGAGTTAGGTGAGAGGGTTTTCTGTAGGATGATACTGGGGGTCTGGGGCATAACTCTGGTGAGGAGCAGCTGAGAGGGGCTCAGCCTGGAGAAAAGGAGGCTCAGGGGGGCATTAATGCTCTCCTCAATTCCCTGACAGGAGGGTGAAGCCAGGTGGGACTCAGACCCTTCTCCCAGGGAACAAGGGATGGGATGAGAGGAAATGGCCTCAAGCTGAGCCAATGGAGGTTTACATTGGGTATTAGGAACAATTTCTTCACTGAATGGGTAAAAAAACCTTGGAACTGGCTGGTCTGTGGAAGTGGTGGAGTCATCATGCCTTGGAGTGTTGCAAAACCATGTGCATGTGGCACTTGAGGACACTGTTTAGTGGTGAACTTGGTCATGGTGCTGGGTTCATAATTGGATGTGATGACTCAGCCTAAATGATTCTGCAATTGCTTTCCAAAATTTATTGTTTTATACCCCAAAGAAATAGCTTAAAATCCTGATTCTGCAAATTAAGCAAGCAGAAAACTAACTGCAAAAAGAGAATTAAGGAAGCGCTAAATCTGAATAGAGGGGGAAGATGACACGTGTAGGAGTGGAATCATGCTGTTGGTGAGGTGATATCAAGCTGTTAAATCAGCTCACACATCTCCTCAAACTGCAACCTTTAAATAATCTTTCAGAAGCAACACAGTGCACAGAGAAATGTAAAAGAGAATTCTTTCAAGTCCACAGGAAGGAAACACATGCCATGTTTAGTAAGTTCATGAAGACTGAGTTAGAAGAGATTCCATCAAGCCCAACAGGACCCTGTGTCCGAGAGCAGCAATGTGAGCATCCTCAGAAACATCTTTTTGGTTCAGAACCTGCAATGCCCCAAATTTCCCTTGTCTGCCATGCCCTGGGGTTGCACATCCAGCGTTAGGCGGACGGCGAGCTCAGACCTGAAGGAAGATGGAAGAGCAGCAGCAAAGCAAGCAGGAGGCTTGCAGAGGATGGTTTTGTGTGGGAGGGAAACTTCCCAACACTCTGGGCAAATCCAAGCTTTCAAGCAGCTGGCAGCAGCACAGACTCACCAGCCACAGCGTGCCCCGACAGCCAGAAGGTGCCCGAGCTGCCGGGACAAAGGTCTGGTGCAAAGGAGCAGCTCCCTGCAGGCACCTCGGTAAAACAGCTCAGGGAGGAAGCACAGAGGCCACAGATGGGTGCCAGGGGATGAGGCAACACCAGGCAAGCACACAGGAACACTTCCCCCAAGTGCTCTCCTAACCTCAGACTATTTTTATCCCAGTGGATTTCCCAAGCCAAGCATTGTTTCTGTCATTCATCAGCCTTCTGTGAAACTCTTGCAATTACTCATCCTGTCTCCTCCTAAAGCATTTCACTTTTTGCAACCTTCCCCAGCAATTCCAAAGGTCTATTATCAGGTCAGTGAACGGTTTTAAATCTGCATTTAATGTAAATTGTTTAAGTTTGTTTCTTGCCTTCATTTGAGGCTCTTTGTATCACAAACTACAAAGGAGAACAGTTGCCTGTATCCCTGGAAACACTCACCACCACCAAGTACTCTCAGAAGAGACAGAGGCATATTTAACCTCTTCTTCACCAAAAGGACAAGCTCTGCTTAGTTAGTAAAGCCTAACAGTTTGGTAGGCAAGCTCTCATCCAAAGGGAATGGTGCCAGCTTTTCTATATGCAAACAGAAGAGATTCATTCATTTTCATCTCTTCCTGCACCCTGCACAGAGCGTGTGACAAACAGCACTACGTTTTGGAAATCCATCCCTCCCCCATCTCTGACACTGTCAGTTGATAATGGAAATGGCAGTTCATGTTCTTAGAAGATAGTTACACCTGCTGTGATAAGAAATGGCTTTGGAAAGGAAAAAATTATGGTAAAATTATCTATGACCATGAACTACTGAGACTACTGATGCGTAAGGCTCAGCTGAACCATTAGTGCTTACTCAGGAAAGAATCAAGAGGGACATCTCAGACCCTCTCCAGTCTTCAGGCTGGGACTGAAGAAATCAGATGAGCTAATTCCCACCAAAATGAAGTGAGATTTGAAACCTCTGTCTTTTTTGTAACATCAAGTCTAAACCTATCACAGAATGAAAAATAAAAAATAAAAATAGACATATTTTCTGATTTATGTAAGAAGGGTGAGGTATGTGGTGAGGTAGCTGTCAGCCCAAGAAAATAATTAGCAACAATTAGTACATGCTGCAACTCAAGAAAAAGCACAAACACTAAGGAAATAGCAGAATGGGTGCATAGGAGGTCAAGTGCAAATGTTGGAAAATATATTCTAAAAAGCCATGTATTGTGAGGAAGGAAGAAGTGGTGCTTTATATGAAACAAACACATGAAGTGCTTCTCTTAGCTCTGCAGCTTTCCTAAAAACCAGCACATTCCAGGTGCTATCAACCCAGAGTCAGAACCAAAAACTGGAGAAACAAGGAAACATGGTGATTAAGACACTCAAAATGGCTGGTTTGCAGTCTTTAGTAAAACATCTATTGGCTTATATACTTTTTTATTAATAAACCACAAGATTTGAATTTTAAAACATTTAGGGCCACATGTCCCATCAAGAGAATCCAGCACAGAGCAGGGAGGCTCATGCAGCCCCAGGGACTTGCCCAGGCCTGGCTGCTCTTTCCAAACAACCCAAGATTAATCCCTAAGGCTTGCACTGGCACTGCAGCCAGCATCAGGTCAGTGTATTTAACACAGCATCAGTAGTAAATAACATGTTGAGCCTCCTCAGTTCCTGGGCAACCTCCCCAGACGCAGTGGAGGCGCCTGGAGTGTCCAACAAAGCCCCTGCCATCACTCCAGGATGGGTGGCAGCTTCTGTGAGGAGCCCTGCCAAAGCAGCCCCATGTTCTCTGTGGCAGTGATGAGAATGCCTAATCAGAAGTTTCCAGACAAACAACTTAACTGCTTAACCACTACATAAGAGCAACTACAGCATCCTGCTGAGACATGTCACCACAATCTTTTAGCTGGAAGCACGGCCAAAGAAAGCTGAAATCTCTCCAGACTCTACTCCAACCAGCCTTTCTCAGCTCAGGAAGCTCAGATGGATTGCTGAGTGGGAAAAAACAGGTAAGGACCATCAGTTTCAACCTGGATGACAAACTTCTGACCTCAAATTAATGACAGATAGAAGAACTTGTTAGAGAACTTGGTTCCAGCAGAAACCTAATCCAGAATGAGATTTCACTTTGGGTACAGGGGATCTCTATATGAATATAAATTCCATGAAGAGTTTTCATGTTTCTGTTGGCAGCTCCCTACAACTGCAAGGCAGTCACACAATCATCTGCCACTTGAATGCAGTTTACCATAATCACATTGATTTTAATTAGGTTTCTGAAGCTGACATTTACATCCTGAACATAAAATAGACTAGTACAGCTGAGCAAGAGACAGTGGGAAGCCTTCAGAGCAATCTCCTATCAGTAACAGATAGGTGACCTTTCCCTCCCTTTACCCCAGAGAGAGGAAGAAAAAGTTTTTCTATGGGTAGAAAACTGGATAGCACTCATTTTTATTCATTTGTCTAAAAAACCCACAGATATGCATCACAGCTAATTTAAAAAATAGATTAATATTTACCCAAATTAGGAGAATGTGCCCTAAAATAGAACTTACAGTACAGTGTATTTAGGAGAATGTTGAAAAATCAAGACAGACCAGAGAAAGGCCAAAAGGCACACAGTACCCTTGGCTCTCCCAGTATGTATCAATAATACTGTGCTTCTGTAAATGAGTGAAAATGAAATTGCTTGCTTGTAAATTAACAAGAGTGATGTGCTACTATGAATAAATTGAAGACAGAATAATATACTCCCAGTGTGACTAGAAACCTAATTTCCTTATTTAGTTGGAAGGAGAAAGTTTCTTGCACCAGAAAAAGTCTTTAAGCAGCAACTCTGACATAGGCAGAGCGTGCTAATGTTTGTGCAGCACTTCAAATATGTCAAACACTATTTATATATGAAGTATTTTAACTCCTGATGACAGATTTATATAGGGGGCTTAAATGAAAAGCTGAACAAAAGTAAATGGCAAAGGTCTGATAAAAATTAATTTATAATTTCCATAAAGAAGAAGTCTACACCAAGAACTGGGCTGTCCTCTGATAACACTGCCTGACAGTAAAAGGAAAACCCCACATTTCTCTTTTTCTCATTACTGTGGTTGTCCAGCAAACACATTTGTGTATCAGATGATAAACAAGATTGAGAAACTGATGAGGTTGTACAAGAACTCTGCCCCTGAAGCCCAACAAGCTCATACTGAAACCACAGCCTGAACACAGACTGTCCTGGTGGCCAGGATCCTGTCACCATTGCAGCACACAGACACCTCAGCTCAAAGCAACACATCCACCCAAGTGCCTCAGAGCTTTCCATATTCATATCCATGCTGGGATCTGTCATCCCAAATACCTCTCCACACCCACACAGAATTCCACAAGGAACCTTCCAAGCACAGGCTGACAGCACTGACAGAGCAGAGCTGCTACAGCCCTGCTTTCCAGCCTTCTTAGATTAATCAGCACTTTTCTGATCCTACTGCACACTTCCCAAATAAATGCAATGCTGTTTCAAAAGCTGAAAATAAATCTAGTTTTCCAGAAGCAGCGTGGGCAGCAGGGTAAAGGAGGGGATTCTGTTCCCTCTGGTGAGATCCCACCTGCAGAGCTGCATCCAACTCTGGGGGTAGCACAGGAAGGACATGGAGCTGCTGGAGCAAGGATAGCAAAACTATCAGAGGGATGGAGCAGCTACCCCATGGAGCCAGGCTGACAGAGTTGGGGCTAAGCCTGAAGAGGAGAAGCTCCAGAGAGAACTTAGAGCCTGAAGGGGCTCCAGGAGAGCTGGAGGGGGAGTTTTTGCAAGGGTATGAAGTGATAGGATACAGGTAAACAGCTTTAAGTATGAAGAGAGTAGGTTTAGGTTTTAGATATTATGAAGATTTTCTACAATGAGGGGTAAAACATCAGGCTGTGGTGGGTGCCCCATCCTTGGAAACACTCAAGGCCAGGTTACACTGGGCTGTGAGCAACCTGATCTAGTTGAGAATATCCCTGCTCATTACAGCAGGGCTGGAATAGATAACCTTTGAATGTCCTTTGTAACCCAGATTTCTCTCTGATTCTATATTTCACTACTCCCTATCCTCAGATGCACTTGCAAAGTCTAAGAACCCCCCTGGATCCAGTTTTTGTACAGTTAAACATGGATACACAATGTTGAAGTATCTACAGATCTAGATGTTTTCAGAAAAATGTCAAAAGGCTATTTAGATTAGGTTTAAAATGTTATTTTGCATGTGTGTCTCATCTAAGGGTATCATGAGTATTTTGCACAAGTAAAGCAGGCATTCTAAAGCCCAAGGGTACTTTTGTCTTAGTATACTGATTATCACTATACCATATGCCTTTTTGTTTACATGTCAATATCCATAATTTTGAATTCTTGTTACCTTTTTCAGGTTCTTAGAAGGGAGACACCTACAAAACAACAATACAACCATGCCTTGTTATGTGGTACAGTTCATGCAGGCACACAGAAAAGGAAGGGAAAAAAGGTCAGTCACACCAATTTTCTTGCTCTTATACTAGACCAGGAATGATTTTACACTTTTTTACACACATCTATTTGATGTTTGAATCACTGCACTCCAGTCTGCTTCTATACATCAAACAGTTCCACTGCCTCAAAGCACATATATCACTGTACACACGCAGAAATGAGATTTGAATATGCAACCATTGCTGTAAAGAGCTGACTTCACCAAAAATACTAACCCAGCTTTGACTCCTGCCAGCACTCACAGCCTCTTTCCACAGAACTTTGTGTGACCAAGCTGCTCCCCCTGCTACTAAATCTAGTAACAAGCTATTTTAAATCTAGTAGGAATCTATTTCAAAAAAAGAAACCCAGTAGATAAAAACCTTATCCAATTAATATATTTGCATCTCCTTTACAGATTGCAGTAGATACACCAGAGCAGCTCCACCCCAACTCTTCAAACTCTTCAAAGCACATCTAGCCATTCCATGGTTGGGCAGCAGTGAGCTCAAGTACTGGCTACCAGTCAGCCAAAATCAGTATTGTGTAGCCCAGATCTGTTCCAGAGTAGCCACAGCACATATCTGGCACCTTTTGTCCAGATATCAGCTTTAAATAACATGGGTTTGAAAGAGGGAGAGACTTGGAGGTGAGCAGCTGGAATCACATCTGGAACTGAGGTTGGACAAACAAGCCTCTTGCCCTTTTTCAGAACAGGCAATATCCATCTTGGGAGGTGTTTGGAAACCAGGAATGCTGCTGTGAATGACAAGGGATGTTCATCAATAAGGCTTTAATACTCTGTCCTCTCATGGTGTAGTAGCAGCACAGTGCCAGCATAAACAGGCATTTCCTTTTTCCCCCCCAGCCTCCTCAGCTGTGTCAGCCTGCAAGACAATGCAGCTAACAAGATTACAGAACTGATCTGGATTTACAACAACAGCAAAACAATCATTCATTTTAACTTGGACTGAATTTGCCAAAACAGTCACACTACCTGTGCCAGCACAGCTACAGTGGCAGCATGAGAAAACAAACAGCAAGGAGGAAAACTGGCACAGCTGCCAGATGAAACACGTGTCTTAACCAGGATAGCATTTGAATTGCAGACCTTTGCACTACAGACCTTCCCATTCCTCCACCACAAACTGGATCTCCAATCAAATACTCTGCTCTCTTGCACCAGAAGGTGAAAGTACAGCGTGGATTGAATGGAAGAGGCAAACAGGAAAGAAGATGCAACACAGAGGAACACAGTAAGGCAGCTGAATAAACTGCTTCAGTGCAGACCCAGCTGAATGTGCTTCAGCCCCTCCCCTAAAGTGCTCAGCTTAGGGAACAGATCAGAATACACAAATTCCAACCTGCACACATGCCTTCTACCTGTTAGAAGCAAGATTTTGCAGGTAGGTAGGGAAGCTGGTGAATTTGCTCTGGTCCTTTCACAAATGGGATGGAATGTAGGCATGCTCCTTGCAATTAGATATTTTAAAAAATTAGATAATATCCTTCCCCATAGCTAAGGATGTGCTTTTAAAATTCAGCTTTTTGAGTTCTTATTCTGTCAATGATTAAGGAACCTGACATTTTAAGGTGGTACTGCATAGAAGAGAAAGAAAAAGACATCTGAATTGTGAACAGGTTAAAAGAACCCTGAACACTATCTTTATTTGTTCAAGAGCTCTAACCATGCTTCTCTCCAACTGCAAAAACAAGGACAAATCTGACAGGTTAAAAGCTTTAATGCTATCTCTATCCAGCTTAGGTTTTAGACAGTACACAAAATCAGAAGAAAAAAAACAAACAAACCTTTCTGAGAATCAAGGTACGACACATGTCTGGTAATAACCTGGTTTCAGATTTGTGGTTGTTATTTCCACATTAAGAATCAAAGACAAGCTTTAAAGGCTAAAAGTTTTTAAATAGGTGTAATCGATGGAAGCTGAGCACCTCTGGGGTAGAAAAGGAGACTGCACAGATCTGCACTTCACCAAAAGTCACCTGTAAGGACTCATACAAGGATTCCCAGTGCCTGTTTTCTAAAAATCCCTGATCTTCTCTACTCAATCAGCTACATGCATTGCACTCTTTTTCTCTTTTCTTTTTTTTTTATTTTTAATTATGGTTACAATTCTGCTTCAACTACAGAGGCGATTTTCTCCTAAGTGCTGTGTTTACTTTCAGGGTGCACTTGAGACCAAAAAATTCCATCTCAGCAACACCCACCTCCTCACATGCCACACCTGAGGCTGTGAGCAGGGCAGAGAATGCCCTGCATTCTCTCCAAGAAGCCTGGAAATCCCTTTGTGCATAAGCACCTAGACACCACATCCAAACAAGCCATACCAAGATAAACAGCGAAGATAAACAACCTTTCTTCTCCTGGCAAATCCTTGGCTGTGTCTACACACACATTCACAGGAGGAGACCACTGTTTGCACATTCATAAAAGCCTTTTCTTTCTTTTGGAAATGAAGCATGTCTTTAGTATAACACCAAAGAAAAAGAGGGTAAAGAGAGCATGCCAGTTCTTTGAAATCCAAGAAAGCATTTCCCAGAATTGAGAAACTGCTCTTGCATCCACTGCAGAGCACAGCCTTCATCCCTCTGAGGAAACAGCTGTCTTTGAGGGACTAAATCCATCCAGAATAAGCAGAGGTCCACAGCCCAAAGCTCTCCTCAAAGCAAAGCCTATGTGTAGCCACACTGCTGTCTGGGTTGAAGATATTTTAAGATGAACAGCAAGGAAATCACAGTCCAGCCTTTTAAGGGACTTAGAGGTGAGTTCTGTTCATTTGACCTTAACCACCTGAGTTTTAATGAAAATCTCCTTTAATGACCAAGGAATTGTGTAGAAGGTAAATAGCTAAATCACTATTTCTACTCTATGCTTAGGATCTTCTATCTTTTTTCTCCTTTCTTTGAGAGGAAAAGGCCTTTTCAGCACCATCAAACACATCTTTCATTCACAAAGGCAACCCACACTTTGTTAGATGAGGAACCACGAATCAGGAAAGAAAATCCCAACTTTACTTTCCCTGGTTACATTCCATAAAGTCCTCTGGCTTTAGCAGCACCTTTAGAAACACCTTGAACTGGCTCATCTGGAGATTTCAGAACAAATTTGACTTTTAAAACTGGGAACATACCCCAAATACTGGAAATGTTCCCCGGCTATCACCCCAGCAGCTGTGCTCACCAGGGAGCAGTCTTGGAAGACCTTTTTTTTTTTCTTTTATTTGCAGAGCTGTCTCAAAGACTTTTACCTTTGAATATTCCTTCAGAGCTCTTTGGAAAGAAACCCAGTTCCAGTCTCCTCCCTCAGGTTGTAATTCAGAAGAAATGGCAGATGTCTCCTCCACAAAAGGAGGCATAAAAACCTTACAGGCTATTTTAATCTTAAATTATTCAGCTTGGTCGAACAGCAGTCATTCCAATGGAATGTAGGCTTGTACTCCAACAAGGGTTTACTGTTTCTAAAATAAATGTCATGGTAATACATCAGTGCTAGACCTTTACTACCTGCACATTCACATTCAACAGTCACTGTCCCAGTTTAACAAAATAACAAAAGAAGGACATTTGCTAAAAGAAGGAAGTTTAACAGCTACCCATCAGAGCAACACAAAAATCCCATTCTTTTGTGAAACATCCATCCAATTAAAAGTAGGTGTAAAAATTAAAATTTAAAAATTAAGGCAAGCCTCAAGTCACTTTTACATGCCTGTTCTTTTGATCTTGCTTTTATAAAAAAATGGCATATTCTTGCCTTAAAAAATAATATATAACTGCCAACTAAACTCAGCACTGAATTTCGTACAGCAGCTCAAAGTTTCATATCCTTAAAGTCCATAACCACAGGTATTCCTGAGCTGGAAAAAAACAGATTTAATCTCTGCTTTTGTTTTCCAGGGTTTTACATACTTCTCTGGAAAGACAGACTCCATTTCAAGTACCACATTAAGAGCCCTGGACATTTATCCAGGAGAGGTTTGCAAGGTTAAAAATGTACTGAGACATAGTTTTCCTCCTCCTGTACCAAGTAATGCACTTTATGAAACAAATCAATCAGATCAGAGATAGCAAACCATTAGTACTTAAGTCAGAGAGCAAAAATGTTTCAAGTGGTACCCAAAAAAACTTTACTCCACGTAAAAAATTGTATGCAATTGATGACAGAGATTCCTGTTGCTGAAGCTCTGATCTGTCCACTCACCAAATTATCCCCAAACACAAATAGGGAGCTTATTGAATTGACCAGAGAAAGATTTTCTGATCATCACCAATGAAAATCCCTGGATTTCACAGGTCTGTGATCAAGACCACAAGACCTCCTCCACTGAGGAATGTTCTTGGGTCTTTGCACTTGCAGCCACACTAGGAAATAAACAGTGGGAAAGGCAGATAAAAATTCAAAATTCTTTAATTTTTTTAAATTATTTCATTTTCTCTTGCACAAATGAGACTTTAAATAGAGGGCAAAAGGAGAAAACAAGTCTCCTTCACTCTGTGACAACTCTCTCCCTCCAGCAGAATCACATCTTTGCAGTGGAATTTGAAGAAGTTTGAAGGAGGGAGCAGATGGGGACCTGCTTCTACAGCAAGTATCTCACAGCACAAAACAACCCCGCACACCACCTACCACCCTGCAAGATTCTGCTCTTGATGGATAATTAAAAAACAAGCAAACCACAAAAGCATTTGACACATTAAACTGGGCTTCCTTACAGTTTAGATACCACAATACCTAAAAAATTTAAAGGATAAGGTAAAGAAAAGGTACAGAAAAGGTTAAGATCTCAGCATTAGAGAGGATGTAAGTTCACAATAAAGTGTTTTCATGCATATATTGCATTTCCACAGAACTCTAAGATTACAGATACTTATTCTTTAAAAAGTCACAACCTTTGGGTTTTTTTCCACAGATGAACTGAAGGACAATATTGTAAAAATACAAACAGCAAGTGACTACCATGGGGAGAGGATGGACAGAATTTCTGGTGGGAAAAAGGACTCTTCAGAGCTCCGTTTTCCCTTACTGTTGGGGAATAAGCTTCTAAACAGTGTTTCTTTCCCTAAGTGATGTACACATTACATTTAAACATTTTAAGCACATAAACACACGCATCTTACAATTACACACATTAATTTCTTATTATTTAAAACATGCAAGATGTCATTCAATGTCATTTCATCCCAGCCTCGTTCCTGCCTTGAGGTGTCACACAGGTCGGTAGCACTTAAAAGTTCCTGAATTTACTCAAAATATACAACAGGTCAAAATTTTAAATTTTAAAATAAACCATAAAACTGTTGTTTGTTTGCTTCCAGATTTTTGCCTCCAACTTTTAAGATAACACTTAGCCTAAAGATGGCATAAGAATGCTAAAAAATGGACTTACCCGGACATCAGTAGCGTCTCCATGCCGGATAATGCTGGCCCACGTGGTTGGTTCACTGCTGTTTTCAAAGTAGTGGAAAACCTTTAGGACTCGTTCCATGGTCCCTGGGGAACGCTCCATCCCAGTGCTGAGATGAGTTTTTGCACCTGAACTTGGGGTGTGATTCAAGTTTGGGTCAAGGTAAGCTGCTGCCATGGTTTTGCTAGATGCTAGGTATCTGTCATATTCTAGGGAAAGGAAAACAAGAAAGAAATTCCTTTTAGTTATGCATGAATCTTACACTTCTTCATATAAGGCATTTACAGGAAAAACATGAAGATTCACTTCCTTTTTGGAAAGCAACTAAAATATTTATGTACCTACAGATGTAAAAACCTACCCAGATGATGACCAGAGAAACTGCAAGTCCCTTGGAGCAAGTGATCTGAACTTGAACACCACAGTTATTTACAGAAGTGGTATCTTTGGCAAAACCTCTTCCATTTGTTTCTCAGTGACTTAACCCAGGTCCCTGACAAAGCCTTTAATATTAAATACCAGCGTTCAGTTCAAACAGGAGTTTTCATCCCTAAAATTGCCAAGTCTGGTCTTACAAGCAGCCTCTAAAGAGGCAAAAGGAAACCCCAGCATTGAATTGGAGGCTCTCCACTGAGAAGCCACACACCAACACCAGGCTCTCCTGTTTCACGGTTAAAACACTGAAAACTTTTTGTGCTACTTTGGGAATAGTGGGACACAAAACCATCCAGATCTAAGTTCATTATTCAGTGAGGAACCATTAAGAACACAGCTATCCTTCCTCTCAGCAATTCCTGAAAAAGTGGCAAAGTTTTCTCTTCCACCAGCCTGATTTCAAAGTCTGATGGCAAAAGGCACAGACCGTGCTATGAGTCTGCATGTCAAAGGAGAAGGAAGAAAATTGCCTCTTGGCTACTGCTCCTAATTAGTCAGCCACAAGCAGATGGTGTCTGCAAAATCAATGCAGTCCAAGAGGAAAAGAGCAAAGAGTGCCTCCCCTCCCTGCCTGCCAGTCTAGAGCATCATTCCAGTCTGCTGGCTGCAGAGAGCAAAGGACTGCAGGGCTTTGCTCCAGGGCTTGGACAAGTGCACAGAGCTTTCCCTGCCTCCCTCCTCCTCACAGCCAGCGGCCAGTAGGGAGGCAGTTTTGAAAATGTGAAGTTAAAAATAAACTAAACTTGATCTTTTTGGCACAGTGCTCTGAAAGCCTTCCTGGTAGTAAACTGAATGCCTGAGCCCTGGTTTATTCACTGAGAGGCACAAGAGAGACCCCTGCTTCCAGCTGGGCTCCTGCAATGCCTGGCTGCCTCTCAGAGCTTCAGCCATCCCCCTGCCACCTGCCTCAGTGCTCTGCTGACCTCCCCAAAAATTGGCTCAGGAAGCTATCAAGGGGGAAAAAAATAATCAAAACCAAAACCCAGGTGGATTTGGTTTCCAGAAGAGAAGCAGAAGCAGCCAGGATCAGGGTGAGGGATGAGGGAGAGCATCTCCCCTCCAGCAGCAGCTGGTGCTAACACCAGCCACGGTCAAACCACACCATGAGCTCAGCCAACAGGAATTAGCACCAGCAATATCAAGGCTTGAAATCTTCAGACTGTAGATAACAACATTTGTGAGGCTAAAACCTGACTGAAAGTCTCAAGCATCAATCTAATTCAGACCCACCAGATAAAGAAGAAACAACAGCCCATCTGGGCAGGATGTCTTTACCTCTTGAATAAATGGCTGAATTGCATTAATCCAAGGAACAGGTAAGAACTTACACTGGACAGACAAAAGGACTCTCATGTCCTGCCCTCAGGAAGATCTGGTAAGAGAAGACAAGGAGAGTCTTCTCCCAGACACTCCCCCAGTCCTTGAAGGGCTTCCCTACCTGCCAGAATTTCTTAAGCCAAACTTAGGCCCACATTAAAGGCTCTCCTCCTCTTCACCTCTCATGACCAGACACAGAATTGAAAACACCAGGAGCCCCTCAGCAACTCTTGATTTCTCACCAAAGGAGCCTGCAAGCTGTTTTCACACAAACATTGACTTTAAAGCTGAAACAGGCACAAAAATCTCCCTTCTGGCACAGTAACACCAAGACAAGACTGTGCAAGCTCCAAACTGCAGGACTCCTTTCCTGTAAGACTGAAATAGTCATTGCTAAACCCCAAAGGTCTGCAGGGTGGGGAGTTTCACCAGGACACATTCAGGCAGATGAACAGTCCAACTGCTCAGAATGAAATTGCAGTTTTCAGGCTCAGACAAGGCTGCTGACCTTGTGCAGGATGCTTTGCATCCTTTAGAACAACCCACCCTACCTCAAGGTCACTGGTGAAACTGCTGAGCTTTATTTAAAGTTTACATAAGCAGACAGCAGGGAGAATTGTTACCACACAAAGTAAAATGAGTCATTTCTTCACACAGGAGAACCAAAAGAATGCCTGCTTTAGTATTAATTCACCACACTTCATGCACTTCATACACACATTCATCAGGTTTTATGTGGCTGAAGAACAGGGAGAAAAGGTCTCAGGGAAACACCAAACCAAGCATTTAGATGTCTAGCCATAGGCTTAAATAAGGACAATCTACATCCCTTGGGAGCAGCAAACAGGAAAGCAATGCAAGATTACAGTACCTACACACTGAAGTGCTCCTACAAGCTGTTTGGACAGGCAAAACACTATTATAATGTTTTCATATTCATCAAAACATGGAATTAGACATCAGACTGACAGTATTGGGTACAGGGTCAGTTTTCACAAGGTTATATTTCAGAGGTTTTCAAAGTAAAACCACCTCCTTCACAAAATTAGAACAGCAGTTTTCCTTCAGAATTTGATCATCGCTGGTTCCTTAAAACTTCTTTTAAAAAGCCCAACGCTTAGTTTATGTAGCACCAAAACAGCAATAAATCTGATACCTGCAGGTATAGAAACACATGCCATATCTCTGGTTATGGACCTATTAACATTCCCATTAAAACCAGCCCCTGGGTTTGAGCTTGTAATGTGACTGTAAAACTCTGCCCCGGGCCAAAACTTTGCAAAACACAGCTGCTGTTAAACAACTATTTTACAAGAGCTGTCGGGGCTGTTTTACGATACAAAGAAAGCTCAGATAACAACACCACGATGCTTATTTGGGCTGCTCCAAATTCAAACCAGACTGGTGTGTAATGCTGCAAAATTACACATCTTGGTTTAAATGAGCAGCTTTAATCCTCCTGGCATTACATAGACAGGTAGTGTGTGCCACCATGGGCCAGAAACAAGCTACAGTCAACTAAAGGAAGGCAGATTTAGATTATATATAAATCAGAAATTTTGGAGAGAGCAACCTAGTCTAGTGGAAGGAGCTCTTGCCTGTGGCAGGAAGTTGGAACTAGATGATCTTCATCTCCCATACCAAATCATTGCATGATTCTATGACTTAATTCTACTGCATTTCATTGGATCTTGCGGTGTAAAAGGCTAATAGTCTAAAGTCAAGCATGGTCAAATTTCTTTGTATGCAAGGCTCTGTGCCAGCATCCCATAGAGCTTCCAAGAGGAAAGACCATTGTTCTCCCAGTGCCTGCATTTCAGAGAAATCCCAGGGATTTCTCAGCAATGTCAAGGACTATTCCAAGAGTGGGGGAGGAGCAAAGCAAAGCAGTCCTGGCCTGGTGATACTGAGTGGGTCTGCTGAGATGCTGCAGTTGTTACCAGACTACAACATGAGATGTATTACTGCTCAGATGGATTTTCTTTACTGTGGTGGGAGTACTTGAGATTTAGGCAAGTTGAATCCTTCCAGAAGTCACTTCCTCTCAATGTGACTCCTCCTGACACATTCCCACATTTGCTGACTATCAGAAACAAAGTCAGTGTTATGGCTTCCAGTAGCACAATCAAAGTTCTAAGTCACGTTTCACTATCAGCTTTGAGTATTCAGAAATTAAATCATTTCCACTAACGAGACAGTCAAAAGTCATTAAAAAATATTTAAATCAATTAACTGCAAATTGGTTAATAAAGTGATAGTAGAGTCATCTCATAAGGGAAATGTTTTAATGCAAATAATGTCTTCAACATCAGCAGTTTGATAATAAAAAAATAATTTAAAAAATAAACAACACTTTCTCCTATTAGTGTTGGCTGATGGCCAACAATGCAGTGCTAACAAGTTCATGTTAAAGGGAACCAAGCTGTAATTATTCTCACTGTGACTCCACATTGTCCTTTGTAGATACCATGAAATCTTATTATTCTTTAACCTGCATATTCTGATCCCCGTCTTAGGCTTGAAGGCATCAAAATCTATGAGCTAAAGCCCCTTCCAGGTGGCATTTCTGCAAAATAACTTGGTCCATCTAAATTCAAACCTACACAAATCTGAAAGAATCTAAAAAATCTATTAGAAAAGAATCTATAAAAATACAGTAAGAATTCAGAGTTCATTCTGTTCTCTGGTCCTGGTGTAATAATACTTCTGCAAGACTTAAAATACTTTCAAATATTACGATTATTAAAGTAGATAAAAGCCTTTGGATTGCTTGCACCTTTGACAGCAAACACTGCTTTACTGGACAGACTGACTGGAAAGCAGCTTTCCAGAGGAGTTTGTTGGATAACAAGCCAACCATGAGCCAGCACTGTATCCTTGCAACCACCAGGCTCCTGGGCTGTGTTCCCATCCTGACAAGAGAGATGTGGACATTATGGAGACAGTCCAACAAAGAACCACAAAAACAGCTCAGGAATTTGAGCGTCACACGAGGAAGGGCTCTGAGAAATGAAATGGTTTGGCCTGGGGAAGAAAAGCTCAGGGGGAATCTTCCAAATGTGTATAAATACCAGAAAAGATGGAGCCAGCCAGTGGTGGCAAGTGAGGACATTAAGCAATGGGCATGAAGGGACAAAACAGGAATTCCCATTTTAAGTATCAGGAGAAAGTTTTTGCACTACACAAGTGGCTGAACACTGCAACATTGCCCAGAGGTTGTGGAATCTCCATCTGTGAATATTCAAATCACAGCTGGACACAGTCCTGAGCAACCTGCTGTAGGCTGATCCTGCTCTGAGCAGAGGAGTTGGACAAATCTCCATAGGTGCCTTGCAACCTCTGAAATTTTGTCATTTGGCGATAAAAACTAAATTAAGAATTTATTTCACACTCTAAAATCGTAAATTATCCATAATGCATCTCACATCACAGAGTAAACATCTCGTGCATTTCAAGCTCAATCCATTTTCACAGCTTGTATTAAATCCTGCTGTAACTCACCTTGCAAATCTTAACTTGACTATCTCAACCTCACAGACAGGAAAGGTGCTAAGGACAATTTTAACTACAATCCCCATGACAAAGCCTGTATTTTTGGGGCCCATGCTGAGTCAGCACACTGCTGACTTTTGGTATTCCTGACACAAACACATCCATGCCACAGGAGAGAAGCAGCCAATGTGCCAGGTGTATAACAAGTTCTTTCTGCATTTCCTTGATATCAACATCTTGTTACACATTTAAAGATGAAACCTGAAGAAAACCATTAAGCTTGCGATTTCAAATTAGGGATGAATGTAGAAAGAAAGGAGAAGGGCTATTTTTCCCTTTTATCTTCACTTTAGCCTTCAAAGACATTCAATAATTTCAGCTATTTCCATAAGTCACGTTGGAATGTCCCTGTTTGTTCCCTGCTGAGTTTATTTTTCTTGTACTTCTTCTTTCAGCTAATGCTGGTGTTCAAAAGCAGAAGAAAAAAGGAGCAATCCTCCTTTGTTCCACTTTACCCTGCCTTTCAGCTATGCTCACTGCTTTTGGTAATATTTGCTATGACTACATCCAAAACCACATTTATTTATTTATTTATTTCTCTTGCTGCATCTTTTTAATCCTCTCCTGTTCACTGCTTTCTCCCTTCTCCTCCAGTATATTTGTTTTTAAGTGTCGTATTTGTAGCCAAAAACAAAGTTCTCAGGTCCAAGTATAAAGCCTGACACATTAAAACAATTTTAAAATTGAGTTCTTAGTACCTACTTTAGCCTTAACTGTCTCACCAAGTACTTCACTGTATCAGTATGAAATGGAAAAACAATACTGGCAATTCCATTTTATCCCCTCAGGGAATATTGCCTGAACAGTTACTAAATCTATGTCTCAATATAGTTCAAAGATAATACAGACCAAAGTCAAAACAAGTTTAGCAATACAAATTGCCAATATGGGAACATTTATTTCAATTATAACAATGTTTTAGGAGATTAAATGTTCAAGGGAGCATGAAGGAGGAATTCAGAGACAGCGTGAACTACAAGACCCACATGAAGTGAAGCAATATGACAATCCTGGGCCTGTAAATCAATAATAAACAAAAACATCACCTAAATTAAATGAAACAATGGCATATTCCCTGTACAGCTGCTATGGGCAAAGGCTGCTGAAGAGCTCAGAGTGGATTTTGCTGAGTGTCAGAGAAACTGAGGTAGCTGCACCTTGGGATGAAAGGACTGAAAAAGTTTCAGGGGACTGACCAATGGTTAAACAATTGTCCTGTCCATCAGTAATTTTTCAAATGTCCCAAGATGTCTTTTACTTGTCCACCCTGCATTCAAAACTGCCCACCCTTCTCAATAAAAATCCCACAGGATTAAGTCCTAATGTACCTTTAAACACACAGTTTAACCCAATTTTATTGTAACATTACATAATCTGCACTCCCAGTAATTCCCTTTGGAGTTGGCACCATTTTCTATTTTTAATATTAAAAAATTAAATCGTGAGGAAACATCAGTTGTGTTGGGAATACAAGAAAATCAATGTCTGTACAAGCTTTAATTAGAACACAGTATCCAGTTAGATACTTGCCTAATTTCTCAACAGCACTCTGAACTTTCACTGTGGTCCCTTGGCACCACTGAAATTCAAATAAACACTAATCTCCCCTTGCATTTTCTATTGCTTGCTTCTAGCAAGCTCTAGAGAATTAGAGGAGTGCAGTTTTATTTCAAAAGGCACCAGAGAAATGAGCAAGTAACAACTGTGCAATTTTAAAATAAAGATTTAAATTAATCTCTATGTATTTTGAAGCAGCAGTACTTGTTGGCAGCAGTCCTCCCTATGAACACTGAAATAAGAGACTGAAGGAAACTGTATGAATTCAAATAATCTTTTCTAACACTCCTGTCTGAAATACTGCTCCAAGGAGGACCCACACAGCCCAGCTCTTCTCCCAAAGAGCTTTACAAGCAAATACAAGCAGGGAGAGTTTACTGTCCTTCTAGAATAGTAAAAACTAATGAGAATTGGTGATGATGCAAGTGTGTTTCTCCAAAATTAAAAACCAGAAGTGCCTGAAATGAGAGGCAGCTGAGGAGAGCAGTGAGGTATCCTGGCTATGCACTATGTAAGGCTTAACACACTTGGCTTTGGCCACCATTTGATTTTTCCTGGGATTTCCTGGTTTTGTATTACTGAATGACACTATCCCAGTCTATAATTCAAAATGTTCCAACTATCTTTTAATAATTTTAACCATCAGATAAAAGGCACTTAAGTGCTCAGGAGGAACAGCATGACAACAGTCTCGCTGTTGCATTGCATGACAATGGCCTATTACAAGATTCAATGACCTGTAAAGTTTTTCTAAAGGCTATTCTGGCTCAGGTGGTTTTCAAAGCCAGTAACAACAGCCACTGGTATATAGGTAGAAATGAAGAAAAAAGTGATTCTTTACTCTGTACTCTGCTAAGTCAAGCTAGAAGCAGAAAAATATACACTGTATGGACCATTTCAAGATTTTTATTAAAAATAACAAAAACCAACAAAACGTAATAAAGTTTTAAAAAGGTAAATTTAAAAAGCAATTTTAAAAACTTCATCCACTCCAAAAAGATCATCAGGGCCCTCTTCAGACTTCTGGAGTCAGCACCAAAGATTCCATATTGCTTGGTCCCAGAACACAATTTATGGATTCCCCACCAGTGCTTTCATCCCAGGTGGATGCTCCTGATGTGCTGTGTAGGGCTGAATCAAATCCAGGGACTCATCACCTCACTGCAGCTGGAATTGTCCCTTGGACATGGCCCAAGCTCTGAAAATTGGTATCATCCAGGAAAACACCCTTGGCTTTCACCCAAAGCATTCTTCAATCTTTTACCTTCAATCTACTAACACAGGGCTCCTGAAACTTCCTTGAGTTCAGATTAATTAAAGCATGTCTAATATACTACAGCTCCTGAAGTTCAACATGTACACTGTACTGAGAAACAAGGAATTCACAATTTTAAGGGAAAGCTGTCACTTGAATAACTCAATTACAATATAAAGTGGGTTCAAAATGTGTGTTTTGGGTGTTTCCTCAACGTGCAGTAAACAGAGAGGAATTAGAACTACAGCTTACCAACGAACTGATGTTAGAAGAACTAATTCATTTTTCCTACAACCATCTCCAATATGTGTAGTTGGATCAGCTAAAAATTTGGCTTTGCATGAGACACAAATGACCAAAAAGGGTTAACTTTTCCAATTAGACCATTCTACTTCCAATTGAGTCACTACTTCCTGAAGCTTTTGTACCAGGGGAAGAAAGCCATTCCAACTGGTATTAACCAGGTGAAATACGTTTAATTTAGGACTTCCTTCAAGAGAGTTCTCTGAAAGTGGAGTTTAGTATTTAAAAGGATAAAATATTGGGTCTGTGGTCAAAAAATTAGTTGGAATGTGGAAGAGGTGGGTTCAATCCCCCAAAGCAAGACAAGCTTCAGTATAATTAAGCTTCATCAGTTTTGCCACTTCCAATTGTGGAAGGAATCATGCAGGAACATCACAAGAATAATTATCATGGTATATGTGGTACTATTTTCATCTCCTCTCCAACCTCCCCTGACAGGAGACATCCTGGGTCAAAACCTCACCATGAGCCATAAATACAACACAGCCTGTGCCAAAACCCACATTATCCATTATCCTCTTCCACTAAAGCAACTGTTTGGGCTGTCCCATCTCATCCCACCTGAGAAAATCCAGATATTTATTTGTTACTGACAGTTATCTAATTTCAAACAAAAGGGAATGGGGTCAGAAATATCAGAAATATCTAATTGGACTGCTACACATTTCAAAAACAGAAGTAAAATTGAGTCTTCACAGGTTCTGTGTGGTGAATTAGCACAGACACAGGCACAGAATCAGCAGCACTGAGATCCCAAATCAGAGTGAGTGGATCCTCATCACAACAGGGTAACAAAGGAGACAGGGGGTGACTGGTTTAACATCTTCATGGATGAGAAATTTGGGCAAACCTGAAGGCATCAAGTCAGCATGTCTTGCTAGCCCCACAAGAATTTGCTGCACCTTTTTAGAATATATTTGATCATGGACAGGCATTAAGAAGCTCATAAAGATGCAAC
Organism: Catharus ustulatus; assembly: GCF_009819885.2. Taxonomy (NCBI): domain Eukaryota; kingdom Metazoa; phylum Chordata; class Aves; order Passeriformes; family Turdidae; genus Catharus; species Catharus ustulatus. The sequence goes on from NC_046221.1 coordinate 160,333,863, forward strand.
TTCCTTTACAGTGCATTTTTCTTCTGTTCAATTATTTCCCTGGAAACAATAAATCAATTCCCACCACCAGAGTGATGAAATATGCAATTTGTGTGCGACAATCTCACCATTTGCAGAAACAGCAGGTGGTAATAAATTAAGTTGGTGTTACACAAACAAGACACCTCCATAAGCCAACACCACACACACAGAGCTATCAATCCATCCTCCTTCAAGTCTCTATTAGAACACACAGGAATATTAATTGGAGAAGGGGGGATGCACTTAAACACGTGCAGCTTTTAAATGCTGCATTGACTTGGCCTGAGAACACAACCCAAAAGGATCTGGCAATTCAAACACCTTTGCACATGAGTTTCAGGAAGCAGAGTTCTTACACATTTGCAATCTGTGCTCTTAATACACTTGGATTTATTTTAAAATAAATACTTCATAGTAGGTAGAGAGGAAATAGAAGAACAATCTCCTTCAGCAAGGAGTGTGTGTGCCTTAACATGTATGAAAATATTTCTGCACAAAACATGAATGTTGTTGTGACAACACACCTTCCACAAACATGCAGCAAAGTCAGACATACCTAGGTCAAAGCCCAGAAATACTTAAATCCCTACACAAACTGAACAAGAGCTAGCATTAGGAAAAACTGCACAAATTGACAAGACTATTAAATATTTCAAACAAAGAATACAGTATTTAATCAGATTATTAATTATAGCCTGAAATTGGGTCTTTGGGATCTTTGTGACCTGGAAGAGTTTCTGTCAATGCTTATTAAAGGCAAGGGTGGCTGTCTTCAGCATCACACAACCCCTTGCCAGCAGAGAATTAAGTTTTTTCTATTTTAGCCCCAAAGTTCAACAGAAAAGCCAGTGGAATTTCCAGAACACCTTCTGCACTGTCCAAAAGTCCAGAGAAGCACAACTAAAATAATGAAGGGGCAAAGCAGGAGCCTTGTGAAGAGAACCTAAAAAAGGCAGGACTTCAGAGAAGAGCTTGATCAGTATTTACAAGATCCACAAGGATGGATAAACTGATACTAATATATTCCCTAGAAGTCTCTAATGCAGTGGACACTGAAGAAACATAAGGAAAGGCTGTAGAAAACTGTCATGCTCACACAGTCTCCTCCTCAGAGAGTCACAAGTAGGAGATGCTGTCCAAAAAGACTGAATCACTGATGGGATAATTTTTTTTACATTAAGAACATCCATAAAGGTTTCAATTTTTGCTTCTGTTATTGAAGAATTATGGAATGGTTTGGGCTGGAAGGGACCTTCAAGATCATCTCATTTCAGCCCCAGGCTGGGACACCTTTCCCTACCCCAGGTTGCTCCAAGCCCCATCCAACCTGGCATTGAACACTTCCAGGGATGGTTCATGCACAACCTCTCTGGGTAACCTGTGCCAGGGTCTCACCACCTCACAGAGAATTTATTCCTAATATCTAATCTAGACTCCTGTCCTTCATCTTAAGGCAATTCCCCCTTGCCCTGTCACTCCAGGCCCTTGTCCCAAGTCCCTCTCCAGCTCTCTTGTAGCCCCTTTAGGCACTGGAAGGGGTTCCAGGGTCTCCCTGGAGCCTTTTTTTCCCCAGGCTGAACAGCCCCATCTCTCCTGCTCTGCCTCCACAGCCAAGGTGCTCCAGCCCCATGATCAGCTTAGTGGCCTCCCCTCCCCTGGATTTGTTACAAAGATCAAATACAATCCTTGGGGCTTCCAAAAAGTTCAGATGAAAATACAGATAGGCAGCTTTGGCAGCTTTTGCACAGACTGCATTTATCAAGTCAACAGATGCCAGTGCAAGATGATGATTTCCAGGTTTGGAAAAGCCTGACATCAAATCAGAAAAGTAAAAGAAGTCAAATAACATTTTTATTACAGAACCAATCAGAAAAAATAAACAACCCTATTAAAAAAGTCCATCTACTAACACATCCAAAAAGCCTACACTGTATATTCTGATCCTTTAAAAGGTTCATATAAGTATGGTAAAAAAAAAATTCTAAGAAAATTAAAGACATCCCATCACTCAGGCCATATTTTTTTTGAAAAACACTGTCTTGCATACAGTTTCTCATGTATAGTTTAACATCTAAATATCATTAAAGGAATTTGTCTGGTTTCTCAGACATGTCTGTGTTAGAGGCTATGAAATTGATACATGATCATTTCTAAGGAGTGTATTTGTACAGAGGTTTGAGTTAATTTTTCAAAGGCAAGTAAGTTGTCACCAGAGGCTGCTTCACCAACTTAGTAATTTGTCTTTGCTGCTGCCAAAGTTGTAGAACTTGCTACCCCCTTTCCTCCCTGCCAAGCATTTCCTCATCCACTCTTCCCAACCATGGAGCCCTTGCTTCCCCCTCTGAGTCCTCCTGCTACTGCTGCTTAAATGATTTCTGAGTTGCTTTTATACATTAACACTGAGTAAATCAGTCCAGGTTTATTTTTTCCTGGTTTTGGTGGGGGTCACAGTATAAAACTGACACTTCTAACCCTCTGCTGTTAAACTATTAAATAACATTTACTGATTTGCAATACCTGGTCAAGACAGAGGTGAAGAAGAACAAGGAGGGGCATAAAACAGGCAAGAGTGGAAGAGTAGCTGTTCCACTGCAATGATTAAGGATGGCAAAAATAATTTGGTGAAAATACCACTATTACAAATTCAAGTGTAATTTCCAACTTCAACCTTCTCATTTTCCTCTTTCTTTAAAGTCATTTTTCAACTCTTAGCTGGTACCCAAACAAGTTTGACTGACCAACCAAAAAGACCAAGAATCTTTAACATGGGCAGAAGTTGACAGAATTCTCCAGGAACAGGATAGACAAGTAAGGTTTGTTTGCATCTGATACAAGGAAGTTGTAATTTGCACCAAAATCAACAAAATAGCTGATCACTGACTATCATGGCACCATCTCAGTCATGCACTGGAATTTAAAGAGGTAACAGGAGCTTCTTTTTGACCACAGACCAGTTGAACACACAACAGAACAAGTAACTACAATGATATGTAAAGGAAAAGGTTAATTTGAGATATGCCTGGCACAGTCAGCGGCAGCATAAGCACAACTAACCTCTAATTATTTCCCATTATTTTGCAAATGTCAAAGTATGATCTTTAAAGATGCTCAGCATTTGTCAGAAACATGATTTCATTACATTTTAATCAGCTGCAGAATATTTCACTGAGCAAGTTTCATGGCTGACAGGAATTAGAGAGAAAAACTCACTTAAAACGCAGTTATGCTCTTCTGTCAAAGACAACACCACTCAGAGGACAAATCTGAGACATTAAGAGTTAATATGATTTGCTCCAAAGAAATGAGCTGCAAATGATTTTCACACTCCAGAAGGAAATTAGTTTTCCCACTTTAAGAGGTGAACAGAAGAATACTTTGCTAATACAAAGAAGAGTACCGAGCAGCATACTTGATGAGACTTCATGGTTTACTCTACCCCTTCAGGCAAAATAAATACATTTTAAAATAAATAAATAAATAAAGATCAAGCCCCTACAGCCCCAAGCCACTATATTCCACTTACAGCAATGCTACACGTTTAAAAAGTTTTAAGAAAAAGCAAATTCTGATTCATTAATGGGCAACACTAATTCCTTATTTAAGATGTGAGTTAAGAGGGGCTGAAAACATACCTGTTCCACTCTGCTTTGTGGAATATGTGTTTTCACAGCAAGAACTTGAGCTGCACAGACTGTGACACTTAGAGCAGAAGTGAGATAGGCACAGAAAGGGTGAAGCTGCAAGAAAAAAAACCCTCCAGGAGCAGATCCCAGCAGTGAGGTTGGCAGCACAGCCCACCTCCATTTCCCCACTTATTTTAACATCCCCTACCACTCCCAATGTCAGCAAGCTCCATTTCTTTCAGGACTTCTTCATGAGACTTGAGGTTTCTGGGGCCAGCTTGAACTGTGGAAGACTTTTCTCAACCACTATTTTTTTTTTAAACTAGAAACTCAAGATTCGTCATTGTTTTAATTAATCAAAAGAAACTCACAGCATAAAGATTTTAGAGATACAGACAACTAATACCAAAACTAAACACAACCCTGGTTCAGTTTCTATTTACTTCACTTATTTATTAAAAACATCTCTTCTCCATCTTCCCTTGAGCATCACAATTCAGTCGCAGCACTTAAAAAGACAGGACCTGAAAAAAGTTCAAATATTTCCCTGGTGTTTCTCCCTTCATTGTTAAGGTCTCTCACCTGCCATATCTGATGTTTAAAAAAAATCAACCTAAAATCCAACTTGTTGCTTTTATAAACAGGACAAATGTCCAGAAAAAAATGCTAAATACATCTGGAAAATGAGGAAAAAAGTAAGACAAATTTAAAATTGGATTTGTTCTTTCAGAATCTAATTTAAGAAAGACAATATATTGTTGTACAGCATGTATTACAACATACAGATTGATCTTGATGTTTTAAAAGGCACTTAGCAAAGATGTATACCAAAAGAAGGTATTTGCAAAGCAATTATTTTGGACAGAATTTGTCAATTCTTATAGGACATCTTGCAGGAGAGGCTTAAATTCCATGTTTGTTTGTTTCAATGCAACAAAATTAAGATTAAAGGGAGATAACAAATTATGCTGGGAGTATGCCTATGAACATGTTGTTTTGACAGATAGCTCTGAACTTATAAATCAAGTTATTATAACATTTATATAATCTTCTCTTACATGCTAAACAAAACAGTTCACAGTGACAAAACAAACAGCACCTCTGTGGTCTGAAAGGAAAAAGTAATGAAGAAGTAATAATTAAAGCAAAAAATAATAGTCCATCTAAAAATTCAGTGCCAAGTAACACCGTACCATCAGGGTCAAAGAAAATACAGACCATAATTAACAAATCCACAACCTAAAGTGTTCAGGATCCACCTTTCTTATTCAGTAGGGCCTTAATCCTGCAATGCAAGGCTCATCCCTATGGATTTCCAGCAGACTGGAATACACAGATGTGTTGATGGTGGAGAGTGCTGGAACACCCCAGGGCACAGGGAGGAGGAAGGAGGAAGCATTCAGCACCTGAAAGGACTCGGCACTATAAAATCTGCCAGTCACAAAGGACACATTTTATGAGCAACTTTATTGCAGTGCAGGAGGTTGTCCTTGTGAAAGCCAAGGGCACAGCTCACGTCCTACCTGCTGCCTGACTGGAGAGACACTTTTCACAGTAGAGAAATAAAGCAGCACATTTTTATTCTCATTTACAACAAAACTGGAGCAACATTAATAATGTGAGTGCAGACTGGATATGAAGAGCAAGAAAAGTCCTAACAAGGAAAGACATTCAAGAATTTTATGGTAATAACCTACAAAAAGTTATAGATTAACTACTACTTTGTATGATTATTCTAGGGCTGAAGTAACGTGTACCACGTTACCACGTGGTACCACGTTAAATTCATTATAATTCCCACATCAGGGAAAGGGAGTAACTCCCATTTCCCAAAATGTAGCATTATTCCAAAAAATCACAAGCTCTTGTTTATGCTCCTACCACTGAACAGGAAAATACTCACTGGATTGAGGCATCAGTGACTGATTCATAAAATAAAATTATTATTCTTGGCAGACACAAAAAACTATTTCAAGTTGAGGTTTGGTGTTCGCCCGCCTGATTTTATGTCTCAAATGCTGTGCTCATACTAAACTCCTGAATTTCCCAATACCATGCTGAAGAAAGTCAGAAGATTTGTGACTGCAAGTTTCAAAGTTGCCTTCATTTCTCATTCTCCCCAAGATGCACAAGCCATTGCAACCACACAGCTTGAGACACCTGATTGTAAAAATCCTTCAGCCAGTATTTCTGACCTCTGTGTACTCAAATACAGACCCAAGTAAGATCCCATCTCACAGATGGTTTCAAGTATGAGGGTTTCTCCCCCATTTTGATGGTTTTTTCCTTGTTCCTGAGATATTTACAACCAAACCCTCCCAACGTGGTTTATTTTTATTTTGGTTTGGCTGCGATTTTAACATTAAAAAAACAAACTGGATTAAACAGAAGTGCCTGGTTGCCATTGCTTTTCTCTACTGGATAAACATCAAGTGTGTTTTAACTTGCCTGGTTTTTCCTACAGGATGAAACAGGAATTGTGAACATGACCTTGTTGTGTATACAGGAATATCCAGGGTGTGCTTGTTCCTGATTTCAGATAATTCTCATTTTCAGCTCATTCCCACTCCCATCTCCAACAGTCAGTTCTTCCCCCAAGAACAGAACACAGAAAAAGCACAACTCTTTTCCCTTGAAATTTTAGGAATGAACCATTTCAGAGATTCCAGACTGATTTCAGCATAAGCAGTAAAGGACTTGAGTAATTCTGAGTAGAAGACTATCTGAAGGAGGGTTTATCACAGAAATTATTTGGCAACCATGGCCACAGCAAGTGTTCTTGTTCCTACTGCTTTAGTGTGGGAAACTACTTAAACTGCACAAATGTATCACAGCCAGAGCTGGGAAGAGAAGGGAGATGTGGCAGATAAAAGCATTATTCCAAATGCATTTTTACTGCACCTCTAGACTGACAAAAGATATTTAAATAATATTTAGATGTGCAAATTTGGTACTTCAAAAATGAAGTCCAACACTACTGGTCAATACAGGTCACACAGCTTGTTCCAGGAAAACTAAATTAATGCTACCAAAACCAGCAAGAAATTTGTGCAGTATCACATAAAACTAGAACTTATACAAACACCAAAATTACTCTGGAAAGAAGAAAAGTAATGGATATTTTCTGGTTTTTTCTACCAAAGAAATGATGCTGCCTTGCATTCATACATTCAGTTTATATATCCTGTATCTATAAAACAGTGTATATAGTGTATAATATATGTGATGTGATATATTATATACTCTATTAAATACTATGTGTAGGTATTTTTAAAAATGTAAAAGCAAAAGATTGAAGGGGCAAATCTTTCATTTCAAGGACAGAAACAGGAACAAGGAATAAGTTTTGCAGTGTGAGGGTGGTGAGGCCCTGGCACAGGGTGCCCAGAGAAGCTGTGGCTGCCCCATCCCTGGCAGTGTCCAAGGCCAGGCTGGATGGGGCTTGGAGCAGCCTGGGATAGTGGAAGGTGTCCCTGCCCATGGCAGGGTGTTGGGATTAAATGGTCTTGGAGATTCTTCCAACCCAAACCATTCTGGAATTCTATGGCATCCTCCCCTCTGTGTAAGAAAACCCCAGGCACTAAGTCCTCAATCATAACCAGAACAAAATCCTCTTAATTTTAGGTTCAGAAACACATGCAGAAGAGCCCAACTTCTACTAAACCCATTTAGTTGACAAAACATTAATTTACTGACCTGAAGGCACCAGCCCTATGTGTCCATCCCACTTCTGTGCCACAGGACACTGATTGGAAGAGCTCAGGGTGCAAATCTTACTTTCTTTGCCGCTCTTGTGATAAACATGACACAGGAAATCAGCCCTGAACTGGGAACAGATACACAGCTCCCTGTCACCTGAGCAGTGCCTCTTCCTCTGGGGAGGGGCTGGGTTGGATATCTGCAGCACACACATGTTCCTATTTGACAGGTACAGCTGTATACAATCATAAATCAGAGACCTTTTAATTCTGCCAGAATGAGTCAAGACTGCTGCAATCAAATACCTGAATGGACAAAAACCTGCTGTTCAAGTACCTAGCAATGCAATTTGTTGCATGGGAATCATTTGTTAGGATCAAATTGAAAAGGTTGCTCTACTCCAAAGTATCTTTGTTGCAATTCTTCAGATTATCTTGCCCAACCATTGTGACACAGCTGAGACAAAACACCCTTTGAGCTGAACACACTAAGATTTCAGGAACATGATTCCCACTATCTCTCCATACTAGCAAGAACAGATCACTGCCGAGTTGCAAACACATAAGCAGAAAGGTTGTGAGAAGAGTTTAAATCCTATTGCCCCTTATCTTCCTTAGCTAAGAAGCTACAGAACACACCCAGTTCCTTCCCACTCTCCTTCCCAGAAATAAAGATGCAACAGAACCACAAACCATTACTCACCCTGCCATCACTTATGATGAAAATGTTCTTTGCTCCAATGACCTTTATATGGATGCTAAAGGAGAAAACTCAAACGATGTGGGAATCCATGACCAAATACTGGCAATGAAGTGACTAATTTTGCTTCATTGAGAGGTATTGTTCAAGTGAGGAAGGTCTGGTTTTACTTTTAGCTCTACAGCACACCCAACTGCAGTAAAAGCTCAGCTTTCAGGCTCAAAATGCCACACTTGAGCTCATTCCACTCATCCCCTGTTGATGTGACCCTGCACAGGACATCACTGAAGTGCTCAGCTGCTGTGAGCCGCTGTCCCAAGTCATGGCAGAACTGAAGCACACACTGATTTTATTCCTGTATTTACTCAAGATGTGGAGACTTAGGCCATGGAAGAAGCTGTTTCTCCTTAGGTATTTCCTTGGTAAAGCAAGGGACAATACTTCATTTGCAGATTCCAATTAAAATAGAAAGTACAAACCTCTGGTGCTTGCTGTTATGGATCTGAAATCATTGGCAGGAGAAACACTACTTCAGAAAGCAGTGACAGTGCTTGGGGAAAGGATTAAGCAATCTCCCTCCTGGCAAAGTAACAAACCTCAGTTATCAAATAAATAAATTAAAAAAGAGAGTCTGTTTACAGGTTACTTTCAATGAAATGACTCAGCAGGATTGAATACACACAAATGCTTTTCTTAACATCTACGCTAACCTACATTAAATATCAGAAGAGGACAATCCTACCCTCTTCCTGTATGCCAATAAACAGAGAATCACCCAGTGCTGGGCAACCACCACTTAACCTCCATACTTCAACAACCCCTCAATTACCTCCATACCCCAGCAACCTCTTTCCTTGACAACCCATCAGGGAAAACTGGCACTGAGAGCTCTCAACATGGATTCAACAGGAGATACTGCAGTGATCTCATTGCTTCTGCACAATGATAAAATCTTCATGAATGATACAATATTTTTATAACTCCTGTAATTGAATACATTTATGATGTCCTGTACTTAAGCTCCTTTTAATGTAATATTTACAAAGGTATTTCCTTATGTCTGCCTTTTGTTTGTTGTGCCAGGTTACAGAATTCAGTAGCTTGTACAGGCTTCCCTACTATATTATTATAGTGCATATTAATCTATAATGTCTCCAGTTTTTAATAATTCCATGAACAAATCCATATCAGGTCATGAACTTAGAAATACCAGTGAGGGTTTTTTCCCAGACAATTAATAAAAAGTACCTACTCTTTGATGGCACATCAAAATTTTTACAATACATAAACTTGTAACTACTCTATTTCAGCAACACTACTGCAAGTGAAAGACTGAGACAACCTAATTCATTTCTTACAGATATAACACCAGTGACAAAAGTTAATTTCAGTACCATAGCCCTACCAATAAAAGCTCCCAAAAGAGACACTGCCCTATGAATTGCATTTACCAAAACCACAAAAACAGGTAAGAGATCATCTTTGGTATCCAATGTCGAAATTTTGCAACTGTTGCCAGGCTAACTGGGAAAGGTAAATCATGCATGTGTCTGTAGATGTATTCTGCACATAAAAATAAATATACATAAACACACAATGGGACTTGAGATAAAGAAATTTCAAATATAAACTGATTAAGAAAGCGATTAGGGCTATAAACTCCTGGTTAACTTTTCTGCTTAATGCATCATTTCCAACAATGAAACATTCACTTGGGTGCCAACTTCCACACTTTCCTCTTAGGTCTGTTTTCTAATGCTTCTTTAAAAGGATATTTGAAACATCTTGTTTTCTTTACTGAAGTTTTAGTTTTTATCCAGGCAGCTCAGAATTTAATTCCAAGCTGGTTCACTGGCTCATTACCAGGTGCTACAATTGATAAGATCACACATCTCCATTACCCAGGGAAGGCCAAATGCTCCCCCCAGCCCTTAAAACAATCACTTTCCTTTCTTGTAAAAATATCTCAAGCTCCATCTTCCATTCCAGTCGTCTTTGAATATGGAACAATCACCCCAGTGGGAATGCAGCAGACTCCCGGAGCTGCACAGCTCCTGTATTTTTAAGAATATTGAGCTACTACTCAATGCTGTAACACTGAAGGGGAGAACCCCCCTTGCTTTTACAGATTATTTTCCACCTTTAAATATATACAGGCATATTAGGAATATGATATTCTAAGCAATCCAGTCTAGTGGAAGGTGTCCCTGCCCATGGCAGGCAACTATACAGTTGATAAAGCTTTAAGGTCCCTTCCAGCCCAAACCATTCTGTGATTCTATGAACTTTTTTCAACTGCCTTTGAAAATTAGTGGGTTGATGAGATTAACATTATTTTTCTTCTTTCTACAAAAAATCTCCAAAAAAAACCCCAGGAATTGAAGAGATTTTTTTTATGGTTTGCAAGTCTCACAGCTCAAGAAGGCAGAAGTTTATTAAGTTTAACAAAAGTTTAGGCAAGATTACCATTCAGAAGGAAATGGCCAGTGTAGCCCACATAGTTATTAACAACATACTGTCAAATGACAGACCAGACTTTTCCTAGTTGCAATTCCCTCAGATACCAAGGAAAAAGCACCTAATGTCACTCCTAAACTATACCTACAGATCAATGAAAAAAATGCAAGAGCAGCAGCTTCCCTAAAATCACTTCACCTGAAGCTGAGAAGATGCAGAACACTCACACAAGCAGAATGGCTTTTTCCTTTCTGACATACAAGAAACAATTGTATTACCATGTTACATTTACAATGTCTGTGTCAAAGAAGCACAGTATCTTGCTTCAGAGATTATTTACCTGCCTACAACCTTCACAGTATCAGCAATTTCCCTTACTCCATTTTCTATGACTGTGTTCCTCTTAGTGATCACCTATTACATAAAAATCTGTTGGATTGAAAGTTATCACTTTGTTAGCAAAACAGCAGAGATTTATGACATGGAGATGAAGGAGAAACAGTTCTGAACTTTTATGCATCCAACTGTCTGGCTTATATTCAACACATGACCAGCAGGTCCCATCTGAACACACCCCCTGAATCAGCAGGGCTCACCAAAAAACAAACCCACAACATTTAACTTGGAACTCCTTCTCCCTTTAAAAGATGATTGCAACATTTGTGATAGGGCAAAACTCTTTCTCAGTAAATTAAATATATTTCACAACACAGGTTATTTTTTTTAACTTATTTTAATCAAGACAAGATTTTTGACTGAATTTGGCTTCATTATATTAAGCCAGTCCATGTTAGTTTGAAGGGCAGAGTTCAAGGACTGTGATCACCCTGCACTAACAACTCACATGGCACAGACTGAACTACATGGATAAATTGTTCATAAATGACTAAACAGAGCTCTTCACATGGAAGATATTCAAGAAACTTCCTCCTCCTTTAGGGTGGATAATTCACAGACCTATAGCAGAGCTGCCCAACTACTCCTGGCTGTCACGTCTAGACTGCTTTCACCCAGTTATTGTGCAAGGTTAAAATGGCAGAAATTCACAGGAAACACAATAAAAAGTTTACTAGCAAAAGTATCTAAGTCAAAGTGTAATACATTATACTATCAATGGTCTTGAAGTGCAGAGATGTTAGTGAAAAGTCTTTAATGATCCATGACTACTTTCTAGTCTGCTGTTTCAGGCAGAAAGGCAACATCCCCATATGATACCAGCACAAAGTTTCAGCACCTAGCTGGGAAAGGAGTGGTGACTGCTCAGGGATCACTTCAGCATCCCCCGAAGTTTTAACTGAGCTTCAGGATGATTAATCCACAAGATCTGATATTTTAAGTTTTAAATTACCTAATGGGAGGGAAGAAGCAGCCAAAAGTTCTTATTCCTATCCTGACTGAAGTAAAACAGACTTACTGAGAAGAAATATTGCAGCAATAAAATACACACTTTCTCTTCATTCACCCACTAAAATACCCTCATATCTGGAGCGTGCAGATCCAGACTAAATTATTCAATTCAGTATCACTACTTAGATTAGATTTAAATGTGAAGAGGAGGCAAAAAAGCAACAACACAGATTTACACAAATACTTTCCAAAGCAAGCAAATATCTTATTCTCTGCTGCAGTCCTACAGGCAGAGCCACAGAATTGGCTGCAATTAGGTCATCCCACGCTATCGCTAAGAAGATTTGACGATTTCAGATTTAAGAATGCTAAAAAAAGTGGAAGCTCTGCATGAACATAGACTCACTGAAATATTTCAAAGCATTTTCAAAGAACAAACATTTGCTGAGATCACACCTGGTACAATCAAAGCTTTATCTGTCCCATTCAAAAGATAACAGAGCACTTAGAAAGAAGTTATGGATAATAAAACATACACATCAAGATTCCATTTTAAGACATTATAAAATACTTAAAAGTTTTATCAGTTTTTGGTACAGGTAACCTGAAGCTTTAACACAAAAACCAAACAGCCCAGAATAAAGACATCAGATTCTCTCATTAATATATTACCTTTCTTGGACTGTAGATATCTCACAGCCCTTATCAAAGTAGGCCAGATCCGTCTCATTTCCCTAAGGTTAAGCCGGTGAACAGTACACAAAGTAATCATCGACTAAGGCATGGCCACCATTCAATGACAAATATAGCTCAAGCTATTTCTCATCTGTCCTATTTTTTTGGGAGGCTGCAATGAAGCTTTTTCTAGAAATCATCCCCAACTGGCAGCTGTGAAGATCCTGATGCCTTTGTCCTCTTACGCAACTCCCGGTGTTCCCCTTCTCCCCCCAACAGGAAAAGCAGGAGATTACAGGGCTGATCTGCATTTTGGGGCAGAGGGGATGGACAAGCAATCTTCCCTGAAGTCATGTTCTGGGAACACAGGCGACCAGAGGAAGAGGTGGGATCATTTTTCATTCATTTTAGTTGCTGGAACGGCTGGGGGGAATCAATACCTTTTATCATGGCCCAATGCAGCCATCCCCAGCCCTGCTGGGGGCATCCTATGGGACTGGAATAAGGGGGAGAAATTGGTACCTCCATACCAGCCTGAACAGCAGATGGCAAAAACTTGCTTTTGCTTTCAGAAGATTCTTCTTCCCTACTTTTATAAGTTACTTTCTGGGCAATCCCTTCATCCCGACCCTCGCAATAGTCCAAGGAGATAAAACCCAATTTTAACAAACACTTTTGTTATCCAATTTATGGCGTGCAGATCTGGCATTGTTGTTACCTTCAGGGTAAACAAGTTTTACTAAACCAAAGGACACTGTTCTAGCTTTGTTTCCAGTTACCGCTACTCATTGTTTACTAACTATTATTCCCCAGTGAGCTGACAGGTTCAGCACTTCATGAAACCAGGGTGTGGTGTTCCAACTTCTCCTATTTCTAAGTCGCTTCTACTCCATGCGCTACTGTAATATGTCAAAGACTATGTATATTTCTGAAAGGTGCAAAAAGCAGGCCAAAGACGGTGTTAAATATTTCTTCGTGTCCTCCTAATCACTAGACAATAAAAATTGTAAATAAATTTGATGCTGTTTTTACGTTTGCTCTGAACTTCTGAAGTAACTGGCTGTCCGTGATCCAAGATCCCGGTGACGCAATACTTCACTGCCAGCTTCTCTTCCAAAAAAGAAAGTACATTGAAATGAAAGCGAGCACGAGGAAAGTTATGCTTACAAACAGCCACACTCAACTCTTTACAGTTGTTTTCCATCTAAGGAAGATCTGACTCTTTGGCTACTAACAGAATTTTGACCTTAATCCCTGTACACTCAAATCTTCAACTCCAATATACAACTAACATCCAGATTATAATACGGTAAGTATGTCTTGGGGTGCAAATTAAGATTATCACTTGAATGACTTTCCCATGTCCATCTAACTATTGTTAAGCCTCAATTTCAAGTCCAACCCTCTCATTGTAATAAATTCACGCTCTGTGACTACTTATTGTCCCAGTCTGGGGGTGGATAATAGGGGTGGCATATTCGGAGACATCAAGTAAAAAGATGTGAGTCTTCCACTGTAAACGCTCCCTAGGATCAGGATCAGACACTTAAAAACTACTTCTAAAAGGTGAGTGAAAGCAGAATCACCCTCGCAGTGCCTTCAAACATACAAAGATCACAAACAAAGCCGTCAGATCCTCACATCAGTGCAAGTACAAACCAAACAGCTCAAACGCTCTTTTCATTTCAAATCATTCTTAAAGGCAGAGGGAGAAAAAAAAAGAAAAAAAATCCCGAAGCATCCCAGCTGTCAGGTGAAGCAGCTCCTGCGGAGGGGCAGCTCCGCACTGCAAGGGCATGACCAGAATATTTTATTTTCTAGCTTGGCTCTGATAGGAAAAAACCCATAGAACCACAGGTGGTAAAACGTTAAATTAAGAGGGAGAGGGAAATACATACAGATACACACACACATACATACATACGCAGGTACGTATATATAAATAAAAGGTCGGAGTACCTTTAGCCCAGCACATGGGGAATGGACTGCAGCCGCTTTTCTCCATGCAGCCCGCACCTGCCCGCCTCGGGGGCTGCTGCCCGGCCACCTCCAGCAGCCACATACACAGAGCGTGCTCGATGCCGGCCGGCCCCGGCACACAATGTCCCGATTCAGCGCTCCGGGCTCCTGCGGGGGGAGGCCGGAGCCGCCTGGCGGTGCCGGATCCCGGCGAGAGGAGGGAGCCCCGGCCCTCCCCGGGGCGGTGCGGCTTCACCTGGCTGCGGGGGGAGCGCGGTCCCCCGGCCCGCCCGGGGCTCCAGCGCGCTCCGCAGCGGGGACGCCGCGCCGCTGCCTCATCTCCCCCCGCCCCGGAGCATCATCCACCTCCTCGTCCTCGTCCTCCTCCCCGGGAGCGGTGCCGAGGCGGAGTGAGCCCTGCGGAGGAGGGCGGGCAGGGGCGGGAGGCGATTACCCGGCTGCCATTAATATGCTAATCCCCGTCTGCTGCCCGCGCCCGGCAGTCTCCGCTTCACCCTCTGCGCAAAGACAGCGCTGGAAACGCCGCCCGGCCCGGCTGCGGACCGGCCCCGCTTCGCTGCCGTTCCTGTTCCCGCTGCCCCGCACCGCCCCTTCCCCGCCTTTTGCCATCGCTTTTGCACATTTTGCTGTGTCCGCTTACTGAAACAAGTGCGAGGTATCCTGAAAGCGCAAAACTTCCCTCTAAGCGCACGGGAACTTCCCTATAAGCGCTGGAGAACTTCCCCGAACTCCAGCAGGAATTGGGGTCCCAGCTCCATCAGCACTTGCCTCGCTCCGCGGGATAATGGATGGAAGAACCCTGGCAGTGCTGCCCTACAGAATGAATTTCGCAGTCCTTACTCAGTGCCGCTTCCAGCCCCCCCGAAACCCGGGGCTTCCTTATTCACTTCTCACCAGAAGGCAAAGGTCACCTCAGACATGCACCCCAGATGGAGAACAGCCTTTGTTTCTTCCTAACTTTGCAGCACCTAACATCAAAACTGCTTATGGTTTTCTTTTTAAATTGTGAGCATAAACACTGCAAAAGCCTGTTTATAGTAATCACGTATCCAGGCAGAATGTGTATATGGAAATAAAGCAAATATCTGTTTTACTCACAGCAAAGTATTTTACAAAAATTATAAATAACTGATTCAGCTTGAATACGTATTAAAATCAACAGGAACAAGACTCACACTTATCATTAAAGCTCTTTATATATTCCACGATAATCTCTTCTCACTCCCAGCCCTCAGCAGCAAGGCATAAGGCTTATCCAAGACTAGAACCAAAAGGGAATTAATCTAAAACCAGCAGCCTTCAACTTAACCTATCTGCCTACTTGTAGCAGCATGCACTCATCTACAGCATATGTTTAATTACCATTCTTTATTGCCATCTCATTTCTCAATATACTGACTGGCTTTGCAGAATTAGTGGTGTATGTTAAAATTCTTGGTAAAAAAATAAAATAAAAGGAAGCAACAACTGCATTTAAGTATTGTCTGCTTCTCTATTTAAACGAGAAAAAATATTCACTGGAAAAAAAAAAAATCAGAGAGAGAGATTAGGCCACAACCAGGCCCATCAGATGTTCTGCATCACTGCTCAGGCACAAAGCTCTTTCTGGGGCTGAAGAAAGCCAAAGGGAACTGAAGACATGCCTGGGTGCCTTCCTCCCCCCACCACAAAGTTTTCCGAGCCCCTCAATGCTACACAGACAAACAAACACTTCCAGCAACAAGGTCGATTATATTTACCTTCAATAATAAAACAGAACACGTTACAGTAATATTTAACCCCCCAATTATTGCAGTTGTGTGGGTACAGAAGGGGCACAGACAGGCTCAGTGCCTCTCTGGTTCATGCTGCAGCTGGCAGGGCAGGAAAACTGCTTTTCCACATGCAGCTCTGCCATGGGCTTCTGTGGTGACCTTGAGCAAGTCAAGACTTGTTTCCTCACAAAAAGGCAACTGCAGATACTTCTTCAGTTTTCCTTAAGCTGGTTTGATCTGTGCTCTAGGGTGTAAAATATATTTTTAAAAGTGTTTCTTCCATAAAAAAGAAAACGTTTCCCAGAAAAGCAGATTTAAAAATACCAAGAAGTAAAAAGGGGAAGGTCTAAATTCAATTTTATTCATGAAAACAAAACCCTTTGAATATCAACTGGTAAGTGCATTGCCAAGGAGAGCTTTAATAAACAGAATGTGTGGACTCTGTATTCTTTACACTTTTAACAGATGAGGCTAATGCAGATTATCAATCCAAGTGTCAAGAGATACTGCCTGCTCATATAATACCAGCATTATATTCATTCTTCTCAAGGACATACCTTCTTGGTTTTGTATTAGACTACAAAACAAAGGTGAAAACTAAGTACTTCATAGCATGAGAATTTTTTAAAATTCAATTTTAGAAGCTATCCAGCGTTTTACACTCTGAATATGTATTTTTTCACTTAAACCAAGTGCTTCCTTGATGCTTTTTAAAAATACTTAATATCTATTTGTTATTGTAAGAAGTACACAGTAGACACATGCTCATTCTCTTTTTTCAAATAACATGATAATCTTAAAAAAAAAAAAAAACACCACCAAAAGCATAACATTTATGTTCTGGAGATACAAAGAAACCCCAAAATTCCAAGTTGCAGGGAGGAACACAGGCAGGGATGGAGCAGCAGACGAGGCACAAAGTAGAAAAAACAAACTTGGGAAGTTAAATACATCTCTAATATATTTAACATTAAGTATTGACAACATTTTATAAATACTGCTCATCAAGTAGGTATCTGAGTAGCATTTATGTAAAATAATCTGTTTTAAGTAATGCCAATCAGATTATAGCATTTACTGAGGTAAGAAACATCTGTCAGGAATTAGGGCTGTGGAACAGGAGCGTTGGTTCTTGTTGTGCAAGATGCATTTGCTGACACACACTGATAGTATTTGCGTAGTAGTCTGTGTTAATGATGATAGCAGCTATCACAGAAACACCTAAAAGAATATTTATTTTAAAAAAAAATCTTAAGTTTTTACTAAGAATATGCAGAATCACTGGCCATTTTCCTGAAGCGTGCATTCTAACCAGAAAAAAGCTCAGTCTACCCCAATAACAACAGACAGGCCAAGGTTGAAGAAATGGCATTTTGCCCCAAGGAAATTCAAGTTAAGACTTTTCTGCTGTGATTCTGATTTTGGTTGCTCAATTTCAGCCTGCTTTTAAAGACTACTGATTATCAACATCAGCTTTTAGAAAGCAAGAGGGGAGGGGGAAAAAAGTCAGAAGCATTTTTTAAATTGTATCAAGGTATTTAGTTTTTCAAATTTTCTTTCTGGTGCTGAGCCTGTCTCTCATTGATTTCACCTTCAAAAATCAGAAAGCATTGGGGAACAAAGGGTTAAACAACAGCAGTTTGGGGGTTTTTTTTCACTTGTGAGACATATAAGGCTGCCTAATTTTTTCCACTCAAGCTTATCCAAACAAAAATAAAGATCTAAAAGGCCCATCAGATAAACTGGCAAACCTTGGCTTTCTCCATGGTTATGTCCAGAGCCAGAGCTCCTCGGGGTGTCACAGAGATCTCATCAGCACAGAAATGATCAGTTTCTCCCTCAGTAAGTAAATGGCATCATTAGGAACTCTCTGCTATTCAATTAATTTTTTTCCACATCAGTTAATATCTCTATTCATCAAATTTTGATCAAACTAGCTGGCAAATTGGAACATTGTTAGGAAGGGGACCCAGTCAGAACCAAACAGGGAGTATTTGTCCAAGTTCCACTGCCCTGAGAAACCAAACTAAACTCAGGATTTGAAAACTGTGAAGAAAACAGGCAGAGCAGTACTGGAGAGTAAAACAGAAATTTTCAATACCTCAGCCACCAGATTAACAGAAGAGCAACAGAGACCTTCTCCAAGGGAGAAAAGAGCAGCCCATTCACTTGTTATAACAAAAATGAAGAGCTACAGCACAGCAATGACATCAGCATTAGAGCTGGAGGCACCTCTGCTCTGGAGGCAGGGTGAGAGTGGGGATTGTTCAGCCTGGAGAAGGTTCCAGGGAGACCTTAGAGCCCCTTCAGTGCCTGGTGAGGGACTTGTGACAAGGGCACATGGTGATAGAACAAGGAGGAACGGCTTAGAACTGGAAGAATGTGTTTTAAGTATTAGGAAGATATTCTTCCCTGTGAGGATGGTGAGACACATCCAGAGAAACAGTGGATGCCCATCCCTGGAAGTGTTCAAAGCCAGATTGGGTGGAGTTTTGAGCAGCCTGAGCTGGTATAAGGTGACTATGTCCTTACCAGGGGGGTGGGAAGTAGATTATTTTGAAGGTCCCTTCCAATCTAAACCATTCTGTAATGATGATGCTGGAGTTATTTTTATTTTGGACTTGGTATTTCATAGTCTTAGCCACTTTATGGGCTACTGTTTGTCACTCTAGTAATCACAAGAAGCTGAAGAACAAAAGCATTGCTTTGAAGGAGATCTGCATATTCATGTAGAAGAGTTTGTTGAATTCATCTTGCTGATAAACAAAGTTTTCAAACAAAGTTCACCCTCAGAACAAGTGCAGGAGTTTTTTGGTAAAGCCACAAATGCTTTCTACCACAACAATTGCAGCCCATAAACTGAGAGTGCTTGATCAATGTTCTAAACATTAAAACATGTTTATGGATCAAGTGACAATTTTCTGCATCCAAATTAATTTGCTTTTCCATGTTAGTGTCCAGAATTCCCCAAACATGCTGTCCAGACACTGTAACTGCACTGTAATCTTCATTCATCTTCATTCCCTCAAGTTAGTTCTTTGTGTTAGTTTTTTCTAAATATTCTAATTATTCTTTGGGTGTATGCATTATTTAAGAGTGGGAAATATTATCTATCCTAAGTTTCCTCTTAGCCAGTCAAACATCATCTTTGTTCACAGAACTACTGAAAAATGGTACATTGTTAATTATAACAAACCTAAAATGACAACTCCTGACCTCTGCCTTACTCTAAACTCTGGTTTGCTGTTTTGGAAATCTACCTTGGATTACCTGGTCTCTGAATTTATCATCCTTGTCCCCAAGCAGCCCTTTCTGCTGCACCCACACCTTCTCCAGCTCACTTTCCTCCTGAACACCCTTTGCCAAAGGGCACAGAGGAGAACAGGGTGATGGGCCCCATGACCTGCAAGAGGCTCTGGAGACTGAGAAGTTCCATCATCATTATCCTGCCACCAGAGATAATGACTTTTCATTATCTTTTTTATTTAACTATGAGCATTCTGACAGGCAGAACTGAAAAAAAAAAAAAGATATTTTACTTTGAGTGTCAAAATCCAAGCCCAGTTTTTCAACAGAAATGATTCAGCACAACTGAGAAGCAGCATCACCTCTGTGAATTCATTTAAGACTTTGCAATATGAGCAAACTTTAATTCCATGCTCCAAACTACATTAGGCCATTTTTCTCCTGAAGAAGAACAAGAGCATTTACATAAAATCTTTCTAGAATATAAACTGTTGAGGATCTATGCCTAAGACATTCTTCTGGCAAAAAGTCAACCCAATACTGAATTTGCTGTTATGTTTCTTCATTTGGTGAGCTTAACAGTAGGACAATCTTGGGTATTCCCAGAAAGTTTTGTGACCTTCTGAACCATGGTCACCTGTTTAGCCTTATGATCATTTGAGCTACATTTAAAATAGTAGTTGACAAAATTCACTGGTTTTATTTTCAGATCTTAACCTCTTGGTAGTAGTGAGGTGAGGAGCAAAACAGATCAGGGTGTTGGGAGAGAGCAGGAGGAATGCAGCATTAATGAGGTTTCCCATCCCTCCCCTTCCCAAGGGATGCTGTGATGCTGTGCAGCAGAGCAGGCAGCAATGCAGCCTCCCAGTTTATGCGGTTAAGACAACAGATGTTAAAAGGGCCACTAAGTTAACTTTATTTTTATTATTCCATAAATAAAGACTAGCCATTTTTTAAACCCATATGGGTTGTATTAGTTTTCAGGCATGAAAGCTGTAGCAGATTTCCTTGTGGGTGGACTTAGCTGCTCATCTTCTCCCACTTCCTTCCATTTGCTTTTTGAAGGCTTTACTGTAGAGAAGGATAAAGTCAATGCCATGAAAGCTGAAAAAGGTTTAAAGTTACTCCTTCCTTAGGACACTGATTCAAAATCTCTTGTTTCTTCTTGTTCTAGGCTATTTACAAAAAAATTCACCCAACAAAACCATTTCTATCCTCAAGACATCTTTGGGCAGTTCATTCACTATTCCATTGCTTAAAGCTAAAATCTGCTTCATGGAAACCTGGAGAGAAGAGGTGGGGAAAAAAAAGAGAAGAAGTGAATCCTACACATGCTATTCCTTATTTTACTGCAAAATAAAATCTGATCATTTTAGTTTCTGACAGATTCACTGTGATTATCAGTTTGCACTGTGTATCTTCAGCCTCCAATGTCAGTTGACTGGAGAAGGAGTGAAACAAAGCAATCCAAATGGTCACCAGAACCTTTCTTGACCTTATAAAACTTCCCTTTTTCATGGCAAAAACCTTCCATTTATGAGGTTAGCACAGCAGAAGGTATCTGAAGGGGAAGGACCCCAGCCCTTTGATGCTGTTTAAAGGAATTGCATTCTGTAAGGATTACTTTTGTTCAGTGAAAGGGATCCATGAGTGGATCAACTGACCTTACAGATGTTTCTCAAACTCCACCTTTATCAATTCAAAAGTAACCTAGAAATAATTGGCCACATCTTCTAAGAGGGATATAGGAAAATGAAGTTGCTTATGGGTCAGCAAATCTCTTCAGTGTCTCATCTTATCTGGGCTGCTTTCTCTCTCATCTACCTAAGAACCAATTAACAAAAGAAAGCAAGAAAGCTGTGCAGCCACATAGGGCCCAGTTATTTACCAGAAATGGTGTCACCTGCTCCTATCTTCCTTATCCTGCTTCTCCTCCAGATGCCAAATACAAAGTTAAAACAGCAGCTCATCAAAACACTTTGAGTTGCAAACATCTTTTTAGGAAAAAGTTGAAACTGACTCCCAGTGTTACATATACCAGAGATAAAACATCAGCAACTCCCTCAGACTCCCAAGCTATTAAATGCAATTACAAACTGAACAAAACAGTAATCTATGACCTCACAATAATGCAGTATTCTTCCATTTATATATGAAAGCACACTGGTGGAACAGTTTATATCATATTTCTTAGAGAAGGATGAGTATAGCATAAATGCCTTTGTATAAACAAACTCTTATAGGCTAAAACAAAGAGCTATTTAAGTTTAAAATTCCAGAGTCACAGAATAAATCAACAAGCCAGTGCTGATACC
Organism: Catharus ustulatus; assembly: GCF_009819885.2. NCBI lineage: Eukaryota > Metazoa > Chordata > Aves > Passeriformes > Turdidae > Catharus > Catharus ustulatus. Next base: position 160,355,679 of record NC_046221.1, read on the forward strand.
CTTCAAGTCTAAGAAAGCAGAAAATTAAAAATTAATTATTAATTTTTACAGAACATCTTTTTAAAGTTTTATAACACAAACATTAAGGCTGCTCTATTACCAAGTAAATTCAGTGCCTGAGCTACCAAGCAAAGAAAAGCATATTTAATAAAATAAGAAAATACTGTTAAATAGCCACAATGCCCCTTTCCTTCTATAATTGGCAAAATTTGGATTGAAAAATTCCAAAAAATAGTTTGATGCTTTGTTTAGGAGAACCTGCAGTAAGGCTAGGTATAGATGAGCCTCTAAGCCACAGAAAATTCAATTCCTATTCACTTTAATCAACCTCTTTTCCTATTTTGTACTAAGAAGGGACATTCACTTTTCAGGAGCTTTCAGCTACATCACTGCTTCATGACACCAGCAATAAACTTCCAAGGAGCAGCTCCTCAGGCAGTCATTTTATGCTGTTACAGGGAATCAAAGGTCATCCTCAGCTAACACAAAATCTTCTATTCAATGCAAAATCCACCACCTTAAATAGCCTCATTTGCTCCTCCAATTACACAAGACTGCACAGTTCTGCTGAACAAGTTCTGTTTACCTAGGAAAATGCCTGCAGAGGGGTATCAAAGAGCTCAGAAACACAAGAACTTGTTGCTTAGTTTTAAAAAAGGCTTCCAGGAGCTCACGACCAAATGCAGCTGAAGTTAGTGGAGGTAACCAGCTGTGAAACAGGATGGAACAGCATTCAGTGTGTCAAAGGCAGCACACATCCTCTCTCTGCATCCTTTCACAGCAGAAAGTAAATTGATGAGCAGACCAATGCAACCTCTGCTCTGCAGCTCCAAACTCAGCTGAGCTTTAAGTGTAGCAAGCTTTACCAGTGACTTGACAACTTCAGCACAAAAGGCGTTGGTGAAGCTGAAAACAGATGTGCAAGAATGCTGATACAAAAATGAAAGTAGGCAAGGCCAAGATGTCCAAAACCAACTGATACAGCTGGGAAAGATGTCTGGGCACAGCCCTTCTTCAGATCTGAGGATGTTAAATAAGTATCCTATATCTTGATGGTAAACAGAACATCAAAAAAACCAAAAAACCCTTTTCTGATGTCAGCCCAAATGACCTACTTTACCAAACATCACAGGGGCAGCATTGTCAGCATGTAACAGCATCTGACAGGGCCAAGAGCTCATCTCTGGAGCAGCTCTGAGCTGCAGAGCACAGCTTCCCAAAAACCTCTGGTCCTGCTCTCCACAATCTCATTTGATGCATTTCAAGAGCCAGTACTAAAGCTTCTAAGTGAACATGAGACCAGGACAAAAAAAATCAGACTGCATAAACAGAGGAAGAATATAGACATGAAGAAGTGTCATAAACTGGGAGCAGGAAAGTTCAAGGACCCTGAAATCAATGCATAATAAGATTTTTTAAATTGCAGAAGATGGTGTGAAACTGTCATTTTAATAGGTTAAGTATCTTCAAAGAATGACTTAAATCACATCTGCCTTGGGGTAGGAGAGCATTCCTTCACCGCTCAAGTTTTGAAGGATACAGGTGATTAGACGAAGTCTGATCACCGTCCTTCAAATTTCTACTTAATAGTCTACTTTTAGAAGTTCTGTATATAAATCTCAATAATTATGTCACTGATGCTTCCAGAACCTCAGTGGCAGTCACTACCTCTAACACCTCACTGCATCATTTGGCTCCCTCACCCTTCTCTATCACAAAGCCTCAAGTTTCAACAATACCTTTTACTCCACCTCTTGGAGGGCATGTAGATGACCAGGAAACAGCCATCAGGAATTTCAATGCTCATAAATTATTTTTTTAGTGGGACTAAAAGCCTTAGTATCATTCTAACCTTTCCTTGGTATCACAGAATACCCTGAGTTGGAAGAGACCCACAAGGACCATCGAGTCCAACTCCTGGCCCAGCACAGGACAACCCAAACAATCCTACCATGATCCTGAGAGCTGGGTGAAGAATCTTTTCCTAACATCCAACCTAAACCTACCCTGCCACAGCTTCAAGCCATTCCCTTGGGTCCTGTCACTGGTCACCCCAGAGATCAGATCTGTAGTGCAGATCAGAGGTATTAGTTCAGCTTCTCTTCAAATCCATGAAAATTTGCTCCATAAAACATCTGAACAAAATGGGAATCACAACAAAAAGTCTATTAATCCTGGAAGTACAGTTCCAGTATTTCTCTGTATTAAGTCTTTCAGAAAAAGATTTATCACAGATAACTCTCCCAGATAGCCATGGAAAAAAATAAATCAAACCATGTGAAAACCATTTCAGTAAGTCATCTAAATGGACAATAACTAAAAACTTTGAAAATCTTTGAAAGATCTTAAAGGAATAATTAGTGCACAAAGATATAAGCTGGAAAACATCTTTGTGCCAGAGTTAAACAATGTAAGAATTATTTAAGAAGTTTCATATCCATCTCAAGTGTAGTTCCAGCCCACTAATGGAAGCACAGGCATTTAATAGCCCTCTTCTGTTATGCTAACCCTTCATCAGAGTAAAGTCCAGAGGAAAAAATGTACTTGCTACAAGAACAGACTTTGTTGTTAAGTTTTCATATGAAAACCTGAAGAACATCAGCTTTATACCTGACAAAATAATTTTTGCAGTTTTTCATATGCAAATTAGTGATCCCCACAGAAAAGGCCTGCAAGACACACCACAGCTATCATAAGGTGATGGGGTATTTTCTTAAATATGCTCTTATTTTAAATCTTAAATTTAATATTTTCTTCTGAAAATAAGAAAGGGAAGGGGGGAGCCATAGGTATCAATTTTTGTTACTACTTCCTTTTCCCAGCCTTCTGCTGTGCAAACAAAGCCTGCACAAATAAGTTAGGACTAAGGACACAAGGAGAGTGTTCAAACTATACATTAAGAGCTGTCAAGGACATAAAAATAAACTAAAGGAAAGTTCATATAATCCTTTATTTATGGTCATTTTAGGCGTAACTTACAACAAAACAGTTGATTAAAGTTCACCATGCAATGTTTTTCCTCTTGGTTCACTGAAGTCAGTGATGTTCCTCTTCAAACAAGCTCATGTGTATTTTGGGAGAAGATCCCAAGCCACTCCCAGGTCTTGCAGAACAAAACACACACTAATAACTAACATTTTGTATAGTATAAGTCAACTACACAAGATCCAGCTTGATATTCAATTCTTTCTTTCAGTCTCACTGTTATCCCCACCCTTCCTTTTCTCCATAGCTGTTGCTATGAAGACCCTGGGTAGTAACACTCCAACACTACAGCAAGGGGTTACAGAAATTCACAGAAGCTGCATTTTCTGTGTTGTATAAAAACAGTGAATGTTTCATGGGCATCAGCAGAACTGACTAAAGAACACATATTTAGGAACCATGATTACTGGACTCTTTAGTTTGCCAAATTTCATCTTCTCCTTCAGTAATTCTGCAGCAGAACAAGACACTCTCAGTGACTGCCACCGAAGGTTTTGTGTAAAGGAGCAGCAGAATTTCATTCCCAATATCCTGAAGCCCTGATTAAGCACACTGCCCTGCATGTGCAAGGCTGGCTCTGTTCTTGGATTTGTTTTTTCTCCTGTAAAAGAAGATAGATGAATTCTCCAATCACTCTTAGCAGATAAACATCCCCTACCTTGCCTATACAAAAACTTTTACAAACCAAAAAAATTGCTACAACAAAAGTAAAAAACAATCCTGAAATTCCTAACCATTTATCAAAAACCCTTAAAATGGTTTTAAAATGTGCAACCACACAATGTCCCGTTTTTGTAACTCTGAAAGAGTCCAGACAAAATTTTAATTCAGATTTCCACATACATCACTTGATTAACTTTTGCCAACGTCCCTCCAGCTGTTTGTGCACAACCACCAGAATTCATGTGGCTGTGAGGAGTGCAATGAACTTTCCTCACCTGGGGAATGCCTCAGCTGAGTGTGAACTGCCAGGTCCAGGATATCCACTCATATTTAACAGCACAGAACCCACAAGGAACCATTTTTGCTCTGTATTCCTTTGACACCAAAACAGGTAAACATCTTCTCAGAGTACATAAGCATTCTACTCCAAGCAAAACATTACTGCAAGTTATTTATTTATTGACAGCATGTAGTACAGAGCTCTAAGTGCTGCTACAATTCCTCTGATATTGCACCAACAAAAATCTGTAGTTCAGATTCAATAGTTTCTGTCCAAAGTGTTGCTTTCCTCCCACACAAAAAAATAAACCCCCAAGACTTTTCATGATTTTCTTCTTTTATATTTTGTCCAAAAGCTCTGTAACTTGCCTTTTTTTGTTGTTGTTTTTTAAGAAGAATGCCAGTTGTTAGTGTGTTTAAAATAAAGCACTGAATGATCCCCATTCCTTGCACCCTTAACTACACAAGACAAATTAGCCACCTCTCAGGTGGAACACTGACAAATCTCTCCCTGGTAAATCTGGCTGAGGACTGTCACCAGGTGCCCACATGACACTGAGGCTCAAGTTTCTTGTCCATCATCCTCAAGGAGAAAATAAATATAATCTTATTATTGCTAAAACAAACTAGGAATAAGATCAGATATGCTATCTGAAAGAATGAAGAGTATGTGCAGCTGACTTCATTCAAAACTGAACTGCATAAGTGCAATTCAGGATATTTCAGGTTATCCAGGGTGGAGCAGCCACACATTTTTCTTCCACTTGCAAAAAGAACAATTTTCCCTAGGAAAAGTATCCTTAACCCTCCAAACAGCCTAATTCCTAAAGTCATCATTTGTAATATCAATTTCTAAGGAAGGAGATAAAAATTTCCAATTTGTTCTAAATGAGAAACCAATTAAAATAAAGAAAAATATCTTAGATACTATACATTCAAGTGGTACATTTGCATATGGTGCACCCTTGATTACTGGAATTTTTCTACTTTGAGATGACTGCCCAGGAAGAAGTAAGAACAATCCTCACAGCAGTGTGGATGTGTCCAAAGCTGTGGGAGCCAGAATTACAGGAAATGATAGGGGAATGTGCTGAAATGCTGACTTTTTTTGTTTATTTTAAAGTGTCAGACTTTATTGATCCAGCTTGTTAAAATTCATAGGGACACAGGATAGAGGACTCAAAGGACCTTTCATGTCATCAAATCTTACTCCCTGCCTCCTCATGCAATCATGGCACAGTCCCATTAAGTGCCCAATATATCAAATTTCACTTTCTTTGAGCATAAAATCAGTCTAGAGCAGATACCAGGGGTGCCACATCATTCCCAACATACCTGGTTGATGTTTATTTTTTTTTAATACTACTCTCAATTCACTATATTGAAGCTTCTTTTCTTCTACCCCTCTTCTCCCTTTTTCCTCTATCTCTGTACACACTTCCAGAAAAACAATGTTCTGCAGCCAGGGCAAGTTTCTTAACTATAAATCATTTCACAGGCTGCCCTGGTAAATGGGGGAGGTTCCTGACAGCTGGAAGAAATGAAGAGGTGAGGGTCTGGATGAGTAAGGATGGTCACCCTTACCTCCATTACTGACAAAGTGATGAAGTAACAACACTGGAAACCATTTCTAAACAAATGAGAACAATGAGGTGATTAGAAATAGTCAGCAAGGATTTATGAAAGGGAAAACATGACTGATCAATCTAATGAACTTCTCTGATTAAAATAAAAGCTTGGCAGGTGAAGAGTTGTCATTTCTCTTAACTTAAGCAAGACTTTCAACACTGTCTCCCATGACAGCACCATAATAAACAAATTGATGAAGTTATGGACTGAATAAATGGACAGAGATGGCCTGGAAACTGTCTGGACTGTCAGGTTCAAATCTCTAAAGGAAAAACACTACAATTTAACTCACAGTTTCTTGAGGTGTTTAATGGATCTCATCACCTCAATATTACTCCATAGGTGAGCCTCACTAATAAAAATATTTTTCTTACCAAATCATGTTGTTGTTCTTTCCCTGTGTGCACAATCAGCTATAAAATATGGATGGGAATGCAGGGAAGAGGGCAGTGTCAAAAGCACAGTCAAACTAAACTAAGACTGTTTCACTGGAAGGGTTGGCAAATACACAGATTTCCTGTCAAGGTCTAAGCTGTCACCTCCCCAAGCCCTCAACCCAAAAAATATTCAACAGTGACAGTTTACAAAGGATAAATACATTGCTTTTCTAAGTATCAGAAGTACACAACAATGGGAAAATTGATTTTATGAGGGATAGATTATTGACCTATTAAACTACTAAAAAAATTCTAAAACAGGAAGATTTAATGCACAAATAACAAGAGAAACTTTTTCCAAGTAACATTTAAGCTTTGTCAGCAACACCCTCATCCAGCAGTAATAGCAGTTTCATGACAGGGAATTTGGAAATCTAGAAATAACACCTGCCTTGCTGGTAGTGAAAAGAATTTAAGCTACAGGCCATATCTGCATCAAAAGAAAAGTCCTCTCACATTTTCAGAGCTGTACAAGACATGCAGGTAGCTATTCTAGCTTGACAGCACTAATATTTCATAAACTGTTTTCAGTTCCATGCTCATCACACAAATAAAATCATTACAATCCAAGCCATTACAAACTAAGTTTACTGTTGCTTAAAAATCAGCATTCTTAGTAACATTTGCAGAGATTCCTAGAAAAATAAAAAATGTTGATTTTCAAAGGGATTACTGAAAGTGCAGTTTTTAGAGAAGTACAGTTTTCCTGTGCAATCCCTTCAGCACCATGCCAGGCATTCTAAAATGAGAACTGTTCAATCTTAGTGCAGCTTGTATTTAATTCTTACTTAAAACTGAAGTGACAAATGCAAAAGTTACTGTTTTGTACTTTTTTACTTCTGCCCACACAGTCGGTTACCTTTTCCCCCCCTTTGAGCAGGGATATTAACACCAGTTCTCTGCTCAGGCTACTGAGTTTATTCTCAGCTGCATGAATAATCGTTGCATAATTTATTACCCTCTGTAATACATGTGAACATTTATTTTAGGAATTCTGCATAACCTCAATTCTGTCAATTCTTGCCTACTGCAACTCTGGCAATACCTCAACCAATTTTTAATTTTCCACCTTTTAACACTGAAGGAAGTACCCTACCCTTTGGGGCTTTTGAAATTCTGGTTGCTGTATAAATCCATCACACAGGCAGGTGTAGGTTTAGGGGAAGGAATATCCATTACACAGCACAGCATTAAACACCCCATCTCCTGCCCAGGGGGTGAGAAGAAGGGGAAGCAGGAGGTTCTTCCACGGCTGTGAAAAGTGCCAGGAGATGAATCTGATTTCATTAAGTGGATCATGAGCAAGCCCTGTGCAAGCAGCAAGGCCAAAAACACCAAGAGACTGAATGAGGACATGCCTTTAATTCAGAAATAACTTTAGGTTGAACTGAAATTGTGTAACTTTTTTTTTTTGTCCTAAATGAGGACTTGGAAATAAAAATAGTTACAAAACCATTTCGTATTTCAAGATGACAGTGTGCAAATGGTGCTTACCTAAATTGTACTTTATACAGCAAAAAGTGAACATAAAACCATCAGACTTAAAATATGCTGCATATTTGAAATTAGAACTAGGCAAAAGATGTGTATTTCCTATTAATTTTTTATACTTTATGTTAGGAGTCAGCAAGGTTTTATTTGACTCACCAGATATTATCTGGAGGAGGCATCAAGAACAAACAACTACCTGAGATTCAATCTTGGCATAATGTTTTATTGAATTTTTAACCAAAAATTCAGAATATGCTTCTTTCTTATATTTGTCTTTATTTTCCTCTAGTTCTTTGATACAGTTTCTAGCTTCCTAACTATTTCTTGATTCTGGTAATGAAGACATATTTGCACTGCAGGATCAGGAAGAAAGGACCAGCTCTTAGGAAAAGTCACCTACATCACACAGATGCTAGATCTGTTTTAAATTCAGAGTGGGACAGAATCCAGGAGGGATTGGTTTTAATTCCAGTAGTGTCAACAGAGAAAGTTTAATTGCATTTACCAGAGGAAAACCAGTCTTTCATGACCCCAGGCATGCTGTGAACACACTTGTTTTGCAAGAGAACTTCACTTACAGACAGGAGAACTGTGTTCTCTACCCACCTTCAAAATTATAATATTTTAGCAAATTGTTCTCCAAGCCCCTCCTGGTTCACATTCCAAAGATTCTCTATGCTCATCTCCATGGCCTCAATTTCAAGGCAGTAAAAACCCAAGTTACTTCAAAGCAGTGATAGAGATGAATTCAGGATAACTCTCCTGAGTAATGATTTAACTAACGACCTCATCAACTGATGTGTTCTCCAGCACAGAAACAATCCTTCTTTACAAGGTTTTGCTATGAAATGACTGTTCTGGATGACCTTGGTATACCACTGACTATACCAAATTTATGTATAATCTGACCTCAAACAAGACACTACAATAAAGGACACCACAGGAAGTGATCTCCTTACTGCAAAATCTTCAAACACTGCAAAAGCCTCCCCCCACCATATTATGATGAAAATTTAGAGCAGTAAAACCAGGTGGCAAAAGTGAGAACATTTCTAGTGACATCTATTGTCCACTGCTGAAAGTGGCACTCAGGAGAAAAAAGTTCTTTAAAACTCAAAATAAAAAAATACCATTATTTATTGCAAAGATGAGTTCTAATGATTAAAACTTCTCATCTGAATTCAGAACCTCATGTTTATTCAATTATATCTTTTATCCAGGCTGCTTTCCCAATCTATCAAATTCCCTTTGAATTTTAATCACATCACCCAGTGTGCTCATAACTCTTTTTGTGTTGGTGTTACTGGCAGATAAAGACAAATCAAGTCCATTTTCATGGTCATTAATAAAAATACTGTAAGACCACAGGACAACTCAGACATCTGTGAGATTCCAGCCTTCCCTTTGGGTAATATTTTTCTAAAACACATTTCCTTATTTCCCTCATCAGGAGGAACTGCCAAATCTCTGCTACAGGTAAGCCATGGTGTGTAGTTTTTATATCCTCTAAAAAGGCCTCTTGCCATGCCATGGGAAAAGCTCATCCTGTGAAAATCCTGGGAAAACTTCTGCCCTCTATCAGTACTTGCAGGACACAGTTAAGGAGTACAGTGAGGACACTCCCACACAGACTCAAATTGAAAAGAATAATCTCATTGTGACTCAGATTCACACCAGCCAAGCTCTTCAAGTCCCAAATATAAACTCAGAAAAAGATTCATCACACATTCTTGTCATAGAAACTGCAGAAAAAAACCTAACAACAATCCTTATCTTCCTGTCAGCCTGACCTAAACACCAGGTATTTCTTTTTCCAATATTTTCCATAAGTGCCTGCTTGACAACCACTCTTAACATTCAAAATCGTTTTAGACATGTTGTCCTAAAAAGAAAATTTCCACATTTAAACTTCACTGCTTCAAGAAAACATGCTTTTTTTTTGCAGAAGAGCTGCTCTGAAGTTCTTGTATAAAAGACTACAACATATCAGCTATCAAGCTTTTAACTGAAATTGCCATTTGATTCCAACAGGAAAGAACAGCTTCCTTCAGATCAGGTACTGAAATCAGCAAGAAGAAATGAAAGAATGGATACGTAAGCAAAATCACCAAGGCACAGGGCAAGGATAAAAGGTAGCAAATATCCAATCCCTTGATCAATTAGGAATAAAAGTGCATTTCAGTCAAGATTCTAGAATTCACATTACAAACAGGGAATAGATGGACAAATTGCATCTGCCAGGGAACAGGAAACATCCCCACTTTGAGCTCTGCATCAGAACTCCAGACCACAGCACAAATGAATGGGTGAATTCTGTAAAGACCAAATGTAACAAACAATAAACAAAAAATAGTATTTTAAAAAATCATGTCAGTGGGGTAAGGTTTTGTTTTTTGTGGGGTCCATGTTTTTGGGGGGTTTTGTTTTTTTTTAAACCTTTAGACACCACTGATAGAAGAGTGCAATAGCGCACTCGGACACAAGTCATCCATTACTCCAGCCAAGTGAACCTGTGTCACCTTCTCTGTTATAACTGGAGAGATTCCTTCCACCCATAACCCCCAAGCCCATTTCCTTGCACTGTGTCCCTCTGAAGCACCACTAACACCATTTGGGGCTGCTCCTAAGCTGCTCCCCTGCCAGCTGTATCCCACACGTTGTGCTGAGTTGCTTTAAGCATTGACTATCTCACATGCATGTTTAACAACTGCCTATAAATACACCTCAGTTACCTCCTCCCCTTGTTGAAATACACCATTTAAATGGAAAAAAATCTGTACCTCAACAGGTTTTGTTTTGACCTCAGATCCCCACACGACTAAGTACCATGACAGTGCCAGAATATTCTGATTATATAAAAGCATGATTGTATCATAAGTAAGCCTTTAAAAGCTGCCTGCTGTCACATCAAGACATAACTGAAAAAAGAGAACTTACCTGCTGGCAAGGGAAGTCTTGAAATATCTGTAACAATAAAGAAATGCATTCAGAAACAGAATAAAAAATAGCTCTGAAACTGCATTGCCTTCATAATTTTTCTACAAGGCCATACTTGCTTAATAAAGCACATTATCTGAAGCAATTTGCTGGCTGCCAGGGATGCCACATGCAAATCAAAAGCATTTTCCTTGTCTTACCCTGTTCATTAACAGGATTATGCTTTGCTCACCTAACTGAAGGACAAAGATTATACTGAAGGCAATGAGTGTAATTACTGCAGTAGAATACAGGTCACACTACGCACAAATGAAGTGTTACATACAAAATTCACCATCATCACCTACAGAATTTCAGAGTTCAAAGTGTCAGGGATAGTCTTTGCAAATGATGAGGACTCTACAGAATGTTTTCCTTACTCTTAAATCTTTAGAGAAGTAGCCAAGGTTGCGAGCAGACAAGCGTAGAACACAAGAAATAATATTAAAAAAAAAGGACACTGATTTTTGTCACCAAGGCACATAAGACACAGTTGCTGAACATTTTTATAGTAAATGCTAAGGCTGTCTTGAGCTGCAAACAATGACCACTGTCTCAGAGTCTAAATAGAATATCTTAAAAATTATACACTAAAAAAATATACATTATATCAAGCAATAAGTCATTATATTGATCCTGCCTGCTTTTCTATTGTCATCTCAGTGCACATCCTCATGACTGGGACCTGAGATGCCCATCAGAGTTCAGAACAGAGACTAGAATGCACAAAGAACTAGAAAGAATTACTCAAGTCTGTAAGGACCTGGACTAGGGACACACATCACAGGGTTAATGAAAAATGAAAGAAATACAAGTGGAGGAGGGCAGGGATGGGAAAGGGGAACCAGTAAAATTAATGACAGAAAAAATGAACTGAACCTAAAAAAAAAGGTCTGCACAGTTATTTGGTTAAAGGAAACAGCAGAGTTGAGTAATAAATTGTCACACTGGGTACAAAATCCACATGGAAACTGAACTTTAACCACAGGTGTAGCAGCTGAAACAGATGCAGAGATTATAGGGGCAGATGGTCACTGCTGTGCTACCTATTAGAAGAAATAACGAGGCTTAATAAATTTATTAGTCCTGCTCTCATCAACAGATTGTTATAATTCATATCTGGGGCTGGAAAATATGATGAAACTTGAATAACAAAGAGAATGACACCTAAAATGTAAAGGCAGCCCATGAAAAAATTCAAAATTTAACTGCACTACTCTGAGCAGAGGATGAAAAAGCAACACAAAGTTGAAACACGCTTAAAGTGGGAAATCAAAGTGGCACAGGACACCACCAAAAAACCCAGAGAAAACACTGAATGCCCTACTCTGGTAGAACACAATATTTAAAAAGATAGTAAGGTACATTTAAAGGATGCTCATCATGATGTCTGGAACAAAACCATCGTACATGTAAGAAAAGCCTTGAGACAGGAGATGCAGCCAAGGAGACACAGGAACTGCAGGAAGCAAAAAACTCAACAGCTCCTGCACAGAATCCCAATCAGCACATATGGAATGGAGCTTTAATTTTAATATCTTTAATTGTTTCCATGTTCTTTTTTAATGAAATCACAAAAAAAATCCTGCAAAAAAACATACAACTGCAGCCACATGAGTAAAGCATCTAAAACCATGGATTAGAAAATACTGGTTTTGATTTTCGTTCTTCTACAGTGATAGAAGCTTATGTCTAAATTCCATTTATAATTAACAGCTATTGAAATATTTAAGTTACTACCAACACTTAAAAGTGCATTAAAAACTTCTAATTTTTTGTGTACTGGGAATGTTTTATCTCAGCATTTATTACTTTTGAACAGACTATTTGGTTAAATGTGCCTACACAACAGATGTCAGGAAAATAACGGCAAACATAACCCCAAAAAAATATGTTATGATATACACAAAGGCAGAAAACAATCACATCTCAGAATTTAAACAGGGAAAAGCTCTGCAGCTAAGACACAGACAGATTTTTAACTTCAAGAAAGATGTGATCATATTCCAGTGTTTGTCCCTAACACCTGAGCTGCTGTTCCTGCTGTGATCTCTCCCTGCCAGTGCTCACACAGATCCTGTCACTGCACCAGGACCTTCCCAAATGGGGCCCTGACACCATCAGCACCACTGCTATATTTAATTCAAAGACTGAGAAGATTTCTTACTTCCATGTTCCACTGCAAATTAGTCTCACAAGTGCATTAACTGAAGAGATGCTGCACCCCTGGGACAAGTTTACTGAACAGCTTCCTGCAACTGCACCTTCTTCTATTACAATCCAGAGAGATTGTTGCCTACCATTAATTGACATACATTAGATCTAAAAACAAGATGGACTGAAGAAATTGAAGCCTGAAGGTCGATTCAGTATACTCAAAACTGCCTATGTGCACTTAGCAGGTTACTTTTACAGTATTTCTCAATTATTTCCATTAAACACCAAGTCCTCTATAGGCTGATTTTGTATCTTAAATTCAGCAAACACCACCATTACACAAAAGTCAATTCATAACATTATAAATTAAATAATATTTCAGGGTAACAAAGGTAACAGTAAAAATTCTATTCCTTTGTGTATCCAGACACCAGGGCAGTAAGTGAAAAGCTCATTACCTTCAGGTGCTGCTATTAGTGCAGAGTCACTTCAGGAACTTTCTTACCATTGAGTTTGCTCCATCTTTCCAGCTTACTCTCATCTCTTCTGGCTTGAAACCTCCTAGCTTTATTTTCAAACATTGCTTTTCATTTAACATCTAACTCTGAAAAATGATGAGTGGATTCTGGCCACACTTTAAAAACTTCCTTCACAGAGAGGTAAACCAAGAGTACACACTCAGAAAGGTACTCATTTCAGGTTGCATTTACAAACTTGCCTTCTCTGCTGCGGAAAACTTCCTCCTTTTTGAAGCACACTACAGCATTTCAATCTCTAGAGATGAGAAATTCAACCAGTGCTGAGATGTGAAGAGGAAAAAACCCAAAGTTAGGATTTTAATCTGGTTTGGGACTAAAATGAAAGGCTTGAGAGCATTTTGGAGAGCTGTCCTGGTGGGAAGGACTCCCTCACATCAGGGAGGCCTGGACTGACTTTTCCCCTACAACTCAGCTTCTGAGTGCTTGGAGTGCTGTCACACAAACCACATTTACAGCAGCTGTACAACATGAACCAATCTTACTTTTTTATCTGCTCCAAAGTAGTTCTTCAAAGTGAAATCTAAAATGAATCATATTTCAAGTGCTGCTGCTCCTACTGATCCTTTCAAGGGATCACTCGTGTTCCGCATTCATATTCTTAAGTATCTCCCTGTGCTACTTGGCAGGGAGCAGACTGCCAGTTTGAACAGGCAGAAAGAAAAATTACTTTCACATCACATTCTTCATCATAGCCAAACTTTTACATACTTTGTAAAGGCTATTCAGTTCTCAGAGAAAACCGGTTTTATCCCATGTAGATATTGGGAAGATGGAGCAGATGGCCTCAAGAGCTCCTTTCCAAGCAAGGTTTCTGTAATATTGGACACAGATGATTATAACAGACCAGGAACCAGCTAAAATGACATTAGAGGTGCTACAAAATAAGAAAGTTCCTTAGCCAAGGAAAACTTGTCAACCAAACCAGTTATGTACATGAATTCATCAAGGAACAGAAAGCACAGTATTTAAAGAAAGAATACTATTATTGCTTCTAGATACATTGAGATAGTTTTGGACACTACAGTCCTCAAACAGGCTTTGTGTATCTCAGCACCAATAGTTTTTTTCTGATTTATGGATGCCCTGAGGACTGGATCTCTCTACTGCATTTGCTTTTATAAAACTACGCATTTTACATTGCAGAGTTTCAACAAATGTTTTCATAAAAATGGAGCCACAACTTTAAATCTTCCTTCCAAGAGTAACATCTAATCATCAAAAACAGGAATGTTCTGTGAGCTTCCTATTCCTGCCTCAAGGTAAAATGAGTGTATGGCTCTATGGACAACTCCAGAGGCTCAGACTCTGCCCCATCTGCAGCAGCGATCTCTTTCCAGGGCTGTGGTAAGCAGCAGACCACAAGAAATTGAATCCTGTTCTCCTGCAGCAGGAGCTGGCTGGCTCCAGCCTAGCAGCATTCCCTTGAAATTAATTCAGATATTCAATTCACAAACCAATCTCTCTTTCCAGGGAAGAGTGAATGCTTGCAGCACACGAGGAACCACAGACCACAGTCTGCCTCCAAGAAGCCAAGCAGCACATGTCACTGGACAACAATCCTTCCAACTAAATGAGGAATATCACAGACTCAACATAAAATGCAATTTTCCTGTTTAGCCACGGTACCAAAATAATGTAGGACTACAGATGCATATTCAGCTTTTAGCCTTTGTGTGGCTGGTCTTGAAGGATGTTGTCTTAGAGGCTGGATCCAACCACCTGGAAGTCTCCTTCCCTGTATTTTCTGGCAGGCTAAAAGGGATGTTTCTCCCATAGATCTTATCATCTATATAAAAATATTTTTCTTTTTTTTAAAGAGCAAAGTAAACAGAAAACACAAGTCACCTTACAAGAAAAATGCTTTGTAAAATTCCATTTGGTGAGAAAATGAAGGATTTATCCATGACCATCTGATCTACCAAACAAAGACCTTGGAGACACAATGAATTCATCCTGACAGCACACCTATTAAGGAAAAGCTATTAAAAAGTTTTACAGTATGATTAAAAGATTGTATAAACCACCAGTTGCACTGTCCCATATATGTATTTTTTCCCCTTCATCATTAAAAGTGCATCTCATTTGTAACCTACATATAACCTATTTCTAATTTAGCAATCTGCAGGGCTGAATGCTAACCTTTCATTATATCATTTCACATTAAGGCAGTGTTCAGAGCAATTTTCAATGCAACTCAATAAAATCTTTTCATATACTAGCTATGTAGAATGAGAGGCAGAAGTGCCTCACTGTAAAGGTCCATTTTTCCTAAACATTTTATTATCCTTATAAGTCTTTAAATATTCCAGCTGTTTTGGCTTTTCAGATTTGCAAACACCAATACCTGACACAGTATTCATATGTCAGTCATACCAGCACTAAAACCACCATTTGCTTACTCAGATTAAGAGTTTTCTCCCCTATTGACATATTTATTGCATTTGCCTTAGGCACAGCAGCAGCTGAACATCCAGCTTAGCTGCAAATCTTCATCTGTTACCCTGGGGAGAGATGGAGGGGGCACAGTTCTAGGACAGACACCTCCACCCACCAAACCTGGCAGCAGCTCCTTTGTGCTTTAGCCAGATCAGAAGAAATTCAACATACAAAACCACACATCTTGTGTTTACAGCCCTACTTCACAGGAGATCCACGTTGCACTTATTATCTTGGTTTAAATCTTTGCTTCAGCTGTGAGTATCAGCAGTAATGATTTAATGCTCTCATTTCTGTCTGCTGAAAAGGTTAACGAGCAAGCAGCCGACAATGAACCACTGTGACTCCCTGCAATGTGCACAGCCTGTGCTGTGCTTTTGAGAAGTTCTCTTTAACCACTCACTAGTTCTGAGGCAAGCTGCTGCCTCTGAAACACAAAAGCCACACAAAATTTAGCAAGGAAAAATGAGAGGACCAACTGAAATACTGCACAGAACATGAAGGGTTTTTTCAAATCAAGTGTTTGGTTGATAAAACAGGTACAAGGCACATCTATGGTGGGACAATCACCACATCTGACATACCTCAAGTGGCTTTAAATGTGCAAAAGCTTTGTGGTGTTACACCATTATTAACATCAGCTGATTTCATCCCATACCTCGGGAACACCCTCAGTTCATATCTGCTTCCATAATTTCTCAATTTGTTGTCAGTCTACTGTCACATTCCTCTCACTGCCCCACTCCTCTATTTGTACCTGCTTTCCTCTTCCTGTTTGAAAACAAAATCAGTATTGAGTCTCCTTAGCTTACAGCATCCACACCAAAAACAAACATTCACCAGTTTCCAATCTCAGTTTCCCCTCTCCTACTCTTCCAAAATCATTCTGCTTATGCTTCTTAAATACTAGTTTTTGAAATTTAAAAAACACAAATTCCAATTAAAACCATCAGAATAATCCACGTGTATTTTCCTCCATCTCAGCTGAACTTTGCCCTGAACTCTGTATGCACCTTAACACTTCAAATTCATTTACACCACATCACTGAGCATGACCACCGAGTTATCTATGCAGACACCAGGAGCCAAATTTTACAACCAGGCACACTCAACAGTAGGATATTAAATGAAAAGGTTCTGGTGGAAGTTACATTTAAGGAGATTAAGAAGAGTAAGAGAAACCACTCAGTCATTACTCAGGGCAGGTGGGATCAATCTCATTACATACAGAGTTACAGAACATGCAGTATCTAAGCAACTCAGATAAAGAATTTAGTCTCAGTATCTACACAAGTACTACATGCACCTTTTGCCTATGGGGAAGAGAGGTTTGGACAGAGAAGAGGATGGAGTAGTTCCCCAATAATTGGTTTTATTCAGCATCACAAAATGGGTAAGTGAACTCTGCAAGTCTGCAGGTCATATTAAGTTCTTAAGGGTCAGCAAAAGTCGTATCAATGGGGATAAGAAAAACCAACAGGGATCTCACAAAATTCAGCAAGTTACTAAGACAGCAGCTGCACTTCAACACAGAGCTGTGATGTAATGCATCTGGGGAAAAAATTCTGAGCAATACCTCCTTAACCAAGTAACACTTGCACTTTCTCCAGTTCCAACTGCGGGAGGAAGGCTGAGTCACTGTTTTCTCTGAAATCATCAGCTCAAACTGGAGTAGCTGGCCAAAAGCAACAAAACATCGTGTCTCATTAGGAAGGGTACTGAAAACATGGTACTTAAAGGTATTACTGTGCAAAACAAAAAAGCATCAACATATTGTGCCCAGTTGTGGTCTCTGCACCAGAAGGAGGCAGAGATGTTTAGTGCTGTGCAGCTGAAGTGATTGAGGGATGGAGCAGCTGCCAAGGAAGGCCAGATTACCAAATCTGGGGCCCCCCAACAGGGAGGACATGAGGATCAGGGTGATCACAGCACAAGTGGAGGGGGTGGGGGAAGAAGAGAGAAAAAAGACAGAAAAAGGAAAAGCAAATCAATGCAGTGTCACCATTCAAATCCTGCCAGGATTTGAGCTTTAGGGAGCATTTGAGGAAACTACTGGAGATTAGGTTCAAACCAGTAAGAGTGCCTTCTGCACAGCTGGCAGTGAGCTCCCTGCCATTCCTGCAAAAGAAAAGCATGGAGAGAGGTGCCACCAGCCACTCAGCCAAGCACACAAACTCTATGTACATACCATTTTCTGCTGCCATCGAGGGCCTGTGCTGGGCAGCCCTGGGCTCATTTAGCAGCAGCTCTTGGATTAGCAACACTGTGACCAGTGATTGTCCCCCTGTGCTGGACACTGGGGAGGCCACACCTCCAATCCTGCACTCAGATTTGGGCCTCTCATGCTGGAACATGTCCAGAGAAGGGAACAAAGCTGGAGCACAAGACTGATAAGGAGCAGCCTGGAGAAAAGGAGGCTCAGGGGGCATCTTCTCACTTTCTACAACTCCCTGACAGAAGGATGGAGCCAGGTGGGGATCAGTCTCTTTGCCAAGTAACACACAATAGGGGAAATGGCCTCAAGTTGTGTTGTGCCAGGGGAGGTTTAGCCTGGTTAGGAAAAACTCTGACATAGAAAAGGCAGTCAAACACTGCTGAGGACATGGTTGAGTGGTGGTGACCTTGGCACTGCTGGGTTAACAGCTGGAATTACCAATTTTAAAGGTCTTTTCAAACTGAAATGATTTTGTGATTCTCATGGTCTTAAACTCCTGTTGTGGCTCTGTGAAGTCAAGAGCTTCAACATCACCTTTAAGAACACCTACTCGAGCTAAAGTACTGTTCTAAGAATGCCAGCCACATTACAGGAATATCCTTATCCTTTAATCGTTTATCACAAAAGGATGTGTTTAAACAAGCCCAGGAAATTTTAAAAGCATTTAAGAGATTTAAGGAGGGACATGTGTGTGCTGGCAGTAGATCAGATCTGTCAGGAATATCTCCAGTACTATGATCTGTGATCACACAATCCTGATGGAAATATTGTGACATTTTATGAACATAACAATTCAGGCCCTCAGGCAGGCTTAGGGAAAGCTGCAGACATGGATTCTATACGTGTGCAGCTACCCCCTATTTGTACTACAGAGCACTTGTTCCTCCAAGTGATAGCTTTAGTGGATGTTTTTCTTTCAAGAAACATTGTCCTGACATTGCTTGCTATGATTGAAGCTCCCTTGTCATTTCCCGTGAAGGACTTGTGACACACAATGTGCCACCACAAGTCACCCACGTCTTCAAAAGGTGACAGGATTGTGTAGTTCCTGCACTGAAATACAAATTAGCTCTACGTGTCAGCAAAGGCTGGTTTGTGCTTTAGGTATGACAGGAATTTAGCACAGAGCACAGAGGTGTTTCAGAATGTAAAATAAATGTGTTTCCAGGTACAGAAATGAGTGCCAAGAGCACAACCAGAAGGGGAGAGAATGAGGAGAAATTACTTCAGGCAAAACATTAAAAAGCTCCTAACAGAGCTGCACACCCCAGACCTCAATGCAAGAAAAAATTGCTTTCTTGAGTGTTTTTTAGAGGGGGTCAAGTCGGGGTTTTGTTTAGGTTTTAAAACACTAACTAGTTAGAAGGATTTAGAGTAACAGGTTAATGATGTAACAAAAAAAAAAAAAACTACCCAAAATTTCTTTTTTTGAATATTAGAACAGTATTTTGCAAGTTTTGGGTGGTTTTTTTGTTAAAACACAAATTCTTAGAAAGTTGGGCGAGTCAACTTCCTTTCATGTTTCACCACTGTAAAATTATGCTATTTCCATGGTTCTGGCCCACACATGGATTCCATTGTTACAGCAATTTTTCAGGAGCTGGAATTAAAGTTTTAAATTTTTCTTGTTTGAAGTTACAGATGGGTGAAAGAAGGTTGAAGATGGAGCCAGCACAGAGTAAGGGAGAAAATATTTAAGAGTTTTCCAGTAAAGAACACACACAGTAGTTTGTCAGAAGTTTAGCAGAAGATTATCACCTTTGCACACACATTGTTCTTACTTTAAAAAAAAAAACCAAAAAAAAAAAGGAGGAGGGCCTTAACACTTCCATCCCTGAAAAGACTGACTTACTGGTGCCTAAAAAATAACATGTTTTATTGCTTACAATGGGATTACTCCACAGTAATTACAGCGAGTTTGACAGCAGCTGCACCAAGTTTTGCTCTATACAGAAACCTGCCTCAATAAATAAGATGAAATCTATTTTTAATGAGAATACCAGAGTTTTCTCGGCCCAACTGTGACACTGTGGATGGAGAAAGACTTTGCCTCAGCTGGAGCTTGTTCTCAAAATGAACCACAACATCCCTCCACAACAAATGGGCATTTACAGCCAGAGCTACAGAGGCTGAAATCAGTTCTGCAGTGAAGACATGACAGTTTTGGATATTAATCATGTAAGAAATAAGAGAATTAAGGACACTCAGTGTGCTAGAAAAAAAATCCAATAAATTCACCACCGGATGCATGGGAACAACTCCTTTAATGTCATCTGGGTGTTTTCACAGGTCTTGCACATCCTCCCAAGGACACAGATTACACCACTTCCAACTCCTGTAAATGTTTGAAGACACAACATGCTGCCAAGTGTTACTCTGCTGGGGGGGGGTTAATAAAAACTCAAAAAATATTTCCAAAACCAGTGAGATGAGTATTAGGAAGGAGATAAAACCAAATGTTATTTCTGTCATTTCACAAGAATACACAGTTCTTCATAAGCAAAAAAGACACAGAGCCTACCTCAGAGGTAAACAGGAGTTTAGAGGCAACAGAAGACAGCAAATCAAGAAAAAGCAAGAGAGACATTACAGAGCAATATATTATGTATTATTCTAAACGAAAATTCTTTTTTCTTAATATGCTGCATGTTAGCAGTAGTTATGTTAGGCTAGTTCCCTCCTCACACCACAACATTGATGCACCAGCAGAAATAGAGAAAAACCTTTTCCCTTGCTTCTCCTCTGCTTTTTCTGTCCCTTTATAAAAAGTTTTCCAGATGGAAAATAGACAAAGAATAAATTAAGACAGCAAAAAAAAGATGACAAGTGAGGCAGGGAGAAACCATGGAGAGAATAAAAATTTTTTTAAAAAAATCAGGAAAAGAAAAATACACTCATACAAAACCAGATTATGAAGGTAAAGAGGGGGTAGTGGGGGAACAAGAGTGCAGACAGAAGAACTGCAGCACACAACATGAGATGGGCTTTCTTCTCCTAATTGGTTGTGTCATGTAGCCGTGAGAGCGGCTCAAAGACAACGGCACTGGTGTAACAGGAAACCCCCCAAAACATCTGTTCTGTACAAGAACCTGATCAAACAGGAGACCCAGTTGGTCTGACAGAACACAACACAGCTCCCATATCCCGTTGGTTGTGCCTTCCCAGCTTGGCCATTACTCATCTGGGCAAAGGGAACAAGGCAAAGAGTTTGTTTCCGATTCAGCGCCACGCGAAGTCAAGCGCGTTTGATTAATGGATTCTCATTTCCACAAACCCACTGAATAATTTCAACTTGGCATCATTAAGATTCTATCAGCCCTGAATTGCAATTTAAGATAGTATTTTTCGCCTTAATCTGCTGCTCTATTTAATCAATTTAATGCACAGTAAAAACTTAATTTGACAAAATTGAAAGCATTATTTCTCCCTGCCTCTGGCATGAAGCAGATTAAGACCACCAGAAATACTTGCAGAAAGATTTAAGATTCATTACATATTGGGTGGCAGATAAATATTAGAGATGCTAGGAACTCTAAGTCTAAAAGCTGTGGGTTTTAGTTAATGCTGCAATTACCCCCCAGCAGCTAACCCAAGTCACGCTTCCTGCACAAACCACGGCTGTGATTTCTGAAGTCAGATCTTCTAAAATACTATTTTGTACAATGCTGACAAACTCTACAGACAGTAGGGAGAAGGAACAAGGACAGCAAGGACAACTTCTGATTTATGTACACTTTACACCTCCTTGGCAGGCGTCTGGCCAAACCCAGGCTGGATAAAGGCACAGGTCTGAACAGAACACGTTCTAGGTCCAGGATGAAATAAAAAACAGCTTACACCCCAACCTAAAATTCAATTTAAACTAGTTAGATTATCCACAGAAGGTAAAAAGACAGTAATAGAAAGTTGCAACATAAATATGTTAGAAAGTCCCTACAGTCTGAAGCTCCAAGACAACTCAAGTTACAGAGACACAGCCACAGTTCAGTCCCAGGCTGGAGGTACCAAAATGGTCCCAAGGCTGTTGCTGGTTCTCCAAGAAGCAGCTCCTCTCATCCCATGGCCAGGGCTACAGCACCATGGCATTACTTGTACTGTGAACTGAACACTTCTGCCTTCAGGGCTGTCAAACCAATTTTCCTCATAAATAACTAACAAGCCAATTTTACGGGCAGCAGCGGGGAGAGGAATGGTGACGGCATGCTGCTCACAAAGCACACTCATTACTTTCTTAGCTAAGAATCACTAAGTCCCTTAGAAACTCTGACTTGCCTTGTAAGTATTTAAGTAGAGTATTACAAGTTTATTTGAAATGGATTTTAAAGCTATGATTTTGTACCTAGAAACAACTTCTTAAAAAGAAAAATCAAATACAAAATGCATCTACTGTTAAAACAGTCTGAAATGTACTGTTCCTGCTGATGTTAAGAAACAGCACTGCTTCACTTGAAAAGCACAAATATTTCAGTAATAGCTTTTTCCATTTATGTCAAGGGATTACAGAGTGTATATACACTTGTACAATTACATCTTCCTTCATCTTGCTTTGTTGATATATAAAGCGCAATACTAATGGTGAATACCTACCCTGCTGATGTGTAACAATTCCTTATCAGCAAACCAAGCTAGCTGGAGCATAAAGAAAATCATGATGCAATCCTTTAAGAATAAACAGAAAAGAGCCACAAATATCCTAATTATATAAGGGCATTTGGTACAGTCCTGTGTAGCTGGACTCAGTGAACAAATATTTTCTGCATAAAGATAAGAATTCTAGACCACAAAGAAGTGTACAGTATAAATGTGGCTTTTGCCTCAGCAATGAGTGCTGGGAGGCAGAAAAACGTAAATCTTTTGTACCACAATATAATCCGTAAGAAAGGACAGCAAGAGTAATAAAGCCTAAACCAAGAAAAACATTGTTAAGCTTTTACAATTCTTCATGGATACTGCAGTTTATTCCTTGCCCCACCATTTCTTGAGAATGAAAAAACATTAGCTCACCTCTTTTGTTATTTCAAATAAGAATGTATTATTTGAAGCTTATGCTCTGAAAAGCTTTTCCATTTCTGATCATTCATTAGGCATGAAAACAGGGAAAATGAGCAAAAAAGAAACCTATCCAGCTTTCTCTGCTTCTGATCCAACTTGGACAGAGTCAGATGCCACTGAATCCCACCAGAGTGAGAACAAAGAACTGAACTTGGTCACAATGATGATCCAGAGCAGAACTGACAGTCGTTTCATGCGCTTCTAACCTCGGTAACGTGAAGAAGGTGAACATTTTTTAATTACTCTATAATCTAGTTTTCAATTTATCATGGATGAAGCATCAGGCACATCAAATTACATTGTAACTGTATCTTCTGCCTCTCATAATGTGCAGAATACATATGCAATGTTTATTAAGAATTCCAAATTAAAATATTGAAAAAACATTCAGTTCATCAAGGTCTCCAGTTCCCCAGTCTTCCCTCTCCAAATTGCTCCTGAACATATCATAAGACTCACCCTGTGAGTTCAAGCTTGAGGCATAAATGAGAAAGTGGTCCAAATTAAAAACCTTATCCAAATTTCCAATAATTATTAAAGAGACTCATTTTCAAGCCCTTCAAGATTTAATCACGTTCAGAGTGGACGCAAACTTAAATTTGCTTGAATAAAGTAATTCTGGCACAAAATCAGGCA
Source organism: Catharus ustulatus (assembly GCF_009819885.2). NCBI lineage: Eukaryota > Metazoa > Chordata > Aves > Passeriformes > Turdidae > Catharus > Catharus ustulatus. Next base: position 160,379,174 of record NC_046221.1, read on the forward strand.
GGTACTGCACAAGGATGCCAGTATTGCAGGAACTTCTGAACACCTCTAGTTTTCACTGATAGGAAGAAGGATTATCAAATTAGAGAACTGCAGGGTGTACTTACACCAGTGTCAGCTCTGGTACAGTTAATATTTATTTCATCATCCAGCAAACTAAGCATTTGTGACAGTACAAAGGAATTTCAGGCTGCATATGCAAACAACTTGTCACAGAATTGGAGCTGGAATAATTTCTACTGGTATTTGTCTGCTGCAGCCCCACAGAAGAAGAAATGCACAAGTTTTTAATAACAGGACACTGAAAGTTCAGAGCAAACCACAGGAAGTTCAAAGGAGCCACAAGGATTATTTGCACCAAAGTGACTGGGATGTTAACTCTGCTGCCACATAAATGCAATTTAACTAAATCCATTGATCTCCCTTTTCCCCAATTCCTGAATCACAGAGTAACAAAAGTCATTAGGCCCAAAGGAACCCTATGAAGTGTGTCTCCATAGCCAAGAGAAAAACTACAGAAATAGTCTAGAAGAATTTGGGATAAACTGGACAACTCTGACTTCTGAACTCCTCAGGTCCCTGGAGCAGACCTGGCTGGATTAGGTCTGTTTGATGCCTAAAGCATTCCCCAGTAACTCAGCAAGGCTGGAATCATAGAATGATATGGGCTGGAAGGGACCTTTAAAGGTCACCTAAATTCCAACCCATCCACCACAGGCGGGGACACCTTCCCCCAGACCAGGCTGCTCCAAGCCTCATCCAACCTGGCCTTGAACATTTGCAGGGATGGGGCAGCCACAGCTTCTCTGTGAAGGCACTCACAGAGTGTCTCACCACCAACACAATTCTACCTTCTTAAAATATTTCAATACAATGTTGAGAAGTGCTGGACTTAAATTTGAGAAACTTTACTGATTAAGACAACATTATTTACCACACACTCTTATGTACAACACCAAGGCAATGTTCAGAACTCTCCTGAGCAACCACCAGCATCACTGTGGCACCTTTATCCCAAAGTCAGCAGTTCTGAACCTCACCTGACCCCCAGCCCCCTCCTTCACAGTGCTCTGGGTGGTTCAAAGTTCCAAGTGTCCCAGCTTTGGGGGCATCCAAGGGGAAATCACAGAATGATCTAGGCTGGAAAACACCTCTGCAACTGATGATCTCTGAGGTCTTTTCCAACCTAAATAATTCCATGATCCTGGGTGTGCATGCTGCTGTCAGCAGCCTGAAATCAGCAGCTCCATTCAGCTGTGGTCTGAAGCTTCTGCCTCTTGCAGTCTGGTAGGAACCAGCTCATGGCCAATAAATATATGGGGGAGAGGATAACAGTGAGATGGCAAGCAGCACAAACTTTGTTATTTAGGAAACTGAGGTAACAACAGACAATAACAGTAATAACACAACCACAGAGAGATGTCAGAGGCAGTGACTTGCAGCAGTTTCATCCTGTCCAAGGGAGTTTCTGTGCTGGAAACAAGGGCATCATCTGGTCCAAACTACTTCTGACAGAGAACAGTGATGTATGACTACAGTGTACCAGCTAACACTCATCTAGTTCACCTCAGAGAAAGCAAAACCAAAAAGGATTTTAGGTATTTCCCATGCAGGCTTTTCTAATGAAGACATTGTCACATCTGTCTGTAGACATTAGACAATGTCAACAGGTTTGGTAATTACCTACAGGTCTAAAATATAAAGTCTACAAATTAATTAGACACAGTTCCAAAAATCACAAAGTACAGCTTCGAGGTCGGGCAGTGACTTTGTCACGACTCAACCCAAAAGCTCTTGCCAAAGTACTTGAATGCAAAGACCACTGAGTTTCACCTTCCTGAAGTGTCCTACATCCAGAATGTCTCTTTCTAAAAAGTCTGGCTTGTGAAGAAGTTAATACTAATATTATAAAATTCCAACTCCTCTCTATCTTCCTCCAAGTACAAAAATACCAACATATATTGAGAAACAAAGGACTGACTTTATTCTTCCAGGACTTAAAATCCCAGAAGATTTGACTCCTTATTGTCTCCTTGGCTTCTATTCCAAATACAGTCATTCAAAATTCAAGTATGTTGGGTTTTGCAGTGGGGATAAGCAAATACAGACTTTTTTCCCCTCAAAGCAGTTTCAATGATGCTCCCTTCATACAGATCACGAATGGATACGTTCGTCTCCTTATAAACTGCTGGTGGATGGAGCTACATCTGTTGTCCTCTGGCCAACTGTAACATTATTAAGAACCAAATCAACACAAATCCAAACACTTTCAAGTAGCATAAAATATTAAAAACAACTCATATGGCATCAGACAGCAGCCATAAAAATTTATTTTTAGGGACAAAATCCTCTCATTTAGGAAAACATGACAGATGATGACATTTATTTAATTCCTGTGTATTAAGTTGTGAGGCTAAGTGAACAGAAGCCTGTTTGGGGAACACTCCTGGGCTGGATTTGCAGCCCTGACTAATGCCTAAATACTGGTATTTATGACTGAAAGCTCCAGAAAAATCAAGGTCTTTTGGGGTCTTTGGGAAACTGAATGACATGAGAGGGACACTGTAAGTGGTAAGAGTGTGGAATTTTCAAATATTTTACATGCAATTGAAATTACTTTTGCATTAGAAAACTTTCCAGCAGTAGCTTGTTTCTTAATTTGTTCTATCCTTATTTTCTGTTCATATTTACAAGCAATTCGAAGAGCAACAACAAACCTAGTTAATATTAAGTTTGTGAAACTGGTTAAATACATGAGCCATGTGTGTAGAACATACAGTAATTTAAAATTCAGATGCTTTGGTCTCAGAACCTCCATATGTTAGTCTGGAGTTAGAGATCAATTAACCACAACTCAGAAGTGCTTTGAAGCTCAAAACCCGGCAATGCACAAATCAATATTTCATTTGCAGTCAGTGTAGGAGTTAAAAACGTATCAGAAGCTATGTACAAAGTATATATTATAAACCACAAAATGAAATAAATACCAACATGCACTGCCAACAGCCTGAGCAATTAGAGATGAATATTTCAATGTAATTTCTTTGAATACTTCCTGATTTTTAACAAAAATTTGTGAACAACCAATCCATTTAAGTTAGAAATGGTTTGTGCATATCATTGTTTGCATCATCCAAGACCATGTTTTTCCTGCATATTTCTCTTTCTACCACAAGGAATATTGTAGTACTGGAGAGAGAGGTTTTCTTGTCCTTGGGCTCTTCACATCCCTGACTCCATCCCTCCTTTGAATTTCTGCATTCTTCAAAAATACAGTGGGCAGATCAAAACATGTCCCTGCTTCAAAACATATTTTACGCAATTTTAATGATATGAGAGAACTGTAAAAGAAGAAAATGCAAAGTTACCAGGATTTCCTGAACACACTGTGTGTGACCTCAATTAGCCATCAGATCAGCTACACAGAAAACATGGATGCTTGAAAACATGAAAACCAGGATTAACTGAATTGGGCCAGTTTGCAGAAATTCTACATTGCTGCCATAACAAGCCTGAGAAAAAAATAGTAACTCTGCCACCTCAAAAGCAATCAGCCTTTTGTTCAGTTTCTGTAATCTTCTAGAATTAACTAGAAAAATTTCAGCCCTGAGGTGTCCTTCCTACAAACTGCTTTTCAAATGTCTACAGGTTCACACTCATTTATCTTGAAAAATTGTTTTAATTATTTCAAAATAACAGGAAAAGAGAGGTACATACTAAAGCAGCAAATTTAAACTCCATCTAACTCACCAAAATAACAGAGAAATTGGGGTTTTTTCCAGATGAAAATATTTCACAGTACAGATGCAAACTGAGGAATTAAATGGTTTTTTTTAAAAAATATAGGTGAGAAATTTGAATGAAGCGACTTTGTAGAGCCATCCAGCTGAGTGCAACACTCCTTCCCTACCTCAGTGCATCCACACTCTGCCCACTAAAAATTAGGAAATGCAGAACTTACATCAGAAAAGCATTAGTGCCAATAGAAAAATTAATTCTGTATTAACATATCAGCTGCTTTTTCAATCTGCCATGCTCCCCTGAATGTAACAATCACAAATTTTCTTTGATTCTTAAGTGGGCGTTTCAGTCAGAAAAGCTGAACTGGCATCTTCTGACCCCTATTTCTCACACTCCTGGTATACAGATAATGCAGGAATGGCAGCAACATTCTCTGGACAAATGGATACATGAATACAAAGACCATCAGGACATGAAGTAATTTAAATTAAATTTACAATTTAAGTAATTAAGTAAATTACTGTTTCCCTTATGTCCTTTCTTCTCCTTTATAGGGAGAGACCTGCATTAGCTTATGTCTTTAAAACTAAGTGTTTATATCAAAAGCAACACCAAAACCACTAATTCCTTGTATTAACAATATCAAGATTCAGTGATTTTAATGTGACTCTAACTCTGGATTTACTGTTGAGTTCTTATTTAACCCTTCCCTTCAAAAAGCTGAAGAGTAGCTGGTGAAAGTTTCACACCACATATGTTTGTACAAACACACCCCCAAAGAAAATCTTCCAGGTAGCTTTGGCTTGGCTTCTCTTCAGACCTTATCAAGAGGAGCACTCTGAACTGAAGCCCAGATTTCACCACCAACACCAAATGTTCTGTTCTTCTTTGAATACTTATATGACTACAAGATCTCCTGGAGAAAGTGGGCATTGAATTAAAAACAGTCAGCCAAAAAACTGTTTCACAAAGATACAGAAGTTACAGTTCATTGACCACCTTCATTTAGGGCTACTCCTGTTTAGCATTTAGCATAGAGTAGGAGCACAAGGCTCAAATTGGATGCAAATACAACCTATAACTAGGAAGTTTTTTTTTTAAGGTATCAAAGAAGGATTCACACAGAGCCCCTAACAACACAGAAAAAGGAGGTGCAAATTAATGTCCCGCTTGCTTGGGATTTTTTCCAAACCAAAAATAATTATGCAGAGGTATCTAAGGTAAATTATTCACCATTTTAAGAGTCCAACGCAAATTTATATGTAGAGGGATTTGTAAGAGTCAGCCTCAGTCACATTAAAGGCATAGGAATACAGCCTGAATTGTTCTGTTTAACATAACTAGGATACAATACAGCTTAGACTACCAATAAACTACAAAAAACAATACAGTTCAGACTACCAAAAAAATCCACAAAAAGACCTTCAGAAACAGAAGGAAGTATTATACTCATGGTATTTTTACTACTAGAAAAACTCTACCATCCCTTTTGGATATTGCTCTTAACAGAGATCATTTAGTATAAAAGAATAGGCTGAAGGAAGAATTCAATGATTACAGCTGTTCCAATTCCTTTGGACCTTAAAACCCTCTACAATTCTGTCAAGCTTTTATCATCCTCTCCTGAAAGTTCAGCTGAGTAGACTGATCCTGAAAGAGGGAAATGACAACACAGCCACCTGCTTACAATACACACAAAAATAACCTGGAATGCCAAACTTGGAGTCCTGCTGACAACCGTGACTTTTTATGTGCCCTTTTGCTCTGCACAGTCTAAATCCTAAAATAAGAAGTGACCTTTTTTTTTAATGGGAAACCTGGTTAGCAATTTAAAGCCTGCACCTTCCACAGCACAGCTGGGAGTGGACTGCTAACAATAAATCTTCCACTTGTTAAAGGGCAGCATTTCAGTGGCACCTGGAACAGCTATTAACTCCTGCCAGGTGATCAAGGCCCCCTCTTGGTACAGATTTTATCTCATTTAATGCATTCATTTTCAGGTGCAGTTATAGACTCTTATTACCTCTTTGTGTACTCTTCATCCTCCTTAATAAAAAACAATGCTGCCCAAGTGCATTTGTCTGGACTCTTGACAGGGAATTCAAGTTGTCTGCTTTACTTCTTAACTAGAAAAAAAGAGTACTGATACACAGCTACTGGTCAGAAAGAAATAAAAGGAATCACTTCTCACAGTCATCTATCTACACTCTATGGGCAGTACACAAAAGCATAAAAAATAAACCACTATTGCTACTGAAAATGGATTTAATGAAACTCATGCACATGAAAACACTGCATTGTTTCAAAAACTCAATAGTTGCAAATGAAATTGGCATCTAAGGAATTGTGATGCATCAGAGACTTTATGCAACATCTCAAAAGAAGACAGAATAGCCAAACCACATTATCTACAGGCATCTAGGCATGAAGGGGGGTCAGGTTGATTTAAAAGGTTTTACACAGGGCATTCACATATAACTGATGTGTCTTAGAAACACATGAGAAGGAAAGGAGTCACACCAGAGGTTTCCAACATCATCCCATGATTTTCTACCAGCTTTAAAACTAGGAAAGAAAAACCAACCCTGCATAAACAAAATAAGAATACAGGCAAGACAGTAATATCAGAAAAAAGTGAACAAGGACTGTTGGCTCAGTTGGTCAGGGCTTGATGCTGATAAAACCAAAGTTGTGGGTTTGATCCTTCTATGGGCCATTCACTTTAGAGCTGGAATCAATGATCATTGTGGATTTCTTCAAACTCAGAATATTTTGTGATTCTATTGAGACCACTGAGATAAGGGGGAAAAGAAATCAAAAAGCAGTGTTATGTGTACAGGGTGTGCCAAAAATGAGGGAGACAAGTAATGGTTTCACTTTGTACAGTGATAAGGGCCGGGCTGAAACACCAGGCGTGAAATTCCCTGCCTCCCAGGCACTGCTAATTAAAACACATTTCAGGAAGTGCACTTGAGCCCACTTCCCTCCAGAGGAAGTTCTCCATGAATGTCTGCCAGGAAGTAACCCAGATCCTTCCCTTACCACAGCACACACAAACTGACCTTGGCAACCCCTGGGCTGGCCCTTGCTGGTCCTGCTGCCTATCAAGCTGGCCTTGTCCCCAAATATTTTATAACATGTCAGTACATTTCTATCCCCTAATACTCTTCTTGTAAGGACACTCATTACAACCTGCCCCACAGCACACCAGTAACAAACACTGCCATAAAACAGAACAGGAAGTCTGAAAAGCTTCACTCCTTTTTTAAGGTAAAAATGGAAATTTTCAAGCCTTGAAAAGATTTGAATCCATCTGGTTTTAATTTCGGTCTTCTTTTGTTTTCAGAGAGTTCTCTTCAGGTTTTCTTCTTACACCACCAAAGAATACTTGGACATGCAAGGTTGATGAAACCTGGACATACTGCAAATTTAAGAAATCCTTCACCTAGCAGTGAGGAGCACATTATCATAGATTATTTTGTGTAAGAATGGTCTTGTTCAAAGATTCTGAATATCCTGCTGCTTTTACAAACTTTCCTAGGCCAGCATTAAACATTTTTGTGCATTTACTACAGCAAACAACAGTCAGTGCAGACCTTAACCCATTAACCAAGATGCAGGATCAAAGGTCAGTTATAAATTACCACTGAGCAGGCTAAGTGTTCTCAAAGAAGCAGAGCTACAAACTTTACCTCAAATAATAACTGGAATATCATTACTCAGATCTGCCATTTAAACAGCCAGCAAGGGAGCAGCAGCAGCACTGCATGGCTATCCCTGGCATCATCAGAATGTGCTGCTGCAGGCCCATCCAAGCTGCATTACAAAGCAGTACTATTTACAGAGTCAGACTGTTTTCTGCTTGATGTTTCCCTATTCACATTTACCAGAGGGCTAACAACCAAAACAAATATTTTGTTTGGGATACAGAAGACCTTTGGCACCTCCAGAGGGAAAACTCTAAGCTCTACTTCATTCTATCTCAATAATATATTCCAGGATAATCCAGACATGCTGAAGTTTTATTGAACTCCAAAGAGGGATGAGACAATGCAGGACAATACCCCAAACACTGAAATTTATCTCCCCATGTAAGAGACAAAAAGTTGCTCTGGGGACAGGCTGAGGAGTATCAGCTATGCCAAGCACAGGCCAGGACAGAGCTAAGAAAGGCATCAGGCACCACACAGAGTGGTTTGTGTTCTTTCCATCCAAGCTCATTGCTTTGAAGCCCTGGTGGTGCCTGTCAGCACAGACAGAGCACAGAGTCCTTGGAAGGGCCCAGCCTGAGAGAAGAGGATGTTCTGTACTGAACCAGCCCACACGTGAGCCCAGCCTGCCTGGAAGAAGCTGAAGTTTATCACAGCCTTGGGGGCAAAGTAAATCTTTCTGCCATCACTCAGAAGTCCAGAATAACAAACCAGTCAGGAAGCCCAGCAAAATTCCACCTCCAGAAGCCAGGAGGAGCTATAAGCATGTAGGTCTTACTGGCAAGGAAGAACATCAATTAATTAGCTTTACACCTGAGAAAAGAGTAGTTGCTCTTTACACCTTCAAGTGCCAACTGAAATCTTTTCAAACATATTTTATATCAAGAGAAAAGCCCTGAATGTATTAAAACAAAATCACATGCATAACATCCAAAATACACAAGAACCTAGATCTCTGGGAAGCATTTCTAACAGTAAGAGATAAAAAGAAACATCAATTTATCCATCTGCAATACTGTATTTAAACAAGTGTTATGCTGGATAAAACAACACTAGTTTAATTCCACCTGAAATAAAACTATGAAGTTGGAAAGCACCTGAAGTCACTTGCAGTAGAGATAGAATCCAGAGAACATCCTTTGGAAGCTGCTCCTTAGGGGGAAGGACTGGCAACACCTACTGTCAATGGCTGATCAGCACGTTTGAAATCACACAATAAGTACATGCAAAATTACACATTTTTATCTGCACAATGCCTGCACAATACCATGCTCAAACACTGGCCTGAGGAATAAGTCAGAATTTCAAACCTAAATGGAATTGCTGCTCATAATCCCTTCCTATTGTATGATTTGTGTCTTCTGCACTCATTATCTGAGAATCATAGCAGTATTTTCATTGGGAAAGACCTCAAGACCACTGAGTCCAAGCATCAACCCAGCATTGCCAAGGCCACCATTAAACCATGTCACCAAATGTCACATCTGCATATCTTTTGAATATCTCCAGGGATGGGGACTCAAACAGTTCCCTGGCAGCCTGTTCCAATGGTTAACCATCCTTTTGGTGAAGGCATTTTTCCTAATATCCAATCTAAACCTCCCCTGGAACAACTGGAGGCCATCTCCTCTTGTCCTGTCCCTTGTTTCCTGGAAGAAGGGCTCAATCCCCACCTGTCTACAACCTCCTGTCAGGGAGTTGTACAGAGCAGCAAGTTAGAGACCTTCAGGCATTCAGGGACTCTGGACAAAGTCAGCAGAGTCATTTTGTCAAATTTCCTGCTTTTCTTTTATGGCCTTGATACCTGATGAGTTAAATACAGAACTGCAAGTGACTTCAGTGCTGTTCAAATCAGCAAGAGATCTGCTCCAAGTGCCAATTTTAAATGTTACAACAAAAACAGGTGTGTCAGAACCCAGACCCAAAATTGAAACTTTTCATCCTAAGTTCTGTCACTATCCATTAGAAATATTAATAAAACCAGAAGATGAATGGGTGAAGGCAGCACACTACCACAGCACACTTGTAAACTCCACCCTGTAAGAGGAAGGCTTGAATACTGTTGTGAACAGACAAAGTGATTCTATGGAACAAAGTATGTGATCACTTGATAAAAAGAAAAGACTGTCATGGTACAAGTAACAGCTTGACTTTTTGCAATATGAATGAATACAAATGTAACAGTTTATAAAGCAGTTGGAAGAGATGCAGTAATTTTTTGTCATTTCCAGTAGAACTGTTATTGCAGTATTTGCATTTACAATACCACTTTTGAAGAGCAAGCAGCACTAATCCCTTCCTCTTACCAAATCCCCAGCTAGAAATAAAATAAAAATCAGACTTCAGTGTAAACCTGACAAGTCAGAAGTACTTAAAATCTACATTTAAGATTTTTCACTGTTTCTTCTTACTCTACATTGTATTTCACAGCCTGGCTATTCACTGGGTTGGCTTTCTATAAAGTCTTATCTAGGCAGGTACTGCAAGATATTTACCTAACAAACTAATAAATACGTTGTTGTCATGGTTTTACCAGGATATGACTCATTGGAACCATGTATTCCAGGGAGCAAATGGCTTCAGTTCACAAAACATACAAGTGCACTCTTTTGCTTGGGACATCAGAACAGAGCTGTTCCTTTGCAAAGGTCAAACAAAATTAAAGGAAGCATTTAAAACCCCCTGAAATCACAGATCTGATTTGCAGGCCTTTATATATGATAAAATGTTTTGCTCTGACCTCCATGGCCTTGTTTTCTGGATTTCCCACACTATTAGCTTTCCATGTCCAGGAAATATTTTTCAAGTGTCTGGGTTTCCATCTGAATCCTAAGTCAGAATTAACCTGAGGCATAAGGCTACAAATTTTGATTTTAACTGATAAAAATATCACTACTGGTTCCAACTGAAATACTTTGGGTTTTTTCCAACTTCAGTGACAAAAAAGAAGACTACTATTTTTTAAACCATTCAAACTTTCACTTTGGAGTGATGAGAGTAGGTGGAATTCCTTGGAAAAAAACTGACTGCAGAATATAAATAAACATCATCCCATACCAGAAAAGGGAAGGAAGAAATTGGAAAGGAGAAGCAAATATTCACCATAAACTTGAAAACTGAAGTTTAAGAAAGGCTGACAACATTCAGAAGGAAGCTACTGGAAGCTATCCCTACAAATTTAGATGGTCAGGAGATATTAAGTGACCCTCTGGTGATTCATGAAGATGAAAATCCAAATATTATGGACACAAGATCACAGTCTGAAGTCCCATTAGGGGCCTGCTCCATGTGAAATGCAAGCAGCCACATCTCTTTTGTTCTCAAGTGTATCACAGTCCAGGCAAGATCATTAATGACTCTAAACCAGGTGATAAAGTTTTAAATAAGGGTAACCACATCCATAAGTTAGATTCAAAAGTGCTCCTGAACTAGCAGGAGATTTAATTTTGTTACCTGCCAAAGCAATAGAAAAAAAAAAAAAAAATTAATACAGGCTCCCAAACAACTAACCACAGGAAGGTTGTAGAAATGGGGGAAAACCAAACCACAAAGAAAAAATAAGGATCCAACAAGTTATTCTAGCCACACTCAAATGTAAGAGTATTCCAAACATCCATATATATGAGCAGCAATAAAGGCAGAAGTCAGAAATACCAACTACACTGAGAAGTAAAACTGAAATTTTCAAATATAACCATTCACCCTGGAGACTGGGGGGGTCACAAGGAATCAAAAATATGCAGACCAGAAATAAATTCCTATAATACAAAGAATACTGTGGTTGTAACTTCTCTACTCCTGCTTTCAGCTAAACTTCTGCAGATTACATCAAGCGCCCCCACAGCAAAGGTTTTGCTTTGTTGAGACCCATTTCTTCTGTACTACAGAAAAGCAGAACATGAGCACAGAGAATTACCAGCGTTTTGCTCCAAATGGCAGCACATGGGAGTGGTCAGAATTTTCAGCCAAGTGGCTCTGGCAGGTGAGAAAACACCTCCTCCCATGTACAATAAATTAATTGCTGCACAGGTCTGCCCACCTCTGTGCCCTCAGGCTGAATGGAAGGACCACGAACAGGCTGTTAGAGAAAAGCCAATCCCAGGAGGCTCAGGGAAAAATTCTGTTATAACACCCACTGTTTAACAATCAGCATTTTCAACAATAATTACAAGGAAAGAACAATTACAACAACAACCAAAAAAATCTCATCTTGACCTGCTTTACTCAGAATAAAACTCAGTGTGAAATTGAAGTCATTAGCTGTTTTACTTACCCTATGTAGACTTTCCAGCTCTCAGCAGCAGGTACTCAATACAGGATGAAACATGAAATCTGAAACAAATATTTAGAATTCATTAGGGTATTTTCTTAACTAATATCAAGGTAGTCAAACATCCAAAAAACTTCAAAGCCAATTAACTGATACTCATGCTATGAAGACAAGATAACTCCCTAAGGAACCAGCTGCAGTACATATCCTATTTTACAAGTGCAGATTATTTAGCTGGAATTCCTTAGGAAAAGAAAAAAAATAAAACCACCCTAAAATAAAACACAGAAGAAGTTTGTATATGTAGAAGCCAGAGACTTGCATTTGAAGTCAAAACAGACAAGTTGCCTGAAATCCTGTTGGTCCCATGAAAGCGAATTAAAAATTTCCCAAATTATATGGATTAGTTATTTTGAAGAAAGAGGAGGGTTAAAATATCACAAAATGAACCTTTATCACTGATAATATACATTTAACAGCAAAAAGAAGTGAGTGCTGAAAACCATGATGAGTGATTCAAAGCATTAGCAGCATCCAGACCTAGAATTAGAAAGTGTTTCCCTGGAAAATAAAAAGAGTGTGGGAGGAACTAGTGAAAAGCATTTATTTCCTCAGGGTATGTGCATTACAGGGCAGCTGAGCCAGTTCTGAGCCAGCTGAAGTAACAAATACATAAAGATATTGCTCAATACACATGTAATATACAGAAAGTTGTGGGACTGTTTCTTCAAGAAAAGAATTGATCCAAAAGAATTCCACAGACAAGTAATGTAGAGAATTGAGTTTATTACTTTGCTAGTTGTTTTTCTTCTTTCCCTTTCAAACAAATATATACTATAGAGACAAAGACAGTACCAGTAGAAAGTTTTATGTACATAAATCTGGATTTCTAAGAACTGTTTCCCAAACTTTATTCACCTTAGATACTTAATCTTCCACACACACAAAGACCACCAAAAGATTTCCACAAAAATATCTCATGAGTTAAAGTAAGAAAAACTTCAAACATCTGCACAGTTTAAGTTTTCATCTAAGCTGTAATAAACTGGGTGTGGGAGGGAGAAAAGTAAAATACCTGAATTTCAACATGAGAACCAGAAAAGAGTGAAACACACATCCATACCGTGGAGGAAAAAAATCAGCAAGAACTTGAACTGCTTTCATGGTGCCACAGAAGACGAACGGCGCCGCCTCCAAATCCTGATTTTATGGTTAACACAGAATCTGCTATGCCAGGCTGTGCCACCATCTCTGCCAGACTGAGTGGCAAGTGACAGCTTTTCCCAGAATCACTCCTGCTCTGAACATTTTCAGGGAATTAGTCATGATTTGGGACAATTTGTAAAAACACTGATAATTAACACAATGGGAATGATAACATGGCAAGTCTTTATGAAAAGGCAAATTGCTCATTAGGCTGTTTCTCAGACTGAGAAATCCATGCACTTACTGATCTAACTAAAGATGTTTTCTGATAAGGCAAAAGCTACTTTTAATTTCCAATCCAGTAGTAATGACCTTTCCCTGCTCTGGGAAGTTCCATCAGTAGTACCCTTAAAAAACTTGTTAAAATAATTGTCACTGTAATACCATGGGACTTAGATGCAGCATCAAAATAGCACAAAATACTAGAAAAATATTATTTTAATTGCCGAGGCATCAATAATGCAAACACTTCCAGGCATGTTAAATTTTCCACACAAGTTCTCCCACTGATTTTCAATAGAGCCACCCATGTGTGTAAAATTCAGTGTACAAATGCATGGCACTGTGATTTGATTTGATGTTGGAAGGCAGTCCCAGAGGACAGATAAAGGGCCTCTCGTTTGTCCATTAGCTGCTACCAGTAATGCAGTCAGGACAATCCAAACACAGGATCATTCCTTCTCCCTCAGCCTTTTCCAGGCACACCTTCCCAATATTTGTTTTCACAGGCTACTTACTGATCTACTTCATTCATCAATTACTTAGGAAGCAAGTGGTGACAAGAATTCTCCTATGCTAAACTCAAGTCCAACCAGTTGTAACACTTCTTAAAACACCAACTAGTCTCCTCTAATAGGGATAAAATGCTGAAAGCTTCTAAAGTGGTTAAAAGGAGATTAAACTCAAAGAATGGTTTGGGTTGAAGATTTGTGCTTTCATTTTGACTTCTTATTTAAAAAGAATTAAAAATCTATGGATCTTACAAAATGGTTTCTTTAAAATAAAAAAAAAAAAAAGTACATCTGCTCAGGGGGAAAAATTAAAAGGGAGGTAGATTTTTCATAGCTTTTGAAATTTCTCTACCTTTTTCCACATGGGAAAAGTTTTCAGTAAAGTGACAATATTCAAATGTTAGATTTAATACTTTTTGTGGTGGAAAACTATTCCCTTTCAGACTTTTCCCCACCAGCAAGTCACCCACTTGGTCCAGTTTTGCTTCTTTATTTTTTCTTGTTCTGCATTATCTACCCCTGTGATACCTTACTCTCCTCTTAAAATCAACACAGAATTCTACCTATTAGTAATTAAAAGATAACTGACTTGTAGATCTAAATGTTCACATACAAGGCCTGAAAGTTCAAGTTTTGTCCTCCATTGTTATTCCATTCCCTCTCTAAACCTGACAACTCCTTCAAGGACACCACTGAAACATTAGATGATTACCAGTATCCAGGAATAAAAAAAAAAAATCTTAATTTATCTTCCATCATGGAGCTCCTTCCTCACCTTCCTTATGTTTACAGTTACTTTTAAAGCTCTTTGATTGTGCTCTTCAAGAAAACTTGTCTTCTTCACTCTTTTCACACACAAATACCTCTCCTTCCAGTCCCCTTCCCAGATTCTCCACTCCATTTCAACACACAGTGACCTCAAGGACCTCAATCTCCACAAAGCCAAAGATGGACCACTAAAGACCAACATTATGTGTTTCACTTCCCTCTCCTAACTCTGATCTACAGCAACAAAGCAAATGAACAATTTTATGCACTGCAACGTTTCTGTCCTTACAAAACACTTGAATCTGGTCTCTGATGATGCCCCTTTGGCTCTATAGTGAGTCAAAGGAAATCTCCACAAAGATCACAGCAGACAGGAAAGACTTCAAGAGCTCTGTCATAGCAGGGAAAGAACAGGAACAGCAATTGCTGGGCACAAGTAATATCTTCTTTAGCAGAGGTGAGACAATTATAGCCAAGTTATCTGCAATGTTATTATTCCTGTAGCTGTACCCTCCTCTATCTTGCACAAACAACTGAATCAAGTGAACTTTGGCAGTCACTGAGCAATCACACACAAATTTCCATCAGTGAACTGTACACTGTCCATGGGGAATTATTCTCCAGCCACTTGTTTTAAGGAGGAAGACAGGGTCTAAGCTGCAATGCTTTAACAAGATAGGAAGTGAAGCATTCCATAGGTCTTTTTTAAAAATGAAGTTTGTATGAACAGATATATTTAGGACAGAAAAAAGTGGGGATGAAGCTGCATCAGGGGGAATTCAGACTGGACATGAGGAAAAGGTTCTTCACAGGAAAGGTGGTCAGTCCCTGGAACAGGCTCCCCAAGGAAGCAGTCATGGCACCAAGCCTTAGCTGGACTCCGTGGTCCTTTTGGGTCCCTTCCAACTTGCACATACATACAACCCTAAATTATTTCACCACTCCCCCACACCTCAAGCAGAGAGGTCAGCAGCACCAAAAACACTGCAGAAGAATAATTACAACACAACCCTGAGTACAATCTATTAACAAAAGACATTGGCCTTCAGGAGAAGCCCCAGAAGAGTCAGGGCAGTTACTGAATTCTAGACTGACTCAAAAGCACTGTTTGCACAGACAGTGCTGTAAGGAATTCATAGTCTTGTTTCAGGATAATTGGCATACAAGTACTTATTTTATCCTACCTTTCCATAGTGGTTTGATCACCAGAAGAATATAGTCCATAAAGCAGAGTCTGGACACCTCGCTGGACCCAAACATAAAACCTAAGCACATCACCCCAAAAGACATCCCCCTATGGCCACTAGCAGCTGCACCACCAGTACTTCTGCAAAAATTTTTAACCAGGTTGGTGTAACTTCATTGGGGAAAGAAGTACAACCTTCAGTAAAATCTCAATTCCATATCATACTAAAACCACACACAAAAAATAAAAAGTCCATATTGACTACCACCTCCTATTCATGTGAGCCATCAGATAAAATCAAGTGAAAAGACAAAGCTTGAACAACATAGAACACAAGCTCAACATAACGCTTCAAACTGCTGTAAGACAGACTCAGTCCAAAAAACTATCATATTTCAAGCAACAGCTGTGCACTAAGTACTCACATTATATGCACATGGGCACCACTCTCCCCCTCCCCACTTCATTTTGACTGTGCTCCAAATCCTTTCTCAAACTCACCACTTTCATCTTGCTTTTCCAAAACTGATCTCAACCCAGCTACCCACAAGGTCTTGGCTTGTTTTTCTACCTCTATCAACTTCAAGAGTAAGTATTCAGAAATGTGTTTTGTGTACATTTATTTTCACAACTTGTGCAGCCCTCACCCTTTTTGTACTTTCACTCTATGATCTCTTCCTTGATATAACATGACCAATGTTCCTACTCCCACCTGAGAACACTGGTGCTCAGTATTATTTCCACAGAGGTACCAAATGCTTTTGAAAGAGAGAACTCGAATGCAATCCCCATTTAACACCAAAAAGCCACACAGATAAACACATTATAGAACTCCAAAATCTATTTCCTAGGAAGGGAAGCTCTGTTCAATACTTTATTCAGATTGTGAAACAGTTTAAAGGTTTCATTTGCCTTTAAGAGAAGAAAAAGCTGATTCAGTTGTAAAATGAAGCCAACATTACACACTCCTGTCTTGAAGAATTCCCTCTCCTCTTCTGATGAAAGCAGAGCAAGGCCCAGCACTGGCTGCTGGTAGCACAGAGGAGCAGTACTGCCACCACAAAGAAACCCCCCTTCACTGAGCTGAACCAGCAGGGGCTGGGAGCCTACGACACAACCGAGCTTCCGCTTCATCTAAATCCCCATCTGAGGATTAATCGTGTGCTGCACACCAGCTTCCCCTAAAGGGGCCTAATCTTCTAAAAAAATTCACTTGGTTGTTTAATAAATTCATGTAGGTAGCAAATTTCCAGAGTACCAAAACTCAATTTCTTATACAAATGAAATACCCAGGAACTCCAGGCAGGAAATGGAACAGAAGTGAATTCAGTGTTACATCCCATTCTTCCTTTTGACTTCACTCTTTGACTAAGCTTTACAGAGGTTCTGACTGATTTTTTTTTTTTTTTCATCCACAACCCAAAAAAAGAGGGACTAAACTCAATCTAATATTCACAAAGACCAAGCCAGAATATTCCCCCCAAAAAGCACATCCCATATACTTTTTTCCCACTATTTGTTTTTACATTTCAGTACTCAAATCGTACTATTAAAATATGTGGGCAAAATAAAAACAGCATTTTTCATCTATGGAAATGGATTGATTTTTCCTGATAATCATTGATTAATATGTATAAAACAATCTCTGTACATGTTCACTAAGGAGTATTGTAACTGCAGTTCTCCTCCTTGGTGGAGATTCCTCCAGCCACCAGTTGAAATCCCAGAATTTACAAAGACAATCCTAAACAAGAAAAACAGTTTTTAGAACTAATTAAATAGGTTTTAATGCAGATGACAAGACAAAGGCTTCCCTTTACTTCCACACCTGTTGGGGGGGTCCTTAAATGACATTTATTTCCCCAGACCACAGCAGGTGACACAAATTCCCACACGCTGCACAAATGCACACTCTTAGCTTCACCTTTTAGCCCAAAGACACCACAAAAACTCAGATGCAGCACTGAAGTGTTAATTTCAACACCTTCTGCCTCTACTTTTTAACCTAGTGATTAAAAAGCTACCAGATCTGTGCATTTATTCTTTCCTAAGGATCATCTCAAATGCAGGCTGCTCCATGAATCCCAGTTTTCAGCAGCAGCTGTACAGGTACAGCCAGGCAGGATTACGTTTTGTCTTCACACACATTTCCAGTAAAGATTACTTAATTTTGCTTCCCAATCTCAGCAGCAATTTGTTCCTTCCATGGCAAAACGCTGAGAAACATTCTGACTTGCTTTAAAACAGATTCACGTAACTTATGATTAAGACAAAGCCTTGTGGTAAAACATCAAATACAAATTATCATACTAAAGAGAGAAAGACTGACAGAAAAAGAAAAGAGTCAAGAGAAGTTCCTATTATTCTGAAAACAAAGCTCATCTTACTAGTATATAATATATTGTAATTAATTAAAGGGCAGTACTAAAAGATATAAGAAAAGTCATCCTAAAGCCCCTTTATCAACTTGCTTGTACAGTTGAAAAGTCTTGCATGTTTTCCTCCTTGAAACTGGATAAAATAGCAGCTGAACTAATTGCTGTAATATCAGTGACTAGTTGACAATGCTGTTTTCTAAGTGCTATGTAGGTAACATGTGCAGAAGAACATGACAGTTTCATTTACAGAAAAGTTCTCCCCACGACCTTTCCAGCCTTCCACAAAGGGAACACAACCTGCTTTACCTGGGACAGATTCACATCAAAGCTGCACACAGTCCCAGGCAACTGCAGAGACAACAGAGAGCACACGAGCTCAGAGAGAACTCTCAGCTGCTGGGGTTACTGTCAGCAACCTTTTGATTATCACCATAATCCTGCAAATAACCAACCCACATTCTTTACCTGTTCTCATCACTAAAATCAGTGCTGGACAGAATTCAAGAGGTCACCTTGACAAGCTGCCACTCCTAAGGAAGGAATGAACAGCATCCCCTTTCTGACAGATGTCCCATTTGTTCTTGAAGACTGTCAGGGATGAGTACCCTCCCTAATCTATTCCAGTGGTTTGTGATTCTTGGAATTAGAAGTCTTCCTCCCCATGTAGCAACCCAAGTCTTTGGTCTGATTATTTAAGTCAACTAATTCTCATTTTAGTCCCTGTAATCCTTTATCATCTTTATCCTCATAGTAGCCTAAGGCATGGGAATAATTTAACTTCTTATCTCTTGTTAAGTCTTAACATATTAATTTGTTCAGTTCTTGGATGTCATATTCTCAGGCATCTGCTACTAAAAGCATCCAAAAAAGAAAATACTTTCTTGATGTCCAGTGCTCAAAACCAAACAGAATTCTAATGAAATCCTACCTGTGTTGAATCCAGCAGAAAAAATTATTTATCCCCTTGCTACACCACAGCAGAACATTTCTTTACCTGCACCAGCAGAACAAGGTTAATCACAGACTGAACACCTATCAATCAATAACCTGCACACCCCAGTTCACTCAGCTCTTGCAGGAGTTTAAAAGTATATTTTGAGCAGAACACTTGAACAACAAAATTCAAAATGCACTGAACACTGAGTAGTAACAGAGGCTGTTGAGCTGAACAAGTGCAGAAAACAGCCAGCTTTGTGATTTATACAAACTGAAGTGGAAATGACAAGATAATTAATAAACTAACTGAAATCTAGAAGTCTCTAGGATACAGTGCTTAAGTCTGAAATAGAAAATGAGAGCTGATAAAAATTCAGAATTACTTCTTTAGCCATTAATTAACAGTGTTCCCATAATGGAGCTGTTAACACCAGAGTAAGAACTGAAACTGTAATTTGTAACATTTGCAAAGAGCTTCACTGAGAGTGAGAGACCAACACATGCCAGCAGTCTGTGAAGGTTTCCTGGGTGAAAACTGGCAATGGAAAAAAAGTTGAAAATGTAACAGTATTAAATAGTTTTTGATACAATTAAAAATGGAACTCAAGCGATTAAAACTTTCCAACTTGTGGTTCATGAATTGGGAGGTACAATTCTATACATATGTTATCTACCAGCCCTTTTTCTGCCATACTTGTACAATGAAGTGTATTTTATTTAGCAAATGCAGTTCTGAGTCAGGCATGATGAGGGGTAACAAGCACACTGACAAAAGTGAATTAACTGCAATGGCCATGCCAAGGTTGATTCCAAGCTGTAAGATAGAATGAACATTTTAAGGTGTAAGATGGCACCTTTAATCAACAACTTGGATCCAACATCACAGTTTCTGCTTCTCCTGGTGATGGGCACTTCAAACTCTCCACAGGAAGCACCTCAGAACTGAGGTGGTTTTGTGCCAGGGTTCACTGTTCTTATATTAAAGGGAAATAAACAACAACACAGCAACTGAATTAATTCTGTCATTGAAAGGAAAAGAAGCCACAAGACAAGAAATAAAATTAATCCAAACTTCTGATACTGTGGCTGTATTAGTGGTCCCCATCTGCCTGCACCACTGGCTGACAAAACCAACATTACTGGGCATGAAGGGTTCTACACAGTGGCAAAAATACAAGAACACCTCTAAGTTCTGGAACTTGGTGGGGGAAAGGGTGAAGAAAAAGGGGTAAGGAATTACACAAGCTGAAGTATGAAGTTCACCTCTTTACAAAAAGTTCCAACAACTGAATGACAAAGGCACCTGTTACACATCCCTTTTGTGCCTAACCTGGGAAATCCTTTATGAATTAACTCTGCCTGTAAAGAGCTTCCACTGCAAGAGCATCAGTAAAGCAGCAAAGAGGATGGAGGAGGAGACTGCTAAAACCTGAGGTACACCCAGGCATAAGAGAACCACAAGAACATTCAGCCCCCAGCAAAAGGAATTTCTGCTTGAAAAGTGTATTAGAAACAGTAGGGGAAAATCTGGTAACCAACTTGGTTGGTTAACCAAAAATAAAAAGGAACTCAGGGGACTCTTTTAAACACTAACTTTATTTTTCTTCTTTCTGTATTAACCTTTAATTGAAAAAAACAGGCAATAAAAATTCCAGCATACTAACCCAGAACAAAGACTGTTTGCCCCTCTGAAGACAGAAAGATTGGAGTTGCCCAGTTAAAAAGAGAAATCAAGAGTAGATACCTATGTGCAAGTAAGAAAATGGTGGCAGATTTTATGTTTTCACACTGCTTTTCATAGAAAAAGAATTTAAAAGATTCCCTGAAATCAGTAAGAGGAAATTCTCTTCTGAAGATCACAGAATTTCTGAATCTCAAAGCTGCAGAGTATTACTGAGAACAAACTTGCCTCAGCATTCATGCTGAACATAAAACCTAAAACAGACAGGATGAAACAGGTATTGATTGATGTAAATCTCCACCACTGGGTGTAACTCAGACACTGGGATTTCTAAGTCTCTTACTAGTACCTTCAATAGAGTAATCTTGCATGCACTGCTAGAAAATTATCTCTTAAATGCTGATGGAGCAGAGACTTTACTGGCTACTGCACATCTCATGGATTATACCACTGAAGATTCCAGGCAGTGCTCAAGGCCTGGGAAAAGAAGTGGATATCTGGTTAAAGAAATGCATTCCCAGATGCAAAACACATCATTTAACTCATTCTGAGCCCCTGCTAAACTAAACTTCTGGTATTGCCTTGACACCTAACTATTTTCAGCAAGAAAACAGGAAAAAGGATAAAAAAAAAAGAAAGGGAAAAAAAAAAATCATCTGCTTCAAATCCTTCCTACAAACTTCAATGGGACTACAGGAAAAATGATCTCTGCTTTCCACAGATACTTTAGAGGCTCAGATAGTCTGCTCCCTCTCTCCTCTTCCAAACCAAAATAAAACAAAAGCAGGAATTGCACGTTTCTGTGTGTGTGTAAACAATGCAAGGCCCAAGCATGGCAGCAGGAAGCAGGAGCAGTTCAGAGTCAGCAGAGCCCTCTGACCCTTCTCACTGCACCAAGCACTGGAACAGACTCAGTTCAGCCACTTCTATCTCTTGTTGCAAAGGCAACAAGTGCTTCATTTAAAGACTCTTTCAGATGTATTGTTCAACAAAGCTGGATCGACAGCAGTGGCTGCAGGACACTGATGCCAAGGTTTTGCTTATACACTTCTGGGCAAAAGGAAGGAAATTAGTCTGGGATCTTGAAATGAGTTAAATTGCAATTCCATGAGCAGGGAAAGAGTCAACATTAGAGGGATTAACTCTAAACTGATCTATACTACACTGTTACCAAGTTGGAACTCTGCAGCAAAATGAAAGAGTTGAGTGCTTGTCAGGTTGCCTTGCCAGAAGGAAAACAATAAGTAATGCTTCCATGCAACAGGAAGCTAACAAAAACTACTTAAAACTTCTTTCATATGCCCATTCTGCACTAAACAAAAACTGAAAAAACCAAAATCAGAGGGCAGGAAAAAAAAAGTCTTGAAGTCACACACAAAAAAGGAAATCCAATCCAGGAGAGTTTTGCCAGTTCAGCCATGGACTGCTGCAGAGCTGAAGAACATTTCAATGCACCCACATTTCAAGCACTGTCAGATTCAGACACAATCAGTTTCTGTGCTTCTCCTGCCACCTCTCAAACTTTTATTCCACACACGATTCACCAAGTCAACTCTAACAACACATCCCTCTGATGTGCTGAAAGGTCTATGAACTGCTGAAATTTGGATGGAGATGCCTGGAAAGCTACCACACACCTGGGTAATCACAGCTGGCTCTCTTGCTTCTGCTTTAATACAAATCCAAAAAAACAGGTCAAGCCACAAAGTTTTTTTGTGCTTTTGGTTGTTTGATGATATTTTTGTGGAGTTTTTTTTTAAATAAAAGCCCTAACACTCAGAAATCTGCCCAAATACAAGATCTGTATCCCAGTATTATGCTGGACAAGCAATAAACTCCTATATTAGGAAGATCATACAGTGGAAAAAACACAACAGTTATATAGGAATGGGATAGGAAACATGAAAATTTAAGCCTACAACCCCAACTCACAGGTTTTTAAACCATCAGCCCCTAAATAACCACTTTCTTCAATAGTTTTTCTTATTAGCCATCAACCAGTGCCTGAATATGGGAGAACAGGACATGAGGAACAAAAGCTTTCAGAAAGATCTACTTGATCATCTCCACAGAAGTCCTTCCTCTCCTACACCCAAAAATCCCCTATTTAAACCCAGATATCTACGTGGATACCACATTTTCCACTTAACTTCCTATTCTTTCATTCTTTCAGCTTCCTGTCTTTGTGACAGACACAATAAACCACATCCATTGAACACTGGTAGAACACACAACTTTCAAGGCTTTTAAGTGGCATTATATACAAATGAAGAGACTCACTTGAAATTGCTCAGAATTTATAAACTCTGCTCTTGCATTAATCTCCATCAAGGTTCTAGGTTTGTTTTTTGTTATTTTTTTTTTCCCCCTCTCCAAACACTTTAGCACATAACTATCCAGCAGAAGTTACCATTCAGGGAGACACAGATGACTGGAGTTCAGGTGCTAAATAAATGCATTTTAAACTGACTTTTAGAGTGTTTCTACATCATTTCCACTCTTATTCCATACAGGAACTCAAAGTGATCTCTCTGTTGCAGTTTTTTAAATTCTGACCTGTAATTAAAACCTCTTCAAAAAACTGAATTAACAGATCCATGTTTTTGGTGGCACTTGAAACTTCTGAATTACATTAACATGACATGAGAAGAAACACACATTTAGTCTGGAAACCACATCTGATGGAGCTAAGTATCAGTCACACCAGGAAATATTGGAATATGAATTCCAGTATTAATTACTTTTTAAGCACCTTCTGCCCAGTTACTGACACTTATCCAGAATGTGAAAACACACTTTAGGCAGTAATCTACATAAAATGTAAAGGTACAAAGGTCCAATTTAAGATAAATAAAACCACATAAGTCTGTTCAAGTCTTGTGTGTTTTTATAGAGATTTAACAGCAAAATTACCTATTTATAGTTACCAGTATTCTTCAAAACTACTTTGAGAAGACAAAAGGAACTTTTTCACAGGGAGAAGGAATCTACACAAATCCTAAGAGATGTAAAATGAATGGGAAAAGTTTGTGTTGTTATTATGAATTATATAAAAATAAAGATCATACTACCACACACAGCAGTACCTACCAGGGGAAAAAAAATAATTTTGTTATACAAAATAAATACAATGGCAATAAATATATTCTTGAGTCTTAGTTACACTCCTAGTGGACAAAAAAACAACCCACCACATTCATAGATGCATTAAAAACACCAGAACACAATTTCCTAAACCATCAAATCCACCTTTAGTACTAATTAATCTCTATCAAACAGTCCTGCTTTTCTGTCCTCCTATCATCCTCCCCAAAATATCTATTAGCTTGGTGGAGATCATAATCCTGAGATTCCCCATTCAATCATTACTCAAATGGTAAATCATTATATTACCAAAAAAATAAAAAAAAACAAAAAAAAAGCCCTTTCCACAACTGGTAACACACTTGGAAGCAAAGTCACATCACTAGGTATCTTGAAAGAATTTTTACAGCTATTTCAGCAAATTATGCATTCAAGACATGAGTGGTATTCTAAGAATATTCCCTTCTGGATGAAGTATTCCAATAGGCTACTAGTTGATTGCTGTGTCACTACATATGCTTAGTACCTTTAATAACCAAGGCTGAGGCCAAAAACAGCACAGAACTTTTGACAAATAAGCACTATGTCATTCTCCTCTCATGTATACATTTTAACCTTCCTGCAAAACAAAAGGTCAACCAGCACAAACATCAATCCCAGCCATGTTCCACAAAAACTGGATAAGGCATAATAGCACAAAAGATAAATTAATTTCAGGACTGTTTTTCTCTTGTTGAGTTGCCTGTGGAGTTTTACAGTCCTGTGAGAGATTATCTGTCCAGCAATCAGTGTCTCCTCCCTTTTTGTTCTGTTAATAGGATCCCAGATTTTAGGTCCATTAAATTTCCTACATGGAGTGATCTCAAAGATACACACACACACATTCTGTACAGAATCTCAGCCACAAACCCTGCTTTAAGAAACCCAAGGGCTGTGTTCCCCATCCACAAACCACACAGGTAAAGGTGTTCCCACAAAGGGGGCAGGGTAACAGCTTGATTTCAGGAATAACAAAAAAAGGCCAGGTGGAGAAAGGAAGTGGTGCAATTTTGGACATGGACAACATCAGTGAGATAACCAACTGTTCCAAATAACTGTGTAACATTCAATATTTTCTGGCCCCATTCCAGTTTCACTCCTGACCTCACCTAGGTTTAACAGAACCAGGGACTATAAAGGCAGATTAGCTTCGAGGAATGTAGGACTTTTCCAATTAATCCAGGAGGGGGAAAAAAAATACATCAAACAACCTAATGCCAAAGGAGTGTGAATTTTAAAGGGACATTGCAACACCACTTCACTCTTACACTAACATTTGCATTAAATACTTCAGTATGAATTCCCAAATGTTTCTCTTTCCAAGTCAACTTTTTGTTTTATGTCTTTATGACAGCACTGCTCTTATCCCAGTGAAAGTGCCAGAAACTGGGCTCCAGGCTGAGGCTGCTCCAGGGGCAGGGCCTGCAGGGTACCCTGGAACAGGACTGACTGCGAGGCAGCTAACACTGAAACAACACAGAAACAACACAGCCGACACTGTTCCAGCCAGGAAACAACAGAAAAAGAACGGGAAATCAAAGGGTAAAGTCTACCCCTTGTCCCAAAAAAGCATCACCGGAGCACAGGAGGTGTGGGAAGAGCATAGATGTGAGAACTGCCCATGTACAGCCTATGTTTCACAATTAGTAGCGGGGATTTGAGGAGAACGATTCTCTGTTACAGCTGCAATTCTCGCTGTACTCCAAAACCAGGTTCACAACCGGAAAACGAAAATACATCCTATTTCTCCAAGAAGTGCAAAGGCTCCTCCGTGCGATCCAACTTGTGCGGCAGCAGCGGGCCGGCAGGAGCCGCGCTCAGGGGACGCCGCGCTCAGGGGACGCCGCTCCCGTCCCCGCTGCAGCCGCCGGGGGCCGGCCCCGGGTGAAGGCACCGGAGCGCTGCCCCGATCCTCTTTGGATCACACGGTCCCAGCGAGCGCAGCACCAGAACGAACCAAAAATAAACCCGCACACACCTCAAAAAAGCCCCAAACCCTAAAGAGAAGAAACCTCAACCGCTTCCCCTGCGCTCCCGCTCCAAGCGGCAGCCACGGATTTACGCGCTCGCCCGAGGAGGGGAAGGGGCAAAGCCAGGCGCTCCGGCTCCGGCAGCGAGGGGACACCTCCTCCTCCTCCCTTCCCTTTCCCTTTGTTTACTTTACGGACCGTCCCGCTCCACCTCGCCGCCTCCCGACACATCCGGTGGGACCGGCCGGGGCTGCGGGGCGGGCAGGGCGCAGGGGGCGGCCGGATCCCCCGGGGTGGGGGACGGGGCAGGCGGGGCACCAGATGACCTCTCCCCGCAGCCTCCTCCTCTTCCATCCCTTTCCCATCCCGCCCTCCCGGCGAGGGAAGCGGCTGTGCCCGAAGAGACCCCCAGCCCACCGCGCGGTGCCTCCTGCGCCCCGGTGTCCGCGGCAGCCCCTCCCCGGGGACACAGGAACGGGCGGCACCAGGGACGATCCTCCCTTCCCTGCGGAGCCGCTGCCGCTCCCCAAGCCGGGGGCTGGGGCGGGGGACACGGAAGGAGACGCCGCTGCCCCCCGACACCCCCTCCCCGTGATGTAAATCGGGGCCGCTTCGCCCGCCCCCTCCCCGGGCAGCGCTCGCCGCCGGCACTCACCGCGCTGGGGGCACGGCCGCCTCCGGCGCCACGGCCAAGAGGAGAAGCCGCGGTGAAGGAGGAGGAGGAGGAGGACGAAGAGGAGGAGAAGGCTCCGGAGGGTCTGCGCGGGCAGTGCCGCCTCCCTCCTCCTGCCCTCCCTCCCTCCGTCCCTCTCTCCCCGCCCTCCCGGCGCGCTGCACCATGGGATGCGCCGTTCCCCCCCCAACATGGCTGTGGGGGGGTCACGGTGCCGCCCCTCAGGGAGCGAGGCGGGGGAGGTGGGGAAGGCGCGTCCCGTCCCCGCGCCCGCCCCAAGGGCTCTCCTCTTCTCTCTCCCGCCCTGCTTCTTTCCTTCCCCGAGGCAGCGCGGATCCTGACGGGATCTGGCGGATTTGCTGAGGAGGAGGCGAAGTTTAACCCCTTGTCCTCGCTCAGTGGCAGCGGCTGGCACAGTTCTCTTGTTCCAACGCTGGGATGTTCCAGTTGTGGAGTCTCCCTCCCTGGAGGTGTCCCAGGGTATCCCAGGTCCTGTGCCTGTGCTTGGGCAGGGGGTCGGGCCGGATGGCTCTGGGCAGAGCCTGGTGCTCATAAGGCCAAGGTTGAGGGGTCCGTCCCTGTCTGGGCCATTCCAAGTTGAACTCGGTGATCCTTGTTCTCCCCTTCCAACTCAGAATATTCTGTGTTCTCTGACCCACTGTGGTAACTTCCAACCTTACCCACTCTGTGGTTATGTGATTCTATGATAATCTCTTTCAAGGAAATATTTGGAATTTACTTTAAAATTACCACCACACTTGAGTGCTCATCAGTGATTGTGTATATTTAGTAACATAAGCCTGAAATCACAGGATCATGGAATGAAAAAGGTTGGAATGCACCACAGTGGGGTCTTCTGGTCCAACCTCCCTGCTCAGGGCACAGGCACAGGATTGTGTCCTGGCAGTTCTGGAATATCTCCAGTGAAAGAGACTCCAAACCCTCTGTGGGCAATGGTGGAACTTCCTGGGATCAGCTCCTGCCTGTTCCTCCTGTCCCACTGCTGGCACCAGGAGCAGAGACTGGTCCCTGCTCTGACCCTCCCTGCAGACACAAACAGGGATGAGATTCCCTCTGAGTCGTATCTTCTCAAGGCTGAACAGCCCCAGCTCCCTCAGCTTATCCTTGTAAGAGAGATGTTCCAGTCCCTTCATCCTCTCTGCTGAACCCACTCCAGGAGCTCCATGTCTTGTACTGAGGAGCCCAAAGATGGACATTCCAGGTGAAACGTGGGGGTTGGCCACTTCTCCCATGGAACCAGTGACAGGACAAAAGGAAATGGCCTCAAGCTGCACCAAGAGAGGTTCATGTTGGATATCAGGAAGAATTTTTTCTTGGGAACGGTTGTCAAGCATTGGAAGAAGCTGCCCATGGGTTTATCCCTGGAGGTATTCAAGAAATGACTGGAGGTGGCACTCGGTGCTGTGGTTTAGTTGACATGATTGTGTTTGCTCAAAGGTTGGGCTTGATGATTTTGGAGGTCTTTTTCAACCTTAATGATTCTGTAATTCTGGGAAAGAGCAGTTTTTCTATCTCTTCCTTATCTCTCATGGCACTTGAACTCATTTTTTGCTGAGATAGTTTACTGGATAGTTTACTTCAGGGTAAGACAAGTCCCATTCTTAAACTTACCTACATTTCTTAGTTTACCATAAGGAAACTTGAGGGGGATGTGGAACGAGGAGGGACCTAGATTGTAAACACAGTTTTTCAGGTGAATCCCACCCAAAATGTCCCAAGCCCCTCCAGGAGCCAATCCATTAGGTAAGCTCTGAGCATGATACAAATGCACCATATAAAAATGATTCCTACAAAGTCTCCTTTAAACAGCAGTCCAGTATTCCCATCCATGTTCTGCAGAAGTGCTGGGACATAACCAGAAGGCTGTTGGATATCCTGGAGACAGGATACCAAATACACTGCACCCTTTTAGTGAAGCTGGATCACTATGCAGAAATGAAGGAAGGAAGGAGGAAGGGAAGAATTATTTCAGTTATTTTGTAATTATTAGTCTTCTGATGCCAGAAAGTTGGGAGGCATCAATAAAGATGATGTTCATGGTAATACACAGGAAAAATCAAAATGCCTCTGAGGAATGGAATGGTAAAAATGGAAGGAAATGACTGAAAAAGGAGTGTGTGTTCTGATTAATATACAGAGAAGGGGTGGTATAATTATTGGAAACAGAAAATGAAAGGGAAAATGGAGCTTCATAAATTTTTATGATACAGTTGTTATCAACAGCACGGAATTGCACTAAATGACCCTTCCCAGCATTTAATCCCAATTACTGATCATTTCTCCTCTGTCTCTGCTTTCACCCAAAGATGTCAGAGTGCTGTAGCTTCTGAGCAAACTTGTGAAGAAGATAGTTATCCCCATTTTTCACACTGGAAAGCTAAAACAGTATTTGAGTTGCCAAAAGCACAAATAATTCACTGGATGAACAGGCCTAAAAGCAAACTGCTCCTCCCCAGGGCTGTATCCTGTGCATTCAAGACAGCAGCAGTACCTACTTTGTCATGCATTGTATGTCTAATTGATTTCATACAAAGGTTTAATAAACATTCTTCATTTAGGCATTTTTTCAAATGTCCTTGCTTTAATAAATAGTTATTATTCCTGTATTTTTAGAACTTTATGCTCTGCAGGTTCTCTGAACAATGTCAGTGTACCAATTCTCTCCAATTTACAGGTGGAAAAACTATTAAAGAGTTATTTAGGTGATTTATGGAGGAGAGAGAATAAATCCAGAGCAGTGGTAGAGCTATGAATCTGATTCTTACATTCTGTTCTATCTTCTAATACTTTCACTTTTTCATATGGAAAACAGGGATGTTGTCTGAAGTCCCTGGGAGATTTTCCATTGGTTCTAATGGAATGAAGGCAAGCCCAAAATAATCTATCAAATTGATGGTGTGTAGTAAAACCTGAACATTCTGTTTCAGGTCCTGGTGGCAGGTTTTTGGTTTTTTTTTTATTTCTTGTTGCATTCCTTCATCAGAAAATTGCATGTAAAAGCAGAAGCCTTCAGCAATGTACTGACTTTGATAAAAATGGGAGGGAATCTCCCTTATGTTACAGAATCCAGGTTTTGGTCAAATGTAGAGAAAGCTCCATAAAAGCTGATGATTTGAGCTCTCAGCTGGGAGAGGGGAGCTATGGTGATGTCCAGTGGAAAGTTTCTTCATTAATAATCTCAGCTGAAACTCATGAGGTATGAGCAGTCAGGGTTTCTGTCAGCACTACAAAGGCCCCTACGTACAAATCTCTGCCATTTTCCATCCTCCAGCTTTAGGGCATCATCCAAACTAATTGCTTATGAGAAAGGTACTTCGAGTAGCTTTTCCTTCCCTTTTCCCTTCCCTTCCCTTTTCCCTTCCCTTCCCTCCCCTTCCCTTCCCTTCCCTTCCCAATTAAGTGAGGCAGAGCCCTGGTAATTAGCCCAAATCTTTACTTAGCTAAACCTTCATAAGTTGTGACTTGCTCTTTTGTCTTCTGAGATCCTTGTTTTCTTCTGATTCTTGAGAACTTGTGGGAAAATGTAAAATTATTTTCTTGCCTGCTCTGTCTACACAGAGGTTGTTGGTAGGTAGAAAAGACAACTGTCCCCTATAATTTATTATGGAATGATTAATATGGAGGGAAGACATTTAGTTTAATACTACTGGTATTATTTGAGCAGTCCATGCCATTACCTCATTTAATTTACAGGGCTTATTAAACCTAGTATAAACAAAAAGGTAGGAAATTTCATTATAGTGTAGCATGTATTGTCTTTCCTTCTATTAAGTGACAGAGCTGGGGGTAATGGCTCTGAAGAGAACGAGTTCTTTCCGGTGTTTGGGAGCACAGCTGCAGCCAGGCATCCTCCACTTTCCTGCAGGATGGTAAATATTCATTAAAGGAACCAGAATGAGCAGGTAAATCTGAACTGCAGGGCTATTTCAAGCTGTGCTGATGAAATAAGGATTTGGGGAAAAAAAAAAAGGAGAAAATGGCAAGATGCTAAATATTCCACATAATAACATCCTTCATTGTAAGAGGATTTATTTTTTTTTTAAATCACCTAAATCAACCTCAGATGGAGAAGTCAACTGCATATGTAAGGAGTCTACATATTACTCTGGCATTGGTGAAGGAAAAGTACATAGTAAATACTATTAAAGGCACCAAAATGTGACTGTTTATACATCTCTGCTTCTTTTTGGATTAAAAAAAAGAAAAAGATTAAGTATTATATCAGCATTTCTGGGCAGTGCCTGGAGTAGGAGCTGAATGGAAAGTCACCAATGGAGGTTTTTCTAATTTATTAAATAAAACAAAATACAAAGAAATTCTTAAGAAAAGCACCAAGGGAAACTGGCAAACCCACACAGGATCAGGAAGGAAATTTCAGGTAAAAAATCTGTGTGAAAAAAACAAATCAGCAGCTGGGGGACCCACTTGATGAGTTGCTGTTATTAACTAAGACCTCCAAAGCAAATGTTAATGTGTTAATTAGAGGCAGGGTAATAACCTCCTAGATTTCCCAGTGGGAAACAAAACAAAACAAAAACAAGACAATTTCTGTTCTGGATTTAACTGGCTGAAACCAAACATGGCATGAAGGGGAATCCTCCCAGTACTGAGTCTGCATTTTCTGATGTGGGTTTGCAGCATCACTGCCCCAGTGGTACTGTACAACACTTACCTGACCCTGCAGCATGACCAGCTGCACTCATGGGACCCAGGAGTTCATTTATCTTTCTAGAAAATCAAACTAAATCCCTCTCCTGACTGGTAGCTTTGATTTCTGAAAAAAAAAAAAAGGGAAAGATCCCATATTGGCTTAGTGAGGCTGGTTCCAAGGAAGGAATGAAGTCAGGACCCTCTCAGGTGAAGCCCTGGTGCAAAGGCAAGGGAAGTAAAATCCATGATCTGTCCTGAAGAGTCAAACTTCCCATCACAGTCTTGTCTTTGCATTTTATTTTGGCCTCCAAGACTGAAGTCAACTTCTTGGTTTTTTTTTTTCTCTCCCAACCAAACCTCAGGCAAACCTGATGCTGAGCCAAATCAAACCATGTATTTTAAAACTCTATTCTCTTGAGACCCAGAAGCACGAAGGAATGGAGGTCTTAAGGATATTTAGAAACATGTGAATTCTTTGACTCGTGTTCTGCTGCTTTCTATAATTTTGCTGCCTTGAGCTGTGGTGCCCATTGTTCCCAGGAAGGCTCAGGAGGGAAGAAGGGTGTTCAGGACTGTGTCCAGTCAGTGGAGCACACTCCTGGGACAGCCAGGATTGGAGCCCCAGGGCTTACATTCCAGGATTGCACATGGTGGCTTTCCCAGTAAAGACACAGCCTTTCAGCTCCTTCAGTTCTGAGCCAACCCCAGATCCTTTTATGTTTACTTATTTAAATTGCTATCAAAAACTCTTTTTTTAAAAATATATTTTGTCTTTATGCTGTCCTGGTTCTTTGTCATTAAAACATCAAGTCAGTTTTCTACAGGAGCTGTGACAGTTGCATCATATTCTGTTCTCTATCAAATCCCTCCCCAAATCCCTCCAGCTGTTCTGGAAGCTTACACTTTTCCTAGAGCCCCTTGATGTTTCAAATGTGTGCAATGTTTTGATCAAAGGGGTTCTTGTACTTAATGCAAATTTCAGCACACATACAGCAGTTGGATGTGAGTGTGTGGATCCAATCCTCCCATCTCCACTGGGCCCCTGGGACACCAATCCAGCGAGCAAGGAGGGCAGGGATGACTGGTGCAGAACACTTCTGCTTCTTTATTTTTTAAGCCTATGTTAAGCTTTCTCCATATATGATAATTTTAGCTAATATTCTGAATGGCCATCATCTAAAAGGTTACAATGACCACACCTGAGGAAATCTGTGCTTTTTTTCTCTCACATTTTTTCTGACATCTGAGCAAACAGCATAATGAAATTTCTGCAATTCTTTTGGACACTTCAAGTGATATTTTAGATACCAGACAATAATTTTCTGAAAATGTGTTTTCAAACACAGACCCAAGTACAGTAAGTAGAGAGACTGTTTTCTGTGGGAATTAGGGGCCATTACTGATCAACCTCACACTTAGTGAATGATTTGGAATGTATATGAATATTGATCCTTACAATGTTTTCTTTCTGTGCTACCTACAAATTTCTTTGTCAGTTTGAAGCCAGTCCCACTTGTTCCTCTTGGAAAAAGCACCTCTCCAGCTCTTAGGGGTGAGTGTTCCTGTCCTCTATCCTGTTTCACAGAAAATCCTCATGCATTTTGGTAAAAAGAGTCACCCTAAGTTACAGGAGAGATGCTGCTGACCTGTGTGAGTTCATTTTGCAATGGCTGCAAAGAGTCCCTGCTGTCCACATGAAATCATTTCTTGGGAACCTCTGAAACAGTGACCTCATAAATTTAAGTCAGCCAGGACGTAGAAAGATTTCTCATTCCTCTAATTTGTTCATCCTGTGCTCCTTTGACAGCTGGAATAAAAATGGAATAAAAGAGCATTGTAATTTTCTTGAGCTCTTCAGTTGCCTAATTAAAAATTGATCATTTATTCTCATTTAGGATTCTGCAGAAAAAGGGTGCTGCTCTTGCATTAAAACAAAGTTTTTCAAGAGAGTCTCTAGACCAGATAAAGTATGGAGTTAAAAACCATGGCAGGTGTGTTTAGAAGACATAGTTTTCCATGTTACACACAATTCTTTCCTGGTTCTCTCAGTACAGGCACAACAATTTCCCAAGGTGTTCTGTGAAGTGCCTTTGTGTCTGACTGCCTCAATACCTCACCTGAGTTTATTTACTTTGTAGGAAGAGTATTGCACACCAAAAAAAGGTGAGAGAGAAGACCTGTGGTTTGACTTAAAATCACAGACTCATAGAATGTTTAGGTTTGGAAGGGACCTGGAAAATTATCTCATCCTGCCAGGTGCATTTCAGTTTGCACTGAAATTTTGCTCGTTGGGGCAATCTAACATTCTTGCATCAACATCACCATTAGGCATAGAAAAATGAATTGATAGCAGGTGTATCTTCTATAATACAGTTTTTAATCAGAATTTGTTCTTGAAATGTTTCTTTCTATCTGTTCTTGAAATGTTACCTTCTTTAGAAACATGGTTTTTACACATCACAATATTAACTTTGTAAGGGTATTACTTCTCTAAAATCCTATACAGAATTTTAACTGCCACATTGTTTGCAAGTCAGAACCAGTGTTAGTTCTTTTTATCTGCTCTGAACTTAATGTAAATTTTTATGTCATTCAGTGTTTGATGCCTCAGGTTCTAGTCCATAAAAGTGGCATAGCAATGTGATCCTATGGGAAGATACCAGGGGTTACAATTAGGAGAGGTTCAGAAAAAAGGTTGAAGCTGCTGAACACTGAAAACAAAGTGTACAAGCCAGAATTTTTCTCTTTCTTCCTGCAGTTGTTGTTTTCCCAGCCCTCTTATCTGTATCTTAATAAAAACCCTCCTACAGTTTCAGTGAGGGACTGGAGCTGTGTGTAACAGAGAAGCAAAGATTTCCTTACTGTTTTGTTTTGATGTTGCTAGATCAGCTCCTGTGTCAGACTTATAAAAAAATCTGTTTATATTGAGTTAGTTACAGGCTGAGCTGTTTTGTTTGTTTACCAAGCAGGTGCAGCAAGTGTGGAGATTTTTTCATGCTCCTGTTAAGTGTTGTTTTACACTATGATTTAAATCAAATTAATGTGACCAAAATGTAATAAAGAAAAACAGTAAATATGTTACAAAAGATATATAAATATGTAATTAAAAATCCTATTAACACATTAGGCAGATTTCATGCTTAAAATGCAAATTCTTGTCTATAGAGCCATAGAATCATTCATAGAACCATGGAATGGTTTGGGTTGAAAGGTGCCTTCAAGATCATCCAGTTGCAATTCCTCTGCTGTGGGCAGGGACACCTTCCACTATCCCAGGTTTCTCCATCCAACCTGGCACTGAACACTTCCAGAGATGAGGCATCCACAGGCAACTTCTGCCAGGACCTCACTACTCTCTGAATAAAGAATTTCTCCCTAATGTCCAATCTAAACCTGCTCTCTCTCAATTTAAAACTATTCATGGTATAAATTAGTACTCCTCTTTTACAAAAAATTATTCATAAAAATAGTTATTAATTTTCCATTTTCCAGTTGTTGTTGTTTTGATCACAAATGCATGTATTCACTCTTACCATTGGATTTCTCTTTATGAGTTGAAAAGCTTCAAAGCAATTATTTATGTTTTTCTTAGGTAATTGTAGCCCAAAAGAAGTCTAATGAATTTTGTGCACAGGGTTGCTCTCTTACACAAGTTCCTTTAATGTGGTACCTGAGAGATTTAACTGCTGAGCTATTTGAAAGCAATGTGGTTGTAGAAAGGTAGAAGAGTGAATTTTACATACATGACGTTTGGAATTTGGCAGCTTCTGGAATTTCAAGTTTATCTGTAATTTCCCTGCAGTGCAGACTACACCCTTTCTCTGGAGCTGGAGAAGAGTTCTTATTTAGCGATTTTATTTACATCTAGTAGAAATCTGGAGAAATTCCTCAGCACTTGTTCTTCTGTGGGTAGATCCAGTCCCTGCCCCACTTCAGTCAGTCTCTGCCTGAGAAATTCCTCACAGGAAACAAAAATGGAAAAGAACAAATTCAATAGCAATAGGAGTGTTATTTTTAAGCTACCATGCTGAACAATGTCCTCTTAGAAAAATAACACAAATGCATGACTATTGACCACAATAAATGAGGGATTTAGGCTTCTGTTATGTTGCAGCTGTAGTGTAAAGTATTAGAATTACCGGAAAGTCACCTGTGGAATATCTGACATCCTTAAATACAGGCTTGATGATGTTTATTTTTAAGCATATGGAACAACAATCCATCATTATTTTGCTTTTTCACTCTGAATTGAAGTATTTGTCTTGAATTTCAAGAGACAACTTGATACATTCATTCATGAGCTAAAATAAACCGCAGTGAGCCCACAGAGGAAGAGATTCTATAGGAGAATGGCTTTTACTCTGTTAGACTGGCCAAATATTTGCAGCTTTGCAATGACTCATCCATTTTCCTCTCTTCTTCAGCAGAATTTTGGAAGAAAGGACTAAGGAAGGAGCTAATGATACTCTTAGAGTAAAAGAAGATCAAGTAGGTTTTTTGATGCTTAATTTTATCTGAACCAAATCCTTTGTTGCCATAGTGTGGCCACAGAAGTGAGCAGAGCTGCCCCTGTTCATCCTAACTGATGAACAAGCCTTTAATCTTCTGCTTTTATTCATATTTCTTATTTATTTTACATTAAATGCTACTATTTAGCATCCATTATTATTTTTATGCAAGGAAACACTTGCGATTGGGGATGTATCCTGCAGGTTGCAGGTTAAACAGTTCTTTTCTTCCCCTTCCCTTCTTTTCTCCTGCTCCTGCCCTCCTTGGATAGAGCCAGGGTCATTCACTGTGG
This sequence comes from Catharus ustulatus, assembly GCF_009819885.2. NCBI lineage: Eukaryota > Metazoa > Chordata > Aves > Passeriformes > Turdidae > Catharus > Catharus ustulatus. The sequence continues at coordinate 160,415,016 of NC_046221.1, forward strand.
CAGATACATTTCACACTCTTGGGGTTCTCAGGTCTGCAGCTTCTTAATGACACAGTCCTTTGGTACAGAGTATGGAAATGTTAAATCCTCAAAAGTAATAATCAATTACAGTAATCTCATTTCTGGCTTTTCACTCCAGCCCTGTGCACTGTAACAGTGTCAGTAAAGGTGCTTGAGGGACTGGGTTGGGAACTGAGCTATGAAGCTTGTCTGGCAAAAAAACTTTGACCTTATAATATTGTTACATGTAATTAAAAGCTGGATGGTAAGTACCCACAAGTGTGCATATCAGTTGTGTAAACCAGAAGGTAAACCTTGAGGTTTACTTCCATTTATTTCATTTTTATCTTACTCACAGTTAAAGGAATGGACTAATTTCTAATAAAGTTAAGGAATACACACAGAATCACAAATTCACAGAATGGTTTTGTTTAGAATGGATCTTCAGGATCATTCAGATCCAAATTCCCAATGTCCCAGGGGCAGGGACAGCCTGTGTTAAACCAGGTTGCCCAAAGTCCCACCCAACCTGGCATTGAAAATTTCCAGGGCTGGGGCAGCCACAGCTTCTCTGGGCAACCTTTTCTGGTGTCTCAATGTGCTCACAGCGAAGAATTTCTTCCTATATCCTATATCCTATATCCTATATCCTATATCCTATATCCTGTATCCTGTATCCTGTATCCTATGTCCTATATCCTATATCCAATCTAGACCTGCTCTCTCTCAAGCCATTCCTCCTTGTCCTGCCACTCTATGCACTTGTAAATAATCTCTCTCCATCCTTCCTGCATGTACTGAAAGGCCAGAATTGGGTCACCCCAAAGTCTTCTCCAGGCTGAACAATCCCAACTGTCTCAGGCTTTCCTCACAGCAGAGCTGCTCCATCCCTCTGATCATCTCTGTGGCCTCCTCTGGACTGGCTCCAACAGCTCCATGTCCTTCCTGTGCTGAGTCTGGGCTGGATGCAGCTCTGCAGGTGGGGTCTGACCAGAGCAGAACAGAGGGGCAGAATCCCCTCAACTCAGGCCATGCTGCTTTTGATGCAGCCCAGGACACAATTTGCTTTCTGGGTCATATTCACATTGCTGATCCCCTTCTTCATGCATAAAAGAAGAAGCCACACTCAGACCTTTGTGTCCTAGAATGCACCAAGGACAATTGCACACAGGCAATCGAGGCTGTGAGAGTCATTTCCAGAAAGATTTTTTCAGTGCTTTTACCTGCATGTTTCAATAACACCTGCACTACTGTGATGTGTCATCTGGAGAGCTCAAAGCACATTATAGGTTCAGGTTTAGCTAATGGATAGCAGTCACTGAAAGAAGGAAAGATTCCCATCTGCAGGCACATCAGGAGGTACCTGAATGGATAAAACGCCTTGCTCAAGGTCAGAAAAAGAGTTGGTGGCAAAGCTGGAGAACACTGAGAGGTGAATTAATATGTCCTGATGGCAGCCAGCTGCCTTGCTGCAGCTGTGCTCAGAACATTGATCTGATTCTTGTGGATACAAGGGAACTTCTCTAGACAAAGGATCTCACATAAAATCAAACCATTTATCAGCCCTGGAGAGAAGTGAACTGTGAAGTGTTGGGCTGTCACCACTGTAATGCAGGCAGCAATTGCTAGGCACTAAAGTGGTCATGTTTTCACACTCCCTCCTTGATGCATGTTTCCATAAAGCCTTGGTCCTGTGGAAAAACTATTTGCCAGACTCTTAGCTCAGTAAGTACATATTCTGGTCACAGAGTGCTTCAGCCTGCAAACCCTTCACTGCTCATGTTTTTTAAAATGCAGTATTCAAGGACTTTGCATTTTGACTTGCTAGTCATGTTTCTGGAAGCAGAAGCACCTAAATTATAACTCAGTCCCCAAAGGCCTGAAAAGAAATGTAAAGGTTCAACACTCGCAGCACAAGTGGTGCAAAAGGCTGCTTCAGAGGCAACCTACAAACTTGGCAAACTAAGGGTAAATTAAAAACCACTGAGTTAAAAAACTTCAGACAATGTTCTGAAGATATGCTTTAACATTTGGTCAACCCTGTATTGGTCAGGTGGTTGGACTAGATGTTCATTGTTGCCTTCAACTGAAGTATCCTATCCTATTCTATTCTCTTAAAAATTTTTTAAAAATTAAAAACAAAAAAAAACACCAAAAAAAACCCCTCAATCTCAAGGCATGGAGATTATGGTATAAATCCAAACTCTTTTCCACCATCCATCTATTCCCACTGGAGTAATAAAGTAGCAGTAAAGGGAGAGTATAAACCTCAGCAAGGTGCCGTGCACATCTCTGATTCTTCCAGCACTACCTCAGCTGGTGGCATTCAAAGGAGATAACAAAACAAATCAAAGCTGCCTTCCCAGGTGGGTAAATATTAAAACAACTCCAGGAAAGAGAGAGCAGTAATTCACTGCCCACAGCTAGAGCAGAGATACCCCAATCTCCTCTAGCTCCAGGTGAGTCTTCCTGGCAGAGCCAACAAACCCCATCCCATATGAGGTCCCATAGGGGAATGTATCAAAATGAATAAATCATAAAGTCTGGTGAATACTTCAGAGGGTGAAAATTTATTTCCCCTTGGCTGATCCTTGCTTTTATGTCATCTTGAAGTGCCTTTTTTTCCTCATCCTTTCTTACAGAAGACCACAAGTACCTTTGTCTCCCCTGCAGGGACATGAACATATTAAAAGGTCACTGCTAGATAAAAATGAATATGCTTTTGAAAAGAAGCATTTCCCTCAGTTCCCAATCATGCCACAGTAAAGCTGTAATAAAAACCATGCACGCTTTACCTGCATGATTTTATCATTTATCAGAGCATATTGAAAACCAGAGTCATTCTTCTTCCACCAGTCACTTGTTCTTGTTAGTTTTACACTCACTGACACAGTAATAGTGCCAGAGGTTACAAGGAAATACTTAAACACTAATTAACTTGTTAATTCCGTGTGTGGGCAGGCCCCTTGTTCCCTCTGGAGCACAAGTGATTTTCAAGATATTTGTTTGGGATTTCAGGGTGTTTGCATATTGTGTATGGCTCCCTGTGTATGTGCTGGTATGTGTGTGGGATGCCTCTGGCTGTATTTGCCTGCAGCTGAGCCTGCACCACATTCCCCTTGGAACAGGAAACTTTTCCAATATGAAAGTTTAAAACACCCCCAGTCCTATTTTATTTCAGCCACTTTCTTCCATGGAGCTGTGCTATGGTGGCACAATAAATGCTTGTCCCTCTTGGCTGTGGGGTGCTTGGGGAGATCAGTTTTCAGCATCTGTCCAAGAGCAGTTCAGCCTGGAGCAGTCATGCACTGCAGAGGTTTTCCTGTTCCATTTTTCCAACAAAAGTGTGGTGTTGCTAACACAAATCTGATTTTCTCTGGGAGGTGGTTCAGCATGTGGCCAGAATTTGTATGAAGAGTGAATAAATTTTCTTGTGTTTCAATTCTCCCTTCCTATCCAGCTGCCTCTTTGAAAGTCCTGGTCTAGTGGAAGGTGCCCCTGCCTGTGGCAGGGGATTGGAGCTGGAATGTCTTGAAAGTCCCTTCCAGCCCAAACCATCTGATGATTCTGTAAGTCACCTCTGCTATGGGACATCAGAAATGGCTGGGAGAACAATACTGAGACTCTGAACTGAACCTGCATAGAAAATACATCCAGGATGTGTGTCTCTCTGTGTTGCATGAGAAATGTTGACAGAAAGTACATTCTTAATGCAAAAATCATCCCTCAAAACATTAAAAAATGTTGGTATTATGAAAAGATTTTGAAATGTTTTGAGCAAGTGTGGCAATGGCTGTGCCTCAGTAATCCAGTTTATGATGTGGTCCTTCTTGTCCCAAAGCTGCCTGGACAGAGCAGGGGTGAGACACACCTTGTGCAAACCCATTTGTAATGGTTTCTTCTCACCATTAAAAACCAAGGCACTCCAGAGGGAAAAACAGGCCATGGCTTTGTAGCTAGAAATCACAGAGAAGCCAGGGACACTCATGCACAGTTCAGGTGGAATTGCTGCCACTAAACTTTAGGTGCAATATTTTATTTCTTAGTACTGGGGGAAGGACTTTAGGGACAAGAAGGCTTTAGGGACATGGGTGCAAAGAGCTAAAGCTGGGAGAAGTCCCACCCTTTGGGAATAAACCCCATTCCAGCCCCCAGGAATGCTGAGGTAGCATTGAAGGACTTGTTGCTTCACGCCTGCCTGACAAGACACTGGAGGCACGTGAAAATAGCTCAAAGCAGCCCAGCTGCTGTTATCTCCTTCAAGTATCCCCCAGAGCAAGAGTGAGGTGCTGCACGCAGCCACCCGCTCTGCTGCTGCAGCCTCCTGCAGACAACTCACCCAGATGTTTCAAGGTACAGATGTGCCCTTTGCAGAGGAGAAAACACCCACCCATTACTTTTAAGTTACTTTTTCCTTTGATTTGCTTCCTTCTGTGGGATTTGTCATAACACTTCCAAAAGAACCACGTATATAATATGGGTAAAGCTGAGCATTAACCTTAAATGTTTTTTCTCTTCATTATGTTGCCCTTAATAGTGCCCAGTTCCATTCCCCGTGTGCTGAGGGCAGGAATTACCCAGTAAATGTCAGCAGAAGCCAATGTTTAGGCTTTTATTATCACTTGATAAACCCATGTAAACCCCATTAAGGCTGAGAGGAGTTCTGTGAGTGTATCAGAGGAAAAAGGGACCATTTGCTCTCGAGTGCATGTAACTAATTAAAAATTTAAGAGCATATAGCACATAATTGTATTAGACTGTAGGTTAATGCTCCTGAATGAAGAAGGCAGATGAACTGAAATGCTTGTACACAAGGAGAATCCCTGTGCAGTGAGCCCATGTGCTCTCTGTCAATGGCCCCAGTATTTCCTGCTCAGGCTGGCTCCAGGGTTGGGGGCTGATGGAAATGGGCAAATCCCTGGCTGTGACCTTAGTCAGGATCTGCTGGGCAGGAAACAATGCAGGGAAACACAGGACAAGCTTTGAGCTGCTTTCACATCCTCTGCTGAGCTGGTTTGTGCTGTGGTTTTACTCCCTAGGGCAGGCAGCACCAATGTCCTACTCCCACCTTTCACCACAAAACATCCTCTCACAGCCATTGGAGGAGCCCAGGTTTAAGGCAGGCTGCTCTCATGGGAAGATCCCAGTGGCAGCAGAGCCTGAATTCCTGTTGATATCAGTCTCCAGAGCAGTTCCAGAACTGTACCTGCAGGAAGGATGTCACCTCCTACGAGCATGAAGCCATCAGCCACTGCAGTGGTCCAGACAGGATGCTCATGCAGGGCTAACCTGGAGTAGAAAACACAAATCTGTTCCTTCTGCTTCCTATAGAATTGTGTTTCAACACACAGGACTGGTGTGGAGCTGTGTTAATGTAACTGTTAAATAGCCATTCATCTTTGATAAAGACACAGATAATGGAAATTACACAAATCTGTGTCTGTCCCTGCCCAAAGAAAGGCATGTGCAGGACACTTGGATGGAAAACAGCTTCCATGGAGCCGAAAAAGAAGTCCCAGCCTCTGGCACAAAGATGGTAAACACAGTCCCAAGGAAAAGGACCAAAACCTAAATTTTTAAATTTATTATTCTCCAGATCAAGGAAAAGAAACCTCCTAAATTTGTGTAAATAAAGAGAATGGGACCAAAGAAATACCCAACTCTGCTACAGGTTTGACATCTGCCTAGGAAAAACTCACAGGGAATTAAAACCTCATATTTCAGTTAACGTACATTTCTGACAATCATTACATTTTACGGCAAAATCCATGGGCAAGTGCACAGTCACTCTTTTTAATGTGACTATCAGCTTATTCCCATTTCCTCACAATCCTTCTGTGGTTTCAGAAAGCCCCAGCAACAAAAACCCCAACCTTTAAAGTTTCTATCATGTGATTTACACCCCTACAGCCACCGCTGGTTTGAATTTCACATCCATTCTGGAAGTGAAAGTTGAGCTGATTTTTTTTTTTTTTTTTTTTTTTTCTTTTATGATAAAAGAGCAGCCACTGAATTAATAGCAGGTCAGTATGAGATATATTAGAGCGTGGTTTGGCATTTCTGCTGAGAATCTCCTGTCATCTCCACCACCACCCACAGGCACCATAGCAACCACACTGCGGAGGGGCTCCAGCGCACACACTCGAACGTGCTGCTACATGAATGCACTTCTTGTTTTGCCATTGTGATGCTGAATTCATTTCAGCTGCAGTCGCTCCTCCCCTGGTTTTCCCACTGAAGAGAAAATAAACAAACAGCTCCAATTTTGCCCCTTTGGAATGTAGCAGTTGTGTAGGATTCAGCTGAGTGGGCAATTAAGGAAAAAGTCCTCAAATTATATCTTGCACTTGCACAGAAGTTTTTAGCAGTGCCATAAGAAAGTTGTCTTTACAGTCAGCACAAGGTTCAATTAGAAGAAGCAACAATTTCTTGAGAAGTTACTACAGAACAATGCCTGTTTATTCACTAGAGTTTGAATATTTAAGTAGTTCATGCAATTATTCTGAAGTATAACAGCCTGAGTTTCAGCAGAGCTGCCTAAAGCTTGTGCAAGTCAGTAATTTGCTGCAATTAAAAATATGCAGCTTGCAAAATACAGGAACACTGTTTTTAGCACATTCTTATAATGTGTTAAAGACACTTTTAAAGTGTGCTAAAGCATCCAGCTTGTTCTTCAGCACTACTTTCTTCACAGTTTGTTCTCCTATGAAAAGCTACCTCCAACGGTGTGGGCTTTTCTCAGCTACTGTCGTAATCCCACTCTGTTACACCCACTTCCAACTTCTCTATAACCCTGTGTATCACTTCCAGGCATTAATTAATTACGCCAATCCTTGTAGGATTCATTAGTCAAATATTTCATTTAAACACTGCCTTACGTATTGTTCGAGGACAGCCCTAAATCCAAGAACAAATTGTTCCTGTTACATATTCACCGGTTTTGTTTTTTTTTCCTCTCATTGTGCTTCCAGCCATCTCCCAGTAGAGTTGAGAAGAAAACCCCCACACAAAGGGAGGGACTGCACTGCAGGCAGGATCTGCAGCCAGATGGAGTCATCCTGATGTGAACCACCCGTCTGACCTTTGTGTAACTGTCGTGTTTGGCTACTGGCCTTTCAAGTGATGGGATAAGAGGTCTCCAAAAGGGGCAGGTAGGATGAGGGAAATAAATACTGCTGAGATATGGGCTCAGTAAATAACTTATTTTTAATGCCTTTCTCATGTACAGCATTCTAAAGTGTTGCCACTCTCCAGCCTTTCCCCTTTTGCTCAAGATGGACGGTGCAGAATCTTTCCTGGATTTTGGGGAGAAGTGGCACAGCAGTTCTCTGCCTGAGCCTGTGATCTGTGTCTTCTGGTTTAGCTTCTCTCTTGAGAGATCAGATGAAAGCTTTGGGAGTGCTTGTCCTGAGACAGGCTATGCCACCAGATTCACATCTCTCAAACAATGCAACATTTCTTTGGCACTGGGATCAGAACAGAGACAAAAACCACAGAATGAAAACAGAGCTGGAGGATCCCAGCCCCAAATTCTTTGGTCACATTCATGCTGAGAATCTGGTGTGCAACAGGCTCCTGGTCCCTGGCTGAATCAGCTGGGGGAACCTGTCAGAGTGTGCCTTAGCTCTGGTTGGAGCAGGCACCTGGACTCCTCTTTGAGAGAAAGGTCAGTGTGTCCCTGCTAAGGTGGCAGGACATGGCCAAGGTGTGCACCTGGTGTGGGAACTCAGAGCAAGGTTGGTGGCATGGGACATTGGTACTGAATTTCTCCCTGGAGGTTCTTGGATCACTGTCCAGCCACCCCTTTAGCTTTCTCATGATGAGCTAAATGGACCAAGCTCCTTAAATCTCTCCTTGCAAGCCATCTTCCACAGACTTGTGTACATTCTTGTGCCTCTTTCTTGAATTGTCTCCAGCTTTTCAGCCTCCCACTTGTGGATGCAAGAGCAGGGCACAATGGGTTGGCAGTAATTTCAGGAGTCAGGGAATACCCAGACAACATTATCACCCTCTTTTCCCTGGATTTCCTCTGCTTACACATACAAAGATTAGGTCAGTTCATGGACAGCTGATTACTCACCATGACTTGCAACCCTTTTTTGGTCATGACTTTCCAGTGTAGAACCACTGCAGCCCCCACCAGGCAAACATCTTCCTGCTCCAATGTTGTGACTTAACTTGGTTGTACTTGGTTACCTTCAAATTGCCAATTACCTGTTGGTATCAGTGACCTGGTTTCTTTCTTTTGACCATTTTCTCAGCCTTTTTCATCTTAAAAATTTGTTGATAATGATTTAAAGGGTTTTTCCTAAGTTGTTGATAAAATACAATAGTGTAGAGCCAAGAAGTTGTCCCTACGGGATCTGTTCAAACACACACCCACTCTAAGAAAATTTCTCTGGTTATAATAATATTTAAGACCTGAAGTCAGCCAATTCTTAATCCATTTAATGTGTTTCACAGTGGTTTTGTATTGTTTTAGTTACTTCATCAACATTTTGTACTGTTACAAGACAAATTTCTTACAGAAGCCCAACATCAATTCCCTCATCAATCAGACTTAAAATCTAACACAAAACTGAGCTGCATTAAAATTGGGGTCATGGGAGATACGGTGTTAAAATGCCACGTTTGGGTACCAGCAGCAAGGTGGGAACACCAGCACAGTGTTGTAAAAGTTTCTTTGCCCCATGGCCGTGCCCTTGGCGAGGTGAAAAGCTGCTGCAGACAGTGTTGGTGTTTCAGGCTCTCCCTTCACTGAGCAATGTCCTAGGAGTGAGTCTGATTTTGTGGGGCTAGTAACCAGAGAACCTCTTGTTTGTAATTCCATAAAGGATTTGTTAGCTGAAGGTGTTAAAAAAATAATTCTGGCATGTTGGAGGTAACCTCAGCCTTCCATTCAGATATCAACAAAGTGCAGCACCTCAGTGACTTCTCTTGGAGCACTTGGAGCGCAACATGGGTGGAATGAAACTTTGATGGTTGTCCTCTTCCCCCAGGATATTTGGTGTGATTTTTATCAGGGAATTAGGTTAACCAGATTGTCTTTCCTTTTTCCAACTATAGCAGTATCTCACATGAAACACTCTTAATGTATTTGCACTGATAGGAAAGGCAGGAATAGGGTTTAGGTCATGGTACATATTTTAGTGACCTGTAAGTGGTATGGTCAGCAAAAATCCATTCATTTCCTTGGGTGCAAAGAGAGTAATTTTAAAAATTGTCCTTTTCAAAGACACCTTTTGCACCCAGAGAAAGGACCTGTAGAATTTGCTCATCTGCTGCAGGAATGAAATTCAAGTGTTTGCAGCAGCCTTGAATGTCTTGACTTCACATAAAGGTAGACAATGAACAAATTATATATACACACAAAATTAAAATTAAACAATTGTTATCTGGATTTATATTTGAGAATGAACAGGATGCTAATGAGATAATGTCTAGGCATCACATGGTCTCACTTCTTGGCATAAGAATGCATAATCGTGTCTTCCACACTGTCTGTGACTCTAGAGATACCTTTTCAGTATTCCATACCTATTTAATTCTATACATTTATTAGGATTAGATAATTTATAATTTCATTGTTTCTTAGTGTACCTAAATTCTGATTTCATGCTTGTATATGACTTAAATATAAAGTTCCAAAGACCTTGAGAAAGCAGGAAACACTGGCACAGGGAGCTTAACTCAGCAAGGGTGAGACTGTTCCACTGGGAACTGGATCTGCTGCCTAAAACTGAATCATTTGTGGTGAAGCCCAATAACACTTTCAGGTTCAGTTTGATCTCAAATTCCAAGGGTTTTGCAGCATCAGCAGCCAGAACAGAAACCATTAACAGGGATGAAATAGGAAGGCAACATCTCTGCAGCCAGGCTTTGATTCATGCTAATATACAATTAGGGGAGGCTGTGATTGCAGGACCATGTGTCTGACCACATGCAAATCTCACTCCAACCACAGCAGCCACCCAACACAAGGTTGGTAATGGATGATCTGAGTTCTTATCACTTAGAAAACTCTTTGGGGAGGAGTTCATTCATATAAATAATAGAAAAGAAAAGTAAGGTCAGCTCAGAAGGGATGAACAGGAGGATCAGCTGGGCAATGGAGCAAATCCTCTCCAGATGATCTTGCTATACCTGTAGCTCCTGGTGGTGTTCTAAGGGTCCTGCCCTGCTGAGAGCAGGAATCACGAGGGAGAGCTGCATTTTTTTTTTCTCTTCCCCTGATTTCCAGAAAGGATTGAAAAAAGTTGTTGCTTGCTGGTAATCATTAATCACTTTGAAATTCTTGTTCTTGCAGAACTAACTATGCAGTCAGAGCACTGAGAAAACTAAGAGGGGGAAGAAAGTGGTCAGATGGTTTCTAGATGTCTCAAATTTGGGGGTTCCCATATTTCATTTCTGTGATTATTTTGTAGTCTCATAAACTACACTCTTGAGAAGCATTTATTTTTGCATGACCTGCATTTTTCTTTGGACAGTTACATCAAAATATTTAAATTTATTATTCCCCATTCACTTCTTTCTACTCTCTCATCTAGCTGCTGATTCAGTCTGCTTCATTTGAAAACGAATGAATCTACATTTTGCTACCTCAGATAGGGGGAAAATCCCAGTGGCAAAGCCTCAGTGCTCACCATCAGCTCAGAAGCCTCTTGATCGTCACTGGGACAGGCAAGGAGCAGAAAATCCCAATATAAACTGGTGGATGCAAACTAAAGGATACCAGTTGGATGCTGAAGTTTCTTTCTGAATCATTGGCTTTTTACCATCTTTCTATCCCGTGATTCCTCTGTAAAAATGTCACTTAATAGGAGCATGAGGTTTGATTTGCTGATCCCTCTCCAGGCTCCTGAAGACAGATGGATAAACACATGGCTGGTCAGTGATGCTCAGTGATACTGAGAAATGTGCACATTTCAGTCCCACATTTGCTGTCAGAGGGAAGGTGCTGGATCCTCAGGACACAGGCATCTTGAAGACCTTCTTTACCCACCCTTGGGGTGCACTCTTCACTTCCATGTTCAAGTTTAGACTCGCTCTCCAAGGTTTTCAAAGGTTTTAACAGCAAGTTGTGGCAGCTGAATTTTCCTGACACACTCTCAGCTAAAACTGCTGAGTCATCTTTTAAAAGATTCCTTTAGCTGTAATTTTATACATCTTTTATGCACGTTTTTAGCTCCTCCTTTGGGTCTTTGTGCTGGTGTAGAGTTGCAGCAACCAGCAGTTATTTGTGGCTGGTGTAAGCACGTGTGAGGGAAATGGAGAGGCACATTTCTTTGGAGAGGAAATAAAGGTGAACAATCACATGGACCTTACAGACACATTGAAATACAATAAAACACAGATGGTTTCAACTTTGGCACTGAGGGAGTGATGTTGTATAAACCCAGTCTTTTAAAGACCATACAGATAATTTCCAGAGAGAATAAAGATGATGCTGTGCTCTACTTTGTAGCTGGGACATGCCTCCAGTCTAGCAGCAGTCCTGTGTGTAGGACTGCCTTGCCCTTTGCTATCTGGCAGGTGGCTGTCTCTCTGCACTGGGTTGGCTGTGGGATCTTCCCAGCTGAAACTCTGAAGCTGGCTGTTTCACCCAACGTGGGCTGTGGCAATGTATGTTTATAATTTGTGAAGCACCTCAGGGTGAAAGGCCTTCTGTAAATGCTGTTATTCATCAAGGATAACCAGGCCTGTCCTTTAACTGTGAGCTGGAATTGTTCCCAAACCCCACTGCCACATTCAGCTGTTTATTATTTTTAACTAGAGCAGCACCCAAGGATGAAATGGGGTGGGGGTGCCTTGTGCTGAATGCTGTGTGAATATAAATGTCGTCTTCTCACTGACAAGAGAGGGAAAGGCTGTGGGAAGTGTTTTATGTGCTCTGTCTGACAGTCTTTCTTTCTTTCTTTCTTTCTTTCTTTATTTCTTTCTCTTTCTTTCTTTCTTTCTTTCTTTCTTTCTTTCTTTCTTTCTTTCTTTCTTTCTTTCTTTCTTTCTTTCTTTCATTCTTTCTCTCTCTCTTCCTTCCTTCCTTCCTTCCTGGAATCCTTCCTGGAATCCTTCCTGGAATCCTTCCTTCCTTCCTTCCCTCCCTCCCTTCCTTCCTTCCTTCCTTCCTTCCTTCCTTCCTTCCTTCCTTCCTTCCTTCCTTCCTTCCTTCCTTCCTTCCTTCCTTCCTTCCTTCCTTCCTTCCTTCCTTCCTTCCTTCCTTCCTTCCTTCCTCCCTTCCTCCCTTCCTCCCTTCCTCCCTTCCTTCCTTCCTTCCTTCCCCAGCCCAGCAAGGACAATCACAGGCAAGGTCTCTACATTTTTCCTCAGACCTTACCTAAAAGTGCAATGAGAACAGCCCCATCTGAACAGCTGGACTCCCCTTTGCACCGATGATGGCAAAGATTCACCCCAGGGGCAGTTCACCCATGCAGGTTCAGCACCAAATTTAAGCTGGGATGAACCACATCCTTCCTGAACCTTTTCTCTTCCATTATTAAATCATAAACCAAATCCAGATGTAGACACTTCTAGGAGAGTTGCAGGCTGGGATGAGAGGAGCAGCCAGGGAGAGACACTGGGTTCTCCCTGTGGGAAACCCCCACAATACCATTCTGTATTCAGCCTTGGGGCTGAGCCACACACCAATCTCCAGCTCTATCCCCCTTTCATTTGCTTCACAGGAGATAAAGCAATCAAAGAAGGTCTGAACCCTCCCAGCTAGGAGGAGCAGTGTAATGGTGGGAGTATGTACATCCAACCAGAGCAGGACAAGGAGAAATACTGCTGTGAATTAGATGCTGTGTGTCTGACAAGAGACCAGTCAAAGCTGCAACAAACCTCCATTTATGCCCATGGGAATGTAGCATGTCTTATAGGATGCCAAGGACAGTACTCATGTTAAAAACAAACAAAAAAAGGTCTTCTGTGTGAATTAGTACTGAGTGTTAGTGCCTTGCAGAGGGATTTGGACTCTTGTAGGATTTTTGGGCTGCAGCTCTCTCAGGGCAATTAGAAGCCTTGCTAAAGTGCACCTGCTTAAAGCTGTGATGAACCATTATGGGTTTAATTCCATGATTAGCTAAAATGCAGCTTCCAGAGCCAGCACTTTGGGGCTGGAATTGTGCACAAACAGGAATGCCTGTGGCTTCCCTGCTTCCTGGCTTCTACTGATTTAGAAAGGTTCCAGCAGATCCTCTTCTCCTTTTGGCATTTTAACATCCATTTTTGGCAGGGCTCCACCGTATCAGCAGTGTATAAAAATACAGAATAAAACAAACATAAAAGAAGGAAGTAATTGTGAACAGCACACAAGGCCCTCCTGATGCAAACACAGGGCCAGTTTATTTAAAGATTTCACCTCGAACCCTCTTACCTGTTTCTGCTGCCCATTCATTTGGGTTTCACAGTGTCCAAGCCTCTCCACTAAGTTGAGACCAATTTCTTTTGAGATGGGCCCAGGCTCTTGGAAGCTGGTTGGAAAAAATGGAGATATTAGTTATGAAGAAGAAATTCTTTACTCAGAGGGAGAGAAACACAGGGAAATGTTTCCCAGAGAGGTGGTGGATCCCTCATCCATGGAAGCATTCAAGGCTGGGTTGAACATGGCTCTGAGGAACCTGATCTAATTGATGTCCCTGCTCATTGCAGGTAGGTCAGACTGGATGAACTTTAAAAGTCCTTTCCAACCCAAACTGTTTTATGATTCCACGGATTGCAGTAAGATTTTACAGAATCACAGAATCACAGAATGAACTAGGTTGGAAAAGACCTTTGAGATCATCAAGTCCAACCTATGACTGGACACCTCCTCGTGAACTAAACCATGATACTGAGTGCCACATCCAGTCTTTTATTAAACACATCCAGGGATGGTGACTCCACCACCTCCCCAGGCAGACATTCCAGTGCCCAATCACTCTTCCAGTGAAGAATTTTTTCCTAATGTCTAACTCCTCTGCTTGAGGATTTCAAAGATGCTTTGCTCTGCCAAGAGAGAACTATTCCCCACCAGACAGAGGAATACCAGTATCTGGTGTAGTGCTTGTTTGAACTGCTCCCATTATCTTCTGTAGTTAAGAAGAGTGTTTTCAGAGACTTTGAGGAAGTTTTGGTTATTTCAGGAATGGCTGCCTCCTATGCCTGGAGCAATTACTGCTACATCTCCTCTCTGGACCAAAAGCTGCTGTTGATAAGGTGATGTTTGATACCACCATGTGTGTTTTTCTTCCCCTAAATCCTATGGACCTGCCAGGGCTCAGCTTTGTGAGAAGAACCACTGCAGATGCACTGCACCAGGTCTATCACCAATCACAGACTTGTCCTGCTGCCCATCAGCTTTGCAGCACTAAGATTTGTCGCATTAGTACCAAGTTGTATTGCCTTGTTTTCCTATTGTAGTAATTTATTCTTTGGACTTTGTGCTGATATTTAAAACACCCAAAACCCAAATGTAAGCACATGCTCTGACTCAGTCGTGGTGTACTTTAAAAGACACAGCCTATAAACATCCTTTCCTGCCGAGGCCCAAACAAAGGCAAAGGGTTTTCCTCCAAGCAGGATGCTCAGAAGGTTGGCTCTGGATGTCTTCTGCAGATGCTGTAGAGTCCCCTGCAGCTCTCTACTTTTATCCTATTTCTACTATGAATTTTATTTATTACTCCCCAGATGTCTGACTGACAATGTTTAATAGCACTCTTCAATCACGCTGCCTGGTGCAGCAGGGCAGAGGCAGAGGTTTGCCTAAAAGCAACTTCCAAAATGCCACTGGCAGATTTGTTTTATCCATCGAGGCAATTCACAAGCAAATTGTTTAATTTCAGGTGGCTGTATGCATGCTTTGCTCCTTCATTCTTCATGTTTCTGACAATGACAGGAATTGCAAATGCTTGTTAATTAAAAGGAATTGGAGATAATTGCCAAAATGGAGGCTGATTTGTATGACTGGAGCATTAAAACTGCTGACTAAAACCTGTGTGTGAACAGCAGTGTGCGCCCAAGAGAAAAGGTGGAAAGAGAAAGGAAAAGAGACCACGACCTGTTTAGTGTTAAATGCAGAGATATTAAAGCTGTAACTATCAAAGTTGAGGGGGATATAGTGAGAGGTGAGTGTGTGGTGCCTGTAAAGGGCATTACAGACCATGGGTTCACATTAAGAGGTGAGCTGCTCCCAGAGCTTTTATCTGAAATAAATGGAAAGAAATACCAGGTAATGGGAGATTTCAATCATAAAGATGTATGCTGGAAGTCTCATATAACCAGAAATAAATCTCTTTGAAGTTCCTCATATGATGTGTGATCATTTTCTAGCCCAGGAGATATTGCACCCAACACGAGATAACAGTATTTCAGATTCCATTCTGACAGATTGGTTGGAAGCTGGCGGTATCTGAGGAACATATGGCTGGGACTCCATTTCAATAGAGGCAGAGGATGGACCGGCACAGTAATGAATATATTGGGTAGCTCCAAGGGGATAATTTCCTAGGATTGAGGCAGCATAAAAAGAATGAAAGTTGGGCTTTCTATAAGAGGATTTTATCAGCTGACCAGCCACCTTGATTTCACAGTGATGTGAGAGTAATTTTGATTAAAAATCCCATCCTGCTAAAAAAGCAGGATGTCACTCAGTATGAGATAAATTACTTAATAAACTGATTGGGACAAATAAAATCTACATTAAAGTGGACTGCTACAAAGCTTTGCTATCCCCACACTACCAGGGAAAGCTGGGGGGCAGCTCAGGGGGAATTTTGGCCTTTGATTGCTGAAATGCTGCATCCCATTTGTATGTTCAGATTTAGAAAAGGTTGAAACTGGGATGAGCTGGTGTTGGTGGAAGGGAAACAACCCCAAGGACTACCAGAAATTCTTTATAGCCAGATGTAGGAGTTTTGTATAGTTAGTTTATTCAAAAGAAGCCAAGAGGTGACATCCCATCTGTGCCTGTGTGCTTGGTGGGGAAGCACCAGGAACTGGGTCAGGAACAGAGCTAGAGGAGGAGATTGTGCTGTGCACTCTTGGAATTGAGCTGCTGGTTCTTCCTGCCTTTAAGAAATCTCCAAATCTGAGAGATGCTGGTAAGAACACTGGTGATATTTGATGATACAAAGTTTTTTCAGTGTTCCACACTTTTTCCTGCAATGATGCAGCACTGTCTGCCACAGGGAGCAGACTTAGCAGGCTGCTGGGTGAGGCTAATTCCAGCAAGATGACACTTGAGGAACAGGCTCTCTGTCTTTGTATGGAGCCTCATGAGCTGTCCAACCCCATGTTAGAGCCAGTAGATGGGAATTTTGGGTCCTGGAGTCCTGGCATGTTACTAGGAGAGTGGGAAAAATAAGTTCAAAATCAGAAATACTGTGAAATGGCAAAATATTGTGGAAAAGGCTGAAGGTTTTATGTAAAGCTGCCTTTAGCTATGCCACTACATCCACCTTGGGTGACCTGTATCCTCATCTCAGCTCTGCTGAATGGCAACAGGCAAGTCACTGCCTTCCCATGTGTCCATTGCCTGGCTGTAACACAGTATTTTAAAGAGCAATTTAGCATTTCCTGTGCAGAATGGCTCTTTAAGTGCTGGCTATTGTGGTTACATTATGATTCCCAAGCAGGAGAAAGTTTCTTTCCCTTTGCACCAATAATTGAGTTTATCTAGAATGAGACATTGATGAGCTCTGGAAAGGCAGAAGGAATGATGTATATGAATGAAACTGGCCTGAAATTCAGTCAACAGCTTGTAGCATCTCCACAAGCCTCTGAGTACTTGTTACTGTGTCTTCTGTCTTAAAATTATGAAGGAAATCAAAGAGAGAAATCTGTGAAGTTTTTGCAAGGGGTCAGATGACTTTATTTCTTAGGAGTTCTCTGGTAAGCAAAGCTTTCTTATCTTTTTTCCCCAAATTACAGCCCTTTTCTTGAACTCACATATAAATACAGGATAATCTGTCTCTTATTACAGTTCTTTCCCAGGAAAGGAGGGATAAAAAGACATTTAGGATCTCTCTGGCATTTCAGAAGGGCTATTTCCCAGTGGGTCGATAGGTCTGTTTCAGAAAACTGGAGGGAAGAGCCTTGACCTTGCTGAAACTGATCCATCTGCAGTGCTCAGTTCCTACAGGCTCAGAATTCAGACCTGCAGTAAAACCCTGTGTCCTCACAAATCCCTCATGGTCCTTGTGAAGAAGGAACACTGTGCTGAGGGGCACTGAAATGCTTGTTCCCAGCCTTTCTGCCCTGGATTTGAGAGAGAGAAGAGCCCCAAAAGTCTGAAAACATCACAAAGTCCAGCATGGGAAAAAACTTGCACAAAAAGTTCAGCTGTGTCTGTGAGATTTAATTCATTTTAACTGCCAGACATGGACTGACTCACTTACTCTGGCCTAACACCACTTGTTTAATTTCTAACACGGGAAGGGCACGAGGAGCTCTTTGTCTGCATTAAGTGTTATGAAAGTTGAAAGAAAAAGGGGAAGAATAAACCCCCTCCAGCTCCCCATGGCTAATCAGGTATTCACCTTGAACAAGTACTAATGAAAGCAGCACCACATCAAAGGGGAAGCTGGCTCCAGTTGAGAAGGTTATTAAAAAGTTTAGGAGTAACAGGCGGCCCCCGACCAGCAGAAGTAACTGCATTTCACATTCTGTTCTGAAGAGACAAATGAAGCCTTGTGCTTGTCTGCTCAGCTGTCACCTGCTTTGGGCTGTCACCATCAAAAAGAGGCACTGGGGGAGCTGTCCATGCAGACAGGGGTGTTTTGTTGTTTTTTTTTTTTTTTTTTTGCTCAAGGACTCGGTACTTCTCTTGCATTCTTCATTACGGGAAGGTAACAAATCCACCAGTACTGACTTGATTTTTGGTGCCTCGGTGATAGCGAACTCCTTTCTGCCACACCACTGAAATTATGTAAAATATACTGAAAAAAAACCCCAAAAGGTCCCACTTGCAAACACAGTGGATGAAAAAGAACCATGGTTTTGTGATAACAGATCACTGGGAATGGGATACTTCCAGTATGGCCTCCAGCTGTGTACAAATGTAAGAGGTAAGGAGGGAGTCCCAAGCTGGGATGGAGCCACTCCAGTGCTTGTAGGTTACTTCAGCAGCCACAAAATGGATATTTATATCAAATAGTGCTGCAGGTGAAAAGCTCAACCTCTTTGCCAGGGGCAAAGTCAGGGCATCTCCATATCCCTGCATCCTGAACTGCAGGATCATGCTCCAGACATGGTCTTTTGAAGTCAAGAGCACTCATACTTGGTGTATGAGCTCGAAGGAATCTCTATTTCTACCATCACTGGGAAATTTTCCCCTCAACTTCAATAGCATAAATGCATACCTGCAGGCTTGTACACTTGGAGACTGGGGTAAAAATTCTTCTCACATTAAAGGCTTAAAATCCTTAAATTTTCTACCATTTTGGACTTTTGTTATCTCTCATGAGGCCCTTTGAGCTCAAGCTGAAAGCACCCAGGGTTTTATCTACAAAAAATGGCAAAGTGATGCCTAATGTTGGGCCGTTCCTTTAGAGAAAAACTCCCCTGTAGGGCATCAACATCCAGATTTCAAAGCTGATGCCAGCTGAAGCCACGAGAATCTGCTCTATTGCACCTGAATCCCATGATCTTAGAAAATGACAGAACTGTCATTCCCACTGTGGAAGATTCCAGGAACTGAAATGATTGTCCTGAAAGAGGAAGGTCCCTCCAAAGTTACATGGCAGACAAAAATGTGGCTGCTTGTGGTAGCTGTTTTGGGGATTTTGCTCACTGCTATTTTATGAGAATGTTTGCACCTGTGAAATTGGAGCAGGAAGGCTCCAGAGCAGCAAGAGGAGGCACCAGGCACCACCATTTGGATGGAAGAGACAAAGTTTCCAACAAAAAAAGGCATTTTGGCCCTGAGTGTCAGAGAGGAAATAAAAATAGAGAGAGCAATGACAGTCTTGCCTTGCCAGGGAAAATAGGAGTTTAACTACACAAATACACTGAGATGTGCCAATTTTACCTGGCTCCATCATCGATTTCTTTTTCACCCTGAGTTTCAATAAGCACATGGTCTGTATGAAGTGAGCATTAGCTCACTTCAATCTCCCCATGGTGTTGTGGTTTGTGTGGTTCACTGATTTTCCGGAGTCTGGCTGAGGTGCAGATATGCTGATGCTCTGACTGGGAAAAAAAGAGGCCAATGTGCTTCTAAGTAGTTAATGTATTTATCCACTCAGTATCCAGTGAGGTAGACAAATGGGTTTTCCATGTTAAAGAGGGGCATGGAGTCCAAAGGGGGGAAAAAAGTGTTATTAAGTGTTCCAGAGCTGCACACACAATATATATTTGTGCATTTCTGTATGTGTGTGCTTTCCTAAATGGGTGGATTGGTTTAGAAAATGTTTAAAAATCCCAACAGAACCAGGAACTCCAAACTGTGGCTTAAAAATTACTTTTACAGAGGAGTCAAATTAGAGTGATGGAGGGATCCCCGCAGCCCAGGGCTGACTTTGATGGAAGTGACCTCTCTGCAGCACAAGGGGCTGAACCCCACAGGTGTGAGAGCACCATGAACCCCACCTTGCAGGAGACCTTGGAATTCCTGCCTTGGGGCTTGGTGAAGCAGCTCCCTTGTGAAATCTCACCCAGAGAAGCAGGACCAGCACAGCCCATCCCACTGACCTCACCAGGGGTTAAGGGAGGAGCCCTGACCTCAGCCATCCTTTCCCCAGCTGTGTGAGCTGCCTTTGTTTGAGACCTTCATTGTTCAAGTCCTGGAGAAGAACAGGCTGCCCCTGGGAGCAAATGCAAGAAGAAAATGGCCACACAAGCAAAAACTGTCCTCATGTCCTGTTTTCAATATAAATGGATTTTTTTTTGAGTGCCTGGTTTCAATTATAAAAAAAAAATAAACTAAAAAGAAAGAATTGGAGGAGGCATTGCTTTTCATGGACTGCCAGCAAATAATTACAAAAAGTTGCTTGTTTTTAAAGAGTTGCATGACCAGGGACAATGCAGGGTGCTTGGGGCTGTGCAGACCTGCCAGATTTTGCACCAGTTCCAGATTATTTTTCTCCTTGAAAACACCCTGGCATTTTTCTTCATCTCCCAAAGTTTCCCCTGCTGCTGGCTTTAGCAAGGACTAGAATGGAAGCATCATCTACTGCTCAGCAGTCCAAAGGAGTGTTGAGCCACAGTGGTATTTCTGTATGAAGATATTGATCCTGGCACTTGACAGACATCACACAGGCATTGGGGCCAGTGTTGATTCTCTTTGGCCACTGCAAGGTGACAGCGTGGTCAGGGTGGAATTGCACCAGCAACCCTCCACTTCATCAAAGCTGGGCACTCCCTGTCCCTAACAGCCTCAAAATAACCCTGAGACAAAACACTGCCAGAATATTACAGAAAGTCTTGAATTTATGACTGTAAAATACCAAGTGTACAGATCTATGCTATATATAAATCACTGTGTTTCTTTTCTCATAATTTACCCATTTTTCCAGGGAGTACTATTTGCTTTGAATTTGTCTCTTTTATTTGTATCAAGTTAAAGCCTTCTGGGTTTTGTAGTCACCATCACTCAACTAGTAAGTCCCTCAAGCTTTTCTGCTTTGTACCCTGTAGTAAGTCCTGCTAAATTCCATTTGCATGTCTATTCATGCCACAGAAAGTATCACACTTGTGGAGTGTGTTTATCATGGGGTTAAGGAGCTTAGAGTCAAGAAATGTAGGGGGTTTTTTTGGTGTTTCAAATGTCACTCTTACTTGGAGCTTTTAGCCCAGACTTTACAAACTTTTGACAATGTGCTGACACCAGAAGCATTGGTGAGGGCATTTTTGCCACTGAAACTCGTGGCAGGTTGACTGTCCCTGCTGGCTCTTCTCAAGGCTCAGCAGGATCATGACATCATGACATCAGCAGTGCCAGGACAAGGCAGGATGCTGCACCCCACAGGTATAGGATGCTCTTCCTCCATATAAACACATGAGAAGACTTTGGAGGAAATTTCTATCAAATCTCCCTGTTTCACCCTAGATAAGCTGGTTTGTTTTTTGTGCTGTCCTGCCAGTTTACTATAGAGACATGGATGGGGAGTGATGATCTGAGCATCTTCTGTGTTATAATCCTAGATTACTACAGTTTATTCTCTGCTGTGAGGATCCTGTGGGATCCTGTAGGAGAGCCTACAAATATCACAGGCATTTTGACCAGTTTGGGGCAAGATGGGGTAATACAACCCTCCAATACCACTGTGGCTCTTTTCCCTCTGAGTTCAAAAAGCTTTGTCCAAAGTTCTAGAAAAACTTTGCAGAAGCAGAAGAACAGACAGTGGAGAGATTGCTGCTGGGGGTCTGCAAAACTATTGTTCCCAGTTGGTGGGGAATTGCAACAAAACATACCAAAGTCAGATGTTTTGAGGAATCTATTGCCACAGGTGCTGCTTGGGCTTTCCCACCCTTGAGCTCATCATGATCCACTCTAGAAAACAAACTCCCTCTTTAATATGTGGAACAGCATGGGGGGACAGGAGGAAAACTCCTGCTGCACATCCCAGACCACAGATAAATAGAGATGACAATAATAGTGTCAATAACTAGTGATAACAACAGTGATAAATAGGAAAGAAATAGAGCCACGGATATGTGGCAACCAGCAGCAGAAGACAACTCTGTGCTTGCCCTCTCCCACCCAGGACACAAAGGAACATGGAGAAGCTCAGAGGCAGCATTGCTTCATCTGCTGCTCACAGCGGGCAGCCTCGGGGTGTTTTCAACCTCCCTGGTCAGGAAGAGGGGGGCAGAGCGTGGGAGCTTGGGCAGAATATTCAGGATGGCAAATTACTGAGCTTCTTAGAGGCAATCATAAGCCTCAGGGATGGTGAGGTTCCTAAAGAAAGAGAAGACTCACAAGGGAGGTTGTGACTGGCTGGAGCTCATCCTGCTATGCTCCCAAAAACGATGACTTCGGGGAACGGCGTGGGAAGGTGTCCTGCCCTAATGGGAGAAATAAGACAGCTCTGCCTTGAAATGTCTGGGCAAAGATTAAATGTGACTTGATGGAAGAAAAAAACTGCTGTGATACTGTGCCAACGGGCTACAGAGCTGTTCGTGTCGGGATGAATTCTCTCTGTGAGCAGCACGGGGCCCCGTGCCTGCCAATTACGGAGTTTGGGGAACGCATCCCGCGCTCCTCCCTGCTCCTGCAGCAATGCAGCTTGGTGGGGCTGGAGCGTGTTCTCTTCCAGAAGCCAGGAACTCATTGCTCCATTTTTTTCATAACATGATTTTCATAGTTCAAAGCAAGCAGTGCTTGTTTTAATTAATGAATATGTTTCTCTTTTCTTGCTTCTTGGCTTTCTGCCTGGCCCCGCGTTTTCATGCCTTGAGAATAAAATGTTTCATTCAAAACAGAATGCTCTTTGTCCCCTGTGTGGCTGCTAGTCAGAGAGGTGAAGGAGCTGGGGAGGTGGCAGTGGTTTCAGTTTTTGGGTGGAGAAGCAGACAGGGAGAAATGGGCTGGGTTACAGAAGAACTGCAAAGAAAAGACAAGTTTTGTAGCACTCACCACACTTAACTCTTCCAATTTTCCATAAACCGTGGCAAATCCTGCTTATGCAAATCCTCACCTTAGCATCTTTCAAATATTTTTAGAGCCACTGGAGTGAACAGAAGTGGAAATTGGATGTATATAATCCCAGCAAAAGTCTATGTACCTGTGGAGTTCACTGCAAAATATGTGAGTAACGATGTGGCACATTTAACTGGTGTTTGGTGACCGCTACCCCCAGCATCAGCTGTTTTTTCTCAGCTCTGCTTTAGCTTATCAGCCCTCCTCAATATTGGGCTAAATTCCAAATAAAGCAGGGAAATCAGCTGGCAATTCATTTGATGTGTTACATTTTTTTTTTCCTCCACACTTAATTGAGCATTCCACTTCAAGTAATCCTCAGCATTAGATTAAATCTCTATTGATCTCATTTTAATGAGCTCACCACTGTGACCAACATCCCTTTCTCCCGTAGCAGATGGAGATGTGGCCATCCAAACATGCAGCACAAATACCTCGTTTCAGAGGGCTGACTTCTTCTCCTCCCCACAACATCCTCAGCACCCCATTACCCTGGAGTCTGCACACCCAAAACCAGCAGATACGTCCTGCCCTTTCCCCTGCACCTTTGTGAGGTTCCTACTGCAGGGAATTGCTGTAGAAACTCTGCCAAGAGCTTCCTGCTCAGAGATTTCACTGCTGAGCAGGCAGTGTCCATGTCCATCAGAGTGAAGGCAGGTAGCTGAAGGCTGTGTGAGCTTTCTCCCATGCTGCAGGGAAACCAGGAGTGCTGGAGTGCTTGCAGCTCTGACTGCCTGCTTAAGGGGAATATTGCAAATTCAGGTCTGGGACAAATCAATTTAGTGAGCTACAGAATTGATTCCACTCTTGCATTTAAATTTTCACTTGAGATTAAACTATAAAATGAAGGAAATCTCCCTTTCCTTCCTTATAATGAAAAAAAGAAGGTGATTAATGAGTGTTTAAATCCTAATGACAAACACATCCTAATGACCCAGCACTTTATGATTTGCTGCACCATAGCATTTAGTACATCTCATGGATCAAACGATCTCTAGGGTCAGCTAATTGCACCTTCTACCTGGCAAAGGTCACAGGCATGTCCTCAGTGATTTCTGCATACAGTCCAACAGCTTGTATTGGAACTGAGGAGTTCAACCATTTTTGAAAGACCTTGATGTAAAGAAAACATTGGGGTGCTCTTAGGCAGGGAGTGGGAAGCAGTGTAGTGCTATGGATGAGACAGTTTAATTGAAGTCTCATTCTCCACGGTTTAAGAGCTTGTATCATCAATAAATGTCATATACTAAGTAATATATTAAATCTGTATGCCCAGTTTTCATGGGTTGGTGGCAAATTGAATTGCCCAAGCACAGCTGAGAGGCAGCAACCAGGGCAGGGACATTGTCTCACATCTTTTGGCATGAAGTGTGCAATGCAAATTTGCCAACGCTGCCCATCATCATTTTCAAGTTTGGTTATTGCTCACTTGCTTTCTTCCTCTTCCTTATCTATGAGAGACAATATGTCTTGCATCAGCAGATTGTGATTAATAGTCACAATGTGTAATGACATTAATTAGCAATAGCTATTGCTAATGATTAATAACAGCAGCTAAGTGAAACCTTGGCTGCAATGATTTATTTTAGTACTTTCATTGAGCTGTGCATCTGGCAATATTGGGATGCTGCAGCAGCTTCAGGGGGGAATGTCAGTGTGGGGATGTGAAGAGCTGAGAAATGTGTTGAGTGAAGCAGGTGTGTGGATTTGTCCCTCCATATTGCTGCACACAATGATCCACTGGGAAATTTTGGTGCTTCAGTGAGAGGGAAGGTGGAAGCTCATCCTGCAATGTGTCATGAAGCTTCAGCACAGGTCACAGGATCAACACATGCTTTGGGTTGGAAACGAACTTATACATCATCTTGTTCCAGCCCTACTGCCATGGGCAGGGACACCTTCCACCAGAACATGTTGCTCTAAGCCCTGTCCAGCTTGGCCTTGAACACTCCCAGGGATGGGGCATCCACACTTTCTCTGGGAAATCTGTGGGCTGAACAACCCCTTCTCTCTCATCCTGTCTCCAGAGCAGAGTCTCCAGCCCTCTGATCATTTTTGTAGCCCTCTCTTTACTCGCCCCAAAGGTCAATATCTCCTTTCTTGGGGACCCCAGAGCTGGATGCAGTGCTCCAGGTAGGTTCTCACAAGGGCAGAGGAGAGTGGAAAAATCACCTCCCTCAACCTGCTGGACACCTAGGTCCCCTATTAACCATGAACTCCAAAAGGGTTGGCCAAAATCTAAGTTGTATTGCACAGATTTTTTTTATAGCTCTTTCACAGGGAAATGTTGTTTTAATGCTTTAACTTGTTTTGACATTGAATACGAGACAAGCCAGAAGCACAAACCAATAATCTCCACCGTTGCTAGGAAAGGCCTAAAAGAAATTCAGCTTGAACATCCCTGCACTTTGCTGAAACAAATTGGAAATGAGAATTTGCAATGGGGCACATAATTGTTGCCCACCACCCAGCTGAATGGAGCAGAAAGGAACAGGCCTGTCTTCAGCATGGCCTTAGTGCTGATTCCACCTTCTGGGAGAACTGAACTTTCATTTGGATTAAATACAATTACTCTTTTCTTCCTCCTGCTTCCTATTAATTATATGCAATTTACTCTGAAAAGATCTGTTACTGTGCTAATCTTAGCAATTGCCGTACTGCAGCGAAAACATTGCACAGCCCGCTACGTCTGCAAGTGCTTCCAACGATGAAATTTCAAATTAAAAAGCAGCAACAATAATATCCTGGATCACTTCTACAATTTCCCTCTGTGGCACAAAGGTTTCTAAGAGAAACATTTTGCTTTATTTATAGCCACTTCTGCTACTGCTGCAGTTGTTTTTGTGGTCTATTCTTTCTAATTTAAGCTGCAGCATGAGGCAGTACCCGGTTATTTGATTTGTCTCGAATGAGCCACGCAAAGGAATGATGCAGGCAATGTAATAATAGTCCATGCTGGGCAGGGACCTACAGCCTGGGTTGTACAAAAACATCCCACAAGCTTGAAGGAAATGTGGGGCATCAGAGAGCAGCATGGCACGAAACTTTCCAGTGACAGGCTGGTGGCTGGAATGCAACTTCAGGTAACTGTGACGGAAAGATCATCCCAGTTCTGAGCACTGGGAGATCCCATGGTGTTTTACACCGTGCAGATGAGAAAATGAGCAGAGAAGGAGAGGGGAAGAGGTGAAAACCCCAGAGAGCACAACTGCCAAACTTGGACAGAACTCTGAGTTTTGAGTCAGAAGTGACTCCTGCACCACAGGCTGACTTTCTCTGCAGGCTTTGCAGAGCTCCCAGCCACGGCTGTGTGAAGGAGCCCTGATCTCTTGTGGCCCACATGATAACAATTTTGGGAGCACTGGACTGGCAGTGGCCAGGTAACAGCCACCAACACACTTAAACAGACAAGATGATGTTCTCCTCTGACATCAAAGGAGCAAAGGGCCCTGCACTGGAACCAGTACCTTGCAAACCAGTTCAATCAACTATTTAGAACAAGGCACTGTCTTTGTAGTGAACTGTGCCAAGTGCTTTGAAGGCTCCTACAGGACACATTCATTTTTATTGCCATCACAGCTGGTGACAGACTGTGTCCTGAGAGGTTCAAAGGATGAAGTCAGCAAATTCTTCTTGTTAAAGCAATGATCCTGGTGGAGTTGAAGTCCAGCCAACCCTGCCTAAGCAGCTACCACATCCTGAAGACTCCTGGACATGAGATCATAAAATCATGAAATTGTACAGTATCCTGGACTGGAAGGGATCCACAAGGGTCATTGAACTCCAAGTCCTCTCTCTGTAGAGAACAGCTCCAAAAATCACATCTTGTGCCTGAGAGCATTGTCCAAACTTTGCCTGAGCTCTGGCAGACTTGGTGCTGTGGCCACTGCCCTGGAGGGCCTGTTCCAGTGCTGGATCCATCTGACTACATGTGGATCTACAGGGTGGGTCCTGAGAACTCACCCTGGTCACTTTTGCAATCAGTAGGGTGAGAGGCACCTGTCAGTTGAACATAGGGTGTAATTAGTGTCCTGAAGAAGTCACCTGCATGGTTTGGGTGAATAACACCCTACACTTCATGGCAATGACTGGACCACTTCTGTCTTTGATGAGTACACAGACCATTAGTTTAGTTTAGATGTGGATGTCTTTAATGATATTAAGTGCCTCAGGAAAGGTAACAAAACCTCTGCTGGTTGCCACTGCAGGTCTCCATTGTGTTCAGTGTCACATCTGCCAGCCCTGGACAGAGGGCTGGGGTGACACAGAATAGCCCACATGGCACTGGGTGTCTGGTACCCAGATGGCCAATTGTAACCCAGCCCTGCATTTTGTGAGCTGCTAAGGTGAGGTGAGATGAATCATATCCCAAATGTCATTGCCTGATCTGAAAAGTCTTCTGCAAAATTCCTCTGAATGTACCTAACCAAAAGCAGAGAGGGCACTTAGGGTGACAAACCAGCTGAGAATGGCTTTGGTGAACACCACACTCCTGCCCATAGTGCTGGGGCCCAGAAAGCATCTTTGAAAGCCAGGCTAACTGGAAGATCCCATTTTGTAGCCCATGTGCTGCCCAGAGGTGAGGTCTTAGAATTGTAAATGGGTTGGGTTGGAAGGGACATTAATGATGTCCTGGTGCAGCCATGGGTTTTGTGTTTCCTGTTGGTTCATTCCACACAGCTCCTGGGCTGGTGTTTGTGGTGTCATGTTGTTGGTATAAAATGCCTTGTTCTCCCCAGGGGCTGCAGAAGGATTTCAGCCTCTCTCACCGGGCTTTTGCTTCCATGGTGGAATTGTTTTTGCTGATGGTTTTGTGGCACATAAAAACAGGCTGTGCCTGGAACAGAGCTACAACCAGAGTTGTTTGTGGGGCTGCAGATTCTCAGACCCTAGATTGGTGGTAAATGAAAACAGGAGACTGAACTGAATTTCCATACCACGATGTGGCTGCTTGACTCACTAAGGTAATTTGAAACCAACTTTCAGATTTATTCCACTCTGCTCTTGGTGCAGCCTGGTGTGCAATTTTTCAGTGGCAGCACTGAGCTAAGTAGAGTCAATGAGGGTTAAAAGGGCTTAAGAAAAAAAAGAGAGTCATGTTTGGTCAAGTTATTATTATCCCAGATCGATCCCTGCAAGATTTATTGGGCAGCCCATGGAATGTTGTAGTGACACAACTGAGTGGGCAGCAGGAGGAGATGTTGGGATTGCTCAAATTGACACGGCAGCAAGAGAAAGTGTTTGCCAGACTATGGCATGAAGGGAAAGGACTCCTTTAAAGTGAAACTCACTGGAGTCACTTATCTACTCACTCATTTATCTCCTACTGATTTATCCACCCAGATCTCCATCCCCAGTGCAGTAAAAACAGACTAAAAATAGTAGTAGACCAGGTCTGTTTTTAGGTTTTGTTGAAAAGAGCTTGATGCACAGAGATGTTCATGAAAGCGTGCTCAAGACTCCTTGGTGGATAATATGGAAAACTCTTAGTGAACTCCTCAGCACAATTCATCAACACAGAGCTGGAAAATGAAAGCTAGAAATGAAAGTGAGGCAAATCAAGACAAAACCATTAATGATTTGAAAAACTGAGTATCAACCCAAACCATTCTGTGAGCCTATGATTCTATCTGAAATAGGTGATCCTCCATCTCCAGGGACTTCTGGGATCTTAGGAGTTCATGGTTTTAACTCTCAAGGGAGCTAAGTAACTTGGCATCTCCTTTTGCAATAAGCAAAGTGCTGAGCCCCACTAACAGCAGTTAAAACCTCAGTCTGTGTTTCTTATTACCACTCTGTATGGAGTCTAGCCCCAGTGTAAGTGTAATACATTGAGCTTATTATCCTCATTTTCCAGCACAGCAGAACTGAATGCAATTACAAAGCCTCTTAGAGGTGATTTGACTATGCAGACGCTCTGCAGCCTGCTGATTTTTCAGACACATTTAGCGCCTGTTGAAGAACAGAAATCCTTCTAGGCTGATATTGGAGCCATCTGGTGATGTCTTTTTCAGTCCAGTAAATACTTCTGGGTTCAGTTTAGAGGATGTCAGTATATAACAGCTTATTTAAGAGCCAGAACTGGGTGACTATGAAAAGCACATACACCTTGGGGATGATGCAAATGTGCAGCAGAGATTATTCCTAAGTCTAATGGTAGATAGGAGATACCTGAATCGTTTTTCTTTAAACATGGGTTAGGGGGTTGAGTAGAATTTTAGTGGTATTTTGAAAATGACAGCAAGCCTCCTATTTTGTGGGATGATTTGAATGTCAAAGCATTTCTGCATAGAGTGGTCTCCTGCTGTACTGCTTGGAGCAGAATAACATCATTGATTCATTGGGCTGCATGTAAAGGATGCACAATGCCTGTTTCACACAGGATTAGGCCATGTTGCTCCTCTGGAGGTGTTTCTTGTCACCCACCACACAAAGACCCTGGCTCAGCACCATGCCCAAGGGAAGCAGGTCACCTGGTGCACCTTCTTCCAACACTCTGGCTTTTCATTACATCTCTTCTTTCCTGTCCATGATGGGATCAGGGATCCATGGGTGCTCCATGGAACTGACAGGCCCTCGTGAGCTCACACCTGTGTCTGGTTTTGCCCTTGGCAGCTTATGAACTTTCTGCTTCAGGCCAAGGTAATTTATGCAAACAATATGACTTGGTTTCAGCAGAGATTTAGAAATGACCATTTTATGATGCTATTTCAAAGGTCTTTTCGTTACTGGGTTTTCTCTTCACTGAAGTGCCTCTCAGTAATTTGTGCTGCAGCTGTGACGGTTCCAGGAACCTGTTCACTAATCGATATGATACGTGCTCACACATCCAGCTGCTCTCATCCCTCCCTGTCCCTCCAGGTCAGTTTTTCAGGCAGCAGATGTGTCCCTGTCACCCCCTAGTTTGCACACTGATTCGGCACGCTTTGCTTTCTGCATCAACGCTTGCAGCAGCACAAGGCGTTGCTGGGAGCCAGGAGAGCACTGCAGACCCTTCTTGTTCAGATTCCTCCCTAACAACTGCCCTTTCTCCACTCAGTCTCCATGGGCTGAAGCAATAGGAAAAACTTCCAGAAAACTTTCAAGCAGATATTCCCTTGTCCCTTCACTTCCAGACATGGCAGGCTCTCCCTAGTCCAGCAAACTGTGCCCATAATTAAGCCACACGCTGGTACCTGTTGCCATCAGGAGCTTCACCTGGTGCCTTTCATTTTCTCTTTTCCCCATGGTGGTCTTCATGCCCTCATGCTTTAATGGGATTGCAGATTCCCCTGGTTGCAGTCCAGCCTGTCAGGCTGTGCAATGAGGCATTTTTCTGCTTTCAGGTGATGTCAAGCCATAACTAATACTTTTAAAATTAACTGCTGGAGGACAAGGTTGTGAGATGGTTCACAGACATTTCATATTATGAGCCGTATTTTATGGTGGAAATTAATTCTCACAGTCATTCACGAGTGCATGTTCCTTCCCCCTACAGCCCTTTGCTTCTTCCCTGGCATCCACTGCTGTTCTCTGCATGGCACAGTGGTATTAGGAGGCTGAGAGTGAGATTTAATCATATTATGATCCTAATTAGCAGGTAGGTGTTCTTAGAAAGGATGGTCAGGGTCCCCAGACTGCGTATTTCCACTAAGTCCTATGTATTGGTCCTGCTGCATGCTGGTGCTAGGAACTGCACCAGCAAAAAACTTTTTGTGGCACAAAACCTGGAGGGCTCAGTGCTGGTTTAATTCCTTGGACTGTGGGTCAGGGACATAGCAGTGAGGTGAAAGGGAAGCTGTGGGATGCACGTTGGGGTCAGGGACAGCATCAGGGAGCCGGACATCCTTCTT
This sequence comes from Catharus ustulatus, assembly GCF_009819885.2. Taxonomy (NCBI): domain Eukaryota; kingdom Metazoa; phylum Chordata; class Aves; order Passeriformes; family Turdidae; genus Catharus; species Catharus ustulatus. The sequence goes on from NC_046221.1 coordinate 160,445,463, forward strand.
GGCAGTACATAAAAGTAGGCTGGCTCCAGTGTTTAATAAAATCACAGTTACCCAGACCCCTATGGAGCTGTGTATCCTGTAGCAGCTGCCCTTCAGTTCCAGTGTGAGAAGTGAGGTACTGAAATTTGTTTCAAAAAGAATAAGTTTCAAAAATAATTTGTTTAAAGAAATGCAGTCTCTTTGCTTCTTTAGGAGATGGTAAATCTCATGGCATTCAGGCTACCTCTGTTCTTCTTAAGGGAATGAGATAAGCAGCAAGATAAGTCCTCAGGTTTGCCAGCCTTCATATCCCATCTCCCCCTCAGCCTCCCATGTCTGCCCTGACCTCAGGCATCTTTGGAACAAACCAGAGGATTCTTGAATTGATAATCAGAGCATCCCTGGGCTGGGAGAAAAATAGAAGGAATGGCAGGCAAGGAGGACGTGGTTCCCTTAGTGCAGGCAGGTGGAAGATCTTCTCCATGAAGCAGACAGTGGTTCACAGCCACAGGGCTGAGCAGCCATAACACAGACCCTGAGATCCTCTCTCCAAGGACACAGAGGTTGCCCAGCCCTGTGCATCACACCCAGCACGTAGATGCCTCCAGGTGCTGCATTTGTGCTCACCTGGATTGCTCATCCTGACCAAGGTTTGCATCCTGCACATCTGTGTTCTCTGTAGCATGAGTCACTCTGCAGTGTGGCATCTGGTTCCTGCTGGTGTCTGCTAAAATCTTTACACCTCTTCAAACTTCCCAGGCAGGTCAGCTTTTTGATGGGAGCTCAGTGCAATATATGGGAATGGGGTTTGGGAAAAGACTCAAAGAAATACATTCCTTGGGCAGCTCAGTGGTCCAGAAAGATCTCTGCAGTCAATGCAAATCTCAAAAGTGCTGGTATTTCCCTTCATTCAAAAATTGTTCAAACTTAAAGAGGGATGAGATGCACTCCTCATGGGAAGGGAGCATGCTTGTTTGCCTTTCTCTGGGTTTTTTTTGAGGAAATGACCTTTCTGAGCTGTTTAGCAGCTGCTCTTTCTCCATCATTTATTTTGCTTTCAATATTTTCCAAAATTTAAAGAAGTCATAACCACACTACCCCAAGAAGAAAGACAGTATGAGACTGCTAAAATGGTTTAGCCAGGAAATCAGTGCAGATAAATTGATTGATGAATATGCATCCTCAAAATCAAAAATCATCACGGATATGATCAGGAAATAGTTAATGTTGGCTTATTTTATGAAACCAGACTGTCACCTGCATGAAATTCCCTCTGAAAAGGGAGGGAGAGGTTTGTCTGGCTGGGAGCTGTGACCATATTCCTGATTCACTGCACAGACTCATTCCAGCACACTCTAAATAACCTCATTCCCTGGGGAGGGACTGCAACCAGCAACTGCCAGCAACCAACTTGTCTGGTGTTTCCTCTCCTCACTGGCAGGACTCCCAACCCAGGTTTTTAGGGGACATAGTGAGAAAGAGGCATTCCCTACCCCTTGGAGGGGTAAAGAAAGGGAAGTGAATGCTCACCTTTCAGTTCTGACAGTGTGGAAGGGACTGACTACAGCAGAGAATTTTGCATGTAAGGTTTTGGGGTAGGTAGAGGAATCCTGACATGGGGAAATCGTGCTGCTTGTTCAGTGTCATGCACTCACTTCTATACCTGACCAAAACCAACAAAAAACACAAAGAGGAAACTCTAGAAAAAAATATCCCAACTCCTGCGCTTCCAGCACCTGAAAGTCATGGTCTGGAAAACACAGATGCAGTGGGAGCACCTTTGGGAGCACCTTAGTCCCAGCCCTTCAGCTTAACATGAACTGTCAGCTCTTCAACAGCATAAGAAGCTGAAGAGCAGGTTGGTATTGTGCTGATGCTTTGTAGGAAGCAGAAAAAAAACCAAAAAAACCAAAAAAACCAAAAAAACAAATAAAGAATTATTGGATGCAGAGGTAATTGTGATGTGCTGTGGATAAAGGGAAGTCCTGCCATAGTCCCTGGAGTTCTCTGAAGGTGTCAACAAGCCTTTGGATAAAGGATATCCTGTTGATATAACCAGCTTGTATTTCCTGAGACCTGCAGAAAGCATCTCTCACCAAAGGCTTTTAAGGAAAAGTCAAGGCGTAAATGGAAAGGTCCCTGGATGAATTAAAAAGGAATGAATTAAAAAAAAACAGGAAACAGAGAGTGGGAGCTCATGGTCAGGTCTTGTGGTAGAGGCTGATCAGCAGTGGTGTCCCCTGGAGGTGTGTGCTGTTTGTTTACAAACTCATTCATGAACTGGAAAGGAGTAAACAGTGAAGTGACAAGGTTTAGTCATGATACAAAAGTCCTCTGGGTATTAAAGATCATTAAAAATTGGGAAGAATTGCAGAATCTCAGTGACTGGACAGAGAAATGATGCCTGAGGGGAAAGGCAGCCCTTAGCTCACACAGGCTCTGAGCTGGCCAAGAGGGAAAAGCTGGGGCTGTAACAGATAGTTCCATGAAAATATCAGCTAAGCATATTGTAGCAGTCAATAAAACAAATAAAACATTGGGAATTGGAAATGGGACAGAGCTCAAAACAGAGAATATTGCTAGAGAAATAAATAAATTAGATTCTTTATTATTATTATCATCATCATTCAAATACATAAATCTATGGGTCTTCTAGTTTGAATCCTGTGTGCAGCTCTGGTTTCTCACTTGAAAAAAGATTCAGAGGATTAAAAGGCTGATAAGAAGTGCATAACTACTCAAAGTAAAGGAGAACTAAACAAGTTATCTCTGCAATTTAAGAGATGACCAGGATAAATCTATAACATCATGAAGAAGGTGAAGAGATTGATTTTTCATTGCACTTTCCAATAAAAGAAGAAGCAAGCAGTGCTTTTAGGTGGGAGAGGAAAAGCTCAAAGGAAACGGAAGGAAATGACTCTTCATCCCTGTAGTTAAACTTTGGAACTTCCTGCCACAGTGTGTTGTGGGAACTGAAAACTGATGTGGGTTTGAAAGCACCCCTTCAAGCAGGCTCTCTGAGGAAGACAGAGATTGAGGGTTATTAATACACCAAGTCCACCATTTCAGGAAGTCCCTGAACTGCACATGATTGCAAAGTGGGAATCTGTTTTTACTCAATTCCCAAAGCATCTGGATCTTTGGGTGATATCAGAGAAGGAATCTTAGAGATAACAACTGGTTCCTGGGCTGCATGAAATCAGGGAATGCACTGACCATCAGCACCCTCACAGTGGTCAGAGTGCTGCACATTTTTCTCAGTGTCACTGTGCATTTAAAACCCTGTCTTGATTTAATCCCAGCCAGCAACTCAGCCCTACACAGCCTCTCACTCACTCCTCCCTGGTGGGATGGGGGAGAGAATTGGAAAAGTGAGAAAACTTGTTTTTTGAGACAGAGACCGTTTAATAGGGGAAGCAAAAGCTGTGCAAAAATAAAAGGAATTAATTCCCCACTTCCCAAGGGCAGGTGTTTGGCCATGCCCAGGAAAGCTGGACTCCAGCACATGAAGCAGTGACCTGGGAAGTTAAACACTACAGCTCTGAAGGTCCTCCTGCTCCTTCTTCTCCCAGCTTGCTGAGAATGATATCCTATGGTGCAGAATGTCCCTTGGGTCACACAGGGTCAGCTCTCCCACCTATGTCCCCTCCCAGCTCACTGGGGGGGTGAGGTAAGGAGCAGAAAAGGCCTTGACTCAGTGTAAGCTCTGCTTAGTAATAATGAAAACATCCCTGAATTGTCAACACTATTTTCACCACAAGTCCAAAACACAGCCCCATAATTGCTATAATGAAGAAAATTGCCCCAGGTAAAACCAGCACAGACCTCAAGGACCTGGCCTGGGAAGTAGACAAAGCAATGATCTCAGACATTCAGGTGCTATTTTCCTTTCAGCTCATTTCTATCAGCCTGTGCTCACCATTCCATCCTTTGGCCTATTATTTCCAAATTTTCATTTCTCTTATGGGAACACCATTTTCAGCCACTAGAAGTTTGAGGATTTTCCTCTTATCCACTGCATGAAAAAGGTACAATGATCACAAAACATATGAATTCTTGGTATATTATTTCAAGTGCTATATTTAACTAAATTATCCCCTCTTTTGGAATTGTTTGTTATTCCTTTGGTGATAGAACAGCATCCTGTTTGCCTGCACATACTGCAGCTGCAGATTTTTTGTGAAATCCTCATGGGTTTCTTGAAATAGCTTTAGAAATGAAACCTCCCAAACACTGCAATGCACTTCCAATTTATTCAACCAGATCCTAAACTGAACCTACAACTACTCCTATCACGTTGTTGTTCTTCAGAATGCGTGACCATGGTGTTTGTTTAGTGCAAGGGCTTAAAAATACCCCTAAGTTATGCAATTTTATCTTTACCAAACCATGTGACTCAGCTTGGGTAAATTCCAGAAGGTGTGTTTGCTCCCATAACCTTAACTCAGCTATGCTGCACATCCTACGTGAGTAATCCATTGTCAGCCAGAGGAAATGGGGATCTTGTTCAACTATCACAACCTGATTACAGACAATGATCCATAAACTGCTAGTTCTGAGTAATATTAATCACTTTCCTGAACACTTAGATTGGAGTTTAGATACATGGATAATTAATTAATTAATTCAGCACTATAAATTTGGAGAGCATGTAAGAGCTAGGTTGTGCTGCTGTTAGAGAAACAGCTACATGTCCTAGTAATATTCCTTGCTTTCCATATTCTACAAGTATTTCTTTTCCTCACAGGGAGAGCCTAAGAGCTGGGACTGCTAATTGCTTTTTGAAGAGGCGATCTTCACATGAAGGTTTTATTTTGTAAACAGAATAGGACTGAGTCCAACCTTAAAGAGGCTTATGGGTTAAGGATGTTGGTGTTAATTATACCTATTAACAACTGGGTAGCTCTGGAAAATCAGAATCTGAACATCTGCTGCCAAATAAAGTGAAAAGCAGAGTTGAAAACCCGGCTGTTAAAAGACCCAGGCAAAGTAACCCCCAATTAATCCCTGGGAGATGAGAGACAGATTGGACAAACTGCCAGTGCCAGAGGTTTCAGACTTCCCAGACACATATCCACTGTCCTCTCTAGCAAACAAGGTTCTGCCATCTCTGACTTAACCCTTCAGTTTCAGTTTAAACTCATTACACCTGACCCACTCCCAAGGAACATGAAGAGCAGTTCACAATCTCCCTTTCCACAGGCACCTTGCCCACTCTCATATACAACTGTTCTAGCAGCTCTGGGCAGGAGAACTTGCCTTCCTTACAAAAACAGAAATTAGTATGAAAATGTTGGGTTCTATATACTGTCCAGCATGTTACACAGATCTGCAGAATATCATCTTCTTGCTCTTTGGTAAGCATAAAATTAAAAGCACAGGTATGGCATTTCTTTAATCCAGAGGATTCTCCTCACCCAAGATGATATTTTTCAAAGATATTTGGACATTGCAATGATCTCCATGCAGAGGCTTAAAATTGCATAAAAAATAAAATTATTGAAATAGCAGCGTTCTCTACCTGAAGTCCAGGAAAAGACTGGAAGCACTTGAATTTTAAAAGTCACCAGAGAGCTCATTCCATAATGGCACCATCATGCTGGGGTCAGTGACATTGTATTTCACCTAGGAGAGCAGAAGGACTTCTAGAAAGGGAACTGATGTCAGTGCCTTCTGCATGACAGATGATCTCACATATGGAATCCATTTGGCCACAGGCAGAACCACCCATCGAGCAGATTACAATGATCCTCAGCTCTGCAGCTCTGCACAGCTCCAGCCACTCTGCCAGGACAGACGGGTTTACACCAAGTACTTAAACATTCATTACCTCCATCCAGCAGATTAAAGAAAAAAGAGCAAACTGTGGAGATACAAGACTCTAAAGCAACAGCTGACAATATAGGAGATGCTTTGCTTGGTGCATCTGTTGCACAGATAAGGATTTGTCCTGCTGAGCCACAGCTTTTCTAGAAATTCTGTGTTGGGGGACACATTTCCCATGTGATAGGCTCAAATTCTGTGTCTCCTTCAGGGTATGAGAGAGCTGCCTCTGTTCCTTCTGGCAACTTCTTTCAGTGCTTAAAGATGTTATTTGGGGAGCAGCAGTGGAAACCAGAAGGGCTGAGAAGGGTGTTAGGTTTCTGCCTGGATACAATTAAGCCACTGTATATGTGAGCCGGGTACTGTATATATGATACAATAGATGTACAATCAGGGCACTGTATATATGATTAGGGCACTGTATCCAGCAGAGATGGGCTTCTCTGTGTTTTCATATATAAATCTCTTAATCTTATTGCTCATCTTATGCTGTGCCTTGTTTTTCTCAGTGACATGGTGTTGAACTTTGTGCTTTACGTGCAGGTAATACTTGGGGGTTTTCCCCGTTTTAATTGTTATCACCACGGACACCAGAGCTGCAGAGCAGGAAACCCCGGTGAATGCCGACTGAGCAGGATTAGGTGGCACCTTAAAGTGGCTGGCAAAGACAAAGCTCAGACCAAACAATCTGCTCAACAATTCATCCCGCACACAAATGCTGCCCTTGCAGGCTGAACTTCTAATGAACTGCAAATTACAAACAAGGTTACCAGCAGCTTATCACTTGCTTCAAGTGCTGAGGATAAAGAAAGGTTGCAAGGAGTTGCTAAAAAGCATGGGAAGAGGCAGGAAAAGTGTTCCATTAAAACAAATTAAGGGCAAGGAGAGATTGGTGGTTTCTGGGGTTACACTAAAGGGCTTTGATGAACGGCAGCTCCCAAAGGATGGTATCAATTATCTACTTCAAGCCTGGGCAAACTGGTTGCTGGGTAAGCATCAATGCACAGACAGTCTTTCTGACGTCATCTTAATTCACATCAGAACAGTCATCTATTCCTTCTCTCCTTTTCAGCCTCACTCCTCCTGTTCTGTCCTCTCACCAGCACAAATCTTTATTTACACTCCTCTTTTTTGACTCATCTGTGACATTTTTCTCTTCTCTGACCCTCCCCTTCCATTACCTCTGAATACTCTCACTCCTTTCAACCATCTTCATCCTGTCCTCCTCTTTTGGTCATGCTGTCCCTGGAATCCTTCCTCCATCACAGGAAAGATCACAGCTATCCAAGGTATTTTTCCAGTTCTTTGGGTCTTTAAGGCTGCATCACCTCAGGGAAATCTGCCATTTGTCAAAAAGGGAAAGGGCAGCAGGTGAAATTCAAGGGCTGTGCTATATAGGACATAAAATCTAGTGCTTGGTCACATTTGGCTCTATTTCTGGCACTTTTCTCCCTCCACCTTCTCAGAGGTCTCGTCCTCTTCATCTCACAATTTTTTCTCTTACAGGTACTTCCTGCTGGCACTCCCATATTGTATCAGAAAGAAAAATGTTGAACTTATTCTCCACCTGCTGCCTTGAACCCTCTTCTTTTGAACAGCTCCATCCCTCATCTCTACTGCTACTGCTTATCTGTAACTGCCCATCTTTCTTCCATCATCCTTCTTTTATTTCAATTTATTTTCTTTCAATTTAATTTTATTTTCAATTTTTCCTTGGTTCTTAATTAGTTTGTTAATAGAGATGGGGGTTTTAGGCCCAGATTTTTCAGGGGTACCAAAACCAGGACAGTCACAATCTATTTTTTCTTTTTCTGACCATTTGCAGAATAGATGTTCAGTTCACTGTTTCCTCATATTGATTGCCTCAGCAGCTATTCACAGGGTTTATTCTGTGAATTGATTCAACATTAGGGCTGTGTTATTTCCACCTAGTTGGAGAAGTAGTGTGATGCTGTTTTCATTCCCTGCATATTCAAGGGCATGAAAGATCAAGCATGAATACCTATCTGATCTTAGCCATTCATCCTGAATGTGGAATGTACTCCCTATCAATGTTTTTACCTGAAAATAACTTTATAATTTGCAGAGATATGAACTTAGACATTAAATATAAACACTGACTTTTCCAATGTTATATCTAACATTGATTAAAATTGGAAAGAAATATTCAGAAGCAGTTAATTTCATACTGTTCCCTTAACTGTAATTGCCTCTTTCTCTACCCAGACAATAAATCCACAGCAGACATGATGGTTTCATGATTTTTAATCCTCGGATACTTCTTCCAATGTATGTAAAACAATAAATAGAAATTGAGAAAATTCTGTGACTTTCTTGACTAAATGAGGTAGATATGGGCTACTGTTTGAATCTCTAGGTTTTTTTACCTCATACATAATAATCTTAATTATCCTGACATCTGGACTGGTTACTAAGGGAACAACAGTGAAGCCCATGTTGTGTTGGATAGGTTGAGAAAGCAAAAATCTAAACTGAAGCTTGTGTTTAGTGCTAATGACTATTTGGTCTGAATGCATTTACCAGAAACACCTCTGTGAAACCTTACCCACAGACAGTCTCCAATTCCACTTTGCCTCTGGGTGGCCTCAGGCTGGTGTGCCACCGGGGTGGCCTGACAGCAAATGAGGAGGACAGACAAGCATCTCACTCTGGTGCCTTCCTCTACCTCTATTTCCTCCATGATTCTCTTCACTTAGATACTGATATGGTCTACAGCTTCTTCCAAGCTGAACATCCCAAAATCTTGAATCCTCCTGCCAGTGAAACAGGATGCTCTTACTAACATCATTCTATCAATGTGAAAGTTAAAGTGACTCACCATGGTTACAGGTATCAAGTACCTCACAAAGCAGGGCCATCAATTAAACCAGCAGAAAAACCTGCTGGAAATTCTGGAGTAGAAGGCCCTCCAGAGAAAGCAGAAATTATTATGATTAATTAAAGTGGTCATGTGTCAGGGTGCTGTGACTTTGCCAGCTTGACCAGTGAACATCCCTGTGGGAGTGTGCCTGGGTAGAGGGACACCCCAGTGACAGAGTGACAAACTCTGGGAGGAGGGGAGGAGTTTGAGGATTATCAGGAAGTCTGAGAGACAAACAGACTGCTGGAATCCCACTCTGCCCTCCTTGGGACAGGCCCAGAGGTACACAGGACAGATGGCACAGAGGATTACTTGTCCTGTCTCTGCCTGGCTGAACTGAGTGATTTAAGGGATGGGGAGCAGTGGCACTAAACCCTGCCAGGCACAGCAGAGGGGTCTCCTCTGTGACTGCCCCCCATCCCCCGGTGCCCCAGCACGAGGCTCTGCAAGTGGAACTGAACAATGGTGAGCATGATGTTCCTCTGGGTGGGAGGTGTTGCTGAGGTTAATGGTTTCTCCAGGTCAGAAGTGTTGCCAAGGGTGAAGTCACCCTATGCTGTGCATCAAAGCTGCTTCCATAAGGAAATAAAGATGGGTCATTGTCATAGGAGACTCCCTTCTGAGGGGAACAGAAGGCCCAAAATGAGGAACCTGATGGCCACAGTTCCTTGGGAGGCAGTCCTGAAGGGCAAAGGAGTCCAGGAAGGCTGGACATTCTTCAAGAAGGAAATCTGAAAGGCACAGGAGCAGGCTGTTCCCATGTGCCAAAAGGCAAGACAGAGGGGAAAAGACAAACCTGTCTGGACAGAGACAATTGGCTGGAACTCAGGGGAAAAAATTTAAAAAAAGGAGAGTTTATGACCTTTTGAAGAAGGAGCAGGCAACTCCAGAGGACCACAAGGATGGTGTGAGGTTATGCAGGGAGAAATTTTCTAATTTGGGCCCAGCTAGAACTTAATCTGGCTACTTCTGTAAAAGATAATAAAAAATGTTTCTATAAATAAATTCATAACAAAAGGATGCCTAAGAAGAATCTCCATCTTTTATTGGATGCTGAGTGAAACACAAGTGACAAAGGATGAGGAAAAGGCTGAGGTACTTGATGCTTTCTACAAAAAGGCATTGAAGTGCTAGAACATGTCCAGAGAAGAGCAACAGAGCTGGGGAAGATTTTGGAGTACAAGTCTGATGAGAAGCAGCTGAGAGAGCTGGGGAAGCTCAGCCTGGGGAAAAGGAGGCTCAGGGAAGATCTTACTGCTCTTTAAAATGACCAGAAAGGAGGCTGTAATCAGGTGGAGCTCAGCCTCTTATCCCAAATAACAAGTGACAGGCCAAGAGGAAGTGGCTTCAAGTTGCACCAGGGAAGGTATAAATTCAATATTAAGAAAAAATTCTCTGCCAAAAGGGTTGTAAACTATTTGAACAGGCTACCCAAGGGAGTGGTAGAGTCACCATCCCTAGAGGTATTTTAAAGACATGTAGCCATGGCATTTGGAAACATGGTTTGGTGGTGGACTTGGCAATGCTGGGTTCATGGTTGAACTTAAGGGTCTTTTTTTAACTAAGTGGTTCTGAGATTAACTCCTATAGTGTCCCATAAGCCAAGGATATAGATTCTGGCTGCATAAATTTGTCATTAGAATTTTTAAAACCTTGGGATTGAGGAAGAAATTTGACCACAAAATATCTTCTAGAGTAGGATAAAAGAGGCTCCTGGTCCAAGAGGCAATGAGCACACATAACTCCTAACTGAAAACTATGAATGCTGCAGTTTCTCAGCCTCATGTAGCACAGAGGTCAGGGGGCTGGGAAGATCAGGGGGAAACTGGTAATGGAGCTGAGCAGAGTCAGTCTGTCTCCATCTCACAATGCAACTAGAGAACATTTGAGTGTTTGGTAGCAGACTGTGATACAGTGGGCAGAAGTATATTCACTGTTCACTTTCTTTTGGGATGGGTTTGAACTGCCTGAGCTCCCCCTGCCGCTGTCAGGGCAAATAAGAGACACCCACCTTGGAGAATGAGGAATCCAAAGTCAGGCACAGCTGCCATATGGCACAGATGTACACTGGAACTAAGAAAACTCAGCTCAAAAGGTCTGGGCTGGATCTGAACCAGCATTAATTCCAGAGAGGAGCAATCTGACCCACCCTGCAGTTGCTGAGTCAAACTGAAGTCGATGTCCCAGAAAGTGCTGCAGAGGCTGAGAGGAGCCTCAGTACTGAGCAAACCCCTCAGACAATGCTGCCCTGAGATGAGATGTCTTCAGCATCCCAGTGTTTCCAGGGCAACCAGAGCTGGAATTCAGTTCTGATGAAAGTTCACCAAATCCGAGTTTTTTCAGACATAATATTTTTCACCGGCTGAACTGCCATCTTTGGAAGTTGTTTCAGAACAGTGGCTCCAGTGTGCATGGCCATGTCAAGCATCAGCAAGGGCACAATAGGCAGACGTTACACATTTCTGGAAATGAGAGGCAGCTCCTTTGCCCTCAGTACTGTTATTGTTCCTTAGGAACACAGACATCACTGTACTGTTGGATCCATGGTCATTTGGTGGGATCACTTGTTTCTGAGAGTGTTTAATAATGGAGACATCAGCAGAGGGTGGAAACAAGCCCTAATATCTCTTTTTTCCTGATGGTGTAATATAAATCCCTATAAAATAGATACTAAGACATTTGTCTGCTTTCTGGGTTTTGGGGGTTAAATTTTTAGTTTTCAGTGTAGTAACTGTATGTGTTCCTGTTACCACATCAAGATTTCTCATGTTTTGGGTTTTCAGTAAATTCCACTGCTCTCTCATTTGTAACTATGTTGAGCAAATCCTGCTGTACAATCGTAATTTGCTATTTCTCATCTCTTTGAATGACACTTTGTTCTTTTATTATATGAAAGGGAAAACAGGCACTCTTAATCCATGTGTCCTAGACTGTTCATAGCTTGATTTATTACATCTTATCCTTCCTTTCCAGATAAATGGTTCCAATCCTTTAGGTTTTTGTTCATCTCTGTAAGAACGCTGCTTGTCCCTGAACTCCCCAATCCCATTATTTATTTTTGAAACAGACTAACAAGCACTGAAGACTGTCTTCTGATGACAGCAATCACATACATTGTGTAACTGAATTATATAACCCTTCATCCCATCCTTTATATAGCCTCATGTATGTTTGCTTTTTGGATGTGGCCACACAGCAAATGCAATTCTCAACTGACCTTTCTCCAGTAATAGCCAAGGACTTTTCCTGAGTCAGTGCTTATCCTAATTTATCGTGGCACAAAAGCACACTGAACTGTGACAGCTCCATGCTATAACTCCCAGCTGTGCACACGTATGCCACAGCAAGGCTTTTCACAGGGAGGAGTTATCCCAAAATTCTGGAATGGTCTCTCATGTAGATAAGTCCTAATTTAGGGCCACATTCCAGTCTCTGGAGTGAGTTTGGGAAGAATCACAGAGCTGCATAAAGGAGAAATAAATGTACGAGACATGAATGTTGCCATGGATAGTGGAGCAGGGAGTGCACAAGGCTGGTGTGACAAGGTGGCTAAATAAAGTGGAAGTGACACAGTGAAAGACCTTGAAGCATGCAGCACAAAATAAAATATTTCCCCAAAAGACAGATCACTCAATTAAAAAAGAAAAAAAGCCCCATTTCTAGGCAGAATGAGCTGTAAATCTCTGTGAGAATAGAGACAGCAACGTTTGTCTCAAGTTACAGTGAAGGGCAATAAATCTGCAGGTAATTCTCAGAGCGACCGTTCAGCACAATGATGGACAAAGGTCTGCAGGGCTCTGCAGCCTGGCTTGCAGCTCCTCCTGCTCGTACATTTAGCTTGGAGAATCATACACCAGGTTCAGGATTGCTTTTGGGTACTGCAGGCTGGAGACCACTGCCTCAGCAGGCAAGACCTGTGCACTGAGATACAGGTGATGGCAAACATATGTGCCCTGCCAGTCCCAACAGACACACACCAGAAATTTAAGAACTGAAGGCTTCAGCTGAAGCATCTCTCTGGTGAAATTCAACAGAGGTTTGACAAGCACTGAAGCTGCTTTCACAGCATGTTTAATTATCAGATGTAATTTAAATGGCTGGGGAGCTGCAGTTAGAGGGGGAATCAGTGAATCTCAGGCAGACGATGGGGTGCTACTTCCTTCAGAGCTGCTCAGGACTGAATTTTTCTTAATAATGTTGTTAAACGTGCCAAAGACTGCTGTAATTTTGTGTTACCATGCTCCTTTGCGCTGCCCTCAGAGTGACAGCCAGAAAACCCTTTTGGAACCTGCGTGGAAATTTGGAACCTGTGTGGAAATTCTATTCTTTTGGGAAGGTGCAAATAGTGGGCTTGGTTTGCTGTACATCAGCAATGATCTCTGTGCTTGGGAAAACCACATGTTTGAGTCCAGAGGCCAAGCTAAAGAGAGAAGAGATGAACTGATGAACTGGAGAGTTTCTTTTTGTGATGTCTATCGCCTTGATAACTGGGAATCTCTGGATACAGCAGCACTTCCCTCAGCAGCTGCAGTAATCCTGTCCCAGCCCATATCTCCAACACAATCTGCTCCTAAAATAGCCTGTTCCTCTGCACAGAAGCAGGAGATCTCATTTTCAAAGCATTTCCTCTGCTGGTAGTCCAGCTTTTACTCACGGTGCTGGTATCCAACACTGCTGCTGCGATCGGGCAGCAACGCCCATGCAGAGGGAGGAAGAGAGGGGAAGGAGAGGAAAAGATCACCTCCCTCCACAGTGAAGGAAGCAGGGAGAGGCCACATGCCATGCCCACACACAAAAGGCAGGGCCTAGTGCTGCCTGGAGAAGAATGGAGGTGGGGATGGATGGTCTGGCAGATGCCTCAACACATTCCATACAAGGTGCTTCTGCAGTTCACAACCAGAAGCATCAAGCGCTGCATCTTGTCTGAAAGCCATGAGAGAGGTGATGCAGGATGCTACCAGCAGGGAATTGTTCATGGTGGCAGAAAGAACCATATCTGTCACCAGGAATGAGCCCCCATGCTTCCAGCAACAGCTCAAGTAGGGGACTGCCATCTGAGCTGCAATGGAAAGGACAGCCATGCTCAGAATCTCCCAAGTCCTAGCCCTTGTCCTGATACGGTGTTTTCTCAGGAACTCTCACTCAAATCTTTACTTTCAGTCACCTTACTCAAACCCTTTGGTCCAGAGTCATTCATCCTCGACCAGCCCACTTCCCTCACCTCATATTTTCAGTCCACTATAAAATTTAAGCAATTTAAAGCTGTTACAGATCATGCTTGCCATCTCTCCAAAGTGCAAAACTAACTATCTATTTATCTCTCTATCTCTGAAGATTCTCATATGCATGAACACAGTGTTTCTGAATTCAACCCTGAATTTCAGGAACAAATTCCTCAGCACTGCAAAGCACTTTGGTAAATGCATCTCAAATGGGATTTATCTCAAGCCCCTAAAAAGCACATGTACACCAATTAATATTCATTAATAAATTAATATTCACGTTCTGCCTCAGTGATGATCTATCTTCATAGACCTGGGTTTGGCACTGTCCACTTCCTTCATGCTGGGATCTGTTCCTCTCTCCCTACCTGATTAATGTGTTGATACGAGGCTTCAGGTAAATGGTCAAACTTTAATTTATCTGTCCTTTAAACCAATTGTTCCTTCACAGCTACAATTCTGTCTTTGTTACGAAAATCTTGTGGTTTTCTGTGCTCTTGGGACATCAGTGCTGGCTAAGCATTGCCTCCATGTACCATAACACCAAAGAATTTCCTTCTGAGTCTGAACTCTCATGTCCTGGTCCAGCAGGAGCCCATCTCCTCCCTTCCCATCCACCTGCACAGCATGTGATAGACAGTGATGGATTATTCATGGGAAAGACAATGTGAAATTTTGAGCTGGCCTTTTTTCTTACTTCCTCTGCTAGCATGATAATTTGAAATATTTGTATAAAACCCAACCTATTTCCCCAGTGGGTTTTTTTTTGTAGCAGAAATCACTTTGTAGTAAAGTGTGTTTTTGAAGCTAAGGTAAGGTTTTGCCAAGCTGTTTAAATGAAATCCAGCTGTCAGAAAACAAACTTCTCCATTTTATAAAAATACCAAATCCACCACCTCCTTTCCTCCTTCACTGTCCCTCTCTGAACAACATCTGGAAATAGTCTAATTAGTGGTCCTGAACATAACTCAGCAAAATCCTTTCTTGGCAGAGTGCTAGAGCTGAACCATAAACCAAAAGCCCTGTGATCTCCTTATTGCAGCCAGATCCTTGCTCATCCCACAGATCCTGCTGGCTGGGCAGGGCTGAGAGAGCTCCCAGCCACCTTTTGCTCTCCATAAAACGTGGGCAGCCTCAGCAGTGAGTTGATGAGGAGGGGGATGAGGAATTGCTTAGGAAGTGATGGGGCTTTCTTATTACACCAGAGCCATCTGCATACCAGGTGAGATCCCACCAGGGGTGAGGAGGTGATTTCCTTCCTGGCAAAATATCCTGCTCCAGCTGCAGCAGGGCAGCATGAGTGCTGAGAGGTGGTCACATCTGGCATTTGCGCATCTTGGGTTTGGCTTGGCTCACAAGGGCTCCCCACAACCTGCAAAAGGGATATTTCCCTCCAGTTTTCCTTCTCTATTGTGCCTTGGATGGTAAGAATTTCACAGCAAGGACTTTGTTGCAGGCTCCCACAGCAGGAAAAGGTTTTAGTGATACAAGAATAGATGGATGCAAAAAGAATTCCTTCAGATCCTTGAAGATTCCCTGTATTAGAGGGAGATGTGGATTTGAAGTGAATTTTCCAGAAGAGAAGTGATTAGTGCAGAAATCATGGAAAACAACTCAAAAGCTGCTAGTTGAAGGGAATATCCAGCAACTCTGGCTTTCAAAATGTAAATAGGAAACAGCCACAAAATCTTATCTGTACTTTGCAGCTAATGAAAACATTAGTCTCTCCTGGGAGCCAAGTCTTTGCTCTAATTTTAATGCATTTTTTTTAAGTTTTCCTTAGCTGTGACTAATTTGTGCTGTCAGGTGTGCCTTTTTTGAAGTTAAAAAGCATATCTGAAGTGCTACAACCTCTAGCCAGAATATTTAAATTAGTGAGTATCCACATCTCAGAGGCTGTCAAGTGAGGGGATGGCACTCAGCTGCCCTCACGCTCTGCTGAGCCACGGGTACAAGCAACCTCTGCTCTCTCAGATGTGGGAGCAGGGAATTCTTCCCAGGTGAAGTGCTGTGCTGGCCCCCAGCACTATGTGGGCTGTGCACAAAGAGCACTTGGACTGTCAAGCACAGAACATTTCAAGGCTAGATCTCAGCAACCTCCTAGAATGGGTTTAAATAGCTATAATTATGTATATTTAATTATAACTTTATTATAATATATAACTTCAAATACTTCATTCACCTGCTTGCTCTGGCAGCATTCATGTCACAGATTAAATCCGGCCCTGTTGCTCACAGCATAAAACCTCTATCCCCAGGCCACAGAGCCTTTAACCAAGGGTCAAAGGCTTTAGGAGACCCTGGGGTTAGAACTTGGTGGAGTGGGGTGGGCTGGGATGGCACTGAACTGTTCCTGATTGCTGTTCAGCTGCTGCTTGCTCTGGTTCAGCTGAACCCTGTGCTCAGCTCTGCTCAGTGATCCAGGAAACAGAGAAGAGAGGGCTGGAGGAGCCCACAAGCAGGCACTGATCCCAGCTGGGCAGCTCACCCTACACAGGGTGCACATACCCTGTGGGGTGTCTTGGGTTACAATACAGGGTGTGATAAAAGGTATCTGTTCTATCATCATCTGTTGAGGGTGGGGGCAGTGATCCTTATCTCCACGGCAGATATTCTGCTAATGGGCCATCCATTGAAACCAGGCAGGGCATTGTTCTTTATCTTTTCACAACCCATCCTTCCTCCAGCCAGTCATTTTCTGCTCATGGCCATTGAGTCCCACTGTGGCACTGATAAAATTACTGCATCCCATTGGGAGTTGCTCCAGCCAGGGGGAAGAGCATTTCTTACCAAGATAAAAACAGAGGTTTTGGGACACTAAGGGAGCCCCTTTCTCCACTGGACTCCAGAGGAAAACCGGATTTCTCCACATCACCACTGGGAAACTGCACCTTGTACAGGAGCACTGCTCCAACTGAGCCACATCTGTCACTGCAGGAGGATGCAGCCACCATTTAATGGGACTGCTGCCAACACCCTGCCTGACGGGGTGTCAGGTTGTACTCTGATTTTGTCAGGGTTTGGAGTTTGTTTCTTTGTAGTACTGTATTTCTATTTTAATTTCCCTAGTAAAGAACTGTTATTCCTAATTCCCATACCTTTGCGTAAGAGCCCCTTGATTTCAAAATTATAATAATTTGAAGGGAGAGGGTTTACATTCTCCATTTCAAAGAGAGGCTCCTGCCTTTCTTAGCAGACACCTGTCCTCCAAACTAAGACATGGTGTCAAGGAATAACAGGGCACCCTGAGATCAGGAGAGCAATTCAGGCCACCTGCTACCCACAACTACCAGGCCATGGGGCACAGGGCACAGTCAGGGCTGTGTAGGAAGTCTCTGAACTGTTGTCAGAAGTAAAGGTGGTGTGGTAATGTAGTAAAATGTTCAAGTGTGTACTTCCTTCTGTGGGTAGTTTGGGATCCACACGGCTGTTCCCACCAGTGGGCCTATAAAGACCAAAGGAACTATGGTCTGTTACTCCAATAAAACCAAGGAGAGTTTCAGTTGAGGTGCTCTGTGCCACCTAATGCTGTACATTCACATATGGGAGGGTAGGCAGGGATTTGGACAAGGGCCAGATATGAGATTGCACACGATTTTCACTTAATGTCAGGCACGTGACTTGCTGCTTACAAGGCAAGGAGTTGTTTGCACATAACTGTGTCTGCATTGTCCCTGCAGCTGAGCAGAAACAAATGATTGTGCACTTGTCTGCAGACATTAACCCTGCAGAGTAGGGAGGCTTGTTCCATCAGAGCTGGATCTGCTACAGCCAGCATTAACTCCTGCAAAAGCACAGAAGGTGTGGATGTATGTGACACGATTAATATCACGACTGTTTTTCTGTGAATGTTTTCCTTCTGGGAATGAAGTCAAAGGAGGCTTTTGTGTCTCCACAAAGTTGTCAGCCCTACTCTCCATGCCCCCTCAACATAATTTATTTTCTCTAAACAGTGAAATAAAAAGAATATTTTGCGAATTTACCTATATATCCTTGCTTTTCAACATGAAGATCAGATAAAGACATAGGTGCTTTCTGAATACAGCAACAGCATATGCAAGCTGAGCAAAAAATCCATTCAGTGCTGGATTCCAGAGGAAAAGATTTGGATATTTTGTGCTGCCTAGAAAGAAACATGCACAGAGAGTGAAACTGTTGTTATTTTGTACTGTCAGAGCATTTTCATTCCGTCTAATGAGAGCTGTGTCTTCCTGTCTTCCTCTGATGCTGGCTAGAGCTAAATTTCTTATTTTCTGATTGATTTTCTGTGGAGACTTGCAGAACCATGCCACCTGATGGATTTTCCCATCCTTCCTCTTCCTGCTAATAATATTTACATCTGTTTTCAGTCAAATAAGACGAAAGAGCAAAATGCTGAACAGAAGTTCATGCTACCTTTGCCATACAGGCAGATGGGTAGAAAAACAAACACTTGTAAGCATAGCTAGTAAAGTAAAGGCTGCAAACTCATGCATCATTAGAGAATCCAGGTGGGAAGGACATCTTGTAGCTGCTGTTATTATGAGAAAATCTTCACCTGGTGTTTTTGATTGGAAGTCTGTCAGTCAGGGCACAAATCTTCAGGAAACCAGGATTCACTGGTCGTGTGCACATACATTACAGGTTTTGCAGGTTGCTACAAAGACTTCTCTTTGTAGTTAGTTTAGAAAAACTTGGTGCACAGCTACACCACCGCTTCCTTTTAGAAAAGGCCATCAGTGTGTCCACACTGCATTACTCAACAAAACATTCAAATTTACCCCTCTAATCAGAGGTTTGCAAAACACTTTAATTCAAACCCACATCCAAACAGCACACAATGGTCACTCTCTTCCACACCCTTTACTGAAGATGGCTTCAGTGCTTTTTCTCCTCATACCTGTGATTGTAGCATGTGGTGTTTGGCTCATACCTGTTGAACTCTAAACCTCATGGGACCAAATTTCATCTGTAGGTCATTCAAGTGTTCATTGAGTGCTGCTTCTTGATGTGAGAACTGCACAGCTCTGCATCACACAGAAATCAAATATCTCTTGAAGTGTCAAAAAATTAATCTTCCCTGTTCACCTCTGTAGTAGTCTGGGAAATATGAGATGATGGGTTTCAGCTTCCAAGAAGTGACCAGCATAGCCAAGGCTGGGCAAGTTGCTGTGATAAATCATGCCCATAATATATAAAAATTTGTATATGATTGACTTCCTCAGACAGGAGAAAATCCAAGTTGGATAAATAATTTGCTGAGATTCTGAATTCTGCACCAGCTTGTGAATTGTCCTGCAGACTTGTGTAAATTGGTCACACTGGACAGAACTTGATTGAAGAAAGTGGCAGAGATGAGGATTTTTTTCATTAAGCTTCTCATATTTTCAAGCCTGTTTGGTAACTAGGCAGTGGTAGAGAGATTCCAGTCATTCTGCAGGTGACCTGGCATACTTTTCAAAAGTCATTTGGGATATCTGAGCTTTGAAATAGCGAATATCACAGAAGTGCAAAATCCCCCAAGGGGGAGCATTCCAAGCTTTGTAAGAACAGGTATTGAAAACAATCAAATGCCAAATATTATCAGGTTTCCAGGCAAACAGAAGGGAAAATGCAGATATTAACCCACAGCAATCAACAATTCCAGCCAAGCCATGTTTGCCACCACTCCAGACTGTTGTGAAAAGAGGATGGGTGAAAGTGAAACTGGCTCTTTAGCTGAAGTGACATCCTGAAAAGAGTTATAGCTACAAACCCCTCCAGAACCAGAAATGCCTACAACCTTCTTTAAAAATATTGCCTAAAGTTTTTGTGTAAGATTCAGCAGAACCACTTCCCCTCCCTCCAGCTTTGCCATTACTGGCTGTCTGTGCTGGGTGTGATGGCATTGCACTGGGACAGTGAGGAAAGCCAGACTGGAATTAGAACATAAGCTCCAGACTCAGGTCAGGCTGGGACATGCTGAGCCTTCCTGGGCAATCCCAAACACAAGGATGAATGAAGTGTAGGTGATTACAGCATCTGGCAGCCCTGGATGGTGTTAGATCTTAACTGGTTGGGATCAGTGATCTTAGAGGTCTTTTCCAATCTAAACGAGTCTGATTGTATGATTCTATTCCCCTGACCTAAATGCTAAAATTTGCCAGATCCATTACAGGCGGGAGATGGTCTGAATACGGCTCCTAGTGGTTAAAGACACCCATGACACGTTTTATATGAGCTTGGCTCATATTTATGAGCTCCTGGGAAATTGGATGAGTAATTGTTCCTTTTCCCTAGAATTATCCATTGTAATCTTCCTTTATTTTATTCTTTTTTTTTTCTTTTAAATTTGATTTTTCATCGTTGCTAGAATGCCTGGACTTCCTCTGTAATGAGGATAACAGCTGTGAGAAAAAGGATGCAAACACAGAAAGATGAATAGCACCCTGACTCCCAGCTTTCACAGGATATTTTAAGCAACTCATTTTGCCTTTCCCTATCTGTCTTCCCCATTTGTTCACTGCTGTGCATGTTGCATGTTGGAATTTCTGTCACAGAAAATGATCCCATTGTGACTGAAGCAATAAAAATCTGAAATGAAAAGCTAATCCTGCCCCAAATTGCTTTTGAGGTGTAAGACACGAAACAACAGATGGGTACAGTCACAGAGGGGAATTTAAGGCAATGGTGAAGCAATCCTGATGAGTGTGATAGGCATCCAGCACAGGGTATGAGCTGTTGCCAAGGCTTCTCTATTGTTGCAAAAGAAATTTTAATGAAGGATTTGAGAAAAGCTAATGAGAGAGCTCTGTAAATATTTTTGTAAGCCCAAAGCATGAGAGAAAGCGTGAAATTGATTGTTTGAACATCTAACAGTAACTAATTTGTGTAGTAAGTATGATACCCATTAATTTGTAATGGAGGTTATGAAGGTTAATTCATGACCATGTCTAAGTGGTTTAAATACCATTGAAGAGTATTGTTAAATGAATCAGGCCAGGGAAAATTCTTAAAATCATTTTTAAAAAAGGCAGCATGATTTTAGCCAAGCAATGAGTGCAGAAATTGGAAGCTGCTAGGCCATAACCTTTTGATATCAGCAAAGGAAATCATTAAGACGAAAATTGCCAAAGGGATTTTTTAGCAATTGCAGCCTCTGCTGTATCAGATTGGGTTTTATTCTCATTTTCAGTGGCTAAAATACTGGTGGCTGCTCTGACTTCAGTACAGTGTCTGTTGCTTTCAGGAAGTAAAAGACATCTCATTGGGGATGAGAGAACTATTTATGAGTGTGGCATGAAAGAACTAAAATACACAGCAAGACTTAGAGCCAGCACGTTCCTGTCAAAGCAGTACACCCATCTCAGCACAAGTAAGGAACTGTAATGAAGGGAGCAGCATAGCTAAACCCACATAAATTTTGGTTTTGAAACTATTATTTGAAACAGAAAACAACTGTCAAAGAACTCCAACTTTTAATCTCATAAAACTCCTCAGAGGCAATTCCTGACATAGTCCACTGACCCTGAGCGCTCTTCGTCTGCTGTCTGTAGTGAAGACAACGGGGAGAACCACTCTGAAAAAGGCTTTGTATGAAGTTACAGTTATTTGTGACATCTAACAGCAGCTTGAATACTTTTCCCAGAAAACAGACCCTCCAGGTTTTGTCTCCTTTTGAATTATGGCAAAGATCTGTCAAATTACTATTTCTTAAACTTATGAGATTTTCTCTGTCCCAGTTTAAAGAGTTGAATTTGAGATTGTCAAACCTCATCTCTTTCAAAAAGCCTTTAGAAAAATCTTTCTAATGTGATTTGTGGAAGATAATTCAGGCCTGAGCAAATGTGACCCTTCTGTGCCCTATTCCTGCCTAGACAGAAGCAGTTGCCTGCAGCTGTGTACATCTTGCCCTCAAAGGATTATTAAAGTGCCACTTGACACACTAAATGTATTTGAATGAATATTTTCTGTCATTACCAATTGAAATGACTCCTGACTTCTCCCCATGACCTTCAGAGCTGGAGCCCATAGAACAGCATTCTTCCTCCTCCAGACAATTATGTGTCTGATCACCCTACACTAAAATGGAAGTTTATGACATGGGGAGTATTTCCCTGTCCTTGAAGGGAGGTGGTGCGTTAGATTATCTGTGTAGGCTGATGTTAAATTAATTTAACAAGTCCTGAGGTCTAGTTTCAGGCAAGCTCAGACAGGACCTCACTCGGTGGCTCCTGTTGGGGTATTTTATCAAGTTTTTTTTTTTAAGTCTCCGTGAAACCTGAAACAGGATTGCTGAGTCTCAGTGAAAAATCAAATAGGCAGTTTTCCAGGGGAATCTGAGAATGGGCCTAGCGAGAGTTAAGTGGCTGTATGGTGGGGGTTGGTTTCTCCTTTTCCTCTCTGCCCGTGGAATTCCTTCCTATTGACATGCTAAGAAGCATGGATGGCTGGGTCTTCGAGCGGGGGAGGAGGGGGAGAGGGGCAGGAGAGGAGGAGGGGGAACCTCCCTGTTGTTTTGGGAGTTTTCTCTCGGACAAAAGCGGGGGAACATCGCGAGATCAGAAGCAGCTAAAGGAGGGTGGGGGCAGTTGTCGCTCTCTCTTGGCTCTCAGAGGAGGAAGGTCTCTGCAACCCTGCCCCGCCATCCCAACACCGGGAGCTGCCTTGTTCTGCTGTTGGACTTCCACCTCTGCTAGGACGCCCTCCTGCTTCAGCTTGTTATCTCCAAGCCTCCTGTTGGAACACTGGGACTGACACTGCCCCAAGGGCTCGTGAGCAAAGTCTCTCCTCCACCTTTCCCACCTGGGACACAGCCAGCATCGCCCCCAGCGCCCCGGCAGCTGCACGGGATCATCGCATCTGCCCCTGTCCAGCGGGAAGCTGCCAGAGCTCGCTGCCAGCTGTGACGGGAACTGCAGCAAAGGGAAAAGTGCCCACGGCCAAGAGAACTGGTACTGGGTTCCTGCTCTGATTGTTGTTCATTTCACAGTTGTTGTTGTTTAGTTTGCCTTGTTATATGCACCAGTAAAGAACTGCTATTCCTATGCCCATATCTTTGCCTGAGAGCCCCTTAATTTCAAAATTACACTAAGTCAGAGGGAGGGATTTACTTCCCCTAGCAGACAACTGTGTTTTCAAACCAGGACAGATTTTGGCAAGCAACAGTGGCTCGTGAGGGCATCGAGAGGAAAGGGTGAAAAAGGAATAACAGTTCTTGAGTGACCTAATTTTTTGTGTTAGGTGGCACCATGTGGTCCAGCTTACCCTGGATGGGGTTGCACGTGGTCACATATGTATGTCTCCCATTTGCACGCCCTTATCTAACCATGGGTCCTATAACTAAGGGTATTGTAACTGTTATCTTGTTCATTTTGTGGGTTGATATGGTGTGGAATTCATGGATTTTTAACTTCCTCTGGAAGGCAGATACATGGATTCAGAGCTATCACACACTAACTGGATGTTTTTGGGGTTACTTCAATAATGGTACTTACTGTGAAGAAATGACAGCAGGGGAAATTTTCTCCCAACCCTTCATCCAGTTTTTTAGGTCCATCCCACCAGTTTTCGAAGGGTTCAAATCCTCTCTAAATGCTAATGGTATCATAGAGTGGCTGGTGTTGCTGATAGGCCTGTTAACCGTGTTCTATTTAGCATTGAGAGATAACGCGAGACTGACTTGGATAACAACCCTGATACCTACCCCAGGAAATAGGGATGCTGCTGCAGAAACTGACCCTGCCCCAGAGACCAGGGATGCTGCCTCACAGCCTGACCCTGCCCCAGAGACCAGGGATGCTGCCTCACAGCCTGACCCTGCCCCAGAGACCAGGGACGCTGCCTCACAGCCTGACCCTGCCCCAGAGACCAGGGATGCTGCCTCACAGCCTGACCCTGCCCCAGAGACCAGGGATGCTGCCTCACAGCCTGACCCTGCCCCACAGCCCAGAAAGGAACCACCCCGATTGGGTAGGGTTTTGGTGAAGGGGAAACGTGAGATGAGCCAGATGCTGAAGGAGTGCCCTCCCCCAGCTAGTGTAAAACCCTCCCCCTGCCTTAAAGAGGCACAGTCTGATGGTGCTGCAGTGGAACCCACAAACATTACAACTGTCCAGGTTCCAGCTGAACCACAAAGGCTCTCACAACCAGCAGGGGAGCCAGAGGTTGAAATCATCACTGAGTCTCTGTCATACAAAAGTCTCCGTAATCTGCGAAAAGACATTGTGCGACAGGACTGTGAGGCTACTACATCCTGGCTACTTCGGGTCTGGGACCTTATGGGTACAGGTGTGCAACTGGATGGTGCTGAGGCAAGGTATTTGGGACCCTTGACCCAGGACTCAGGTCTGAATCAGATATTTGTAAGGGAGCCAGGGCCCCTTTCCCTCTGGGAGCGGCTTTTAATGAGTGTGAGAGAGAGGTTTGTCCATAGAGAGAGGATGCCTGAGCAGCACCATAGAATGCGCTGGAAGACCCTTGAAGAAGGGATCCAACAGCTGAGGGAAGTGGCAGTACTGGAGGTACTCTTTGGGAGGGATGGACAGCATGACAATGACCCTGACAAGGTCAGGTGCACAGGGCAGATGTTGTGGAATCTGGCAAAGCTAGGGCCATCTGAAAACACAGCCTGCCTTGCAATAATTAATGCTGATGAAAACCAAAACACTGTAGGTTCTGTCACCAACAAGCTTAGAAATTTTGAGGGTATGATGCAGGCCTATGTCTGTGCTGTGGTTAAGGAACAGCTTAAAGAGGAGTTGAGGGAGATGAGGGAGGAGATCAGGAGGATCAGATCCCAAATTGAGTCTATGCAAGTTACAGGCCCCAAAGTCAGAGCCCAAAGTCCCACAGCTGGGGAGAGAGGGTACACCCCACGAGCTGATCTGTGGTTCTTTCTGCGTGACCATGGGGAAGACATGGGAAAATGGGATGGGAAACCCACTTCTGTCCTGGCAGAACGGGTACACCAGCTCAGGGAGGGAAATACAACCAGGGACTTCTACTAAAGTGAAAGTAGCCTCAACCTCCCATGACCAAGGTGTAGGGTATAACAGAAGGGAGGATAATCTGTCAGACCCACTTGAAGGAACCTGTAGTATGTATGCCCAGGAAGGAAATAATAACTAGGGCTAGAGCAGCCCTGCCTCTAGACAGGGAGAGGCACAGGAAAACCAAGTCTTTTGGACAGTGTGGATCCGATGGCCTGGCACATCAGAGCCACAAAAACATAGAGTGTTAGTTGATACTGGTTCACAGTGTACCTTAATACCACCAGGACATGTGGGGGCAGATCCTGTTGTGGGGGCAGATCCTGTTTCCATTGTTGGGGTGACGGGGGAATTGCAGGAATTTACTTTGCTGGAGGCTGAGGTGAGCCTGACAGGGGAGAGGTGGCAGAAACATCCAGTTGTGACTGGCCCAGAGGCACCACGCATTCTAGGCATAGATTTTCTCAGGAGTGGCTACTACAAAGACCCAAAGGGATTCAGGTGGGCTTTTGGAATAGCTGCTGTAGTGGCAGAGGGCATTAAGCAGTTGAACACCTTGCTTGGACTGTCAGAAAACCCATCTGCAGTGGGACTCCTGAAGGTGAAAGAGCTACAGATACCAATTGCCACCTCAACAGTTCACCGCCGGCAGTACCAGACAAATCAAGATGCCGTGATCCCCATCCACAAGATGATCCGTGAGCTGGAGAGCCAAGGGGTGGTCAGCAAAACCCACTCACCCTTCAACAGCCCCATATGGCCCGTGTGCAAGTCTGATGGAGAATGGAGATTGACTGTGGACTATCGTGCGTTGAATGAAGTGACTCCACTGCTGAGCGCTGCCGTGCCGGACATGCTGGAGCTCCAGTACGAGCTGGAGTCCAAGGCAGCAAGGTGGTATGCCACCATTGACATTGCCAACGCATTTTTCTCCATTCCCCTGGCAGCAGAGTGCAAGCCTCAGTCTGTCTTTACATGGAGGGGCGTGCAGTACACGTGGAATCGTCTGCCCCAGGGGTGGAAACATAGCCCCACCATCTGTCATGGACTGATCCAGGCTGCACTGGAAAAGGGTGAGGCTCCAGAACACCTGCAATACATCGATGACATCATTGTGTGGGGGAACACGGCAGTGGAGGTATTTGAGAGAGAAGATCATCCAGATCTTCAGCTGGCTTCACCATCAAGAAAACCAAAGTCAAGGGACCTGCCTGAGAGAACCAGTTCCTGGGAGTAAAGTGGCAAGATGGACGGCGCCAGATCCCCACTGAGGTCATCAATAAGATCACCACAATGTCTCCACCAACCAGCAAGAAGGAAACACAAGCTTTCCTAGGTGCCATAGGCTTTTGGAGAATGCACATTCCTAAGTACTGTCAGATTGTGAGCCCTCTCTACCTGGTCACCCGTAAGAAGAAGATTTCCACTGGGGTGCTGAGCAACAGCAAGCCTTTGCCCAGATCAAGCAGATCGCTCATGCAGTGGCCCTTGGCCCATTCAAGGTGGGACCAGAGGTGAGGAATGTGCTTTACTCTGCAGCTGGAAACAACGGTTTGTCCTGGAGCCTTTGGCAGAAGGTGCTGGGGAGACTCGAGGCCGACCTCTGGGATTCTGGAGCCGGAGCTACAGAGGGTCTGAAGCCAATTACACTCCCACAGAGAGGGAGATCTTGGCTGCCTATGAAGGAGTCCAAGCTGCCTCAGAGGTGATTGGGACGGAAGCACAACTCCTCCTGGCACCCCGACTACCAGTGCTGGGTGGATGTTCAAAGGAAAGGTTCCCTCCACCCACCACGCCACCGACGCCACATGGAGCAAGTGGATTGCCCTCATCATACAGCACACCCCCTAATCCGAATCACCCTGGGATTTTGGAAATAATTAAAAACTGGCAGGAAGGTGACAATTTTGTTTTCACCAACAAAGAGAAGGGAGGACAAGTGACCCAGGCCAAAGAAGTCCCACCAAACAACCAACTGCCAGCAGACGAAACACGCTATGCTCTTTTCACCGACGGTTCCTGCTGCATCTTGGGGATGAACTACAAATGGAAAGCAGCTGTATGGATTTTATGGAACACCATGAGATCAGAAGCAGGTAAAGGAGGGTGGGGGCAGTTCTCGCTCTCTCTTGGCTCTCAGAGGAGGAAGGTCTCTGCAACTCTCCCCTGCCATCCCAACGCCGGGAGCTGCCTGTTCTGCTGTTGGACTCCCACCTCTGCTAGGACGCCCTCCTGCTTCAGCTTGCTATCTGCAAGCATCCTGTTGGAGCACCAGGACCAACACTGCCCCAAGGGCTCGTGAGCAAAGTCTCTCCTCCACCTTTCCCACCTGGGACACAGCCAGCATCGCCCCCAGCGCCCCTGCAGCTGCACGGGATCATCGCATCTGCCCCTGTCCAGCGGGAAGCTGCCAGAGCTCACTGCCAGCTGTGACGGGAACTGCAGCAAAGGGAAAAGTGCCCACAGCCAAGAGAACTGGTACTGGGTTCCTGCTCTGATTGTTGTTCATTTCACAGTTGTTGTTGTTTAGTTTGCCTTGTTATATATACCAGTAAAGAACTGTTATTCCTATGCCCATATCTTTGCCTGAGAGCCCTTAATTTCAAAATTACACTAAGTCAGAGGGAGGGATTTACTTCCTCCATTTCAAGGGAAGGCCCTGCTTTCCCTAGCAGACACCTGTCTTTTCAAACCAGGACACCATAGACAAAAAGACCTGGGATTTACTCAGCTGGTAGACACTGCACATAAAAAGGAAGGTAAAAGGAGTACTTTGTGGTGGGGTAAACCCGAGAGATCAGTTATAGGAAATGGTTCATTCCAAGTAGATCCTTTGGAGAAAACAGAACTTTGATTTCACACACTGGCAGGAATGAATAATTGTAGATTTTTTTCCTCTGTTATCAGCATCAAAAGAGAAGGGGTGGGAAGTCCACAGTTCAACTGCATTTTATCTGATTTCTGTTTTGTAGAGAAAGGGTAAATAATTTTCCCTGAAGTTTCCTCAGACATGTCCTCAGCTGCCAACAACCCACGATGCCCGTACATGTCCAATTTATATTGGCTGAAACCACAGTCACAGAGGCAACCTTTCTGAAAATTTCTATTAAGCTACTTCAAACTCAGTATTTTAAAACATAGTTAAAACCAGTAGGTAGTTTTGAAATTCACTGCCTCCATTTAGGATGTGCACTCCATACAAAGCATAAAAGAAGGAAGTACACTCTTCATCTGTGCCTGAAAGATCTCCTTGTTTATTAAATTTGAAGAGCACTAGCTGAATAAAATATAACAGAGGTAATTACCTCTGTACATCTAGTTCAGCCTTTTACCTGCCCTGTTCACACTGTTTGTTTGCCTTGAACAGATGGAGCAAGGTAAATAAGCTGGATAAAATAAATCCTGTGGAGCTACTGTATTTGTTTTATCTGCACAGATGAGAAACAAAGAAGGCAGCAGCTCAGGTCCTGAATGTCAAGGCATGATGGCAACCAACACTGCCTGACAGAGAAGAAAGCTGCATACTGATTTTTCCCTTGTGATATTACAGACATGAGAAGTGGTGAAGAGGTGCAGGTAGAATTAATTAATTTCTAAACCAGAGGAACCAAGTAACAGTGTTACTGTTACTGTGCATTATACAGAAAATGCTGCTGGTACTACCCAACATGAGTGGGCTGGCAGGGAAGGAAAATCTAGTTTGTTAGTTTTTGTTCATCTGAACTATAAACTTAGACCCAACCTCTCAGGCAGAGTAATTTGCCAGTCTTATTAATTGTTAGCAGTCAAAACAAAAAGGTGAAAAGGCCCTCCATTATCATCTGCTTAGTCATTCCACTAGCAGACTAAGCACTGACTGAATTTTTTCCTCCTCAGTTGTAGCTGGAAGGATGCAGGCATGCAAATGTTTCTTGAGAAACTTGCAATTTCCCCATATGTATGTCTTATTTATTCTTGTGTCTCTGCATCCTTATTAGAACAACTAATCTGAGATTCATCATATCAATCTTTAGGTACCATCTGAAGTATCCAAGCTGAAATCCAGTCTAAGCTCCCTCTCTTCTCAGTGGTCTCATCTCAGTCAAATGTCAGTTCAAATGCTGGTCTAAGTTGCTCCACAGTTGTTACAAGCAGGAAATAAACTTTCAAAACTTAGCAATCATCTTTATATCTACAGGCCTGAAGCATGACAGGCTGGAGAGAACACTTGCTTTGGCCTGCTAATATAAAAAAACCTACTTGGCAGTGAAACTCAGAAATTCAAATGCTGTCACCAGTTTTTGCATAGTTGGTTACTTGTGGGTAGTCCTGGAAGATAGCTGTTATCTGGTTACAGAGTAACAACTGTTTTTTTATACCACATTGGCCCACATCACCAGTCAAAAGTGGACCTTTGTTTACAGTTCCATGATCTGCATCCAGGATGTTTGCACACCCTTACAAAGGCAGGCTCCTTCCAGGAAGAGCCTGCATGTTTACAGGGTGCCACAAACAGCTCTCATATCTGTCATATAAATGCATCAATACCATACAGCTTTCCCCCTCTCTTTCCCAGGAAAACCATTATCATACAATCACAGAAGAGTTTAGGTTGGAAAGGACTGTAAAGATCATCTCATTCCAACCCCTGCCATGAGTAGGGACACTTTCCACCAGACCAGGTTGCTCAGAGCTCCAGACAACCTGGCCTTGAACACTGTTGCTCTGGGCAACCTGTGCCAATGTCTCACCACCCTCACAGTAAAGAATTTCTTCCTAATATCTAATTGCAAATCCACTATGACATTCTTTGGCATTGCAAATTCCTTAGCTGTCATTGGGCCTGTAACTGTTCTGCAGCTGCTGAGGTTTGGGAGCTTTGTTTCTGCTTGATCTGCAAGAACCCAGTTTGAAACATTCAAAGCAGATTTCATCAACATATGCAAGATAAATGTTGCACAGTACTCACCAGTAAATGTGTGCTGCCTTTTCCCAAGCTGGTGCTTTCCTTATTCCTTTCAGTGCTACCAGAAGAATTTTTTTTCTACTTCTGGAAAAAAAGTAGACACTCATGAGAGCAGAGGATTAAAACTTAAAAAGAAAATAGCTGCAGTGGAGGAAGGTAGATAGCAATGACTCCTGCTCACCTTTGGATGTGAAACCAATCAGTCCTTCAGTTTGCAGTAACTCTGGTTCACCAGCCTTTAGTACTGCCTTGCTACTGGTTTCTTGTTTTTCTTAACCTGTTGAGAAATCATCTGTGTTACACATACCAAGCTTGTATTTATTTACCCAAAAAAAATACAGTAATGAAAACAAAGAACTTAAACTGACAATTGAAAAAAATTAAATTGACAACTGACAGTTTTACTGTTTCAGTCTGCAGTACTGGATTTGACCTTGGCTGGCTGACAACCACCACCCAGTTGCTCTCCCTCTCCCTCCTCAACAGGGTGGGGACAGGAATGACATGGAAAAGCTCACAGGTCAAGACAAAGACAGATGGACCCCTTAGCAGTTACCATCACAGTCAAAACAGGCTTGGGGAAAACTATTTAAATTTATTGCCAATTAAAAATAAAGCAGGATAATGAGAAGAAAAGATACAGCTGAAAACACTTTGTTCCCATTCTCTCCTATTTCCTAGGCTCAACTTCTTTCTTCTGAACTCTTCTACACCCCCACCTCTCTCTATTCAATGCAGGGGGATGCAGAATAGGGGCTGTGGTCAGCTCATGACACTTCCTCTCTTCTGCTCCTTCCTCCTCAAACTCTTCTCCTGCTACAGTGTGGAGTCCCTCTAACAGGACAGAATCTTTCATGTACTTCTCCAGGGTGGGTCCATCCCATGGGCTGTAGCTCTTTAAGAACTGCTCCAGTGTGCATCCTTTCCATGGGATACACACCTTAAGGAACAGACTGTTCTGACACAGGGCCCCCAAGGACCACAAGGCCCCCAGGACCACAGGTCCTGCCAGAAAACTGCTCCCGAAGGGCTCCTCTCCACAGGCTGCAGAGTTCTCTGGTGTGGATTATTCACAGGGACACTTCCTTCAGGGTACACCCACCTGCTCCAGAGGGGTCTTCCATGGGCTCCAGGGAGACAACCTGCACAGTCCTCTCCATGAGCTACAAGGGAATCTGCTCTGGGGCCTGGAAAACCCTCTCCCCTCCTTCTTCACTGACCTTGGTGTCCACAGCATCGCTTCTGTCACATTTTTCTCACTCCTCTCAGCTGCTGTGCAGATTTTTTGTCCTTTCTTAACTGTTTTCCCAGAGGTGCCACCAGTGTAGCTTGTGGTGTCCTGTGGTGGGTCTATTTTGGAGCTGGGTGGAGCTGGCTCTGACACAGGGGAGTCCTTGGCCTCTTGTCACAGAGACCACCCCTGGAGCTTCTTCACTGGCAACACCTGGACATGGTCACTCAATACACCATCTCTTACAAAATCTAAGATCAAAGAAAATCTCAAGTTGGAAAGGAACTCTGGAGGTGTCTAGCTTAATCCCCTGCTCAAAGCAAGGCTAACAAGGAAATCAGACAGGGTGGCCAGGAATGGGAATTTCATCTCTTTATCAATTAGAGGGAATTAAAACTGGATGAGTAGATGATTGGCAGGAGGGGAGACTAGAGACTAATTTGCAATTCGGACTTAACCATTACTGAGGGTGGCTGAATGTCACAAAATTGTAAATGTGAAGAGACATCAGCATTGGGCATCCCCACAGTTTGCAGTGAGATGTGTTCACTTGACAGCAGACATGTTACAGCTAGCACTAACTGCTTCCATTCTGCCTTGGGGCAGAATATGCAAAGAGAGTGAGGAAAGACAGAGAGAAAACGTTCCCTAGGGGAAAGACTTCGAGTTTATACTGCATTTAACAAAACCTGGATCCTGATGGCTTTAGGCACCACTGCAGTACAAGTTCTAATGACTTCTGCAGGAACCATTGAGACCTACATTTCCAAAGGTAAAGGTTAGGCAGTCTGTAAACTCTGTACAACTAAAATACCTGATGATTTCAGCCTCCATCCTGACCCTTTGCTTTCACAGAAACACTGCATGCTCCCCTGTGGCAAATCAGAAAGGGTCTTGTTCATGACAAAGGACAAAATTATTCACTGGGCATTTCCATTATGCTTTTCAGTGGTGCTTTAGCTACACATGAAACAAACAACAAATGTTGAGCACTGAAATCAGAGGATACTTTAAAAGCCCCTATTTTTCAAGTGTGCATAGTTCAGGGTTACTGTGATCCCAGGCAATCTGACCCCGGTCATCCCAGGGAATGAGAGCAGATGCCTGGCTGAGACTAAGCACTCCCTGGCACAGGAAACAGGATGAATGAGATGACCTGAGCTAGGAATCTCATGGGAAAGCTGTGACAAGCTGGGCATGCTCTTTCTACCTTGAACAGAATGGGAAAGCAGAAATCAGCTCTTGTTTATGCATTGGCAACCTTTGAATCTTCATCTCATGCACCTTTCTCCTTTTCCTTGCTGGCAAATGGAGTGGTAAGCACACCATGTCAGAACTCTGCTATTGAGTACAGAGGTAGCCATGGATGTTCTGTTATTATAGAGTTGGAATGTGTTGGAGTTAGCTTTGCTGTCTGAAATGAGACAGGTAGTGAAAGAGAATAAGGAGAAAGCCTTGCCTGATGATGCAAGTGAGATGCAGTTAAAATTAATATGAAAGCAAGGCCACAGATTTTGCATATTTATGCAATCACTTGTCTGGAGGATGTGGCTGTTATATTTAAATTCTGATATTTATTTTAACTTAGCAGAACTGAATGCCATCTGTACTTATAGAATAAAGACAAAACAAGCCCATGTTGCTTGGCTGTGGGTTCTGTAAGCTCTTCAGAGAAAAGACTGCCATGGGGCTGTGGGGCACTGAGCATCAGTGGTGTTACAAGCCCCATGGGGTATTTAGGTGCTAGGAAAAATAAATTCAATAGTTGGCTTAGTGCTGAATTACAAATTCTGCTCACTGCCAAATCTTTAATGCTGTTTATGTTTAAGGCTTGCTTTTTGGCTGAAAAACAGAAGGCTTGGCTGTTGTTATTTGACAAGAATTAGAAAGGTCCAGAACACTTGGAAACTCGAGGGTTGCAGCCTCCCAAACAAAATTTGCTGCTTTTTAAAGATGTGTATATTGAAATAAATGCAGCCTTTATAGAATAGTGTAACTCTATACTGCAGCACAGTGCCCTGTAGCACTTTTCTTGGCACTGCTTCAATAATAACGTCTTTAATTCCTTCCTGGTTAGCTGATTGGTCTTGTTACAGTTACTCTAAAGACTTCCATATTGAGATTCAGGTTTTGCTCCACTAGAGACTGAATGTTTCTGGACAGTGCATAAATAAATTACCTTCTTTCCTTTGAAATCTTTATCATAATTGCATGATTTGCAGGGGTAATCATGCATGTCATTATGAAGAGGTGATCATATCTTGTTCAAGTCAGTCAGCTCTCGAGTGGTGTGCAATGTATTGGCAGCAAATCTCTGTTAGAAAGCTTCCATGAAAAATCTTGTTAAATGTGGGAGAAAACCCAGGGAAATATGAATTAAAGAAGAGAATTTTCAGGAAAAGCTGTTTGTAGATTCATTTATGAACTCCAATTAAACAATGCTGCTTTTTTGCAATTATAACCGTGGAAAGACTCCAGAAATTTTGTTGTGCCAGCTTTTATAAGCAGCATGTACTGTGGTCATCAAAGACTCATGGATTCTATCAGTGTATGATTGGCTTTTTGACCTATGAGCAACTTGCAGTGCCTGAGGAAAGGTCTGAAAGGGAATGCCTCACATGGCTGTGCTGTGCTGCATGTTCCTAACATGCTCTAAAAATCAGCTCTCCTTTGGTGCAACAGGGACAATGCAGAACGATGTATTTCACCATTTATATTCATGTCCCTTCCAGCCATGTTGGGTGAAGGGGCCAAAATGCAATCTGTTGAAAGATGTAAACCAGCTTCCCTTTAAAACAATGGAGAATTTTAAGAGAGATAGCAGAAAGCAGTTGGTTATTGTTGTGCTGTTTCCGCAGCCTTGGAGCGGTGCCCTGCTCTGCGGGATGACTGAGCTGCACTCAGAGAAACGCCTCCCCTCCTCAGGCATTTCCAGTCTCAGGTTGCAATAATGAGCTGTGTGGGACTGATCCTGAAGAAAAAAAAAGAAAAAGAAAAGAGGGCTGAAGGCTTAATTTTAAGAAAGATGAACTTGCCAATACAAAAAAATGTAGTAGAGAACAGAATGAATAAGAAAACATTGTTTATGCCTTCAGTCTGCACAGTGTAAAAAAAGTCAAAACAACCTGGATTTTTTTAGCCAGGACATAAAAGTAATTACCATTCTCTATAAAAATACTAATAAATTTATTTCTAACTCTAGCTTGGGCTATATCTGGTTTAAGTTTTTCCTACAAACTTACTTAATACAAACTGTAATTCTATATGTTTTTATATTACCTCATTTTTACTCTCAGTAGGTGAACAGCATTGGTGACAATATTACAGGAGCTATGAGCTGTGTTTTCTGAGTCACTGCTTCTCTTAGGAGGAAGCTTTCCCAAATCATATGACAAACTCCTTTTCCACTCCAGTAACTGTCTTTGCCCTCACAACAACTCTTAATAAAATAAAAGAACTGTCTTTTTTCCCCACAGTCACCATGAACACTCCTGTAACATATTTTAACTTGGCAGGTAACCGAGCTGGGCTCCTGGTGTTGTGTGTACTCTGCAAACACAGAAAATTAAGACCCACCCTTCAGGAGAATCATCCTGCACTAGGGAGGCCAGATGTCATTAATGGTTTGCTCTTTCAGACACTTGAAAATTGGACATAAGGTTAATCTTTGTGGAATATGAACCCACTTTTATAATTTTCAGTCATTTCTGTTTATGTCAGATTATGTTACTTCCTCACATAAAATGTTATATTTTGGTGGATTTCTCTTAGAAGATTACAGGGGAATCAACTGAAAAATTCTCCAACTACCAAAGAACAATAAATTGAAGCAAGGAAAATAACATTGGATTCAACTATGCCAGAAAAGAAAGCCTAAATTGCTCTATAAATAATTTCTTAAAATATTTTTGATTAATAATTCACCCTGGTAGGTGAGATATTCTCTCTGTTCTTCAGCTAACTGGATACCCTACAGAAAGCTGAAATAGCCATTACAGAGGAATAAACAAGAACCACAGAAAGCAAGACAGTGAAGACACACTGTCAGTTAAGATTTCCAACCCAAAAGTTGGTTTGTTTTTTTCTAACATTAGAAGTGCAACATGGAAAACACACACAGACTCTTGGGCAGTGTTTGTACAAATGCCCTTTTCTCTATAAAGTCAGTTGTGCATAATCCTCCTTGCTTTCACTGTAGAAGTTGACACATGATTAACTAGGAGTTAATTATTTATGAGGTTATGTTCTGCCCAGTGTCAGTCATACATGACACAGCAACATGTGCCTAATTACTATATTTGATATGTCAGGCAATATTTAAATACACTCCTTTTATAGTGCTATACCAGTACACCTAAAAGTAGGTTGTATATTCAGCCATGCAAATAGCTGAACTTTGTCTGCTGCACTGTTAAATCTCTAAGGAACCTCAGATGCAAATAAAGCAATGTGGGCTTAATTATAGAATCAAATAAAAATGTTGTTTAGAAGGGGCCTTTGGAGGTCTCTTGTCTATCTCTTTGCTCAAAGCAGCAACAACTTCAAAGTTAGATCTGGTTGCTCTGCTTCTCATCCAGCCAAGTTTCAAAAATCTCTGAAGAAGGAGGTCACACTGGCTCCTTGGAGAACCTGCTGAAGTGCTTAATCATTCTCATGGTGAAAACTTTTTTCCTTGTATTCAATCAATAATCCCTTGCTGCAACTTTCAACTTCTTTTGTGCTCCCACTGAGTGCCTCTGAGTTTGTGTTGCTCTTCTTTATGACCCCTCTTCAGGAGAATGGCTCTTGGATTCTCCTCAGCCTTCTCCTATGGCCACTCTGCCCTTGTCTTCAGCCATGGTGGCATCCACAGCTTGCTGAGGCCATCTCTCACCCCATGGTCCATATCCTTGGTGAAGTTGCCAAGTATTTTTAGCCCTGTATCAAACACTGAGGAATGCCATTCCCTCAGCTGTCAGATTTCAAGCTGTTCACCCCAACCCTTTGAAACTGATGTTCCAGCCAGTTTTCAACCACCTTGTGGCCCATCTGTCTAGTTCACATCTTCCTAGCTCTGGATACAATGATGTGAGATTGTTCTGTCCCTTCTGTGCTTACAAAAGATTTTCATGAGGTTTGGCTCCTGTCTGCTAGGAATGAGGAGCAGCAGCATGGAATGCTGACAAGCTAGGATGGTCTCACATTACCCACAGCCACACTGGATGATACCAGTGAATTCTCTGTATTAGGCTGCTCTAAAGGATACTTGGTCTGTGCTGCCTTTTGTGGTTTTTCTTAAAGCATTTTTTCCTCTGGAGATAAGCAGAGGTCACTTGGAAGCTGGTTATTTTACATGGAACATAAGATGGCTATTCTGGTTGGATCCAAGCCTGGATTAACTTTCTTCAACAGCCTTGTTATGTGAATATTTAAAATGGAAAAACTTTTTCATATATAAACAGTTCACCAGCTTAGAAAAGATTGTTTCTTATATAAGAAAGGTAATTTTGTTTACGTATGCTGTTTTTTCATACTGAGAGTGATGTAAGGACTGCTGCAAAAAAATCAAGAGGGAAAGTGTTTGGCTTTTAATGTGCATTGAACTAAGCTAAAATTAATTAAGGGTGAAGTTTACTATACAGTGCTTTTGTTGAGCTATGAAACTGCTGATAGAT
Source organism: Catharus ustulatus (assembly GCF_009819885.2). Classification (NCBI taxonomy): domain Eukaryota; kingdom Metazoa; phylum Chordata; class Aves; order Passeriformes; family Turdidae; genus Catharus; species Catharus ustulatus. The sequence continues at coordinate 160,482,147 of NC_046221.1, forward strand.
CTTTTCTGAACACAGTGGTGTATCCCAAGAGATTCCCCAGATTCCAGGGAGAAAAAGCAAGCACACTTTATTAAATTAAAATAGCAAAAAGTAGTTCATAGTTATGAATGATGATATGTATGCTGATGTATTTTAAGTTTTCTTACAGTGACATATACAAGAAGCTATTACACAAAACCTGGTCTATCTGAAATTTTATTTTCTATATCTGACAATCTTCATCCACTAATTGATCTCTTCTCTCTCTTGTCCCATCACTTCAGGAATTCTGAGTCTGCATTTCTCTTACAGCAATGCTCTAAAAGAACAAATGTTATGAAATCTTAATGCTACTATAAAAAGCAGCTGCAAAATCTCCTTGGCTGCCCGAGATTGTGCCAGATGGTGAAGAACTGGAGGTATAATAAATGTTATATTAAGCCAGTCAGATTTGAGGGACATGTTATGCATCCCACAAAAATAAAACACTGCTGAAAGTGCCCCTGGAGTGATGAGATTCAGGAATAAGCTCTTCTGTAGCCTCAGGAATATCTCACAGTATCTAAAATGCAAAGTGTTTCTAATATTCAGAGCACTCACATTAGTCTGGTTCTTTGCCAAGGCCTGACAGCTCCGTGTTGCTACATCTCTCTAGATGTGGGGGCTGTGATAAAGCTAATCTCCTTTTTTCCCTCCTAGGACTTTCACCATTTTTTTTTCTTTAAAAAATAAAACTACAGCCAGCCTCCTTATCAGAAATGTGGAGGTGATGAGAAATAAGTGCTGCATTGACACCCAAAGCTATTTCCTTGGGACTCAGTTATCCCATCATAGAAAAACTGTGTTCATTTGAAAGGTCATTGACTGTACAACTGGCTGAGGATTTTCCCTATTTTGTTTGCTATAATTCTAACATCTTGTTTCTTTCATGTACAAATTTTTAACCCTCCTGTTAGTACACAGAGCTCCCAAGAATGGCAGAATCATCCATGTCAGAGAGAACCTCAGGAGATCTGCAGTCCAGCCTCCTGCACAAAGCAGGGTCAGCTGTCAAGTCAGCCCAGTTTGCTCCCAGCTTTCTTCAGTCTCTTCTTGAAAACCTCTGAGGATGGAGACAGCACAGCTCCAGGCCTCTGCTGCCTGATTTTAGTACATGCTCTGCCTTTCTCAGAGGTGAAACAGACAAAATCCTTCTGCACATGTGGATAAATCGCAGGGATCTGAGCTTTAAGGGTTGTGTTTCCCTACTAAAGGTTGAATTGGGGGTACATTTCCATAGGTCAAGAGCTGAGGAATTAGGAGGCAGTAGGTGACTGCTCCAGCACATGGGCAGGTTCAAGCTGAGAACACAAATCACACATTGTAAAACCTGCTTCATGCTGGCATTTTTCTGGCATCCATGTGTTCTTAAAGAGATGCATGACAAATGACAGGCAATGTTGCAGAAAATTTGTATCCTGTAATACCATAAATGGTGACGGCACAAACCAGACAAGCCAAGTAAAAAAGAAAGAAGATGCAAATGTAACTGTTAATAGGTGCAGAGATCTCTGAACTGTCCTCCTTCCCCTCTGAAATGTTTATGCTCAACCTGGTGACCTCTTAGAGAATAATTTTGAGGCCAAAGTCATTGCACTTAGTTGGACGACACCTGAAACAATAAAGAATTCTAATAGGAGGTTTTTGTAGCATTATTAAGAATGGCAATAAGTCTCTGAGGCACTGAGAGAGGAATTTTAAGTCTGTGCAGGGCCCTAATTGGAAAATCCTGATTTGATTTGCATAGTCAGTAGTTGCTAATTTCAGTGTAAATTTAGAAAGTGAACTGTCCTGAATGAAAGACATCTTGGGTCTGTCAGTAAAGATCTTCCACTGCAGGTTCTCAGAAGTCTCCTGCTTCATTATTCTGGAAGAAAGAATATAAAATGAGAAATGCTAACATTGGAGAGAATATGTCAACCTGACTCCCTGAGTTTTGTTCAAAATAAATGCCTTGCCCTATGAATGACCTTGATGAAAAGAACATAAAACTGTATTTAGAGATAAGGAGTTTAAAATCCTGAGAGGTGGTGTTTTTAAATGGACTTCCAGACTGCAGAGTTGTCTGATAAGTATTAGAGCAGCACAGGTCAAGCTGTGTGTCCCGTCTTCTCTTTGGCTAGAACACACAGTTCTTACTGGACAGAATAAAGATTTCTTATTTATGCAGTTGTGCTTAGCACAGACACAGAAATCAGAATCATGGAATAGTCTGGGTTGGAAGTGACCTTTAAAGGTCATCAAGTCCAATCTCCTGCAATGATCAGGGACATCTTCATCTAGATCAGGTTGCTCAGAGCCCTGTCCAGCCTGACCTGAATGTTTCCATGGATGGGAGCACCCATCACCTCTCTGCACAATGTATCTTCCTGTGAGCCAGGCAGTGGAACGTAGCAGTGGTCTGAGTTTCATTTCTCACCTACAGAAGAACTGCTGTGCCACAAGCTTGATTATAAGCCCAAGAAAGGGATTTAACTATCAATAAACCTGCAGAACATGAGTGATGTCTGTATGCAGTTTCAAAATGAAAATTCCTGCAGACCTTACACCCATCATGGTGAAACTCTGCAGGATGCACAAGCCCTCAGTTAGTCAGTGTGTAGCTTTCAGCACTGTTTGGAAAGGGGCACAAGCATGAGGGAAAATCAGACTTCCCCATGTTGGTTTTCTGTAGTTCTCCTGTCTTATGTATCTGTGTGTGTTGGAGGGGGTGTGTGTAGACTCTTTATTCTTCCAGTTTTGACCAACATACCTGTAAAATTCCTTGACAAATTCAGCTTCAGTTGTGCCTTTGGCTTTCCTGATCCCATCTCCACACATCTGGGCAGTGTGCCTGTATTCTTCCCAGGATACCTGTCTCTTGTTCTACTGCTTGTGCATTTCCTTCTTATACTTCAGGTGGGCCAGGAGGTCCTGACTGACCCATGCCATTCTCCTTGCTTCATTTCTTACACACAGGAATTAAATACTCTTCCACTCAAAGAATTTTGTCCTCAGAGAGCTGCCAGCTCTTTTCAGTTCCTTGAGAGCAGTTTCCCAGGGGGAAAACTGAAAGTTTGCTCTCCTGAAATTCAGAGTCCTGACTCTTCATCTGGCCTACATCCCTCAGGACTGAGGGGTTTGCAGTGCAGGTGTCTACAACTCAACAAGTCACTCAATTTATAAGCAAGATCACATCAAAGAAACACAACTGGTGAAATTATTTTGTCCCCTTAACAGAGACAGTCTGGATAAAACAGAAACACTGTCTTTGGAAGGTAAATTAGATTCTATGCCAGGAGAATCTTTAATTATTCAGACATGGCCCTGTAGGTCTGATAAAGCCTTCCCCATGTTGAAGATATATCAAGAACAGCAGTTTTTTCTGCATTCAGCAGCCCAGTACCACCTCAGAGAGTTAACAAACAAACAAACATTTACTGTATTTGTGATCTTCCAAAAAGAAAACACATATTAAAAGCTGGCATTTCTTCCTCAGTTGACAATTTTTCTTAGGAAGAAAATCACTCAACTACAGGAATCTCTTTTAGAACAGAGGAATTCTTCTCTATGTGAATGGTTTCTTATCAGTGACCCCATATAGCAGGTTTCCTGCTGCTAGGGTTCTTGAGATTTTACCAGATTAACATTAGTACCTTTCATCTCAGAGTTCTGTTTTGATATTAACGTCACCGTATCTTTGCTTTGAGGGCTACATTAATTATGAACAAGAATCATCCAGTATTTATCATTGCAGATAGCAGAGAAATCAGAAGATAATCATGATGCAGATTAATTAACTATGGGTGACCTGAATTGCTTAATAGCCTTGCTTCATTTGTAATTTTCTTATAATGTTTGGTCATAGTCATAGGTCAAGCAATGTAAGATGTAGGACTGTCATGCTGGGAATAATAACCCTAAGAAAACTATATTGTGTTGCAGTGGATAACTAATTAAACATTACACCCTTTCTGAATGATTCATGTATCTGTCTGTCTCTGTTTTAATTAGGTGGGGATATCAGTCAGAAACAGCAATGTGATTTACCACTGAGCATTCAGCAATAGTACAGCTTTGGTTTTGGTGTTCCTAATCCAAAAATAATACTGGAAAACTTTGAATTTTTTGAGAAAAGATACAAAAAGGTGATCAGGAAAGGAGTTTTAAAAATATGAGTTGTATAATCTTTTAGAAATAGAGATTAATAATTTTGAACTCTGCAGAGACAAGTCTTTTCATAGTAAAAAGTCTGTTCAAGCAACAGCCAGTGACAAAGAGCTAAGCTGAAAAGTGAAACTAAAAATGAGATGCCCAACATTTAACAGTGACTGTTAACAATTACTGTTACATGGCCTCAGCCAGAAGTTACAGCATTAATACTCCCTCTGATTTTGTGACCTGGGCTACACAGGCTAAACAAGATTATTTTAACAATCCCTCGTGACCTCAGAGTTCATCTTTGAGCCTTGAATCTTCTCCTATCACTTTGGAGAAGTGATCCCTGAAACTGCCAGGTTTTCAAGAATTTTCTCCTTTTAGTCAATGCTATATGAACAGTTTCCTATATCCTGGATGTGTGTCTTCCCCAAAATTTGAGACAACCAGAGGTTGTATAATCCTGAGCTTTAACATCACAAAAATTCAATAATAAAATCGCCTCATTCTCAATACTTTTTGAGGAAACCTGTTTTGACCCCTGAACTGACAAGAAGTTCATGAAATCCTGGAACCATTTAGACTGGGAAAGTTTTTTGCATTTAAAATACCAGAACACTAGCCCACAAAAAAAATTTGTGGTTGTGATGCAACTTTATCTCGTACCTCCAGTTTCAGAGAAACCGATCTCTAGTTTCGGATACTTTATGCTCCAGTCCCGGAGGAATTACATTTCTCAGCGCAGATCTGCACAGAGCCAATACATACGGAGTGACTCATGGTGTATTTAGATTAAACAGCTCAAGAAGAAACCTCGGAGTTCCCTGTGCTGTGCCTCTGCTGCTCCGAGGGGAACCACGCAGCCTGCACCAGCTCTGTGCTTACAGTCCATTGAAACTGTGACCTGTGGAAACATAAATAGAAAACTCCCGTGTAGTGGCAGTGACACGGTCCTGCTGAAGTGACACGGTCCTGGTGAAGTGACACGGTCCTGCTGAGTCACCCCAACAAACAGCAGGGAAAGGCTGTGCTTAGCAAGGCGCCAGGCCATGACATCACCCGAGTGTGACAGGGTGACAGGCAGCCCTGAGGCACCTCAGCCCCTGAGGGAAAACTGCCCCACGAGGGAAAACAGCCCGTGGAGAAAAATTAACTCGACCTTGAGTCGGGAAGTGTCTTTCCCAGGGGCTGTCCCGGTGAGACAGTGCACGAATCACTGAATGGTTTGGGTTGGAAGAGAACTTAAAGATCATCCAGTTGCAAGTTCTGTAACTTGCACTAGGCCAGGCTGCTCAGAACCCCATCCAGACTGGTCTTGAACAATTCCAGTGATGGAGCAACAACTGGGGACTCCTCTTGTTTGAGTTAGGTCCCCACCTCGGTGCTTAAAACTAGCAAATATTATAGTCCTTGGTTATGCCAACCTGGAAATCGCGTGACTGTAAATCACAAACCCCATCGCTAGTTTTTAACGGGGCCAGTGGTATCTCAGCCCCTGAGCCCCTCATCCTTCCAACTCTCAAATCCCAGCTCCTCAGCTCCAACCTCTTATCTTTCATTCCTCAATCCTGAGCCCTCAACACCTGGCACCGCAGCGCCTCAACTCCCAGCCCCGCTTCCCCTCAGCGCTCTCACCCCAAAGCCCCGCCCCCGCCGGCTTACTGCCATTCCGATTGGTCAGAGCTCCTCAGAGTGACAGGGAAGACAGCCAATCAAAGCGCGCAGAGGGATAGGGGCGGGTTCCGGTGTGCGACCCGGGAGCTCCGCCCCGCCCGGCGGGGAGGGCCCGGGCGGCGCTGAGGGCGGGAAGGCGCCGCTGTCCCGAGGGAAGGAGCCGCTGCCCGCAGGGAAGGAGCCGCCCTGTGCCCGCCGTGCCATGGAGGACGTGCTGCCCTCGGGCCTGCTGGAGATCTGTCTGCTGGTCGGTGCGCCCACAGAGCGGGTGCGGGCGCTGCTCCAGGTGAGCGGGGTTGGGGCGGGCGGTGCCAGCGCGTGGGGCTGGGATATCCCGACAGAAAGTTGTTTTGACAGGCGAACGTCAGCGAAGCCGGGGGAATTTGGTGGCGGTGTGAGGTAGCTGCACTTTTCCAAAGGTCTGAGTTTAGTTGGAGAACTCACTGTAGGTTTATATAAGCAGGGACTGTAAAAAGCTTAACGATGCGTTCTTTACTGGGTGTTACTCCACGTCCTGTCTTCCGCTGTAGAGAAAAGCAAAAGAATAAAGGTTAGCAACTTGTGTCCTCAGGAAAACACGAGATCTAAATCCCCGTGAGCTCAAGGGCTCTGAGTTTGGCGTAACCTGAACCACTTGGATACGGCAGGAGCCGATGGGTCGGTTACTGCTTTGAATGTGTGGTTTATAATTTGTTTATAATTATTCACAAGTGGGTTCACAATGACAGCCCTCTTCCTGCTGGTTCTGCTTGGTTCAAGTGTGCTGATGGGTTTGTTCCATATCCACGAGCTGCTCCGCAGTGGGAAGAGCTGTGGTGCCAACACGTGCAAAAAAAGCCAGACAGCTCCCAGGGATCTGAACTGCTCTGCTTGAACTTGAATTTGATTGCGCTCTAATAGCGTTAGATAAAGGAGTCTTTGTTGGGCTTGTTCACACGCACAGAACTTGGCTTTTGCTGATATCAGCTTCTTAAGTGATAACAGCCAAGCAGAGGTTCACATTCCAGGATCTCATTCATGTGTACCTTCAGAATGGAATAGTTCCTAAATGTCAGGACCACACTTTTAAAATCAGTATGTACCTGGTGTTTTATCAGAAGTGTGAGGAATGAACCCAAATGAAGGGGAATTTCTTATTCATTCCAGTTTGCTTAGTTTGTTCTCACTTCTTTCTGAAAAACAAACAAGAAATCGGCTACAGAAAGCAGAAGCCATTCTGATATTCTGCAGGTTCTGAATTGTTTCTTTGCTCAAGATACGAAAAGGTATCCAAAAAGAAAGTAGTCCCTTCTTTTGTCAAAATGAACTTCAGTAAAGTCCCTGCAAGCTGTTGCACCATGGGGATTTCAGTCAGTGTCTTAGGGCAAGCTAACAGATTTACTCCACTTCCTTTTACTTCTGCAGCCCTGTCTACGTGAGGAGAGTGGAATATGGTTTTATGGCTAATTTTAGTGAGTGTACAAAGAAAAGACCTTACTGAGAGAAGATAACATTCCAAATGAAAGTAGCAGATCTTTGATGTTATTTACAGATTAAACAGTGGGTAAAAGTACTGATAGTGCTTCAAATTGTGGTCTTCACAGTGTGTTGGTGCATTCTTAACTGTACTGAAACATGGAATGATAAAGCAAATTAAGTCAATGGGACTATGATATAACCCACTCCCAAAGTAAGAAAAGTTCTATATGATTGACCTGTTGTCAGTGGAGATTCCAGGGGAAAAAAAAAGTAGTTTTCCAGTGAAGCTCATGAAACAGAAGTTTCTGGGCTGTCATCCATTGCTTATCCTTATTGCCAAGAAAAATGTCACGCCGAGATTTCAATTTGGAAAGATCAAAGGCTGCTATTTTCAGCTAGAGATTTCTTTCTTAGCACTGGAAGTGTGTGTTTTGTAAGAATGAAATGTACAGAAGTGATTCTTCTTTTCCCTAAGTTATCTACAGCTATCAAGCTGGGTTTTGGCTTGGCTAGTGTGTGCAAGCTGTCTGTCACACATCTCAGATCTTCAGCATCGGTGGGTTCTATATCTGCCCTCCACAGTCAGTGGTACAGAGCTTGTCTCGTGCTTTCTGGCCCTGCTGATGCAGACATAACCCCCAAAACAATTTTTCCTGCTTCTGTAATGCCTCCCTGGCTGTCAAGGTGCCTGGAAGAAATGAGGTGTGATCAGATTGGGCATCAGTCAGCAGCGTGTGCTTGTTGCAGTGAGAAGCACTGGAAAAGCTCTGGAAGTGAATCCACGGGAACCCTGGGAATCAACAAAGCCAAGTCCAAGGTGCTGCACCTGAGTCAGGGCAGTCCCTACTGTTGGTGCAGATTGGGTGATGCAGGAAGGACTTGGGAGTGCTGGTGGATGAGAGGTTGGACATGTCCTGCCATGAAAGCCAAACATATCCTGGGCTGCATCCAAAGCACTGTGGGCAGCAGGTGAGGGAGGAGATTCAGCCCCTCTGAATTCCCTACCTGGAATGTTGCATCCAGCTCTGGGGTCCTAAGCACAGGAAAGACGTGGAGCTCTTGGGATCGGGTCCAGAGGAGGGCCACAAAGATTATTAGAGGAGCACTGCTCATATGAGGAAAGGCTGAGAGAATTGAGGCTGATGGCCTGGAGAAGAGAAGGCTCTGGAGTCACCTTATTGTGGACTTTCAATACCTGAAGGGGCTCCAGGAGACCTGGAGAAGGATTTCTGACAAGGGCATGGAGTGATAGAACAGGGGGAACGGCTTCAGCTGACAGAGGTCAGGGTTAGATTGGATGTCAGGCAGAATTTTACTGTGAGAGTAGTGAGGCACTGGCACAGGTTGCTCAGGGAAGTTGTGGATGCACCATCCCTGGAAGTGTCCAAGATCAAATTGGGTAGGGCTTTGGGTGGCTTGGTCTAGTGGAAGATGCCCCTGCCCATGGCAGGAGGATTCAAATGAGATGATAATTTAAGGTCCCTCTCAACCCAAGCTGTTGTGTGATTGTCTGAAAAGTAATTGTGTAAGGCCTGAATCATCAGGACTGTGGCTCACAGGCAAAGGGAAGGATTTATTACTGCTATTGTTATTACTCAAAACCCTTGAGTTCACATCTGGAATACTGTCCCACATTTGGGTACCTTTACACTGCAGAGCTGCTAGCAAGAGTGAGACCAGAAGAAGCTGCATTGAGGGCTGGAGCATAAGGGAGGGAGAATCTCCTTCCAAAGGGATTTCTGAAACTTGACTGGATGAAAGCCAGTGCAACCAGATGTAATGTCAGCTTTATCATTAGTGTGAGCAAAGAGTTGCACAGGAATCTGCAGAGATCATCCTACAGTGGTTTGGGTTGGAAGGGACCTTAAAGATCACCCAGTTCCAACACTAGAACACCTTCCACTAAACCAGGTTGCTGAGAGCTCCATCCAGACTGATTTTGGACGCTTCCAGAGATGGACCATCCACACCTTCTCTGGGCAACTTGTTCCAGTGCCTCACCACCCTCACAATAAAGAATTTCTTTCTAATATCTAATCTAAACTTGCTTTCTGTTGGTTTAAAACCATTCCCTTTTGTCCCATTACTACAACCTAATTGGCCTTCCCAGTCTAATTTTTCTGAGGCTTCATACTTCCCTGCCTAATTGTTAAAGAAACCGGTTCTTTCATGTCATTGAAAATGAAATTAACTTCTTCAGTGATGGGAAGAGGAGAATGAGGTCAAGGAAACACCAGACAGCTGAAGTCGTGCTCTGATTTGTGGTTTCAACACACTACTGTTTGTCTGAATAGTGCAGTCATTGTAAAAGTCTGTCTTGTATCAGTGTCCTTTCCCACAGTGCTGTTACAGGAACATTGTCAGCAAATGGGGATGGAATAAAATCCCCCACTTCTGTTTGTAAGAAGCTGTGTATGATGCAAGGAGATTTGGTAGCAAGAAGCTACAAAAGGGAAGTATTTCAAAGTGAAGAAGTAGCAGTAGCAGCAGCAAAGATAAAATGTTGAAAGAATAGCAGAAACAAGTGAATATTGTTCTGTAGCTGCCTGTTCACTATCCCTCAACTCAAGGACTAAGAAAATGTGACTTTAGCCAAGACATTAATATGAGCTGACTCAGATGCTGGAGACTGAGTCAGTGGGCCAGTGACAGTGCTGACAGAGCTGTTCTGTGAGGGAAAATGGTGCTTAATGTCTCTGTAGTAGTTCAAGACATCAAGGATGTGCCATTTCAGGAGCTGTTAGGCTGTGAGGCCATTAAATCACTGGCTGCCATCCAGCACTTTGGAGCATGGAGATGCCTCAGTGTAAGTTCAGGGATTGCCCTGTCAAAGCAGCTCTGTGTGAAAACCTCAGCGGGGCAAATCTGCAAGGTTGAGATTGCTTCTGTTGGAGTGAGTCTGTGTTTTTCTTGCATAACAGCCTCAGGGCTGAGCCTTAATTCTTAATTTCGTCCTGAAATGTTTAACTCCATGTTAGTTTGAGGGTGATCATGGTGAATTTATCTATTTCCAGTTTCTTCACTGCCTTTGTCAGCTGCCAACTAAGGAAATCACTTGAAATTCTTAGCATGCAAGGATGTGGCACTCTGTACCCCAATTCATGATGAGGTTTTTAAAGTCATTGCTGTTTTTTGACTGTCCCACTGTATATCACACCTGAACTTTTTTTTCTCCACTCCAATTTATTTCTAGTTCAGGCTCTTTGTTAATTGAAAGTGTGTTTTTTCACTTCTTATTTTTAGCAAAGTATTTTTGTTACAGTATCCTATTATAAATATGGTGTAGTTTAAGGTATTTAAGATATCATAACTAATATATCATGAAGCATTTCTTCACATTTTTCCTATGATGATGAAATGTGGAAAAAAACCTATTAATGGACATATCTGCTGGGACATAAGAGCTGAGACTTCTGTCTCAAAACCTGGATAGTGGAAGATGAGCAACAGAGCTTTCTATGTTGTAGTTATTTAAAAAAAAAAAAGGGAAATGATGGGTGAGGCCAGCACTGGTTCTCAAGGAGCATCTTACATCATATCTGGTGATAAAAGCAGCATGTATGCTTCACCTCATCTGACTTTGAAGATGTTTGCAAAAAGTTGAAAATGAAACAACTTTGTACCACAGTGGGGCTCGCCTTTCCTGTTTCCAAATATCCGTTGGTTAAACAAAGCTTTTGCTTGTTTATTTAACCTTGCAGGAAGAATTCAAATTGCAATGAAGTAATTGGAAATGCAGCTACTTGGCTCGATCATATGGTCAAGAGTACAAAAAGTGCTCCCAAGTACCAGGAAGTCTCTCTGATCACTTCCTCCACAGCTTTTCATTGCAGGGCAGTGAGGGCTTTCAGGCCAGTCATGCTTTGCAAAGCTGCCTCAAAAAATGTTAGAATTTTGTACCTGCTCTTGAGATGCCCGAGTCATCAGTATATTGAGGAATTTCCATGGCTTCAGTGTCTTAAATTTGTGTTTATTGTAACAAGGATTGTAGTTTTTAGTTGTGCTTTGTTAATTGCCTTATAAGGTTAAGTGTTGTCTTTTAAAACAAGACAACATTGTTGTTTATGTTGTTTGGGGGTTTTTTTTTGGTACACATTATTTATTCTGAGTTGAAAGGAAGCTTTTCCTGAAGTTGAACAAAGACTTATCTAAGAAGCTCAGCTGTTTCTCTTTATTCTCATCTATTTATTGCCTGGTCTCTCTTATTGCCAGTGTTTATTTTGAGTATAGCTTAAGTATATCTTAACACTGAAAAGGAGGAAATACGGTATTTGATACTTGTTAGTTTCTTTTCCCAAGGTCATAATACTGATATGGGACATTTTAAATGGGGAAGGATTCCTTGCTTGCTAAAAATGCCCAAGTTCCCTGTGTTAGCATGCATAAAACAACAACTTAACAGAAAAGATAAATTATTTAGGAAGCAGAAAAATATATTCTAAACCCACAATTTTAGGGGTAGAGAAAAAAATTATGAAAAAAACCCCATTTATCAGGGTGCATGTCAACTTAGTGTTTGTTGTTTTTTTTTCTACAGGGCACTCAAAGAAAACTCAGAAATCTTCCTCCACTCGATCCAGAAGTTCTTTCTGTGTTTGTGCCTCCATTTATCAGCAGAGATGATGTTCAGATGATTAATACTGGTAATAACTTCAACAAAGGCAAACGCCGGTCCTTCCGAAAGAAAAAAGAGAGGCCCAAGATTGAAAATGTCAGGAGCTTCAACGGGGAGCAGAAAGCACCTGACCCAGAAGATGTGGTAGTTCCAAAGGACATTGATCTTATTGCTTTGCCACAGCTCTGCTTCCCAGGTACATGAGGACTTCTTGTTGAGAGCTGTTTTAATGTAAATATTTCTTGATCCATCATTCACCCCTTATTTTTTAGTCCTTGTTGGTAAATCTTGGCTTGAGTGAAGTGCAAACATGCACACACTTGAAAAATTATTTTCCACCCCAAAATGGTTGACTCATGATGATCTCACTTTTCATTTGGTGTTTTGATATACCTGAAGTAGTGAATATTTCCTCCAGGTTTAATTTGAGACATTTTAATGTGTGTGTCATCATTGCAGACCTTTTTAATATCTTGGGGAAAAAAGTGATTTAAACCCATTTATTGTATTTTGTTTCTGAAAATGCAGAATAATTCCACTTTTGCTTCTTCAGTAATATGTGGCCTTTGTAACAACCTTTAGTTCAAGTGGGCTGTATATTAATCCCTTAAAATGAAACATCTCTCTTGAAATGAAGTGTCAATGTGCAGTATTTGTCATGAAATGTCTTTCACACAGCTGTAGTTAAATATGTCATTAAAAATTCGGTTGCTACCTTCATTTCAGGAGGACTTTATGTAACTTCTGAATCAAAAGAGGACCACATCCATTTCCTGGTCTTCACTGATGTCTGTGGTAACAGAACCTACGGTGTTGTTGCACAGTACTACCAGTCTATGCAAGTATGTTATTTAAATTCTCATTCTTCTATTAAAACATATTGAAATATATAAAAGCAGAACACTTTGAAAGTACTGAGAGTTAATTCATCAAATTAGTTAACAGGTATGTTTTTATGTTAGGAGTACAGACAAATCATACTTTAATGATGTCATTTTAAATTAAGTACTTTGGAACACATTGCATGAGGAAAAATTGTTATGATTTCATTTAGGAGATTTGGATATTTAGGAGCTGATTTTATCCCCTGGATGTTTTTTTGGTAAAGATTATTCTTTCCAAACAATGAAAAGTGTTCTTTCTAAATACATTTTGTGCTGAAGTTCTGTTTAATACATGTTTTAAGTCTTGTAGGCTGACATTTTTCTGAAGACCTAAAGGAAGATAGACATCCAAATCTCTTTAAAATATAGAGGGAATTGGATATCACATCTCTAAGGTTCTCAAGAAAATCTCAGCCATAAATTCATGATTAACATAAAGGCATTAATGTGCAGTTTTCTTGCAGGATGGCTCCACCTCCTCGAATGGGCAGGGCCATTGGGAATCTCTGCAGACTGGGAAGGTGCCTGTGTGTTTTGTACCCTGTGCTGTTTGTGTTATATCCAGATACCCATATTTTAATGCCCTCAAGGATTGTCTCTCTTGGTAAGATTTGCTCCCCTGTGTGTTTCTGTGGAAATGACTGTAGGTTTTTTAATACCTGAATTTGCTTGATGTGGTCAGGAGAGCTGTGTGATGCTAAAGCAGTGGTTAGTTTTATGTTAAGGTTGTGTGGGAGAGGAAAAGAAGAAATGCTATGTCAATGTTGCCCAAGACAGTAAGTGGAAATTTTGAATACCAAGTGAATTAGTTATGGTGTTGTCTTCATTTTCTGTTGTTTTCATTTTCTTTGAATACCAAGTGAATTAGTTATGATGTTGTCTTCATTTTCTTTGGGGTTTTTATTAATGTGTAGGGAATAGACATTTTGCAAATATTATTGGTTTTTTTTGGAAGAGGGCTAACTGTAATTTGGAGGAGGGCTAACTGTAATTTTACCACTCTTATGAAAATTGCTTTCAAAGCACAAAAAGCTTTATAATGCACCAAATAAATGTCATAAGAACATGAATATATGTATTAATAAGCAGTTAATGACACTTCAGGGAAATAATCCAAATCACTGGTGGAAGTAGAGTGGTTACTTGGGTGTTGTTGAACTAGGAGAGAAATTCTTAGGATACACTGGTTAGAAACAAATACTTTGCCATGCAGAGGATTTTAAAAGTAACTGAACATGGATCTATCTTGTTATTAAGTAATTTCACTTATTTTGAGGTTACTTTATTGTTAAATTGTTAAGATCTATTTGCATCCATTTTGGATTAAAACCCTCTCACATCAGGGAACCTGTCTGTGTACATTGGACATTACTGTGTGTCTTGCAGACTTGTTGTCCAAAGGTAGAAGAGATTTTCTTCACTAAATTTCAGTCAAATCTGAATCTAGTTGCAGGTATTTCCTTCTTTGACATAAGTTGAAAGATGTTGGGGTTTTAGGTGGAGCTTGAGTCTTCCCCTTTGTTCTGCTGGTGCTCATATCCCAAGCAGATGAGCAAGGGAGCACTCCCTGGGTACCAGCTGAGCTGCATCCCCAGCCCCTAACCTGGCTCCAGGCCAAACCTGAGCACTCATTTCCCCACCCCATGCACCTCTTCCTCCCTGTGCGGGGGTTTGGATCATCTTGGATCACTGGCTGGCTTTCCCTGGGTTGCATGAAGAGAGCCCTGGAGGAGAAGAGCACTGCCTTCTTCCTGGGCATTTTAGACATTGACTCAAAAAGTCTGTGAAATCAGAAATTAGTCAGTCTGGCAGTCCTTTTAAGGACATGTACCTCTTCTCTGTCGTTTTTAAAGCATTAGTGAATGGGTTTAATGTGGACAAGGGACTTGCACATGATTGAAACAGGGTGTGGACAGGTCAGTGTGAAATCAAAATAAATGTTCAGTGAAATAAAAAGGAAATGTTTGTTTTCCTTTCTTCTTTCCTGCCCAGATCACTCCCCCCCACTTTATATTTAAGTGAATTACATCAGCCCTTGGTATTGCAGGAACTGATTCACTGCTGCCTTTTGTTAAGTCTCAAATCTCAAGTCAGTGCTAATCTGCATATGGAACTCTTCCAGCTGTGACTGCAGCTGTGGCTACTGTTTTCATCCAGCTTTTATAGTGGGATTCCTGCTGCTTTTATACTGTGAGCTCAACCTGTGAGAGGGCTCACCTCACACCAGCTTTCCACTGGGTGGGAAATAGTATGGATTCAGCTTGGCAGTTACAGTACTCATCATGGTTTATGTAGAGAATTCATAAGTGAGTAATTTCTGCTCTCAAGTGAGACATCTCTGAGCTGGGAAAAGCAGTCAATTGCCAAATGGATTTTAAAAGTGCCCATTGGGGGAAAATCTTCAGGGCAACCATGGAAAATTCCAGATGTTGTAAAAGTATTTCTAGTTCTTGTATCTGTTTAGAGGAAACAGTAACCAGAGTTAACCCTCTAGATCTGCTTCTGCCTTTGCATGAGTATTTTAAACTTAATAATTATTTTAAAATTATAATTAAACACCTCTGCCTTGATCACATATAGTAGGGGTTTGCACCTAATTTAAAGAATTAATGTCCACAGATGGCTTTTCTCTTTTGAGTCTGTACTGGTTTCTGAGAGGGGTTCAGATTGATCTGCACCCTACAATTTGAGCTTGTAAATCTGTGGATAATTATAGGGAAGTTCAACACGAAAATAACCTTCCAGGTTAGTCTTGTGTGTTGTCCTGGTCTTCTAACAGGGGAATTTTTCACACAGCTGCACAGCTCTTCTCCTTTTT
This sequence comes from Catharus ustulatus, assembly GCF_009819885.2. Lineage (NCBI taxonomy): Eukaryota > Metazoa > Chordata > Aves > Passeriformes > Turdidae > Catharus > Catharus ustulatus. The sequence goes on from NC_046221.1 coordinate 160,497,751, forward strand.
GCTACTGCATCTGTGAGATGGAGGTTGTGTGTAACTGGAAGGAAGCAGAGGGGGAATGCCAGTGACAGCTGAATTTAGTGTTGGCATTTCCCATGGTACTGGAAACTCAACTATTTAGGTTTCCATTAAATTTTACTCTTTTTTTTTTTAATTTCTTTTTTCTTTGTAACATTTAATGGCTCATTTCAGAATGTCTGCCCTGCTGGTTTTGGTGTCTTGGATTTTTTTTTAGTAAGTGTTTCACTGTGCCAGAGTGGAGGGGAAGGGAAGGGGTAGAGAGGTACCAGTTTTCTTTATTTTGGTTGTACTACTGAAATGTTTCCATGTGGCATGAAACAGCTGCTGGGGTGTGTGGCTGTTCTGAATGCAACATAAACAATTGCAGCCAAGACCTCTATGAGATATTTTGAGTGTAGTGCCCTGTACAGCTGGAGATGTTCTGACCTTTTGGGATATTACAAAGCACTGACATTGTATTTCTGTAAACCAGAAAGGGAGTTATTGTGAGTCATCAGGTGACCAATGGGTTAAAAGTCTCTCTGAGTGTTTTCATTCCTTGAATGTACTCAGGTAGCAGTGCCTCTTATACTTAAGAGATAATAACACCTTCAACAGCACACTTGTGTCCTTGGTATGCTGCAGAGGTGTTTTGCAGGATGCTTCAACTGATTAATCATTCTCCAGTCAGGAGTTCTGAAAGCACTTGCTAGTGAACCTCAAACAACCTATTTCTAGTGTGGAGCCCTTTCATTGTGATACCTAGTGCAAAAATGCTGTTGCTCCTGAAGATCTGATGTTGAAGTAGTATCTGAAGGGGTTCTGATTCCATTCAGGATGGCTTTTTGCAGTAAAAGGTTTCCTTTTCCTCCAGAATTCTGTGCATAGATTATTTTCTTCAGTATCTAAGGGCGCAGAATTGCTTGTAGGTAAGGTAGTACTTGTTTTCAGTCAGAAAAATAATCAAAAGTATTATTTTTGCATAAGCATTCCTAGATAAAATCCAGGTTCCTAAACTTTTTCAAGTGGCAAAGTAGAAGTCACAATTGAAAACTGAACCAAGCTGATATGTACAGACAACATCAAGCTATAAATCCATGTAGGTGCTTTGAACTGCAAGGGAATCTGCAAGCTGTCATCATGGTAGTGAAGGTCTTTGTATTCTGTGCCATTAATTTTATAACTAATTTCCACATTGCTAGCACACAGTGCTTCCAAATCCAGAACATTTTGTGTGGGGTGTGTCTGCCTTTCTCCAAAGCAAGCAGATGTGCACCTAAATGGTTTCACAGCATGGTGGCTATTAGATTATTCTACATTTTTTTTAAAGATTCAGTTTAACCTGAGAGGTTTTGGCACTTTGCACATGTAGTATTACCTCAATCTGTTATACTGCATGAAAAGTGAAATATTCCAGGCAGTAATCTCCTGGATGAACTCCTGTCTTGGATGGATGAATAGGCTCTATTCAAACAGTAAATCTTCCAACCTGTGTATTCGTCCTTTCAGCTGCCTTGAGCAGAGGTGGGAGTGTGCAAATAGCTCCCAGCACTGAGGCAGTACAAAGGGCCTATTCTGGGCTGCTCCTGCTTTCTGAAACACCTGGCTGTGGACAGTTAATAGCAGTAATGAAAGGTTCATAAACTCCTTAGCTCTCCTCTTGAGTGTTTCAGAGATTACTTCATTTATTTCTGCCAACGTTTGCAGTGCAGAGCTGTCAGCTGCTGTTCGGCTGCATTAATGGGCACCATGTCCTGATTAGGGAGCTCTGCCTGTCCTCTCTGTGCATCTGCTGCTTTCTCAGTCATGATGTTTCTGTTGCGGCATTTACTGGATGTTTTGGTAAGAGCTTTTTGTCTCAAAGGAAAGGAAAAAAAGACAAGTCTGCTTACTCTGTTGGACCAAATCTGAGGCATGACTAAGTGTGATGGAATATTTGTTTAAATTGATGGTTCTACTGTCTGGTTTTGTTGATGCTTCTCAAATCCCCCTTTCTCTGCACCTCTGAAGAGCTGATGGACTTTTTGGGAATATGTACGTAAGACCCCTTTCTTCAAATAGGAAAATAGTGAATTTAAATATTTAATTTAAAAGTGCAGTAATACATGATGGAATATGTTGGCTTTTTCTGGAATCTAAATACTGTACACAAATATGGTGTCCTGGATCTTCATATATCTCTTGACCTGCTTCCTTCCTGAAGAACAAGTGTTCTTCTGCAGGGAACCAGTAAAAGTGCAAACTGAAGTAAAACCTGCAGAGAGAAGACAGCCATATTCAGTTCCTAGTTTCTGTATATATAGATTTACTGGCCTAGATTTCTGATTTTATAAATATTTGGGGGTTTTGCTATAAACATGCAAGTGAATCTTCTGAACAAAACACCGTCTGTGACCACAAATATCTAACTGGGTAATTGTTACATTTCAGAAATGCTGTGGGAGTTAATAGTTTAAACTCTTGATTGTATGTTTAAATGTTCCAGAATTTATTTGGTGTATAATATAAACCATGTGACCTTTGTTAGGGTAATACAGTTTTAAACTAGCAACATTTGGCAGTGTCCATACAGGCCTAAGCCTTATGCTAAATATGGCTCTTGCTTCATATTCCTCTGCAAAGTTAGGTCTACAACCTCTCTTTTCCTCTGGTGCTGTTTTCCAGCTCAGAGCTGGTGTCTGATGCTTGGGATGGGAGGAACACCAAGGCAGTGCTGCAGCTGTGGGTTTTGGTTCCTCAAGCAGTCTCTGTAATACAGACACTTGGCTATAGTTGCACCTCACCATCTCACCTCACACGTGGTTTCTTTTGGCCATCAAACCACTGTGCTGTGTCCTCTGATGGATATAATGCTGCAGTATTTTATGCATGGGAGTACAAAAAAACTCTGCTTCTGACACAGCAGCATAATTGAAATTTAATGAAGCTGCTCAATTATGTAATAAATTAGAAATTAATTAGCTGAAGTAATAGCTTCATTACTCTTAATAATTTTTTTCTAGATTATCAGCAGAAAGAGTTTTTTGTGTTTGCATGTTACTATTGATAAGTAATTTCCTACCATTTAATTACAGCTTACTAGTGCAGCTACGACCTTTCAGGGATTTAGATGTCGAGGAGCACATAAAAGAATTTGCAGCAAAGCTGTTTTTAATCCCCAGCCCGCCACCAGGACCACTCCACTTGGTAATTACTCCTCCTGAATTTCATAATGGTTTTAACATTATGTCTTCTAAGATACTAAGATGCTGTTTTCAATAAACTGGGTGACATTCATGAGTGTCAGGTCAGAGATTACTTGGTGATGTGAAACTGATATCGATACCTGTACTTTAAAAATCTGGCTATGCATTGTTAGCAGAGAAAATAACAGTGTGACCAGGGTTCAGGCTGGATTGCTGGCATACCAGTTATGTTCTTTAGTTTTCATACCCCTCTGGGAAGGCTTTGGTTCATGCCAGCTATTTGTGGTCTGAGATGATGCCTGGGCAGGTCTGGGAGAAGCAGAACAGTGTGCAGTGGATGAAATATTGAGTTGGCTGCTGGTTGGATAAGACCAAACAGAGAGGGGAAACTCACATCAACATTTATATTCAGTGCTGTGTATTTGTACTTTCTGAGCCTTCCCAAGTCGAGCCAGATGTCAGCTGGGTCAGTGATTTCAGCACACAATGTTATCTACTGCAGTGGCTTCTAGAGAAGCTGAACTTCAGCCATGGACTTCTTTTCAGCTGCTTTCCTTGACCCTGGGATGAGGGGTTAGGAGTGGAGGAAAAAACAGCATAGCTGGAAAATATCTGAGTGATTGGCTAAACCGACTGTGAGTGCTGAAATACGCAGCACGTGCAGGACTCAACCCCCAGAGATCTGAGCTGAAGGAGCTGAAACACTGAGACACCTTGTTCTTTTGGCTTGTTTTGTTTTCTTGATTTTCTATAGCATGACAACCTATGCTCACTTATTTTGTTTGTATTTTTCTATTTCCTGTATGAATTTTATCAGTAGTTTCAATTTGCCAGCTGTATCTAAAAATATAAATTCAATTATTTTGTTATATTTATAATAAAACAAGTTTAATTCTGTTAAAAGATGTTTTAAAAAAAAAATTACTGCCCAATCACCCTATAAGAAGGAGAGGAGATAAGCTCATATTAGTCTTTCAAACTAGTAATTATATCTTTGAATGTTTCCCTCTTTTTGTTTGACTTTTCTGCAGTATGCAAATACCTGTCTTCTTGCTCTCAATTAAAGGTAATATTTTGTAGTTGGAACTAAAATATTGAATTAAATGTGCTGTGGGAACATTTTCATTAAGGAGTAAACAGAAACCATCTGTTATTGCAGGTATTTCATATGAAACCACTTCAAATAATAATTCCTTCACGAGAGGATCCAGACAGTCCAATTATTGACTTGGATCTCCATCTTCCACTCCTGTGTTTCAAGCCAGAGCAGGTGCTGCAGGTAAAACTAACTAATACTTTTAAATATTTTAGAGATTTGCAGTATTGGTAATTTGTAGTTTATTTACTAAAAAAAACTATAAATCCAGGAATTCAGAATAGTCTTAGTACTGGATGTTGGAGCTATGGCACAGTAAACTATACTTCTTCTTAAAATATTTTGTTATTTGCAGACTAGATTAGATTAAGGCATATTGCATTTCTTCACCTGTGGTTTAGAAATAGGTGCCAAATTTCTTAAGAATATATTTTAAAAGGTAACTACCCAAGCCAATTGACTGATTTAATTTTGAATTTTCAATACAGGCATTTCTACAAGATTTGTAAGAATATTTTGTAAGAAAGGGGCCTGTGGGAAGGATTAGTGACAGCTGGCACTCTCATACAAATAAGGTGTAGATGGTGACAAGAAAATGCTAACAGCTGTTTTGAATTTTTTCAGTGCTTCACAGACTTAGAATAATATTGACAGGAGTGTCCTTTGTTAGGTTTTCTGATCCAACTCTCTGCTCAAAGGCCACCTGTGAAGTTAAATTAGGTTGTTTAAGATCATCAATACTATCTGACACACTTTCTCTAAGAAACCTCCTCAATCATGAGAGTTGGCAGTTCTGCCTTTTTTTTGGGGGTTTTGCCCACATGTGCATGTTGTGAATAAAGTATCTGAAATCCTCAATGGTGCAGCTGGTGCATCTTCAAATGGACATTATTTCATTTTACAAATCTATAAGGTAGCTACTAAAAATTAAAATTTGTGGTTGACTCTCACAAACAGATGAAATATTTGCATTTCTAGTGTGCTCCAGATACCTCTTTGCAAAAATTTAACATTCTGGGTTTGTTTTCCAGATTATGACCTGTATTTTGACAGAGCAGAGAATAGTTTTCTTCTCTTCTGACTGGGCTCTGCTGACACTTGTTGCTGAATGCTTTATGTTGTACCTTCATCCTCTTCAGTGGCAGCACACTTTTGTGCCCATTCTGTCCCGGCAAATGCTGGATTTTGTGATGGCTCCAACCTCTTTCCTCATGGGATGCCACACTGATCATTTTGATGAAGTGAGCACGGTATGTTTTACACCATTACCACTCTTGATTTTTACCTGCAGTGCATTTGTCCATTCTATATTAGAGCATATTTAATTTACTAACTACCTTTGATAAGGCAGTCGCCTTTATTTTTCTTGAATGTAATTGTTTAGTTATCCACACAATTTTCTACTTGTGGAAAAAACTTCAGTATTTTTCTGGTTTACCTCCTTGATGAAATTAATTGTCTGAGGAGTTTGTAAATGAGAAGTAAATTTTTTTAAAATATAAGTATATGTACAGTCATCCTATTTTCTTTTGTTAAAAGGAAGGTGAAGATTTAATTCTAATTAATATAGATAATGGAGATATTTCTCATTCAAAAGTGGTTGAAGAGGAACTTGAGATTCCAGATGTTCCAGCACAAGCAGCAGAAACTTTCATAAAAAGGTGACAAGATCTTGAAGATGTTTATCTTACTGCATAAATCATGCTTGATGCTCCAAGTTTTTTGTTTTGTATTATTTATAATTATTATTATATTATTTCATTCATATAAACCCCACTGTAAAAGGGCAAATTAGAAATTTCAGTTAATTAATATAGAAGTGGCTTTAAGCAGTCATAATCACCAAATTATTCTGCAACAACTGGAATGCTTGTTTCTTTTTTGTTATTGATACAGATCATACTCTGAGCTTTACAAAAACCTGAGTGCACTGTGATTTAATTGAGTGGGACTCCCTGGATTCTTGTTAGCTTATCAGCACTTGTAAATCAATCTTGCACTTCTCTGACTGTAAGATGCATGGGCCTAAATTACTTTTTTTAAGGCATGAGAAAAACTGTTGGTGTTAGGATGTAAGTTAATAGTTTTGTTCTGTGTGTAGAGTGGAGGGTCTGCAGCTGCACTTTGATCTGGAGCTCTGCCATCTCCGAGCCAGCACAGACCTTGGTGAGGTCCAAACCCGCAGGAGAGCTTGGCAGCAGAAACTCAACATGGATGTGCAACAAACCATGTTGCAGTTAATTGTTAATATCTTCAGGTAATGGGTTAATACTGGATGTAGTATTTTCTATTATAAGAGCATGTGGTACTGGTTAAGACACTTCAAACATCAGTGAAAATATTCTCATTTTGTCTTACTTTGTAGGAGTTTTATAGAGCTTGGGTTTCGTTAGGGATTATGAGGAGGAGGTCCTGTAGCCTGACGGAATAGGAGTCATTGATGTTTTGATGTATATATACATTGCTAGAATATCTTAAATAAAGTTCTTCTGATTTTGAGCTTGTCTTTTGTAGGAAGAATTCAGGAAGAGAAGTGCATCCTTGGAAAAGCTTAGGGCCCAGCAGGGATATCAGTCAAGTTTTGGTCACTCTTGTTAGAGGCACATGAATTCAAACCAGGACAGGGTAAAAGAGCTGAAAACAGGAACAGAAGTTCAGGACACCTGGGTGTGTTTGGACTGAAAATGGATGAGATACCTGAAGAGTGCAACACCTGAGTATGAAGGAGGGAGAGGAGCTGTTTAAGCTCAAGGACAAAGTGTTGGCACAAGAAGGGACAATTGGCCAGGAGCTGGACTCAATGATCCTTGTAGGTCCCTTCCTACTCAGGCTGTTCCATAATTCTGTGTTAAGAAATGTGGGGTATTGGCTGTGTTTGGGATTGGGTTTCCCTTTGGATCAGGTATTGAATTGCTCACGGAATTCTCCTTGACACTTTCAGTCAGAAGGTGCTGGGTAAATTTAGAGTCCAAATGCCAGGTGTCTGTTATTGGATCAGCTTAAGGAGTGTTCCTGCAAGTGTCTGGACCCTCCAAGAAGGACAGTAGCTGCTGGGTGTGGGGAATGGAGCAGCCTTTACAGATAGCTGATTATGGAAACTGAAGTGCATTTATTTCCACAGTGGGATTTTGTGGATTTCAGTGTTTGGCAATGATAATTCCAGATAAAGATGAGGAGAAATGCATTTTACTCATAACAGTTTGAACTCTTTAATATTTGGCTACAAATATTAAATATTTGGCTACAAAAAATTAGCAGATGCTTTGCTGTGTAAGAGATAATATGTATCACAAAGAGGTTGATTCTTTTGCTTCCTTTCTCTTTTACTTCAAACTTTCTCTGTTCTTTTTTTTCAGCCTTGTTTCTTCTATCTTCTAACTCTACCAGCATCCAGGAGTGAAGGAAAGTAACTCTCTGATGCAGTTGTGCTACCAGTTGTTCTGTCTTCAGCAAAGCATTGTTGTGATTTTGTGTGTGTGGAAGTTCCATGTTCAAAGCTACATTATACAGAATTACATAAAGCTATGGACTTTTATCGACCACACTTTTTCTTGACCCTATATGGCTGGATAAGCTGTTAACAAGATGTAGTAAGAGCCCTGTTTTTCATGTGCCTGTTACAGATGCAATGTGATGAGACAGGGTGAGGTCAGGTCACATCTTTCCAATTGCCCATGATAGGTGCACTTGTTTTTTTGTCCTCCAGTGGGTTGTGTGTGATTCAGGGACTGTGTATGTAAATGGAATTCCAGGTTTGGAACCTAAGTCATGATTTACACAGATTCTCCTTCATGGTTTACTAAATCTTACAGATTGTATGTGAGTTTGGAAGCAGATAGCCTACCTTACTTGTAAGAATTTTAATTCTTTTTTTCTATGATTCAGTAACACAGACTTGTTCATCAAAACTGAGTTTGCCTTCTAATACTGCAATACTGCAGCACATTTCTGTTTGTCTTCTGATGCTACAGCATAGTTCTAGTAGTACCAGTGGGCTGCTGCTATTGCAAAACAAAAACTTCCTTACAAATCTCCAAGCAGATTTATATATTTATTTATTTTTGTCTCCAGGGAGGTAAAAGACCATCTAAATTATGAACACAGAGTGTTTAACAGTGAAGAATTTCTGAAAACAAGGGCAATTGGAGACCAACCGTTCTACAAAAAGGTAAATTCAGTGCTGTGATTATCTGCTATTAAAAAAATCTGTATTTTAGAATTAGTACCAATGTCTGGAAATTTAAAGGTAACAAAGTGATGAATCCTACATGACAAACAGTGTTTGTTCAATAAAGCTTCCAATATGTGCAAACATTCTTAAAAACAAAGAGACTAAAAGGAAGGACTAAAAGGAACCTCTTAATATTTCCTAAGGAGAGAAATTGATTGGAAATTTTTTGACCAGGATTTCAGATTAATAGAAATAATTAAAATATTTTCAGCAGCAATTTCTAATGCTATAAATGAAATGGTGGCAATTTTATGAATTGAAATTTAGTATTAGTTTAAAACTTATATGTACATATTTAAGAAGGACTTTGAGCAGCTGACTCAAATACCAAATAGTAAAATGGCAGGTTTTCTTTCAAGTAAATCTTAGAAAGTAACACACTGTGGAGTAGCTACTAGTGGTGTCTGGAATTATATTAAGAAAACTCAAAATAAATCCATTAGAAAGGACTAAAATTGGGAATCTCCTGGACCTACAATTGCTAGCAAAATATGCCACCTACTGGAGGAATACTGGAAATTGGAAATCCTAATGCTTTTGGAGATGCTGCTGTACACTGGACATTGCAAGTGGATTAGTAAGAGGCATTTGAACATTTCTATAATAGCCATGTTGTATTGCCTCAAATCCCAGATTTCACCTTGTTTAACTGTGCAGAGATGACAGGTGGTGGCCTTCCCTCTTTTTAATTCACACCTGGCTTTTTTTATTATGCCCTCTATTGTAAAAGTAGCAATTTGACCTTTTGGAAGTTATTTCTGGATGATACCACAATAATTACCTGAACAGGGAACAATTTTGGGGGTTACCAAAAGAAAAGATGATTCACTTGTCTTTTCAGTATGATGACAAAATGCTAATTTAGAGTGCCTCCAAATTCTTATTCCAAACCACAGACAGTATCATCAGCACTTGGTTTAAGTAGGAAGATCATACTAAACTTGTAACTCTGTTTTGCTCAGTATTTCTCAGTTTTGTTTGGTTTCACCTCTTGGAGGGCAGTTTGAGATTACTGTTACTCACTAAGCAAATATCATCAAAATCCAGAAGGCGAATGGAAACTTAGTTTGTTTTCTCTTGAAACTTTCAATCTTTTTATTTTTGCAATTGCTAAATTGGAAGGTCCCAATTTTGCTTGTGTAAAGGTAATAAAAATGAACAAAACATACTAATAAAAATGTAAATTTATAAATGACCCACATTTAACTCCTTTGTGTCTCACAGGTTTTAGAGACCTACATGTTTCACTCTTTCCTTAAAGCTCGTCTGAACAGAAAGATGGATGCTTTTGCTCGGCTTGACTTGAGTACCCGGTCTGAAGAGGACAGGTACAGTCTTCTCATTTCTTATTCTGGTTTTGAATCTTCTGTTGGTGTAGGTGATAAAAGTCCTTTTGACTCTATTGGTATGAGATCAGGTCATCTATAAATAAGATGATGATTAATTGTTAACTCTATTATGGTTATTGTGAAAGGGTTCCATGAACAGAAGACTGTTGAAATTGCAGATGTAATACTATGATACAAAAAGGAAAAAAAGAAAAAGGGAAGTAATTTAGTGTATATGTTCTGGTTGAGTTCTGGTTGAAACCCAGAAACCTGGGATTTTTGAACTTTCTGTGTTTTCTGACCCTGACCTTCTGGAGAACACTGCTTTTGACCTGAGGTCTTGGAGAAGGCTCCAAATGTGAGTGATGGAGTTGGAGTCACGGGTGTGAAGTTAAAATAGAAGTGTGTGAGTTCACATGGTGAAGGGTTTTGCATTTGAGGTTTTTAGAATACAGTGATAGGTATGGGACAGATAGAGGATTTTGGGTGTTGTCTCCTTTCTGTCTTCTTCCTTCTTCATGATTTCAGATAGTAGTTTCTGTTCAGATAGTATTGCACTGTGGATCACAGGAGTTTGGTTACTGGGTCAAAAGTATAAATAATATAGGTGTTAGCTCTTTATTGGACTCTTAAGCTTTAGAAGACCTTGTAATTAGCTCAATTCACCTCCATTTTGGTCACTTTTAGCTGGTAGCTAGAAGTGTTGCAGAACTCTGTGTACTTTAGATAAGATTTAATAAACAACCAAACCCAAACACGAGAAAATTTGTCTCCTTCGTGTTTTTAATCCTGACTCTGAGTGAAGACAGAAGAAAAAGAAGACAAGCCACTAATTAAGTGGTGCAGTTACAACATTTACAAGTTCTGAAACTAGTAATATGTTATTTTTATTTTCCTCAGGTTGGATTTGATGTTTCCCACCCCTAGAAGGCTGACTATAGAGAAAATGGCTTCCAGGCGCGTCAGCGCGGATCGCAGGGCCAGCCGGCGCATGGTGATCAGCATGCCCAACCTGCAGGACATCCAGCTGCCAGAGGGGCCCACCAGGAACTCCTCCCTTCGAAAAGTGGGAACAGGTGTTGGTAAGGGAAGATTGTGATGGACCAAGACACTTCTGCTGTCTTTTGGGGTGACATCACTGAGTGATTGTCACAGAAACACAGCTGGGAAGAAATGATGGCCTGAGTCACTTTGAGCTGGGGTCTGTCTGTGCTTCCCCTTGCTTGTGAAGTCAGTCTGTAGCCTGCTGTAAGTTTTGCTGGACCACAAAAGAGTGATTGGTCCCAGTGGGATTGACATTGGAGAATTGATTCCTGAGTCTTCACCCATTTATGTCCAGCTCTCTACTGCCTTTAAATTAAACACGGGCTTAAGCTTATCACTGTTTAGAAACAACTCCATGAGGGGATTTTTTTTTTCTTTTTTTTTTTTTTTAACTTTTCCAGAATTGATGTAAGCTGATTAGGGAATATTCTCATAATAGGGATGATAGATACAAAAATGCATTTTGTGTTCCCAGCACAGCTGTTTCTTGTAGTTGCTGTGATGGGGATTCTGATTGTTGTTTGTACTATTGCTGGTTGTGAAGATATTTACACATCTACTCCTCTGATCAGTGTACTCTCTTGCTGTTTGTCTCTAGCTATGAGAGCGCCCTCCAAATCCATCACCACGTTCAAAATCCCTGAAATTCACTTTCCTCTGATGTTCCAGTGTGTTCACTCCTACTACACAGACTTCTTCAACCACCTCAGCAAAGCTATCAGTACCTTACCCCCCGAGAACTCCGCGTTGCTGGCAAGGTACTTCTACCTGCGGGGCCTTGTTAGCTTGATGCAAGGGAAACTACTAAGTGCACTTTCTGACTTTCAGAACCTAGAAAAAACAGACTTAAGAATTTTTCCTACTGACCTTGTAAGAAAAATAGTGGAGACCCTGCCTCGCTCAGAGCGCTTGCAGGCAGACCGCAGACCTGAGCTCAAGAGGCTGATAAGTCGAGTGATGGAAAAACAGAGGGAAGTTCTGAAAATAGATGACCACGTTAAAAATTTCGAATTGCCAAAAACACACATGCAGCTGGATGATTTTGTGAAGAGAATTCAGGAGTCTGGGATTGTCAGGGATATAGACACTATCCACCGGTTATTCGATGCCCTGACAGTAGGTGAGTATGAGGTTGTTGGGGGTTTTTTTGATTGTTATTTAGCATTGTCACATGAAAACGGAAGATTTACTCAAACCCTCAGTGTTGGCTGGTCTGTCTGCGCTGGGAAAGCTGAGCCCCTTGTGCCTGAGCAGTCTGTCAGTGTTCCATTGTGGGGACCGTTCACTGAGCAGCTGCTGCATGGGGGGAGGTTCCACTGACTTGTCCAGGGTCACCTGCCAGAGAAACTCCTCCTGGGTGTCCTTTACCCACTGCCAGCACCCTTGCAGGACTCACATTAACAGCTTAGAGAAGAACACTCTCTATTAGTAAAATTATCAGAGTTTGAGAGTTGCTGGTTGTAATATCTGACTGCAAAAATGCATATAAAGTAATATGTTAATTCAAAGCCTCATATGGACAAGCTCTAATCCCCAGTAAGAGCCAGCTTGAAATAATGATTCAGTGTGCCTGGAGTGTGATTCTTAACCAGCAGGTGATCCTATGGGGGAGAAGACAGGTTCAGCCTGTTGACTGATCCCAGAATTTATATGGAGACTTCTCTAACTTCTCCCCATTTTTAACTCACTTTTATACCATTCCTTTACATTTAGGTGGAGCTGGAGTGACTTTAGTCACACATTTTACTCAATGAGGGGTGGTTGTACCTTGGGGGACTTATCTCAGGATAGTACCTGAGATAACCTTGGGATGGGGACATCTGCCTAGAATGTCTATGCTTATATGCACAATAAAAAGACACAATTTGACAGGCACTGTCTTTCTAAACATGTCTTCCTCTACAAATCTGTGTAATAGCTTCTCATACTAAAGGGGTTTTAAAAATTTTTTTAGGACAGCAGAAACAAATTGATCCTGAAACATTCAGAGATTTCTACAACTACTGGAAAGAAACTGAAGCAGAAGCTCAAGAAGTGAATCTGCCACCAGCAGTAATTGAGCATCTAGATAAAAATGAATGTGTCTACAAGTTATCCTGCTCAGTTAAAACCAGCTATGGAGTTGGGAAAATCGCTCTGACCCAGAAGCGCTTGTTCCTGCTGACAGAAGGAGGCCATCCTGGCTATGTCCCAATTGCTGCTTTCAGGGATATAGAGGTGAGCACCAGCTTCCTGTCCTCTGGCATGCCTGTGCACATAGATTGTGTCCCATTCTCCAGAATGAGCTGGCTCTCAACATCAGGTTTCAGTAAGGAGAGTAGGAAACAATGCTGAAGTCACTACGTGAGTGATTAGGTAAAATTCTGGGAGTTTGGAAGAAAAATTTTATGACTGAAAATCAAGAGGTTATAACCTCAGAGATTAAATGTGCTCATGTGACTGAAGTGTCAGTGGGTCAGCTTATATTCACTGTGGAGCCAAGGCTGTGTGATGATGTTTAAACTTATTTTCATAAATCCAGCTCTGTTTAATGGTGTGAATGGACAACTGAAATAATTAGCTGTAATTAGAGAATCTTATCTGTTGTTTGGGTACATTCTCCTTGTTTTCTCTTTCCTGAATTTTTCCAGGATGTTAAGAGCACTACTGTAGCTTTCCTCCTTTTGAGAATACCTACTCTGAGGATTAAAACATTACATAAAAAAGAAGTCTTTGACGCCAACCTGAAAACTGAGTGTGATCTCTGGTACCTGATAGTGAAAGAAATGTGGGCTGGAAAGAAAATGGCATATGATCACAAGGTATATAAATATGGGAATTTGTAACCAAATAATATGAAGCATGTTCTGTCTCTTTCTGTTCTAAATAATTTATGCATTAATCTTAGAATTTCATGGTGCTTTTCTCCCATGAAGCAAAATCCATCTTGGAAATGGGTATCCATCCTATGTCTGCTGTATCTTTTCATATGGTTTTGTTTGCATATCCTGTGTCAAGGTTGTGTCAGATCTGAAGTATTCCTGTAATAACACTGGCTTCTGACTCCCTGCTCCAAGCCCTGGCTTGGAACATGGGATGTGGGAGTGGGGTGTGACAGCAAGTGACAGGAATTGTGCTGCAGGGCAGCAGCTGCCTGGTGCTTGTGCTAAGCATGATGTGTTGTGATATTGAGCATGGTGTCTTGTGAGAATAATGAGCAATAAACTACAGTAAGACTTCTGTCTTTAGGATCCTCAGTATATCCAGCAAGCCCTGACAAATGTTCTTCTGATGGATGCTGTGGTTGGTGCCCTGCAGTCCTCCAAGAGCATCTATGCAGCCTCTAAGCTGTCTTATTTTGACAGGATGAAAAATGAAGGTCAGTCCTAGCAATACTACAAAGCCTGTTGGTGTTGCATCATCTCTTTCTGCTCTTTCAGTGTGTATTCTGTTTTTCAAACTGATTATGTGTAGAAATACAAAAAGACATCAGCCTGATTGCTCTTTCACAAATGCAATTTATTTAATAATAAGTAGAAAGTTTAGAGTTTGTTCTTTCTTTTTTTTCCACTCCCTTTTTATTCCCACACCCATTTTTTTTGTTTGGTTTGGTCTTGGTTTTTGCTTCTGTATCCATGCTTTTGCTTCTGTCTCCATCTTGGATGCTGTGTTTTTGTCTTGGTTTTTTAGACTCCTTGGGTGGTGGATGTCTCTGCTACCAGAATTCATACAAGTGGTGTTTGGGCTCTGAGCTAAAGCTTGAGGCAAAGAAAAGTGAGAAATGTGAATGAATGGTGTAGAATTGCTATTTTATAAGAATTGTAGTTCTATTCTAGGCTTAAATGTGTACTTCATTACTTTCTAAAAATATATTTCAGTGCCTATGATGGTCCCCAAAACAACTTCAGAGACACTAAAGCACAAGATCAACCCCTCAGCTGCTGAGACATTTCCACAGGCAATAGATGTCTTGCTTTATACTCCAGGTAAGATGATGTGTTGCTCTCTTTAGGTTAGCCCAGCTTTAATTAGCCAGTAAAGCACATTATCTTATAACACCTGGTATTATGCCTGCCTGATGTGTTCACATTCTGACATGGATTGGTTGTGTCTTGAATACTAAACCAGAAAAATAATTTTAAAATAACAGTAATGTTGCATATTAAGATACTCCAAGGCATAGTTTTCACTGTCTTAATTTGCCTTTCTCTGCACATATGCCTTATCACAGACTTCAATTCTATGTCAATGGGCTGATTTCTCATTAAGATTTCTGGCTCACTTTCTGAGCTGGGTGGATGGATGGATGATGCTCCCCTGTTGATCAATATTCATTGTTAGGTTTTTATTTTTCAGTAGAGTCCTGTGGAGGAGTTAGTTTGAACCACAGTACAAGGAATAGTGTGCAGAGTGTTGGATTCAGTGGTGCTTTTTTTTCTTTCTTCATAGTATGAGAGGCTTTGATGGAGTAGGCAAGAGTGAGTGGATTTATTAGCTGTATTTACAGGGCTTAAAAGCCTTCCTGCAATCCCAGTGAGCTCAGCTCTTAGTCATCAATGAAGGAGATTATCTCTGCTCTGAGTATCTCTGGAGTATAAGATTAAATCATGGGGTGAACTCAGCAAATAGATGATAACAAGGACAAATGCATTGTGAGAACTGTGTCAGTCCATAAGTGATGATGTAAAATTCCAGAAGATGCATTTCATACAAACCTGCTCTGCCTAATAATAATAGCTTTGCCACAGATCTCCAAAAGTATTTTGTTTTCTTTTACTTCTCTCATCTTTTCCCCTTTATTTCTAGGGCATCTTGACCCTTCAGAAAGACTGGACAATGCTCATCCAAAACTCTGGTGTGCTTTAAATGAGGGGAAGGTGGTGGTTTTTGATGCCTCTACCTGGTCTATCCAGCAGCACTGCTTCAAAATGGGCCGCTCTAAACTGGTAAGAGTGGCACAGGATCACAGTCCCTGCTTCAGCTGGGTGTGGTTTTGCTGCTGTAGCCTGTCTGACTCCAAATCACATCGTTCCTTAAAAGTTGTGGAGTTGTTTGGGCTTTAGTTAACCTGGAAAAGTGGAGATTTTTGAGAAAAGCTGAAAGGAGGCTAAATGGATTAATAATAAAACAAGTCAACTGGAGAGAAGTGGTGGATTGGAGATTTGGGAGGGCCTGATTGGTTCTTGGCACAGGAAAGCAGGGTGCTATTGAAAGAGAGATAGAGCTCTAAAAGGAAGTGTCAACCAGCAGGTGAAAGGGAGTGGTTTGTGAAAAACCACCTGAAAGAGTAACTCTCTGTGAAAAGGGAATCTGGACCAGGCATGCAGCCTGGGTGAAAAACAGGACACAGGAAAAGGGATTGGACATGTCACTTGTGTGAAAGATGAGAGATTGCTGTGGATGAGTGTGGGAGAGAGTCAAAAAGGGAGGGGAAAAGCTGGTGGTGAAGAGCTGGGTGGAGGAAAAGATATAATTCCAGAAGAGTCAGATACCACAAAAAAAAGTTGGCAAGTGGTGGCTGGAGAGAGGTAGATGAAGAGTGTGTGAGGGAGGGGAAGGACATTCCAGAGACAGCAGAGGAGACAGAATTTTCTTAAACTGCTTTTAGCTGGAGTAGGAAGTGTGGATATATTGGACAGTTAGGTTGGCTTCCAGTCCAGAGGAAAATTCTGTGGTTCCCCTGATGCCCTCTGTAACTTTTACTTTGTTTGGGCCAGGAAGCACACCTTTAGTCAGTCCCTAAGATAAATTATTAATCCTATTTACTGAAGGATAAACTTTGCAGAGAGATCTGTTCTCTCATTATTTATAGAGCAGAGCAAAGGGTACAACACTGGAGAGCCAAGTCTTTATCTTCTACAGTGATCACCAGCAAACTGTAACTTCTGCATACAGCCTTTTCTATGTTACATTCAAGACTGATTTCTCACCTAGGCTTTATTTAACCCAACTTTTTCTCCCCAGACTTGCATGGTCATGGTGGAACAGAGTCAAGTGTGGATTGGTTCTCAGGACTCCATTATTTACATCATCAACACCCACAGTATGTCTTGTAATAAACAACTGAATGATCATCGCTCTGATGTTACTGACATCATTGTGGAGAAGAAGAATGGAACACCCAGGTAGATCTAATTTGATTTTCCTAGATGTTGAAAGATTTTATTGTTTTAAATGGAGAGGGTTTATCCTGCTAATAAAGTCTTCATTTAGCTCATTTTTGTAGCTCACATATTGTGTATGCCAACTAAGAATTTCCTTTTTAAATAAAGAGCACTGTGTGGTTTGGAACAAAGAGAATAAAGGAATGCTCTTTTGGATGAGGATGAGAACAGCCAGAAACTGGCAGCATCCAGTGAAGAATTGATACAGATGCAGTTTAAAGACCACTTCACTTTTGCTTTGAGCATGTCATTGACTACATGTTTACAGCAAGCTTCTGGATTTTTCCTGCCTGTTTATAAAAGAAATAATACATTTATTGTTCTGTTCAGGCAAAATGCTTTTGATCTTTTGGTAGCAGTGGGAAAAGTGTTGGCTGAAGGTCTTAACCTGCTGTCCTCCCATGGGAAAAGCAACTCCAGGGTCAGTAGGTCTGCCAGGTGTTACTGTGTTTCAGGAAGAACTTGTTTAAGTGTTGTTGGAACCTTCTGAAAAAGGTTTTCTCATTCTAAGACAGCAAATGTCTAAGGTAAAAAGGAAAGGGATAGTATCATTTGTTTGCTCAGGTGCAGTAGCAAAGAAGAGCAGTTTGAGATATTTTTGTTCTAACTCAAGAGAAAATCCATCAGACCACATTGTTCAGAGGAATTACAGGGAATGTTTTGTTTGTGCTCTACTCCTCGTGCATGATGGAACCTGCTCTCATTCACTGAGCTCTGAGTTAGCCTGCAGTGTTTCCAGTTGATACAGAGTTTGTAAAGGATAATCTTGAAGATAATTTAAAAATGGACATTAATTTGGCTTACTGTAAAATTGGTTGCTTTGCAAATAAGTCTCTTCTGTGTGTGCACTCTTTTCTGAACATGACTGCACACTATACTGGTTTATTTTCTTAATCTGTGCCAACAGTGAAGCGTATTCCAGCAGTTTAGATGGAATGGTGATTGCTTGGAACATCAGCACTCTCAAAGTGAACCGTGTCTTTCAGCTGCCCTGCCAAAATCTCACCTCTATGAAACTTCATAATGACCAACTGTGGTGCTGTAAGTCCTGTCCACAAATCGTGATAATTACAAAAATCAACTTCACATAAAGAAACAAGACAGTTGTTGGATGTTCCATTTTATTTTGCTTTTTTCATCCATGTTTTGTAGAGATGGAAGAAGTGGGCACCTCTGTTACTAACTCTGTATCTTTAATATTGAAGGTACAAGAAGTTGCATTCTTGTCGTGTCAATTGATGAGTTTCAACTGCAGATGAAAATCGAGCACCACCTGAGGGATGTGTGTTCCTCTTTCCTTGGCTTCCAGCTCTTTCCTGAGGTACTGCACTTACTCTGGTGATGGTTTAAAGGAGGCAGGGCCATGTGGCATTACAAGCCCTGGTTTTTAGATACATTTTCAGTCAGCAGTGCTTAAATGTATCTTTCTGTGCTTTAGAGAGATGAAGTGTGGGCGTCTTACTCTGGGAGTAGTGACCTGTACGTTTGGAACACCAAAGACCTTTCAAGTACACCTCAAAAGATTCATCTTCAGGATTGCTCTGAGATTACTTGTATGATAAGAGTTAAGAATCAGGTGAGAGACATCTTGACTGTTTTTGCCTCTTGTGGATTTCTTTACTGAAGTTTTGTTTGTTTGCAGCTGTCATTGTCACTGGGAAGGTTTGCAATGTTGATTCGTCTTTGAAATCAGAGATGCTAAAGACTGCCCAACACAAATGGCTGTTGCAGGTCTACCCCAAAATGCATGGCAAGCCAAGCCCCCATCAGTAATTAAAAGTGTGGTGACATTTCCAGGGAGCTGTAGAAACTGGAAATTTAGGTCCTTTGATATTTTATCTCAGAGCTTCTCAGACTAAATCTTGAGAAAAGGTTACCACACAAATGCCAATTAATTGGCCTGTTTTTGGAGATGACCTTTTCCATGATGAGTTACCACATTCCTAATTCAGGACAGACAAAGGAGCCAATGGATTCCTGCCTTGGCATCTTGTGTCCATGTCATTACTGGCCTCTGTGTATCTGCTTTTATCTGGTATCAGGGGCTGTGCAAATTATTGTAGTTGTGCTACCACAGGAACCCATTCAAGCTTACTTTGCACATAAATAGCTAATGTATATCTACTGGGAAAGCAACTTTTGGAATCCTTTTCTCAGATTTTCCCTTCTTCCTTCCTCAAAAATGATTTCTTTTTAATGGAACAGGGAACTTTTCTCTGTATTCAGCCTCTGGCTAGAGTTTTGCACTAAAATGGAAAATCATTTTAGGGCTTTCTTCCCTAAGGCAGAGATTAATATATTTAACCTCTGTTTCAAGGAAGTGAGAGGATTGTTTGGAACCCCCAAGGCATTAAGCTCTCTTGTTCTACTGAAGAACTTTGTTCCTTTTTCTACTCTTCTTTAAGTAATTTATGAGTAAGTTAATACTGAGCCCAGTACTAACCCCTGGGGGACACCATTAGTGACAGGCTCCAAGCAGACCCTGTGCCACCACTTGCACTCCTGTTCCCTCTAAGCACCAATGAGTTATGGAGAGTGAGCTTGCAGCCTGGCAAAGGCTGTCCACAACATTGGCAGGGCTGTCAGTCACAGGCTTTAATTAAAAACCAGCCATTGTTTTTCTCTAAGAAACTGGAGAGAAACCCAGCTGCATGCTGTGTCTGTCTGAAGTAGGATGTGTTCTGTCTGCCACCTTGGCCTATGTCTTTTATTACCTATTATTTGACACAATCTCTGTGGCTGTGATTTCATTTTGGACTTGCTGGTGCCACAGTTCCCTGCAGAGCAGCAGGTTCATGAATTTCACTGCCAGCCCTGTACAGAGAAGTACTTTCTTCTCGGTGTAACTCAACTATTGCTGGTTCCCACATGTCCCTGACTTCCTTCATTTCAGGGTGGTTCTAAATTCAGCTTGTCTGCCCTTCTGCTAGTTCATAAACCTTTCGTAAAGTCTCCTTAGCTGCCTTTTCTCCAATCTAAGGAGTCTTGGCTTCCATGTTCCCTGTGAGGATGGTGAGGGCCTGGCACAGATTGCCCAGAGAAGCTGTGGCTCCCCCATCCATTCAAGGCCAGGTTGGATGGAGCTCTGAGCAGCCTGGTCCCATACAAGCTGTCCCTGACCGCAGCAGGGGGTTGAAATGAGATCTTTAAAGTCCCCTTCGACCCAAGCCATTTTCTGACCTTTGCTCATATGACAGCTGTTCCTTTCTCTTGGCAGTTTTAGTTGCTCTTCTCTTGATTTTCTCTGCTCTTGCATTCAAGGGCACACTGTCCCTTACACAGGGATAAGGGAGAGCAGCCCTGGTGCTGGCATTGGCAACTGAACATTCCAGCATGGGGCACAGGGGATTTCCTGAGTTGAGGGAACAGAGGGGAGCAGAGACACCCACCAGGAGCCCTCAGCTCATGCCACATCAGCTGAGGAGATCTGAAGGGGACAGGAAATGGTGCCCAAGCCCCTTATTGATGAAATTTTCAGTGTTTCCCTTTGCCAACCAATCATGAGGGAACCCTCCCTGTACCAATGTGCCACATAAACCTCCTTGGCTGTGTCCTGGACTGAAATGTGAAATAGTGAAAATGGTTGTGGGTTTGTTTTGTTCCCCCAGCTGTGGGTTGGCAGCAGTGGGAAGCTGCAGGGCAAGAGCAAAGGGAAGATCTATGTGGTCAGTGCTGAGAGGAAGAGTGTGGACAAGGAGCTGGTTGGCCACGCCGATGCGGTGAAGGCGCTGTGCTCGGCAGAGGACAGGTACGTCCTCAGCGGCTCTGGGAAGGAAGAAGGGAAGATTGCCATTTGGAAAGCTGGATAGTCACACTATTCCAAACGTGTCTGCCTTCTCTAGGGAAAGGTAAAGACCTGGGACTGTGTTTACTTCAGCATTTTGCATCTATTGCAACCACCTGTCAGTGTTATTGTCTTGTATTTATTTGGTTTCCATCCCTGTGTTGTCGAAATGGAAATCAAAGCAAATCTCCCCTCATACCTTGTCCTGCTCCTGCACATTTGGTAAAGGAACAGAAATGGGAGAAGACAGGTCACTGCCTTCAAACTGGACATGAGGTGTGGAGGATCAGGGTTACCTGTCTGGGGCAGGTCATGTTGGGAACACCAGGGCCAGCTCAGTAATTCCATGGGAAGTCTCTCTCAGCAGTGCAAGGTTGCTTAAAAAAAGGATTTGATGATGTCTTTACAGCCTGTAAGAGGTGGAAAAGGGCACTGAAAGGTAAAAAACCAAGTGTGCTTGGACTTAGAGAGTGGTCACTGTGATCATCTTTCTGAGCTCAGAGCTGTAGGTGGACAGTGTCCCTTACCCTTGGTGGGACTTCTGGGACTTCTTTAAAATGCAGGCACAGGCAGACTCTCCCCAACAGCACTGATAGCTGAAACAGGTATTTCCAATGAATGTTTTAGTTTTTAAATGTATTTTTTTCTTTGAAAACTGCACAGCACTTGGCATTTGGAACAGTTAGTGAAACTGATTATTTTTTACCTGAAGCATTAATTTATTTAATTCCTGTATATATTATACTTGCTTTTGGAAGCACCTCTCAGTCCCTGTGCAGACCAAGCTCTGCCCCTCCTACCTTCAGTTTCTGTTTCTGCAGTCAGAGGAACTGCTGTTACTTTGAGTAGAACCTGCTTAATTTTTAAGTTCTGCACAGTCCTGAAACGCCTCCTCAATCCCTGGAATGAGCACCAGAGGCTGCAGCCTGCAGGAGTCTCCAGAGCAGCATTCCCTGACTGGTGCCTGATGCACAGTGTTTTTTCCACTGGTGACATTTATCTGCAAGTAAAACAATAAATCTGTGCAGAAGAGTTTTGTCTGCATCAGTGCCTAAAAGACTGTAAATAGAAGGACAAAATGGGCTGCTACTTTTCTTAATAAATACAAACCAGTGTAAGGCTAAATAGAAGGGTTTAAGCAACTGGAAAATATTATGACTAGAAATTTTATGACTCTGTATAATATTTCTGCTGATAAAAGTTTTTGTCATATGGTAACAGAAATTTTACTTTTTTAGCTTTTGTATCAATTTAAGAACATTAAACACTATATTGATATATATTGATGCTGTGGCCTCTGTAGTTTGTTCTTTTTCCTGTGTAACTTGATACTCAAATGATGATTTTAGTGCTGACTTGCATCCTCTCTGTGTGCTGTAAAGAATAATTTCCTGGGGTTTTTCTTTCTGTGTGTTCTCTTCTGAAACAGCTTCTGCTGTAATGTGTCCCCTTTTGAGCTCGGTGTCTGTGACTTTCAGGTTCCTTCTTTCCTCCCCTGGCTCAGTCAGGCTGCCTGGGGTAAGTGACAGGAATTATTTCCTTCATTCAAAGACACACAAGGGCTGTTAATGAACTTTCCCTGTCTGCAGAAATGAACCAGCTGCACCAACCTGCTGCCCACCTGTTGTTGTCTTCATTGATTTTCATTCCTGGCATACTATTTAAACCTGATTTTGTCTTCTTAGCTGGTTTTTACATGCTCCCTGACAACCTCAGCTTTGCTCCAGGAGTTCAGCTGTGGGAATGGACCTGCAGTGACAGCACTGTGAGCTTCTGTTCAGCTCTCAGTAGAGTTTCAGTTACTTCCCGTGTGTCCCTTGGTGGTGAGAAGGCAGCTCTGAGCTCCTCAGAGCCTCTCTTTTCCCTCTGCCAGCTGAGAGCTTGCCAGATGCAGTTGCCTCTCTGAGTCACTGTCTCCCCATGAAGGGGCAAAGGGAGCTGGAGCTGAGCACACCCCAACCCTCTCTGGCCCTAAGGCCGTGCTGCTGCTGGGGCTGGTCAGCCTCTGTTTGAGGCTCTGAGTCACCTTGTGCTGCCATCCCCTTTCTCTTCTCTCTCAGGGAAATGTTGCCTGTTTCTTGGAAACCTCAAGGCTAACACTTGTCCAGCTCCCTTTTTTTTTTTTTTGGTTTTTTTTTTTTTTTTTTTTTTTTTTTTTTGTCCTGGTCTCTTGACCTGAGAAATCTGAGGGGAGCAGAGAGACTTGCCAGGAGCCCACAGTGCTCTTAGTCCTATGGTCCAGTTTTTGGAGGCACTGTGTAGAGCAGGGATCCATATAGGTCACTTCCTAACTGAGCTGTTCTGTGATTCTCTGATCAAACCATGGGATGGCAGTGTCTGCTTCCAGAACTAACCCGGCTGTGGAGACAGGAGCTGCTTGGAAATTCAGGCTGTTGCATGCTGGCTGTGATCTCCCCAATAGAGCCATGCAGGGAGGGAGGAAAGAGGCCCTCCCTCTGCCCCCAGCCCATGCTCACAGGCTGCTGGGAGATTTCATGGGACCAGGCCCCATTTTCCTTCAGTGCCTGTTGAGTCCTTTTGAACTAAACCCCATCCTCCTGCCCTGATGTACATTCCTTATATTTCATCTGCCACCTAACCTGCAGGATTCCTCTCGGCATCTTGCTCTCCAGGGTGAGGTCCCTGCTGTCTTGGCAGAGGTCCCCTACTCTAAGAAGCAGTGTTGGATCCTGTGCCACCCCAGCTGTCAGGGCAGGGACACTGCTGCACAAATGCACAGAATGTTACTACCAGACACCCTTGTCCCCAGAATTTGGGCACTGTCCTGCTGAAACTCATCTCTGGCCCTGCTGGATGGCTGTCCCTAGCCCCTTTTTGGGATGTGAAGGGCTGCTCAGCACATGGGACCCAGAGTGAGGGGGTGTGGGATGTCACCTGGGAGATGCTGAAATCCCACAGGGACAGCCCATGTGCCCAGGGAGCTCTGTGTGCAATGAGTGTTAGACAGCCAGGCTGACACTGCTGGGGGGTGTGGGAGGGCACAAGGTCTCGGCTGGTGAGGGACATGGGCACCATGTGCCAGTGGACATTGGCACAATGTGTCACCTTGGCCTCAGGATGGGAGAGACCCCAGCTGCTGCAAAGCCTGGAGAATGCAGGGACTGGCCCCACTGGGGCAGACTGGGCTGGGGGAGGGATAATACTGGTTTGTTGGTTGTTCTTTTCCATGTTGGGAAGTAGAGGCAGTGCTGGAGCAGCTCCTCTCCAGGCTATTCCACACCACTCCAAGGCCACTGTGGGTTATTCTGTAATGAGCAGCAGCTCAGGGAGTGCCCCAGCTCCATTGTCCTCACCCCCACCACAGCACATTCTGGCCAGCCCAGACCCAGCACCCCTCTCCCAGCCTAAGCAGGGACCTGCTTCTCCTGGACAAGGATCACAGAATCCAGGGCTAGGGCTGAGTCACATCCCCTGAGCGGAGCAGGGGCAGCGCCCTAAAGCAACAACAGCACCCAAGAGGTTTCTGCTTCTTGTCCCTTTCTCCAGGGCTCATCCTGCCATGGTGCTGGAAGGGATCAAGAAGGCTTCCCCTCCTCCTACACTTGTCATTGTGCCAGGACAATCCCTGGCACTTAATCCCCTCCTCACTTTGGGCTTTCCAGGTACAGTCCCTCAAGGTGAGGATGAGCCCAAGACTCTGCTGGGCAGAGTGGGGCCAGGAGGGGAGGCTCCTGCCCTCATTATTGACTCACATCCTTGATAGTAGCTACTAGGAAGTAACTCAGCTCTATCCCACCCAAACCCAGCATGGCCCCTCTCTGGGTGTCCTATAGATACCTGGAGAGGCTCCTGCACCAGTGAGGGAGGTCCACTCTGTTCTGGTGCAAAATCAACTGCATAGGCTGGACCTGATGTACAATTTCTTATATGTTTTTTTTCTTCCTTAAACTTGTGTCCAGGGGAAAGTGTGTGGATGAGTTTTGTTTAGCCAAAAGAGGAAATAGCTCCGTTTTTATAGCCAAGGGCAGGGTAGAGCCGTGGATGAAAATACCAAGGGAGGTGGAGTGTTGCTATGGTGGAGGGTATGAAGGCTCTGCAGGGGGATGTGAACAGGGTGGATGGATGGCGTGAGGCCAGCAGGATGAGGTTCAAAAACACCAAGGCATGATCCAGCCCTTGTGTCCTAACAGGCCCCTCGAGTGCTCCAGGCAGGGGACACAGTGGCTGGAAGGCTGCCCAGGGGGAAAAGCCCAGGGGTTGCTGAGTGACAGCACCCAAAGTTGAGCTGGCATGTGCCCGGATGGGAAACATCACCCTCTGTGTCAGCACTAGTGTGGCCAGGAGAACCAGGGTGGTGATTGTCCCTCTGTGCTGGGAACTGGGCAGGACACTCACTGAGTATTGTTTCTCGTTTTTTGCCCTCCTCTCGAGAAGGACATTGAAGTGCTGACACGTCCTGGGATAGGCAGTGGCACTGGGAATTGCTCTGGAGCACAAGCATTGTGAGGAGCACTTGAGGGAGTTGTGGGGATTCAGTCTGCAGGAAAGGAGGCTCAGGGGAGACTTTGTCACTCTCTACATCTCCCTGACAGGGGGCTACAGGCAGGTGGGGGCTCGTCTCTTCTCCTAAATCTCAAGCATACAATCACAGAATCAGCTAGGTTGGAAAAGGCTTGGAGATCATCAAGTCCATTCTATGAACAAGACCAGCTGAAACAGTCTCAATTAGCACCTGTTTAGATGGGACATTAGGAAGTATTTCTCCATGGGAAGGGTTGTCAATCACCCTTATGAGGCTGCCATAGCGTGGCATAGGCTGCTGAGGTGGGGGATTCACTGTTTGTGGAGGTGTTTAAGGAAAGACTGCATGTGCTCTGGTCTACTTAACAAAGGTGGTGACTGGTGATAGGTTGGAGGTATTTTCCAATGTAATGGATTCTGTGGTGAGTCCATGAAAAATGAACCAAAAATGAACCAGGTGGGAATTGACTTTGGAATTACCAATACTAGTTCTGAGGAATTTCCTTTAGGAAGAAACAGATGAAATTTGTCAAGAAATCAAATGGGACAAGTGATCTCTTCACTGCAAGTTTACTCATCAGCTGCTGTTTGTGACCTGGCTCCAGCTTTCCCCTCTTGTTCACAGTGGTCTGAGAAGTTGATGAGTTTGGATGGGAGCTGATTTCTTTGGGGGCTGCTTGTGGCTATTAAATCATAGACTCGGGTGATTGCAAAGACCCTCGGCTCCTCAGCCCTGGTGATGGCTGAGAGGTGACAGATTCTGTGTGACAGCCACCACCCTTTGTGAGAGCAGAGCTGGAGCTGGGGACACCCCACTGCCCCAGGTATCCCCATTTAGCTCCAGGTGTGCTCTCCCTGGGTTACACTTGAACCCTGCAGGTCTCAGCTGAGTTTACAACCACCTCTGAATTGCAGCACCTGCATTTTTGCAGAATTTTTGGAAATGTTCCTGAAGCTCTGGGGTGCAGGTGAGTGTTATTTGCCTTGCACAGCTCAGGGACCAGGTGTCCCTCTGCTCCCCTCCTCTACAAACACCACAGGGACACGAGGCACCAACTCTTACTGAAATGTTTATTAAGATCGAACTTCGGAACAACAGATTGGAACACAATGTCTCGTGGAGTAGAATATTTCTAAACTGATTTCTTTCTTTTCTATGCATAAATGAAAAAAAAAATCAAGATTATACAAAAAGAACAGAAAGTGCAGAACACAATAAAACAGTTCTCATGCAACAATTTTTTTTAACCTTTAAACAGAAAATAAGCTCAACAGTGTAGAAATAAAAATCATACATACATTATGCCGTCTACGCACTCAAACATTCATCTGTGACATCACTTTTCTTTATCCCTTTTTCCTCATAAAACAACATTATGTGTTTAACACATGCTTATAAACATTGCTAAACTCAGCAAGAGCTATTATAGTGCCCCAACTTAATAAGTTGATAAAAAAGTAGTTGTCATATGGCCAGTTCACAAAGGAACTAAATATTTTCTTTTTTTTTCTTTTTTTTTTTCTTTTTTTAAATTTTTTTCCCCGCTATGAGATGCCTATATGCAGCTTTCTACTAATACGAGGCATTTAAAATAAGCTGGTCATTTGGCTACTTAAAGGGCTTAGTGTTCATGTTACAACAGGCAAAACGAATTCACATTGGGAACTGCCAATTTGTTGAGAGAAAAGTCTGGATTTTGGGGTCGTTCATTACAATTTGGCTGTCGCTAAGGACTGTGTAGGTGCACAGGAAATAAGGTGACACTAAGTTTGATTAAATGCTCCCAGAGCTTCACCTCAAACTTCCAAATTTAAGAACAAATGTGCCAGAGCAGGTCAAATTGAGCCATGCTCTGCATTTTCCCTAAAATTTTAGCAGGTCACAAGGGCCTCAAAAGCCCTTTAAATTACAGATGCTCTCTTTTAGTGGGGATGTATTTGTCCCTCTGGGCACCCCTTGCACTCCCTGGGGAAAGGGAAGCTGAGATGGAAATTCAGGTGAAGCTGCTTGGGTTGAGGAGCCAAACCAAATCCGTTTTCCAGGAAGTGATTTTAATTTAAACGACAGGAAATCCTGGAACACCTTAATGAGCAGATCAGTGGGTGTGATGCCAGGAAAAGGAATGGAGCCTTTTTGTTGTTTTCTAAGGCAGTTTCTGAATTGCTGAGCCTCAAATTCAAACCCCAGTTGGTATCTGAGCTGCTGCAGCTCCTTTGGATGCAATATGACAAAGAGAAAACTTTGGGTAGCTCCACTTTTTCCAAATGACCATTTTGTGACGCGCTTTACAAACGTTCAGCTTTGTCATTTAAGGAAGGAAAACAGCTAAAGGACTCTCTAGAACCATAAAGTTTCTGCAAAGAAAAATAAAATTTGGTATTTTTTCCACACAGTCATCAATAACATTTCTGTGCAACATTTGGTGTCCATTACATTTATTTGGCCTATTCGAAGGAAACGAGGACAAAACAGCTGCAAAGAAAACCAATTTCTCTTTCACAACAGACACTTCAGGTGCTGAAGCTGCTACATGTGCTTGGAATATCATGCAGGAGTTCATTTGTTCATTTAAATAGGATCCATATTTATAGCTGAGCTTGTCTCACATCAGACTAGGATGAGGGAAACCTGGAAGAACTCAGTTGAAAACTGGAGTACAGTGACAGCAACACACAACCCCCAAGGTATTTTGGCCCGAGCAGTGTGTCTGGAAATGTCCAAACACAGAGGTACAGACACACACACACTCATCCCTAAAACCCCCAAATCCCAGCACCTGCCTCCTGTGCTTCCCTCCTGCCCAGAGGTCCCAGCTCTCTCTTTACTCATAGATGTGATCTCAACCTGCATGGACATGAGACCTGCACCCAGGAAAATCCTGCTTTTCATGGTGGATGCTGGAGGAAGTCAAGCTCACCATGGATCAAGGGCAGGGAACCTGTTCTTAATGACCTACCTGGCAAAAAGCACCATGGTTGCTGCTGTCATTCCAGGTGCTGGGGGGGTCAGACCAGGTGGGAGAGGGATAAGAAAGACTCAGTCCCTGCCTATGAGGAAAACCTCATCCAGCCTGTTCCATGCTGGGGTCTGAGTGCCAGCATGGACATCAGCAAGAAAACCAGGAGTGTAAATTTGCAGCCACCTCCTTTTCAGACTGATGTGCTGGAAATATTTCAGAGCCTAGAAAAAGGCTCCAAATGAAAGGGGAAAAGGACATAGTGTGTTTCAAGAACACAAACCTCTGTAGGATTTGCTGGCCTCCTCCCTCCTGATGATGAATTGCCCTATCTTTCCACAACTGCTCACAGCCAGCGCCAGCAAACCACCAGATTTGTGTTATTAAAAGGCTATTTAGGCAATAAATCTCCATGAAAGTCATCAACCAGCAGGAAGAGAAACATTCCTAAGAAATTATTGCTTCTGGAGTCTGAAATTGCCATCCACAAACAGCACAGATCTCACTTGGAATAAACCAACAAGGCCAAACCCACACTCTGCCTTTCCAAGGGGTGAAAGTTAAAGATTCTCTACTCTCACATGAAACATCTCAAGAGGTGCAGCTGATCCACCACAGCCCTTGAGGGTCTGAGCACCAGCAGTGCCTCGTGTCACACATCACTGCAGTAGAACATGTTAAAATTGCTTAATAGTACTGAACAAAGAACTGAACCACTAAACTTTAGTCCTATTACACTGAAGGTCCAATGGGATGATTAGACAGGAACTAGACAGGAATATAAACAAAAAAAAAGACACTTGTCACCAGGAATTTTTTAAAAAGCCACTTCAAACTTCTCTTTCCACAAACTCTGCAACAAACATGTAAAACTGTACTGCTTCAATTGTGGCAAAAAAAAATTCTCTATCACAAGATAAGGTAAGGGACAAATGAAGAAATACATAATTGCCCACTCTACCCTGAGAAGTGCTGGGGCTAGAAAGAAAACTTTCACATCCAAGGAAAAGCCCTTGAGACCTGAGCAGGTGAAGCCAGTGTAGGGGTTTCCCAGGCTGGCCCAAGGACAGGAGGAGATACTTTGGCTGGGGCTCCCCAAGTTAATTCTTCTGGCAACACTACAAAAACTTCAGTGCATTTACAACGAATAATTATTTCCTTTGCCTTTACCAGGGAGTGAAATCAGCTTCCTGCCATGGCAGCGTGCGTATTCCTGCATTATGAGCCCCATAAACAACTCCAAACACGGATTTTAACATCCAGGTCTTAGAAATGAAGCTATGCCAAATGCTGTCCGTGACAAAATCGGCCCTGCCCTGCCTTCGCTTGAAGCCTCTGGGTTTGAAATGAAAGGTCCTTCCTCCCTCCTTGCCCTTCCCTGGCTGAGAAAGCTCCATAAACATGGGTGAGCTCACTCCCAGAATGGTTTCATGTTCCCTCTGTGGGATGTGAAGTCAGAGGGAGCTTCAGCCTCTCCTCCCTCTCTGCAGCTACTTGGTCAGTGTGATGGTGCAGTGAAAGAGATCTTGGCTTACAAAGTGCAATGTGGAGTAACAGAGATTTGATCTGTGCTGGTCCATGGAACCCTTGGGAAAAGGGTAAGGCTGACACTGGTCAGAAGATGCAGGTTTTTAAACTGTTGAGGAACCTTTCCAGCAGTAGAGATTAAAATAAGGAGTACTTGACAGCGGTCATTTACCCAAAAGCAGAATCTTCAAGGAGCTTCAAAACTAAAATATTAAAGCCACTTTAAAAAGTGTAACTCAGCATGTAACTGACATGAATGCCAGTTCTAGGGTGAAACACAACACTTGTCTCTCACACATGAACATCACCAGAATATATTAAATGGAAATGAGATGATAAAATTCAACGCAGAATTTCTCACAACTGTTTTCTTCAGTAAGGTCTCACACTCTTCAGTAGTATCACTCCCCTGGCTGAACACAGTTCACAGTACATGTTCTACATAAAAAATATTCACCATAGGAATAAAAAGACTTCCTCAAGACACTTGGAAAAACAAATACTACCCCTAAGTCCTCTGTGATTACATGTACCTCGGTGCTCTGTGATGTCACCAGCCCAAAAACATCATCACCCTTGATGGCAGAGGCCATAGACATTCCAGGCATCAACTGGAAGCCTTCAGAGAAACCCACGGATGCCACCTTCAAATGCACCCAAACATCCATTTCTCAAATACACTGACAATTCAAGTAATTCATTAAAAACTGCTTTACATATTGAGATACAGCTTCTTTGTCTGAATGCCTGGATTGCAGCATGATTGACACAGGCATTTGCAAGTCTTGCAGGAGGAGGAG
The DNA here is from genome assembly GCF_009819885.2 of Catharus ustulatus. NCBI lineage: Eukaryota > Metazoa > Chordata > Aves > Passeriformes > Turdidae > Catharus > Catharus ustulatus. Next base: position 160,528,325 of record NC_046221.1, read on the forward strand.
TTTGAGGGTAGGGATCTCACACTGTGCTGTGTTTGCCTGTCCAGCACACAGATTGAAGGCAGCCTGGGGGGCCCAAGCTAAAATGAGTCAACAGCATCACAAACATGTCATAAAAACGATAATCGGAAGTTTGTGAAACACAAGGTTTGAAAGTTGCTTTAAATGGCTGCTGGATAATGATCCAAACCTATTTTAAATCAAGTTAGCACAACTCTTTCAAGCTCTTTCCAGAAGAGTATCTTTGCACTGCAGCTGTGTCCTGAATGACAGAAGGGGACATGGAGGATGTGCTGACGACATTGGTACAGCAGCTCAGAAGAGCTCCTACAATTCCTCCAACACAGGGACTGGAACAGCAATATTTGAATTTTAAGGCCTAAAAACTGTTTCTGACACAGATTTTTATACACCCTACACCCAGACTATGCCATAAAGTGACGGAGGTAGGCCTTGGGTTCTCCTTGTTGTACTGACCCGGTGCCTTTACCTCGGCTGCTGCATTCCCAGCCAGGAGGTTAAAGGATTGTAAAAAGTGCAATTAATCAATGACTTCCTTTCCCTATGGAAGAGAATCCACACGCCCCCTCCCACGAAGCTGACCCCAGAGATGCCCTTTCTCCACGGCAGCTTCATCCAGAGATGATCAGGTTTAAATGCTGAGAAAACCCCCGAGTTCACCGGCACGTGAAACTCTCAGCTAAAAATTGTCACAGCGTATTCCAACGACATTCATAAAATGCAGCACTTGTGATAAAGAAACCTGTGAGTGCTGGTCACCTCTCCCAGCTGCTGCTCCTTCTGCCTACAGCTGACATCCAGCACCCAGTGTCACCCTCTCCTGACAAGCAGCAGATTTGGGAGTGGTTGTGAATAGTATGACTAAAAGAATTCATGGCAGTTTCTTAGAAACTGCAGTAATTGCTTTTTTTTTTCCTTGAAAATAATTGCAAATCAAAGGATTCTGCAGTAATTGCACTAAGAAAAACATGAAGTCTAAAAGTAACGTAGCTGTCAGACCAGTAATATCATGCTCGTGAAAAAAATCGATTGATGTCTAAGCATTTGATTCAGTTATTACACTAGTGAAACCTGAAATGTTCAGACAAAAAAATGGCAAGAGACTATAGTCGAGATAGCTTCCATTTTCTGTTAGTTTAAAAACAGCCGAAAACTTAATTTTTCTAACTGCTAATTGTATACACTGTAAGTCTCATGCAGATTAATAAAACTTATTTGAAATCTAAATGTATCCTTAATAAAAAAGTGTTCAGAAATGACGTTTCTAAGTTGTAGAGAAAGCAATTAGCATCAGAGCGACCTGCTCAAACCTAGAGGAAGGACTACAGAATTTCATTTACATTTTTGCATTTTTCTTCTGCAAATTTTAGCAACAAGTAGTGAAGGTCCTAATTTGCTTTCCTGGAAAAAAAAAAAAAAGAAACCCACAGCACAAGTTCTTGATCCTGCACCTGCACTCCTTGGAATGTGGGTGAACAAGCATCGGGGGCCTCACACGGCTGACTCGCCCTCCGGCTCCGCTGCCGCAGCTCCTTTGCGCGTCAGCTTCAGCACCGTCGGCTTCTCCGCGCCTGCGCCGCTGCCCTCGGCCGTCCCTGGAGGACCCAGTCCCTTCTGCTCTTCCTTTGGCTCTTCATTGACTTCGGGGTAAATCACCAAGAAAGTTGCTGTCAAAAAACCCAGGAAGGATCCCACTGAAGCCACCATGGGGATGACTCGGACTGTGCCCACCACGTCCACCACGCCGCCGAGCGCCGAGGCCACCAGGATCTGCGAGATGTAAACCTGACACGACAGGATGGCGCAGTCGATGCCGAACCCTCGCTTCGAGTTCCCGGGGCTGTGGTGAATGTACTGCAAAAAGAGGAGAGACGTGGCAGGAGGTAAAACAACAGGTGAATGCAATACTTAAACACCAGAACCTTCCTCGTATTTCTCAGCCCCGTGGTCAGCTTCACATCATCTTTGTGCAGCACCACGACACAACTGCAGAGCAACAGCCTCCTTATTTGCTCATCAACAGCCTCCTCAGCACCCTGCAGCATGAGGCAGGTATTGACTGGGTCACTTCTAGCCCAAATCAGCTCAAGATTAGGTTTTGTAGAAACAATTTTACACAAAACACTTGCTGATACATGAAACATTAATTTTATCATCATAAATAGGATCCTCCTGTAGTTTGTAATCCAAATGGAACAGTGTAATGACACTGTTGGGAAGTAAAATTGTCCTTGTTTCCAGCAGAATTGTTTTGCTTTATGCATTCCCAAAATTACAGCTGCATTTCCAGACTCACTTCAAAATCTAAGGCTGTGAATAACCTGAGTAACGCTACCATACCACATCCAAGACAGGAGTAACAACCACATATGTAGCAAATACTCTAATAATAATTTAATTTCTCTTCATCTGCCATATGCACCCAGATTGTTTCATACCTCAGCATAGGAAAAAGGAATCATGACCCCCTCTGAGCCAACTCAGAGCCAAGACTATCTGATTTCAGCGCCATTTACTATCCATTCAAGCTATGGCACACATCCCAACAAACCAGGTATCATCAATAATGGGATTTAACAAATCCATTTTGCCAGTGTGATTTTAAGAGAAACATGAATGTTCTGCCTTGATTCACATATCTAGTCCAAACATTCCACATACCTGTTTTATCTCATGGTATTGTCCCAAAAGCGCGTAGGGGCAGTAGGAGATGCTCATGGAGACTATTCCCATGGTGCTGATCATTATCATGGTGACATACACGTTGGGGAACATGGCCATCACTGCAGTGCCAAGGGAAAAACCCAGTGTGCCCAGGATGTAGATCACTTTTATGCTGAGGTCGTAGTTGTCCAAGTATTTCTGTAACAAGGCTGCAGAGATAAAGAATAAAACAGGAATCATAGAATGGCTTGGGTTGGAAGGGGCCTTAAAGACCATCCAGCTTCAACCACCCCTGCCATGGGCAGGGACACCTTCCACTATCCCAGATTGCTCCAAGCCCCATCCAGCCTGGTCTGGAACACTGCCAGGGATGGGGCAACCACAGATTCTCTGGGCACCTGTGCCAGAGTCTCACCACTTTCACAGGGAAGAATTTTTTCCCAATATCCAATCTGAACCTACTTTTGTCAGTTTGAAGCCATTTCCCCTGAAATATCAGTTTACTCACTAAAGTTTTAGGGGATGGATGTGGCCATGGCAGCTCCATACCCCTGTTTAGGAGGTGGATGCTCAAATCTGGGCTGTCTGACCAGCACAGCCCAGCCTCACTGGGAACAGGATGTGTTCCTGCTTCAGAAAGAGCCCGTCCCCACGGTACTGAACTGTGCAGTCATGCTGCAAAAGGCAGAATTTGAGTTTGGCAAAAACTCTCAATTTCAGAGTCTACTGCAAGCCCAAATTATCTGCAGAATGACTTTCAGAAATACATATTTATAATTTTTATTTAAAAACAGTCTTTGCAAAAACCCTCTTGCATATGCTTATATCTTCTACCAAGCATGATTTTAGTTTCCTGAAGGCTTGTTAAATGCCACTCAATATCCTTTGATTTCATTTTGTGCCACTTAACCATCTGTTCATATTTCCACCTCTACATTTGGAGGAACTTTTAAATATTGATTCTTAAAGAAGCCCTTCCCCTTATGACCACAAGAAATGCTTTTCCAAAATATCCTTTACCTCAAACAAGGAGGTAGATGTCAACTGAAGCAATATTGTTTCAGGAGGGCCAGGAGTTAGATGATCCTTGTGGGTCACTTCCTACTCAGAATATTCCATGATTCTACTTTTACCTTAGAAATACATGCATGAAGTGCATTCCACTGTGTGACTGCCCAGTCTCTTACCTGAACAAACAGCAGCAGTAGCAGCATAAATTACCAGCCCCCAGCATCCCATCTGAACTCCAGCATTGTAGGCGTGCAGCTCAGTCGAGTTCGAAGGGGCCTGCAACAGACACAACCAACAACAGCACTTTATTGTACTGAGCACGTCTCACAAACGAGAGACTCTGAGCAGGTCTGACCATGGGAATTGTTCTCCCACCTTTGGGTCACCCTGGAAGATGACCTGTCCCATGAAATCCGTATAGAACACAGCCTCAGCGATGATGGAAAACCAAGTCAGGAGGTGGCAGACACAGAGCCTCAGCAGCTCCTTGGGCATCTTTAGCATGGACAGCCACAAGAGCCTGACGGTGGTTTCGGTCTCGCCCTCTTCGCTCTCCGTGTCCCCGCTGGAGTTGGTGGTGCCGCTCTGGTTGCGGTGCCGGCAGCGCTGCCGCTGCCGTTTCTGCATGTCGTAGATGTCGTTCATGCTGCGCGAGGACTTGATGAGGACGATGGCGTTGGCGCGGCGGAAGCGGTACCGGTGGGAGCCGATCTTGCCGTAGTAGGAGAAGGTGTAGGACGGCTGCCGGTAGAACATGTGCCTCCGCCGCCGCATAGAGTTGGAAGTGCTGGATTGCTTCATGCCTATTCTGGCGTGCCCGTTGAGGAACTCTTTTGGTAGGGAGCCGTTGATGTTTGGGACTTTATCTTCATTTAAACGATTATCAAGCAACATTTCCTCCTCCTTCTCGTTCTCCCTGAGGAAAGCAGACAGGTGGTTGAGTTTGGATTTCATGATCTCTTGGCTTGTGTTGTGGGGAGTGTTTGGGTACGAAGCATCCTGAAAAATGGAGGGTTCGATGTCATGCAGGAAAAGCAGCTCTGATTCAATTTCCAGCGTGGCATCGGGCATGTGCAGAACTGAGTCACTCTTGCTTCTCACAATGTTCACCTCAAGGAACTCCATACTGAGCTCATGCTCCGACTGAACCTCATCATGGAACATGGAAGCTCCATACGGCTCTTCCTCACTAATTACATTCAGCCGATTCAGAGGGGGGAGGCTGCCACTGAATTTGGCACTGGAAAGTGTGTCTCCTTCGTCATCAATCCTGTCCTGCTGAGGGTTATATTGCTCTTCTTCAATGCTAAAAAGGTGGAGAGCAACGGAGACAGAGAAAATAATGGCTGCAAAGAAAAAAAGGACTTGCTCTTGAGATTTAAAAATGCTGCCCAAGAAGGTCTGTGTCCAGTCCAGCCCTCCTAACATATAACCAATTGCTCCTCCAAGACCTGTGGAACAGAAGAAAGTGAGAAGTGAGCTCAGGAAAAATCAATTCAGCCACAACCTGCTTTTCAGGAACAGCTGCCAAAAACATCTCAGCTAACTCCCTACCAGCTGAAAATGCATGGATGTTCAGGGCCATGTCTTGTTCTTCACTGTCCACCACATCCAACAAGTAGGCTCGAATTGGCCCCTCGGTTGCATCGGCGCAGAAGTCCAACACCACAACCCCAAGCACCGTGAGAACTATTCCAATGGGCTGCTTGTTTGGGACATCACCAATAGCCAGACCTGGGGAGAAATGGCAGAGGTACCTGAGCATCTCATTTAAAAAGGACAAACTGCTGAGAATAAGCTTCACACCTTTAGATAAAGGCAGTCAACATGCTCACTGCAAACATTCCTTTATGGAGCAAAATGGCAATTTCAGCTCTTTGGAAGTTCTGGGACAAAGATGATTTTTATGTTCTTAAGACTGACATTTATCAAAATGTTATTTTATAAAGCATCTCTTAAACCTCCGGGAGCAATGGATATTTTTGTATTTTCCTTTGGATGCTGAAGGTTGTTTTTATAAAAGACAGCCATGGTGGGAGAGGGGAGCATCCAAAATGACATATTTCATCTGTCAGACACATCCACAGGTAACTTCACTGCTGGCAGCACTCCTGACACACTGCTTCAAGTGCAGTAGTTGATGCTTAATGCAGTAGTCACAGTACACAAGGATACAGTGAAATTTAACCTCTTCATCATTCTCTTCGTTTTTCTTAAACATTCTTACTTTCTAGATTGCTTTTTATAAGCAAAACTTGTAAGGATGAAGCAACATGGATGTATTTTGCATTGCAAAAAGCATCAGTCAGCTTCTGTTGACAGCATAAGATTAAATGCTTTTTGTCTGCAGAGTAGAAAGGGAGCATTAGCACAGTGCTGGATAATTTGTCATGAGATGAACCAGTAACAAAAGCATGAATTACTTAAATGACAGAGATTTAGAAGTTGCACATGCAAGGCTGATAAAACCATTAGTGTAACTGATTAAAATGTCTGTGGAAGGAGATGAACTGGCTAAGCCACCAAAAATCATCTAACTCTCAAGCGCTGATTCCTGCATATTGAATCCTCATTTATACCAAGCCCTTTGAAGGCTAAAGAAGTTTATAAGTGTTTCACACTCAGCTGAACCCTACAGCAGAAAACACAAACAGTGCTTTAGATCTGCTGGAAACCTGAACAGGGCAGGAGAGAGCAGCAGGTGAGTAAGGTGCTCTCCTGGGACATGGCTGTATCACGACCGGCATTAGTCAAGCTCTGTGTTACTAGTTTCTCTCCCTATGACTCCTACTGCCAGAGGCCACGTTATGAAAGAGGGTCTGATACAGTTTGCAGCATCTTCTGTGTCCCAAATTGCAGTTAGGATTGCAAGTAACAGGAGACTGAGGATAAGAAAGCAAAGAAGAAAAATCTGCAATATTTTGTGCTGATTTATTACAAGTCTTCACAATAAGCCTATAAACTGAGCCTGGGGTTTGCCTGCCAGTATCAATGGCTCCTGACCTTAACTACTGTATGGAACTGAGAGCTTCTTATTACTCAAAATTTTGTAAAAGGGTTGCAGTATAATACCCTGCAAACATCTGAAGGAAGAGGAGTAAGTCTTAGAGACACAACAACTAAATACAATTGATGACAATTAAATACAATTTATATTAAACCATACAGTCACCCCAGGACAATACCATATGACAACAATTCAAATAAATAATATTTACTGTTTGGATAAATTAAGGAAACATAAAGGTCATCTGTCTGAATAGTTTGTCCACTGTAGTTTGAAGAGCATTGAAGCCAATCACATAGCATTCCAGTCTGGCTTCAACAGGCTGAGCCAAGGTAACATTCCACTCATTTCCCTCAATTAGTAACCTGTCTCACAATAGAGCTGCATCTAACCCCAAAAGAGAGAGCCAAGAGGATGTTATTAGGTGCTAAGTTCCTTTTGCTTGCATCAGTCCAATCATTTTGTAAACATTTTCCTAAACGTACTTGCTGTCACCTCTCCTACAATAAATTTACAAAGAGATTGTAGATTAAATTCATAGTAAACTATGTTCAAGGGAAACTATTTTTACCAGCTTTGATGGGTGCTCAGGAAAAATTATTTTCCCACATAGTTTTTGATAAACAAATATTAACTGTGTTCTGGACTTTTTCAATACCGGGTCTAAGAAAAGCACAAGAAAAAGTGAAAAGATAATTTTTGAAATAATGCTGGAAACAGGATGTGTTGCCAGATATGCATTAAAGGGAAAATGGATCACAACAGGAAACATTTCCCTGTGAACAGGTTGCTACAATTTTCCCATGTCAAAGATCGACCAAATTCGTCTCAGGGACTGCAAACATGCTGGCAACCATTGTATTAATAACATTGTTATTAATACCAGTTACAGCTACGATTGCACAATGCTCAGCACAGAGCTGTAACTCCTGAGTTCTAGTAATAACAGGCAAGATGGACAGAGCTCAAGTGCAGGGTTGTGGAGATTTAGAATGATTTTAACATTAAATATGAGTTAAACCAACTGCAGAACATTATCTTTCATTCCTACATTAAAACCTCAAAGCAGGTACATTAGCAAGGATCCATGTAGGGGATTTCCTTGTTATTTACCTATCACAGAGCCATTAAGGAAAAGTGCAACTCCAAAGAGGGCACCAATGCAGAGAGCAAGGATGAAGGGCCGCCGGCGGCCCCAGCTCAGCGTGCAGCGGTCACTGGCCGAACCTATGAGCGGAGTGAAGATCAAGCCCAGGATTGGGCTGAGGAACCAAGTGAGGCTGTAGTATTGTTCAGGAAGACCTAAAACAAAGACAAAAATGATGGAAAGGTTATGTGGTACACACCAAACATTCCATTCTATACATGAAGTTTTGTTACAGCACTGAAAATGTAAATTGAGGGTAATTTACCTACAGTGAATTCTCTCCCAAATTAAAAACTCATTTAAGATTCTTTAGCAATGGTTAAAAAAACAGATGAGGAAAGCACAGACTGTTTGCCTTACAAATACCTGGGCAATAAGAAGGTACCAATTGGAGAATTTCTGCTACTGATTCCTCTATGGATTCATGGAACCCAAAGATTCATAAACCCAAAGATTTTGGGGTGCTTGGAGTGCTGGCTGTGATATACACAGATCCTCTGCTCAACAAAGCCTTTAAGATTCAAAATTGAACGTTATAGTGGTGTTGTTTTTATCTAAGACCACCCCCACAAAAGGGTTATTAAGGGTTTAATGGACTGAGAGTGAAGGACAGAATTTGAATGTTGTATGAAATGTCCCATTTCTGAGCACAAAAATGACCAACAGACAATAAAAACAACAATTAGCAATTATTCATCAACTTAGATAAATCTAAGGTTTGCTCATCCCCACTGTCTTCACTTTCCTTAAGAACACAGATAACTATTCATAGGATCAGATGGGGAAAAAAACTTAAAATTTATTACATAGCACTTACTAGAAAACAACAACTTGCTAGAAATAATAACTTCAGGAGAAGAAGGAGCTCGCAAACCCCGCTCTCCACATCCCCAGCACGGAGCAGTGGCCTGCAGGTGGCAGACTGGCCACAGCAGCCACGCCGGCTCCTCTGGGACCTGCCTCCTGCTCTTTATCAGCACAGGGCAGGTAACACTCTGACACGGTTCTCAGAAAAACGTTAAAAACAAAACAATCTATTTCTTGCAGTCCAACTGATGCCAAGACAGAAAAACTCAGCGTCTTTATCCCAGGAAGGAAAAACATTTATTATCCAGACCCATATATGGTGAGTGTGAGCAGCATTTGACCTTTGCTGGCGAGATCAACCTGTACCTTGTGCTCCCTGTTCAGCACACTGAGGCATCCATTACCAAGCAGGATTATACCAATCCCTGCCCAAAATAGCCTCTGATATAAATTTGGAAGTCTAATCTGCTGTTGTTTAAAGTAGCACCAAATCTTGACTAGCAAGTGACTTCTTCCACGAGACAAATCAGATTTTCCAAAGTGTTGCACACTCTGTGGTGATACAGAGATTATATTATGGAAAATAAGCTATTTTTTGGCATAAATAACCAATTTCATCATCAGGATTCAAAATCCAAGTCTGATGCCAAGGTCTGTGAGATTTGACTCAACTTTGGCTAATGAACAAGCTAACAGTGACAGCTGGCCTGATGAGTCCAGAGTTATTGGAAGACACCTACCCCTGCTGACACTTCCCAACCTATTTGCCATGAACCTCATGCAACAGGGAATTGCATCATGGTTCAGCCACCTTTCCTTGTTACAGGGAGCTGCAGGCCTGTGTAATGTACTGTACACATCAGTACTTACCATGGAACTGCTGACTTCTTTTGCACAGGATTTATATCTTTAGAAAAGGGTTGTGTTTGTGCAGGTGGCACCGTGCTCACATCATGATTCAAATCACTATCTCCTGCTTAGCTTTTCCTGCTGTTTGGTGATGTCTTGGCTGACATGGAAGTTTTAGCTAAGACATAACCCTGTGTTTTCACCTAAGACCTAAAGCTCAAGAAGCCACAGTGCCTCCAGACCACATTTATTTGCACCATCCAGCTTCTCTTCATAAACACTCTCCTCATCAAAGATGCAAGTTAGGAAGTCAGCAATTCAAGCAGAAGTGCAAGGAAAACTTCCATCTCCCTTTGGTTTTAACAGTCCCTTTAGCTTCAACAGGTTCAACAGCTTCCCAAGCACACAAGCAGGTTCAGGCACCTCATGTTTAACTGGCACCTCACCTGCTCCAAGATGTTGCACTTACAGTGCTTGAGATGACTTCAAAAATTAATCATGGAGATGAGGAAACATTTGGTTCAAGGTAAGTAAAACGAAAAGCTGGGCATGATTCATTTAGGGTGAATGATTTTTCTGCAGGACACATTAAAAATGGCAATGTGTAAAACACTCATCCCATTTTGCCTGCACAGAGCCATCCTGGGAACAGTGGTTAAGCACCCAAGGTTGCTACTGCCTGCTTCAAACAGTGAGAGGATGCAGCTTAACCAATGTCATGGATCTTTAGTGCAGTGATCACCAACATCTGGAATAACTTGAATGGCGTTTCACTGCACGAGGGCTGTGTGATGAAAGCAGAGATTTCTTTTCTGAATTATGTTGTGACTTGAGAGTTATGGGCTGGGATGTCTCAGTTGAGCCCATCCATCAGTAAACACTTGTGAAATGCTGGGAAGGTTTTGCAGTAAATCATACAGAGACTTTAAATAAACACAGGGGTGAAGGCTGGCAAGAGCTCTGTCATCAACCTAACAAGCCTCATCACATCTCATGTCAATAAACATCAAATACACATATTTAAGTAAAATGGAGATTTTCAAGAGAGTCACAAAGAAATTTTCTTTTAATGATCAACATCCATTGAGACAAACAATTTGTTTTAATGGAGACTGTGAGCAGAAACAACAAGGAAACACTGGCAGATGAGGGACAAGCAATAGGAGTGCCAATCAGAGACACCAGAGATTGGCACAGCTCACTGTCCCTCTGTCCTTGAGGCCACCACTTTGTCTCCACTCTGCAATGACACCTCTGTGGTGTACACAGATCTTAAAAAAAATAGTTCTGGAAACACATAAACCATTTGAAATTATGATTTGAAATGACTTCTGCAGAGAGCTAAAAACTGTTTACAAACATTTCTTCAACTGTGAAACCTGCACATTTCTAAACTGGACAAATAGGCATTTTTTATGCTTTATAGTCACAGCTAACTGTCATAAAAATGTCCTAAAATTATTTTAAAAACATTCAGTACTTGACTTCAAGTACTTTCAAGATCAACTTTGCATGTAATAACTCAAAATCAGATTAAGGTCTGGTTTGATTTTACAGGTCAGTAAAAGGAAGGAAAAAAGGTTTTTTACCCAACCTTTGATACATGACTAAAATTAATGAGTTTTATCTTTCCATGTGTGAGTCAGAAGAAGAATTTATTTTTGCTTTTTGCAAAGGGTGATCTTCCTAACATCTAAGTGTTATAAATAAAAGCCTAAATCTAAATATTTACAGTGAAAATGGCTTACTTTGCAGAAGACATGAATCTCAATGATTTCAGAACAGAGCCATGGATGTAGCTTTTATGGAAGGGTAAAAAGGACACATGAAAACCCAAGGACATTATGTTTCAAGATCCTTTTTTAGCAAAACCACTAAGATTTTGTTTTATTGAACTACTCATTAGCAGCCAAAATATCTATCTTTAGAAAAAGAGGCCATGATAAAAATCTATACAAGAATTAATAGCCCCATGCCAAGAAAAATGGAAGAATTTCTAAAAAGCTTTGAGTGCTCCCCCAAGTAAACAGGAAAGGGATAAGTTTCAAGTGAAACACAAGCCATTCCCACAGATTGGGTAATGGCAGGAATCACTGACATGAGCACAACCTGCTTTTTCTCTTGCTGGAGAAGCCATGCCATGGGACTGCTTCCATAAGCTAAGTGGCAGGGCCCTGATAAACTGCATTCCAAGAGTAAGCCAGCAGTTTATAAAACCATCGTGTGTGTTTTACATACAGTAATGCAGAATTCCAAACTGTTACCAATTATTAAGTGACACTTTATGTATGGCTTTACTGTAAGTATGTAAACTGTGAGATTGTCACATCAGAATTTAGTTGGTTACTCCAGTGGAAAACAACTGAGTGGGGTTAGAGAAGACTCCTGGTGGGAAGTGAGTGCACATGGAAACTAAAAACAGCACAGGAAAAAATTAATCTGCTGTTGGGAGAATTCCCTCCTGAACCTGACAGATCCTCACCTGAGCAATGCATGAGCAGACAGAGCAATCATTGTAGCAATGGGCAGGAAAGTGAATTATCCAGAGTCTCCTTTTATATTTGCTTTTTAGATCTGAAAGCTGAGATGTGTAATTTATAAGCTCAGTCTACACAGTGAACCAAACTCTGAAGAGCTCTAGTGCCCAGAAGAATCTTCTCTCTGTACAGATTTAGGTGTCACCTCAGATGTCTGTGTTCAGCATTGCTGCTGGGAAATCTGTCTTTTGTAAAGCTCACAGCCATATTTTACCGGGAGTTTTCCAGGAAAGAGCTTTCTGAGGCACTGAGCACAACCTTCACTCTCCCATGAAGTGAGACTTCAAAAGGTACCTCACAGATGCTATTCCTAAAATTCACCCTTCAGGCTGGCAGAGTCTGCAGGACCTTCATCATTTCAACAGTAGCTTGCTTTAGTGCTAGACAATTTCATATAAATGAGAACATTCCAGACAGACAAGAAGAACTCCAACCCCAAAATACTATTTTTCCCTTGAAAGAGGCTGTTCTGGTTTTAGCATCTTGAATGTCTGCATACATGAGATGCATACTTAGGTTGATGTGCATGTATTTGGCAGGAGAAACAAACAAAAAAAAAAAGACTGAAAATTGAAATACTTAAAGAAATTATGTGTGTATGTGTGTGTGTGTCTGTGTTTAAACAACAGAAACTGCTCTAAGTCTTCCAGAGGCTTTCTGCCTCACAAGAATGAGCTCCAAAAATGAAACTTTATAAAAATTCTGTCTGCAAGGCTGTTAGAAATTTGAGGAAGGTAGCTGCATATCCTAATGGTTCCTTCCTCTGTATATGTATGCTGCTAAACCTACAGCATGTCACCATTTTTTGCAATATTTTAAAATGGGAAGACAGTTCAGAAAGCAGCTGAGGCAGGAAAGACAACAATAAGCAGAAATGTAGAGACAGAGTGAAAAGTTTTGACACCAAGGAGTTCCTTCTGCCACCCCCATTCAGTGGCAAGGACTCAGCTGGGGGGTTTATTTTAAATAAACTTGGTTATGGTTACGTGCTGGGCCAGCAGCCCTGCAGCATCCAGTCTCTGACGTGCACAACAGATGCACGGATGCTGGCTTGGACTGGATTTCAAGGCAGCACAGCCATGAGATTGTCATCCATGTGACAGGCTGTCCACAACCTCTTACAGCCAAAAGTTAAATGTCCCAACTGCTGAGAGCTGCTGCATTCCCCTAGAACTGATTTTGTATGGTCAAGAGTGGTTCCACACAGCACATGCTGCCGAGACCCACATTCAGACTCAAAGGCTAAAGCAGCTGCATCCCATTACCAATTTAATGCTGTTCTTTTATTTTGTCTGTAATTTTCCACCTCCACACTTGCCTTGCCAGGTAGCAGCTCTTACAGCAAACCGCCATCCGCCAACTTGGAAAAGCAGCCTGGTGGCCTCACGGGGGAGGAATAATAACTGCAGGATTATTATTTAGCCTTTTACTGACAGCTAATCTGAGGAAACACCGAGGACGGAAAAAACATATTGGATAAACAAGGTTAGTATTTGTGGCGTGAACTGAATGTGGAGCAGGTCACAAGGCAGACTCAGAAGTCTCATACAAATCAGTGAGAAAAAGAGCAAAACACAACAACAGCTTCTGTTAGGAGCGACGACTGCCACTGAGACCCTTGTAATATGGCATTTCCCAGCCAGCTACAAACAAACAGGACACTGGCTTCTAGTAAATAAGGGTTTGTTTTTTCCCAGACAAAAAAAGTGCCCAACAATAGTGGGACCAGCACTGCTCACGGTTCACAGGAAATGCTCACTGTGTCACCATCAGTCTAAGGGCTGCGTGAGGTCACGAGTTACATGGAAGAAAGATTAAGTCTCATGCAGCAGTTTCTATTCAAAATCTCTTTTTGATAAGTTCTATTGGGGGAAAAATAGTTCTTTATAAGCTTAACAATACGATCTGATATGGGAATAGGATGCTAAGGTCCTATTTTCATTTGTTAGAAATCATCACCTAGAGACTTGTTTATACACTTTAAATAAACACCATACAAATTTCTGAACGAACACAAGAAGCTGTCATGCCCTGCAAATGCTTTCTATTCCACAATTCTATCCTTGTATAAAATACTGCATGCTGCTAAAAATATTTCACATTGATCTGTTTAAAACTGCATTGCTTATACAATCTGCTTTGTTTAGACTACTTTTAAGGAGTGTACTAAGCAGAACCAATGCTTGTCAAAAAGCTGTGAATAAAGTTTGAACTCTGGTATCTGTTTTTCATTTTATATATAAAACTTATAGGAACCACTGTAAACACAAGCAGTTAGTTTAGCTTTGGAGGATCTATATGAGGAGTAGAAGTTTCAGAATAATTTCATAAATCCAGCCAAATATGTATTCCCTTATATTTAAAATAAAAATACAGACTTGCCACACATTTGTCTCCCAGAGATACTGCAAACAAGCTGCAATGCCTTCATTGACACCATGAAACTCTGACTTTACATTCTTTGCCTCTTGCTCTCTCCCCTCAGATTTTAGTACTTTTAATAGCTTAGAGTGGGACCCTGAGCTGCCACAGAAACCATACCTGAGCCACAACATACATTGAACCAATGCACTAGAATAGGCCTGACTGGTGGTCTGAGCACTACTGAGGTACAGTCAGCACTTGGACATAGTTTGTTGCACCCATGAGAAGCCACATTCTAACTTCTGGATTGAAACAAGAGCTCTAACCAACAGAGAAGGGCTAAAAAAAAGCACAGTAATTTCTCCTGGTGCCCATTACCATGATCTGAGCAGTGCGAGTACAAGCTTTTAAGAAGGAAACAATTTTAAGTACTTCTTGAAATCAGAGTCTGGTAGCACATGAGACAAGACAGTTTGTAATTTGCATTTCTAATGAGACAGTGTGTTATAGCTGCTGGGGTGAGAAGAAATGAAGCTTATACAGGACTTGATTTTTAGGTGGAAATTTTGCTTTTCATTCAATGACTCCTGCCCAGCCTGTGTATCACACTTGCTCAAGCCAAGCACTTGTTCAGAAGCTGCTTGGAAGATGCAGCAAACAGCACAACACTGGTGAAAAATTGACCAGTACTTGTGATCACAGGGCTCAGTTCAGTTGCAAGAGAGCAGGTGGAAGAACTCAGAACAAAACTGAAATTTTTCATTGCTCCTTAGCTTCCTACATTAAAATGATTGCCCAGCAAGCTGTCAGGCATCTTGATTTGTTCAGTGTCACAGGAACAACCTACTGCACAAACTGCATCTCAAAACTGTGGCTTCAATCTTCCCACTGCTAAAATTCACATCCTGAAATTCCTCCTGTGCCTGTCGAATCAGAGCCCTTGTGCTTAGCCTGCAACATTCACGAGCTGTCAGCATATTATGCGCATCTCACAGGCAGGAGTACGTGCGCTCTGCAGGCTGAGCACTAAAGGAACACAAACATCACCCACTTGCAAGGAGCTCCTCTCCTGCTCTTGTCAGCAGGGATGGCTGCACAAGGGCTGGGATGCTGAGCTCTCAGCTCACTCAGCTGCTCTGTTACTGCTCTGGATGATATACAGGGCTGCCACCTCTGTGCAAAAAAGGATTTTTTTGTGGGACACAATTTCTTCATTGGATGGGGTTAAGGGCACTGAGGAAAGTGATAATCAAGAGAACAAATAATTAACAGGAATATTGCAGAGAGAGAGAAAACATGGCACTGCAAAAACCTGGCATCCAAGGGCAAAAAGCAGAAAATTCTTTCTGAAACTACCAGTAGAAGTCAGCTGCAGCCACCCTGGATTGGTCAGAAAAAACCCAGAGGAACAAAGAGACACTTTGCAGGGGAGAGGGCTGTGGCACTGTCTGTTTTCTAGGACAGGAACCTGCCTCCTACATTGCTGTGACATTCAAACCTTCTGCAGCACATTCAGGCTTTAAAATGCACCCACACTTCTGCTTTAGTCACTCCCTATCATAAGGATAGGACTCCAGACAAAATCTGCATCTACATTAGAGACACAGGAACAAATAATTAATAGAAAAATTAAAATTATGGCATTAGGTTAGAGATGTAAGAAAACTACCTGACATTTCCTTAAAACTTGTATTTCAAATTTAAGATTTCCTTAGAAGTTGGATGCAAACAAGTCATCACTGTTGCAGCAGAATTAACTCCCAAACATTTGGAAACTGCTTCACGTTATGTCTGCACCTAGGCTAGAGCCATCCATTTTGAAAGACCAGCTAAACTGGTAGTAAAACAAAGCTCTTGCTCTTCAACACCTTCAGTACAGAAATATTAGTGGGGTGTTTCACACAGAGTTCTGGAGGTGCTTTTAAGCTGCAGAAGAGTAATATCTCCTTCTGGCAAAGCTATTCTGCCTTTTGAAACTCGCTATGCAATAGCATGCCAGCAGTAACCACGGTGGGTTAAAGAACGCTTCTGGAAAATGGAATTAAGGAAATAAGTGACAGGCCTCTTAAAGGATTTCATCATCCAGCTCTCCCATTTTCTGTCTCTGCACAATTATTGCTTGTCAACCTCCTACAACTGTCCTCCCCTTCTCATATTTGGCAACTGTGGGAGTCGTCAGTGTTTCATTAAGCTCTGCTGCTGCACGGCTGTTCTGCCAAAGTTGTAGAAAGGTTTATGTGGCTTTCCTGACAATTTCTGGTTTATAACCCAGTTTTATGGTGCTGTGTCAGGAAAGAGAAGCGTATGTTAAGAGAAGTGAGCCAAAGGTATGTGTGGAAGGGGGAGAGGGGAAGCAAAAGCCTGGGAATAGCTGAGGTTTGAGGCATCAGAGAGAGAACACATGGGCTGATTTGTAGGCAGGCAAATGCGATTTTCCTTTTAGCATGATCACAAATGCTGTCAAGCATAGCTTTTAAAGCTTCCATTATTTATTTTAAAGTTTCTAACCCTCCTACTAACCTACTTCCACAGGAGTCACCCATGGTAGAAGGTAGAAGACTGTTTCTAGCTTACTGCCTTTACAACAATACAGTTTCTTACTTCCTTATCTAATATTGACACATATGTCTATTACTTGATTTATTTACTACTCCTGTGGAGGAATAAAAGCAATGGGTATGACCTTCCCTGCTCAAGGAAAGGCCAAAGAACCAACTGCTGTTGAAGATTTTTTTAAATTGTAGCTAATTAGCAATTCCTATAGGTTTCACTAAATTATATCCTTATCAAACCCACAATATTTATTTTTGCCAGGGTACAGTGTAAAGCGCCTGCTTTACTCAAGATAGAAGCTAAACCTTTTATGCTCAAACACTGAGAATGCCAAACAAGCTTTCCCCATGCTGCAGCAGGAAAATAAGCTGCAGAGAGAAAAAGGAAACAGCATTGCCAAGGGCTCCCATCTACTTCTGAAGCTGATTCTCTCAAGTTTTCCAGATTATCTCTGCTGTCCTTTTTGGCTCTTGGGGAACTTTTTTTTATCTCTCACTTGTTAACCAATATTGAGAAATATATCACTTTGACACTAATAAAAATTTTGCATCACAGTGTTTAACGAGCTGAAATGGAATATAGATTAAATCTGATGCAACTTCCAGTGCACTGAACCAGCACTAATAAAAAGATTTCTTTTTAACCACCACTGTAGAGCAGTTTTAAGGGTATAACAGAGGTGTTTACACCAAGTAAAAAACTGAAAACTTTCTTCAGTGTCCCAGAGAAACACAGGTTGTGTTCTGTATCCCAGAACCACCCAAGGCTGACTTGGGTGTCAATACAATGTCAGGGTATTTATTCCCAGCCTGTCTCCTGTTGCTGGCCGGTTAAGCGAGCTGCAGACACAGGACTGAAAGGTCACACACACAACATCAGCATCCATTTCCCTTCACTCCTAAGTGTCTAAATGTATGCAGGCCCATGGATGAATGCAGCAGTCAATAAGCTGTTTCACCACACTGATCCTTCCCTTGCCCTTATGGGATGTAATTAAAAGGCATCAGCCGTGATGCCCCACTTGGGCTGGGTGCATTACGTAACGCTGCAGCACTTCCCGCTCCTCTGGCTGCAAGATTACACATCAATTACTGTGACATGTGTTGCCTGAAGAGATGCAGCATCCCAGTTTATCCAAAGCTCAATAGGGCTTTTCGTCACTGTTTCTAGAATATTGACAAATTTATAAACACAGGACTTTGGCTCGAATTCCTTGAAAATTCCCAAACCCAAGAGGTTCTTACACACACAACAGAAAATCTTTTAGCAACCTGGTCCATTAATCAACAGTGGAGCTGTTGTTGCAGTGATTAACACATTAATACCCTGGAATATGACCATCTACTTACATGGTTGAGTCAAATCCCAACCAAAAACTCATGTTAACCCCTTTTTTAACACCAAGTAGAGTTAAACCTGAACTCTTAACTCTGCATATTTAACCCAGATTGAGGCAACCCTCCCACCTCTTAAAAAAGTCTGTTCAACAAACAACTTTTCACCTTAAGTTTTTAATTAAAATCATACTGGCTTAAGGGAGACTGTTCAATATGGGGCTGCTTAGCAGCATCATGAGGCAGAAGTAGGTACAGCCTGTGCCCTCCTTGCTCTGGTGCTGTTCTGCTCCAGGAGAAGGAGTTTGTACCCAAAGGAAGCTTTGAGTACCATTCCACACCGCTCCACCCAGACCTCAAGGGTAGGTGAAAACCTGATTGACGTAACTAAGCAAGGGGAAGATGAACAGCAGGGCTGTGACTTGCTCATGGCCAAGACTTTTAAACCACCCTTATAGCAAACACTGGGCTACAAGGCATCACCAAGATATTAATTCCTATTCTCTGCAGCAGAAATTTCCCCCAAGGTGTCTGTTCCACCCCACCAACTCCCAAGCCCTAGGGAATCATAAAGGACCTGGTTCACCCTGCCAAACAAATGACTGGCATATACATAGTCCAGGACAGCATCTGCTCAGTGTATCCAGGAACAGAACTTGAAAAAGGAAGGCAAGCAGACTTGAGGGTAGCCAAACAAGTAGTTTTTTTTGTTGAGCAGGCAGCCAGACAGAGTCCGGTCAGCACAATATTTGCGCCCTTGAATTGCAAGCAGCAAAGAAAACAACTCATTTCCAGCCTGAAGAGTAAAATGCAAGGAGCTTGTCTCTGCACATTGATAAAAATCATTCTTCCCCAGTTTTTAGACTTGACAACATGCTTGGAAGTCACATGAAAACAGTGACTTAAGGAGGTGTTTTTTGGCCTGTGTACCCCTGCAGACACCATTTGAGAACCTTTTTCTTGCTGAGGATTAGTGACTAGACAGTTGATCTTCACATTTCAGCTGGGATCACATTTTCATAGTCCTTTTAAGGGTCAGAAGGTGGTGCAGGCAGCTCCTTCTATAATTACCTTGTGGTTGACCCAACAGAAAAAAAACATAATACCTAATAAAGGTTATAGCTATGCAATATACACTTCATATTCCAAAAGCCATTTCCCCCCCAAACTGCCAGAAAAGGAAAAAGCTGAATTGATTCTACCTACACTCCTTAGGCCATTGACATCATGCAGTCTCAAAGTGCTTTATTTCCCTTTTCAATACTCAAAGCCTCCCCAAAAGGCACCATTCTTCTGACAGGCTTACAAAAAGGGTATTGTTAATTGTCACCATGCTGAAAAATCAACCTTTTGGACTTTCTAAAAGCTTTTGGACCAGAGGTTTGTTTATGATAGGAATAAACACTCTGTCTGGGATAATTTTGGTCACAACTGTGCTACTGGGAAGCTCTACCACTAAGTCAGCAGAGAGTGGTAGCACAGCATTTTCTTTTAGATTATTTGCTCTTTTAAAAGTATTGCTGAATTATATGAATGAATATATAAAGAAATGCACTGATTTTTGACTCATTCATTGTTTGTTTTAAAAAAAAAAAAAACCCAAACAGGCAAATTTTGCAAATAACCTATCCTAAGCCCCTAAAGAGAAACTGCATTTCTCTGTGCAGTTGCCTTTATTGAGGTTAATTCCTCATGTGGCTACATCAAGCAGAACAGAAATCCTATTAGTGCTTTTCCCGTTTGCTGCAAGAAATGAACAGCACGTTGGAGTTAGCAGGCACAGTATTCCATGTACATTGCTCCAGGAAAAACACTGCAGCTCACCAGAGGCTGTAAAAATCTCTGGATATTAGAATGAGGACTATCAGACAGTTTTAATCAACCGAGGATTTTCCCTACCAAAAAATGTGGGTTTTCTCTGTAGTTGTTCATGCCACCAACCACCTGCCTTGTGGCAAAGCATTATAGAAAACCATCCTCTCAGATGAAATTTTGAGGTTGATTAAAGACAATGTTGTTTATGGGACCTGCCTCAAATTTTCAAACTTTCCTAATGTTTTGGTTTGAACATTAACTTATGCGAAACACGTTCTGTACATGTACAGGGGATATTTAAAAGCAGAGCTGCTTTCACATTGAAGTCTTCTAAATTCTAGTTAATAAAACCCTTGATCTTAGTATTTTGAGCTTGCAGGGTCATACTACAGGGTTGCTCTCATAGGAAATTTTAGTAACTAGAGCAGAGTCTCAGGCATCACTCCAAATAACTCACTGTGTCCCAGAGAAGTGGCTCCCCCACCCTCACTCAGTTGTTTAGAAATTATACAACTGCATTTGTACGTGAAGGATAATGAGATCCGTGGAGTCCCTTTGCACCAAATAACAGGAATTGATAGTCTGGAATAAAATGTAATAATGCAAGATGAACAAGACTTCTTACTGCAGAACCTTAAATGTGATCTTTACTCACATGTATTATGTTGCCCAACTAGTAAAGCTACATATGGAAGAATAAATTTACCAATAAAACCTGAAGTTAAACAAGCAGAAAACACCAGCACAAAAATCAGCAAACACTTCCTTTCCAAATGTGCAAATTATGAGTTAGATGCCACTGGGGAGGAAGTAGAACAGAACTCTATTCCAAGAACCAGACAAGTATTTTTATTATATTTGAAAGCCAGTTTTCTTTTATATCACTTTGTATGTAATTTTGCTTGCCAATTAAACTTATAAAATAATAGAACAAGTTATATATTATATATACATACGTATATATTATTATATATGTTATCTGTTATTTATACATATATACAAGTTATATGTAAATTATAGGTGTAGTAACACAGCATTATTCAGTCATCCAACAAAGAATCTGAATAATTTTAAAGATTCAAACCCAAATAATTTGCAAGATTCGGCAATCCTTTCATACCTGATGAAGTTGTACCAAACTCTTCTCCTTAAGGTTACAGCTTAAAAACATTGGAAAACTTATTTTAAACACATTTGCCACATCAGGGTAGGAATACACAGTGCAGAAAAATAACTATCCAATTATCTCCATAACCCCTGGCACACACTGACTGCTCTCCAGACTGACAGAGTCCCTGGCACAAAATTTATGACGCATGACTTTGAGTACCTCAGAGAAGGGGGAGCACTTGGTAGACTATTGCTTAATTAAATTACAGAGAAAGAACCACCCTCAGCCTTTTAACTGATTACATCATCTTATTTTCTGCTGTCCACCTCAAATATCCCAAAGGTTCCCCCATGCACAACTTGAGCTCCTGTTTGACAGTGAGACCATATTGGGGGGACCCAGCGAGTCACTGAGGAAGGAGTGTCAACACTGCTGCTCACCACAGGTCTAGCCATGACCTCTGAGATGTCAGCCAGCTGGGGCTTGAAAACTGTTTCTGGCATACTTCTGTTGGTTGTAATGGAAAGGAAAGAAAATAAAAGAATTTAACTTCTGTTTTAATTTCATAGTTTCCTTCTGCTTTTATATAAGGTCAGTGTTAAGTAAGCATTATTTGTTTGTGTTAGAAGGTAGGTTTAGATTGGATATTGGGAAGAAATTCCACCTTGTGAAACCCTGGCACAGGTTGCACAGAGAAGCTGTGGCTGCCCCATCCCTGGAAATGTCCAAGGCCAGGTTGGACAGCTCTGAGCACCCTTGTCTAGTGGAAGGTTCCCTGACAAAGGCAGGGGGGTGGAACTGGATGGTCTTGAAGGTTCCTTAAGGCTCAAGCTGTTCCATGATTCTATGTTAGAAAATGTTCCATGTTACAGGAATACCCAAACTCTTTCTAAAACAACACACATAGTGCAGAATCACTGCAGAAGTGATAAACTGACACCAAAGTCTAGCAACCAGAAATTTGTTTAAAGTTTTGCAGAATAATGACTTAAGGGGAGAAAAAAAGAGCAAAGCATATTGCAGCTGCTCTTTTCTGCTGCAGCTTGGAAAAAAACAGCAGATCAGATATTTCAGTGACATCCAATCTGCATAAACTGTTTAAATTGCAGCTGAGTATGATAAACAATCATTTTGAAGTCACCTGATGCAGTCCATGTAAGACAGCAGGTATGCCTGTAATGACTCTTCCTTGCCAGAAAATGTCTGGCTTGGTATGACACTGTGACTTTCCAAATCAGGCAAAGAAAACACAATGAATACCACAACAGCCTCCACTACAACTAATTAACCCCAGTAAACAACCATTTAACTGAATACTTGAGACACTTTGGTTTAAATTAATGAAGATTTTTCCCAGTGTGCCCAAGTTTAACACTAATTTTAGAATATGTAATTTAATATTTATTTTCCTGCCACCGACCTGAACTCTTAAGGGCATGAAGCTTGATCTATATTCTCCAAAGAAATACTTTACTTTTCAGAAGTGTCCAGATATAACATTTGTAAGAGGTATTAAAACACTTGCAGATCAAGAGCTCGTTTAAAGGATATTTTGGAATTTACAGATTATCCTGGCTGGGGGGGATGGTTGGGAAGTTCAATTCTGATAGACTGAATTATTGAAAGACCATTGTTTACAGAGCAGCACAACTGATAAAAGCAGGAAATTTGTGTCTTTATACATCCAATACAGAGAACACATAGAAAATGATCCAGCTCAGATTATCACTTGAGCAAGAAAAAAAAGACACAGGGATTCAAGGGAGGATAGAAATTCAAAGTGAAGATGATCTGTGCAGAAGTTATACAAAATTTACTGGCATAATAAAAGCAATTGCACTGCCTCATGATGGGACACTTGCCAGAGACAAAGCTGATACCAAGGACAGAACCAGGCCACTGTAGGGACTGAGGCTTTCTGTTGATCATTCCCTGTATCAGCACCTCCATGGCAAAAAGTATTCCTGCTCTGGAAGTGTGTTAAGACATTTTTGAGCTGAGTGTGGAAGTTCTCTCCTGACATGGAGCACTCCCAAAAGCCTGGAAAATTGCTGAAGAAAATGTAGTCCAGCAGACACCACTGCTTAAAAATAATAGAAACTCAGATTCAAATTCTTACATGCTCTGCATCTACTACACTGCAAAAAATTTACCTGGAGGCTCCAACTGAAGATCACCCAGAGTTGGGTTAATATATTTTTTGAAAACTCTGCATTTGTGCTGCTGTGTACCCAGTTACTTCAGGGAGAGAAAGATGTTTATGGAGTTACATGAGCTGTAGCAGATTTATCCAAACCAATGCAGACATAATCCATAACATGGATTTTCCCTATTTAGTTAAATGGACTTGTATTAAATATTATCAAACTGATTCAGTAGCACAAAACATTTCCAATAATTTCTTGCAGAACAGCCTGCAGGAAAATAGAACTGAAACTTCTTCAACTGTTGTTTGGTGAAAAGAGGATGATTAAATGGGGTCCCAGAGGGGGATTACAACAGAAAGACTCCTGCAGCAAGCACACAGGAGACTGAGGGGAACAGAGCACAAGGGGCTACAGCTCTGACAATCCTATATTAAAACATTACATGAGCTGGCCTGTTGACACTCTTCTCATTTCCAAAGTGGCTTTAATTCTATTTCCTTGAAAAGTAAGACTCCTGCTCACTAACAAGTTCCCAGCTATTCATTTTTCATAACCTGTCTCACAGTCTACATTCATCAGAAACCCACTGAAGTAAGGTGTGGGATTGCCAGTTCCAATCCTGGGCATCCAAATCTCAGTTCTGCATCTGCAAGTCTCTGCCACCAGAACCCCATCCAAGAGGTGAAAGGTTTCTTTTTACAGTAAAGAATAGGCAATTGCCTGCTGGAAAATTGCCCTGGTGGCAATTACTTCATCATGAGGAGCATGGAAGCACTATCATGTTTCACCTGTTATTGCTGTGGCACAGTTACCTCTCAGTCAGAGCTGGGGGTCAAACTCAAATTGTGAGCTGAAAAACTCATGCATGTACATTCAAGGCTTCTCCTGACATCCTGTTCCAGATGAGGGTGTTTAGATAGAAGCATAAAGAGATGTTGGGCATGGGGGTAGAAAGCAGATTAAGAGGAAGGGTTTAGGCTAAGAAAGATGTTGTGTAAATGTGTGTTTAAAACCACTCAATTTTAGAGCATTTCCAGGAGGCCAAAGTCTGTCCCTACTTCTTTCATCTTTTCCCCACTACTTACAGAAAATCTTACTAAAAATTCAAGGATCCTCCACTTCCCTTTAGTCCCATCTGTGCCCACTTCCACTCTACAAGTGCCCTTGAAAGCAGCAGAAAGGTTTGCCCTGAGTCTCACAACAAGGTAGGTCTGGTATGTGTGAGAAGAATGAATTTCAATCAATTTGGAGGCCCAGTGATAAGAGGAATGTAAAAACCTTGTTTACAATAGACTGAAAAAATAATTTCATGCTATTGGCTGACATGAAAATTAAAATTAGAAAAAAAGCTTTAATATGGTCCATACCCAGTTCACCACCATTAGCTTCCAGCAGTGATGAGTCCTCATTTCTGTGCTTTACTAGATCTTTGGGCGGGAAAAAAGGAATTTGGGAAAGAAGGGGAACAGAAATCTCAAAGTACACCTAAGTCATGCCAAACAGCTTAGCCTCTCCTAATCCTTGGCTACTCCAGATAAAAGGCAGGCAGCATGCTGGATAGGAAATATTTACAGGTAGGAAGAAGCAGCTACATAAGGACAGAGATGTATATTCCCTTCTTAGTGATTATTTTTGGAGGCTTCAAGCTCTTCTGACAAATTACAGAATAAAATGCCTATTGTTGCAGAAAAAAAAGTGTTTGAAAAAGAGGTGGCAATGAAATAAATTGCTTTTAAACCTCCATCTTTCAGTG
The DNA here is from genome assembly GCF_009819885.2 of Catharus ustulatus. NCBI lineage: Eukaryota > Metazoa > Chordata > Aves > Passeriformes > Turdidae > Catharus > Catharus ustulatus. The sequence goes on from NC_046221.1 coordinate 160,553,442, forward strand.
ACGACCTGCATTTTTACAGTTTGCTTTACCCTGCACTGTGCTGCTTCTATCAACCCACAGTTTTCAGACCTGTTCTTGTGCCATATACTGGTCACTTGCTCTAACCTCAGACCACACAAACTCTTAAAATGAAAACTTCTGAGGATCAAAAAGGTGTTCATGCAACAATTTTTCCTGTGAACACTCTTTATGCTAGGAGGAAAAAAGTAAACCACTTTAAAATTCCCACAGTACACAATTAAAAGCTCAAGGAATTCTGTTAAAGATTTGGAATGGGAAAAAGCAGCACTATAATAAGTATGAATCTCATCTTAGAAGTAGCTTCTCCAGGAAGCCTTATTCAGCCAAAAAAAAAAAAAAAGGAACAAAAAGTTACCTACTGGTTATAGCAATAAGAAACATATTTCATGCTATGGGAGAAGCCTCTGAAGCCATTTGCACTCCACTTCCCTCTCCTAGAAAGGCTTCTCATCCAAACTCAGTCTGTAGGACCCTAGAGCCAGCAAGAATCCTCACATTACCCAGATGAAAATCTGCCATGTGTTATCAGTGGTGCCTCTGAAGGTCAGATTGATTCAGTGTTAAAGAAAAACAGAACATTGATATAAAAAATGCTGCAAGCAGCAGCTATTGCACAACTGCCAAACCACATGGCATTTGCCTTCATAAGGAAATAAAGCACATGCCCCTAACTGCCCCCAGGATTAAAAATCTTCACAGTTCCATAGCATCTTTCTTTTAAAAGGGCTTTAAATATATCTTTAACCCAATCTTCCACTAAAGGCTATCTGTGTTCAAAATCTGTGCTGCTATTGCTTTGAGGCCAAAAGATATTTTATGTAAGAGTGATACATGAGAGGAAAGCCTGACTTGCTTGTTAGTTTAAAAAAAGTACAGTAAAATTAGTCTTACACAACCCCTTAGTGACAATAAAATTAGTCAACAAGTAAAAAAAGATAGGTGGGGAGGTTTTATAGAGCAATTAACATAAGCCTCAGGCACAGTATTTGCAGTCTTATACATTCCATCACATGAGATGTGAATACAAACTTTACATGATCTTAACAGACTAACTCCAAAGCCAACAAGGCTGAAAAAAGGATTTAATTGTTTATTTTTCCACGTTTTTTGGATCCACTGTATATTCAATTCTTCCCTTAAAGTTAGCTGTGTTACAGCCATCTCTGGGGACAGGTCAGCTCTCAAGCCATTAATTCTTCCAGAGAGAAATTCAGATCCTGCAATTCACTCTCAGCATCAGATGCAGCCATGCCTGGGAGCACAGATGCAGCTGGATTGAACAGGAATTTAACTCTGGGAGTCAAAGGACAGGTTATAGCAACTCAATTTCTTCCTGGTAAGACAAGGTAAGGTAGGGCACAGCTGAAATGGAAGATGCAGCTTTGCAGAAAGGCAGTTAAAAATACATAACCTTAATGTAACCTCTGGCAGAGATGAGGAATAAACTCAACTACTCAAGCTGAGCTGAAATAGGCTCAGTGCTGCTTTGTGTTGAAGAGCTTCCTCCATCTGCAAGAGGCTTTCCAGCCACTCAGCTCTTTTTCACTTAAATTATAGGCAGCCTCTAACAGCCCATCCAGCTCTTTGCTCCCTTCTTCCCCAAGAGATCTTTCAGGTTTTTAGATTTCCTTTGATCTCTGGCTTAGCCTTAGGAAGGCTATCAGTTTCCACACTGAATTAAATCAGCAATTGATACCTTAATTCCTTTGCAAAAACAGACCTAGAAGCCAATTCATCTGTAACATTTCATGCTTGGTTTCTAAATACATCTCCATAATCTCCCTTTACCTACAAGCATTCTTCTCAGGCAGGTATCAACACTACATTTCAATGGGGAGAGTCACTACTGCAAACTAAAAGAGTTCACACTGGAATATTGAATCTCTTCTGCATAATGAGTTCTCAGCTACCACAGCAATTTCTCAAAGTCAGCAGTTTGAATTATTGCTTAACACACTTTTTCCATACTGGCAATTTCACATGAACTAGATTTCAAGACCCTTTATGCACAGTCTGCTAAGCTTTAGGCTGGAAGAATTTTTAAAGTTTGATAATTATATTTATTAGATATTATATCTAAATGCTTAGCTGTAAAATGACAGCCCAAACCCCTGAACAGCTTTCCTACATATATAAGACTAGAGCAACTACAGCATTTTGCTGATTTGAAAGGATCTAATGAGAGAAAAAATTTCCAAACAAAAATAATTTATGGTATTCTCTGTGTAACTCAGCCCTTCTTTTTAGTAAAATCTAATAATTAGCGGTGAAACACTCAATTTCCAGAAATTCTAGTCTTCAGTGTTATTGCCTAAAAACAACACTAATGCTCAGGTTTAAGCTTAAAATGACCAACTCCAATATTTGATGCTAGACTAGCCAATGTTTACTGCAAGAATCCATTAACTCTCACAGTAAAACAAAGTGATGCCATCAGAGAGGCACTCAGATATGAAATGCATAAAAACCTCAGCTATTCCTGCAGCACACCAGATAAACATCCCTAAATTTAAGTGACATTATAAAGGTAAGCAGAACATGCAAACTCATTTTCCTTATGAAACTATGTAAGTGTAGATAGATACTTTTAAAGAGCACTAGTGTAATATATTTAATTTATGCAGGGGAATGAGGAACAGCTCTCGTGCTGTCAGTCACTTCTGTGCCTATTAACTATTCATAAAAAACTCAATAGCACTGAAAGAGCCTTTGAAGCAACAGTAAAGGCTTGACACAGCTTTTATCATAATAAATATAAAATGTGAAATTTCATGTTTACAGCTACCACTACTCATTAGTCAGACAGTGAGTGTTTCATGCTGAAAGCAGCAGCCACTCCAAGCCATAAAATACAGATTTTTTTCCAGTCCTAATGAAACAGGTACATGAATCCCATATATCAGAACTAAAATGGATTTACATCTTGTATTAAAACCAAAATTTTGTTTGAATTGAAGTAGAAATAATCTGAAACTACCCAGTTATATATTTATTAATGGTTTAAAGTGTTATTAACACAAGTAATGTATTGTGATTTCACTGAACAAGTTTCTTCAAAAAGCAGTTTCTCCAAGTTCACACCACACCAGTCTTTGGTTTCTCTTCCTTTTCTTTTATTCAAGCAAAATCTTGTGCTAAATAATTTCATAATGTATCCAAATCTTCCATGAACTTGTGAACTGGAGATGATTTTAGAGACTTAATCCTTAGAAGCTAAGTTTAATGATGGAAGAAAATACTCTGTCATTTATAAACAATAGCAGGGATTTTAATTCCCTCTCACAGATAAGCAGCATTAAGTACCAGATGTTTCAGAAGACAAAGGCCTCATCCTGCTCCTATGGCATTTGTAGTTTATGTGCAGGGGAAGCAAACAGCAATGTTAATGCTCAAAAAGAACATGAATCACTCACTTTCTCAAAATCCTTGTACCCATGAGCAAGTAAAACTTAAGTCCTGAAGGTGCTGAAAGCTTATTTTCTGGTAAAATTTAATGCTGGCTGGGAGAAACTGCTTATTGAACAGGTGCCAAAAAAGGTTAATGGAAATTTTAGAAGATTATAACTTCTGCAAGTGTCAACTAATATAATTTCATCTGGACTCTGACTGGAATTCTCATATTTGGCACATTTTTACATTGTTTGAATTCTTCACGAGTTCACCGCTTCATTTTGAAATCCTAAGCTGCAGATACTAAGAAACCAAAGAGCAAGCTGTAATAAAAAAACATGTAATATATATTTGGCTTGTACTTGTTGCTAGGCTACTAAAGCCCACTTATGACTACAAAGCTGTTATAGATTTGTAGCTGCATTTCTGACACAGCAATGTAACATCAATTATAGCAATAAAGACAATGATTAAAGTCAGAAATCAGAACTGCAGTAGCTTGGGTGCTTCTGCACCTTTCCAGATCACAGTGTGCACTGTGTCAAGCAGCTTTCACTGCTGTTTTCAAGTTCTCTTGTTAAGATTTCAAAACTTCAGAAAACTTGAACACAATGAGTTCAACTACCACTGAATGGGAAAGTGACCATCTCCTTCAGCTGATAAAATCTCATGGATTACAGAACAAGTAGGACAGGTTGGTCATCTGCCCAATCACACCTACACCTCTGATTCAGGGTACTCAAACTGAAAAAAAAGTCAAATACTTGCAAGCAGAAAATGTGTCACACCATACTAATGTGTCTAAGGTTTTCATGGTGGTATCTGATAAGAATATCAGATTATTTCAGTGACCAAAATTTCCCCAGGTACCAAAAAAGCACAAGCACACACTGTAAAGTTTAATTGTTAATATTCAACACAATGTGTAGAGTCATCTTTTTTGGGATACCCAAAAGGCTTCTTGTTCTTCAGTGTATTATAAGCAAAATTGGTTGAGTCACCACACTTCCCCAGATGCTAATTCTCAAATATAGTTTCTTCAGCCAATTTAATCTCACAGAAATGGATCTTTGCTTTTACCAAAACAAGAAGCAAAGGGAATATTACATCAGTTCAACAGCTATATTGCAACTCCCTCCAGTGAGGAATAAATATAGTTCATGCTGAGGCAGACAGATGTTGAGGTTGATAAAGGTAAACAGAACCATGTAAGAGGTAATTAACAAAGAGGCCAGATAAGTCACCCATGAATAACTTAACCCTTCAGTGAATTCAACATTGTTTTTAGCCCTGCTGAGGGCACAGGAGCCAAGCAGAAGGATTTAAATTAACTCCCAAAGCACTGACATTTGTAACTGCTACCTCCATTTCTTATCTCTGTGGCTTGCACCACCATTGCATCCCCACAGACTTTGACATCGCTTTGTCGATTTGCAGCTTTTCAGAAAGTGGGAGCCCTCTTCTTCCCTTCCCCCAAACCCCAACGTTATTTTGATCACTGGGGTTAGGGAAGGAAGGGAAGAGATATTTCTCAACTATCTGGAGGAAACAGCTAGAAAAGCTCACAAAAGAAATGTAAACTGGAAAAGGGGTCAGTAATTAGGAGGATGGTTTATTTATACTGTCTGACCTTACTCTATGGTAAGGTAAAGTCAGCTTAGCCAGCCATACATTTTAATCATCCAAATGCCAGCACAAACAAAGCAAACAAAAATGTACAGGTCACTTACAAAACCAGGGATCATCTCCATGCAAAGCAGGATGCAAGTTTTTGAGTTTGTGGTAGACAGTACTGAATCAATGCTGCCAGTACAAGGGACTGAAGTCTCTAAATCTCAACTTACCCAAAATGCAAAACCTCAGAAGTACAAATATTCCTAGATGAAGATGTGTGTGTTTTATTTAGCAAGTTAGGTTGATCACATAAGCTCTTTTTTTGGAGCTTTTTAGAATCTGTTTTAACTATGCAAACAATAGATCCATGAAGATCATCTGATGAGCTCTGAAAATTAAAATTTTCAGGAAAACATAGAGGTTTAACTCATCAGCATCTCCCATGGTAGAAACTGCATTGATTATTCACTCCATTCACTCAAAATAAACCAACTAGCAATTTCATATGAAAACACATTTTTAACTGCAGGAAGACTGCATGAAAGGACTTGTACATCACATGATTACAAGTTGAATCTAAAATGCCTTTTTCTCATGTCAAACAAACAAAAACCCCCCCTGTGTTTCATTCAAGATGCTAACCTGGAAATTTTTAAACAATGTTGTAAATAGCATTCACTGAACATTATTATTATTTAGTTGGTTGAGTGCTTCTGTTTGGCCAGAGCTGAGCAAGCTGTAAGGCACACCTGCACAGGTAAGCCAAAGCAAACATCTAGTATACAAATATATAGACAATTATAGAGTGCACACACATGGCTGGTTTACTCTCCACTCAGTCTGGCATTTCCATTCCATGTCATGTAATATTTTCTGATATATAATTGACAAGCTTCTGTATTTGATAGAGGCAATATCAGATACTCTTAATAATGTAAACAGTTTATTTGAAACCTAATGACAATATTCACCATAAAATTTAACACTGACTACCCCATTCTAAACCCTATCACTCCCCCCCTTATCATCTAAGGCTATTGGTATCATAGTTTATTCATGTGTATTCACATGCTATAAACTGCAGATTAATCACACAAAACAAGACTCTCTAGTGGTTAGAAATAAATGCAGTAGTTCACTGGAAAAAACGATTTATCTGTTAAAATATCCTAAAGTACTGTAGTACCTGAAGCACTTCTCCATAAATTAAAAAAATGCTTCACTGCAATCCTTTATGGCCTAATATTGTTTCTGGTTTCTAGGACACTTACCTTGTAGTAGAGAATTTTAGAATTAAATCAGGTTACATTTTTTACAGAGGGAAGCAATATTAGACAGAAGATAAATGCATGTAGAAATCCTTCCCATTTAAACATGATTACACAGCTGAATCTGTGCTAGAGACACTAAGGAAAAAACCAAAATCCTTTTTACCTTGTGTACCTTTAGCTGGCAGATGCATCTTCCCTCTTTGCCTGGTTTCAATCAATGTAAAAACATATAGAAAGTTTTGACTCACAGAAATGAGAATTACTTACCAATTTGTAACAATACAGGTGTTACCAAAGCTGTCTCCATGGCATAACAAAATTCCCTGCCAAACATTACTGCACCATGCATCACCCACAGGCGTATTGGTATCCGGTCTATGGATCCTTCACTAATGGTCTCCTCCCTACTTTCATTCTCCTTGTTCTCTGGTTTCTGAAGCTGTGCCACAGGTAGATCTTGAACTTGCATAGATTCCGAGTCAGCATTCTGAGGAGCCATTTTCATTACCATAAAAATAGATATATTTGTTATAGCTATATAAATAATACTACCATAACTCCACAAACAAGTTAGGGTGTCTTCTCTTTCAGCTTCTGTTCCTCAGGCAAGTAATGCTTATATTCCTCTTGTACAAACAGGTGTCTTGCAACTTCTTGTAGAGATATGAGACATTAAGAATGAAAAGCTATTTGGTAGGAATTTCAACATATGGCTTGCTGGTTTACTGTGAGTTAGAGTTAAAAATCCATAATTGCCATTCAGTTAATACCAGTTTCATAATTATTATTGAAGAAGTGCTGAAGTTGTTATTCGTGCTACACAGAGGTGGAAAGGCGACACAAAGAGGTGCTGCACTGTTAATCCCCATCGAGTGGCTGATTAATCTGCAACAAAAAGCAAGCATTTAAAAATTTCAATAGGATTTTTCAGGATATTGTGTCCCCCCCCCTTAACCATATAACCTATTTCCTGCTTCAGGCTTTCCATTGTCCTTGCCTAGTGTAGGATCCTTTATTCCACGTTCCCTCCTACCTCTGCACTTTCCATTGAAAAGCAGTTGTGCCTTGTATTTAAATGATGCTGTACTGTACTCCAGTTCCTCTGGTTTGTGGTCCTACACAAAGCCACAGAAGAATGTCAGGGTACTTGTCCAAGATCCTCAGAACACTGAGCACAAGACTAAAATTCTGGGAAATTTAAAGCAGGTTGCATTTCAGAAACAGAATAGGATATTCCAGTTCTATGCCAGGAAGATGATTCATCAATTATCATCACACAGACATCTCCATTTAGACTTTTAGAAGTTGCAATTTACTTTGCAGTAACTATCACACCATTTTTATACTGAAGAGATTTCTCAGTGAAGCATGAGCAAAATAAGCCATTATGAATATAACAGGATTGATGTTTAAATATTTAAACTTTAATGAAGATATGCACAACATATGAATTCATCTTCTTTCTATACACAAGACCAGAGCATCTTACTCCCACAGCAGCCTGTGAGGCTGCTGAAATTTGTGAAAGCAGAATGGTACAATATCTTATGTATTAAAATTATTAAAATATATTCTAAGGTAAGACAAGCTTGTTCTGTACCTTTCCCTCCTTTGTGCCACAGACAAAATCTAAGCAGATGTACAAATACTGCACCATGCCAATCAAAATGTGTTTAAGCACTTAGGAGAAGAAAACAAAGCATCTTGTAAAAGTCAGATTACATAAAGTTTGTATTAGAAGGATGCATATTTACATCTGTGCACACAGGGTGACTGAGCTGTGACCCCAGGACAAAACCCCTCAGGGATATGGTTCCATGAAATGCTGGCTCTGTAGCAAAGCTGGCCTCAGTAGAAGTCCCATGCTGCAATTCCCTTTCTCTTCAGCTGTGGCAACAAAAACTCTTTGTGGGCTTGAGCACACACCAGATCATTAAGTGGTGAGCCTAAAACTGAGCCTTAGATGCCATGTTTGGTGTTTCAAGCACATCACAAGAGCAGCTCTGTCTCAGTGTGACCTGAGACTGTTCTAAAAGTGCATCACAAGAACAAGAGATCTTGAGCACTCTCTCCTGCTGATGCCCTCTTTCAAGCTGTTTATTGCACATTTTGTTCTTCCATTCAAAAGCATCTTTTTTGGTCCACATCTTTTTTCTTCCAGGCTCCCCAAGATTACTGGAATTCTCACATTTGATCACCTCAGCAATAAACTAATACTAAAATTTTATTTTGAGCTGGACAAACCTTTAAATCCCATGAGAAAGTTAAAATAACTTACTGAACTAGTTCTACAATCAAGTTTTAAGTTCAAGGATTTTTTTCTGTAAGCCTGAAATAGCTCACAACAAGAAGGACTTGGAAAGCATTTCTGTACCCACTCAGTATTATCAGAAATTAAGATGTAAGTATTTTATCATAAATGTAAAGTACTCTGTGTATTAAGAAAACACATCCACCTTACATAACAAAAGTTCTGAGTGAGTAAAGCATACAAAATATATGTTCTGGAGTAGGAGCAATTATTTTAATTATAGAGTAGTCATAAAATGTTTAACTGCTGGCAGACTCAGATGTCATGACATCCAGCAGAATTTGAAAGTATACATGTTAGCTCTTATTATCCAAAAATCTGCAGAACATGTATGTTATATTACAGACCAAGGGTTATGGATTACTGTCCTGCACAATGTGGCTTTAAAGTCTCTACTGTGTTCTCATGCCTGATTTCCCCTCCTGTGAAGGATTTAATTCCCTCTCCCTAAACACCTCCTTCCATATTCAGTTCCAGGGTGAGGCACTGAGAGGAAGGCAGTTCATCACTCCAGAAAATTCTGTGATGCACTGGAGCAGCCTGCACATGGCAAGGAGGATGACACCGAGCCAGGAACATTTGTCCTGGGAAAGGATAAAGAGGCAGGACAAAAGAGGATATCTGAGATTTAGCCCATTTGAGCAAGGCTCTTAAAGGATGACTGAAAAAGTTATTTCTGAAGTGGAAGATGATGGGGAGTGATCAGATAATTTAAGAGCCAGAAATAATGTGTGGTAGATGGAGGTAGACTTTGAAGCTGTAATTGACACAGATAAGAACAGCATATTTGAAACATGCCAGAAAAAGCTGTTATAGTGTTCAAGTGCAATAGGAGGAGGCACAATGGACAGGTTTTATCTAAAAGAACAGAGAATTACTGTTCCATTATGTCAATTTTGTGGTAAGCACAACACTAGACTTCCTGCAGCACTTTCATCTGACTCCAAGTGCATGTCTAATACACGAGCCAGAGAAAAACAAGAGCCTCTCAGAAAGGTCTTCAGTTCTTTCCTAAACCCTGCTCAGTTGTGTTCATGTTCATTTTAGACTGATATACATTCTGCTACTGCTTTTTCCAAGTTCATTTTTATTTCAGCAAGTTTGAATAGTGACATTCTTTTCTTCTCAAAGAGGGAGACAAATTCATTTACCTGATGGAAGTAAATATAACAGAAGCTTTATACAGCAAAGAACTCCAAAGTAAATGGCACCTGAAAAGAATCTGGATTAATATAGCAATGCAGAATTCTCTGATGTCTGCATCCAGCATTAATTGTTTTTCATGGCTGGTTTTCAAGGGCATTTTCATAACAAACAACAAATAAAGCAATAGAATGAAGAATTTCATCCATGGGTAGAGATTCCTGTTGGGCATTGTACACAAGCTGGGTGTGAAGAGAACTTAAGATACTGAAATAGTTCAGATCTTGCCAAGTGTTTATGGGAGGAGGGGACTGATGACACTGGCTCTTTGTCAGCTTAATTGCACCTGTTTTCCTCTGACCTTTGGTCATATTTTAGCAATGATAAAAACCTGTAAAACAATAGTTAATACTCCAACAAAACAGGCAAGTAATATATTCTAAAACCTCATCTGTAAGCAAAATTTTATAGAGCTTCTCAAATTGCTTGCAATCTTATCTGTTATACTTTTACTACTCACCTTCTACTGAGGCATAATATGACTGTGTCAAACACAAAATATGTTACAGGCTTGACAAGTCATTGAGCCTCAAATGGGTTCTGTTCACAGACAGAGTCTGTGAACCATCAAAGAACCAAAGGAAAATCACTGCCTTTCCTCAGGGTTTGCCAAAGAAGAGGGAGTGTTATATAGGTCATATCTGTAGCCCACAAAATTTCATGGTTTTCTTTTCCCTAGGGAGCACTGTGATGCTTAGGATGCACAAAGAGCTCATGCTACACAATTATACAACACGATGCCTCGGGCAAATGACTTCTATCACACATCTCAGTGTGTTTTCAAGTTCAGGACTTGGGGGTTTGACAAGCAGTGTTCCTGCATTTGTGATGCCACCATCTGGAGGTCAGCAGACTGGTAGTACACCCATCAGTAGCAAAATAAAGTGAGGTTAACAGTGATCCTGGCCAAATCTTTAAGACTGAACTATTTTTTGATGCATGTTTCCAGATCTCTCTTGCTAACAAGGAATTGGAATGCACTGTTTGACAAGTAACTAGAATTTCTGAACCAGTGCCAAAGGACATGACTGTAAGCTGTGCAGTACACAGCACGTTTCAGGTAATCACACATGTATTTTTTTGAGCTGTAATAAAGCTTGGCAAGTAGAAAACAGTTAAATGGGCCCAACTGGATAGCATGAGATTTCAAATTCTTCAGAAGGTTTTCTGCCTATAAAGCCACTGGGCATTCCCTCAGGCATTTATTGGTGTAAGAAACAATCTCAGAAGAGATGGTATGCACTAACTGTAAAAACCCAAGACAATGAGAAAGATAAGCACAGCCTATGAAAAACCAGAATGAGCAAACTGAAAATGATGGAAACACTTCTAAGCACTACTGAATATCTAAGGAAAAAAGGAGAGGATTGAACAGAGATAAACTACTCCATTTCTCATCCTCTTCTTTCAAGTTTATTGCATTAACTTCTAGTCATTTATGTAGTTATCTCCTGTCTTCAGTCTCTGCCTCTTTCATTATCATTGCTCTCTTTTACATGCAAGGATACAGACTGATCAAAGTTGTCTCAAATCATGAAGAGCTGCATTCAGTTTTGCTCACAGGAATTATTTCCAAATAATGTACAAAATACTCTAACTCACAGATTCTACAGTTTAAATGAATTTTACCTTCTTGGTGGGGAAAGGAAGGATGAAGAGACATTTGAACCATCATTGCATACAATGACTTTTCATTGTTTACCACTACCTTCACAAGGGAAAATAGCTAAGAATCAATTATTACAGAATTTAAATAAGCTTTAATAATTCTGGTCACAGTTGTCACATTTGGTCCTGTCAGTGATCCATTCTGCTCATCAGAAAGCCCTCAAACAACAAAAAAACCCTAAGTATTTCTTCATGAACTATTCAAATGTTTACCTGGGGAAGAAAGTGTAAGACTGCAGAAGCTGCCAGTCTAATAGGAGAAGGTTGTAATTCCTCCCAGAGCCTTACAACCCCACAGACATCCATGCTAGCAACCACACTGTTTCACCCATGAATCATGTCAGGTTGACAAGCCTGTAAGTGCCCAGTCATTCAATTCATTTGTCAAATACTTTTCTGCCAAGGTTTTTAAATAATCTGGTCATATCTTGAAGAGTTATCTAGACTGATTTAAGTTTAGCATTAATATTCACATTAGAAAGAAAGGCATTCTGAGTTTATCTGTCTTTTCCTCAGGCTAAATAAATGTTTGGCTGAGCACGTCCTTGTTGCAGACAAACATCACTTATTATTCCTTCCACAATTTAATACAAAGTGGACAATGGGTTCTGCTTCAGCATCTTGTGAAAGGACACATCATTTGGGCTTGTGCCTTTTCAAGAGTAAAATGGTTTTTGTCCAGGCATAATTGCTGGTGTTTTGAGTTCAAATGCTCTGTGCTCCACCACACAAAGAGAATGCTGCTGTAAAAGAGCAGTTCTTAAAGGCAAGGCTGATCTTCAATCCCTCTGCAAGCATGGCTGCACCACCTTACAAAGCCTTGCCCATTCTCAAAATACATTAAAAATTACTCTGCAACATCAGATTTTACTGATTTTGTAAAGAAATATCACATAAAATACATTACCAGCTTATTCCACTGCCTACACCCTAGGTTTCTCAATCACTTGAAGCTGGTATAAACAAGCACTTCCTCTAAGAGCACCATTCTGTTCTTCCTTTTCTTTGCCCTGGTTCCTTACTCCCACTGCTTCCTGCACAGCATTGAACCAGACACTCTAACTGATCCAGGCTGAAAACTAAGCTGACAAAAACATGTCCAAGCAGCTAAAGAAATCCTTTAAGAACTCTAGTTGGCTGCAGGGATCCATACCATCCCAAGAGGGAGGCACAGGAGCAGCTGGAACATCCCTTTGGGCAGCAATACCCAAAGCCAGTGTGAAATTGCAGCTCACAGAGGAAAGGAGCTGTAGGTGGGTCCCTGTGGCTACAAGGTCAAAAAGCAAACTCATCTGCCCAGCTCCAGACACCTACTGTGCAGAAGGATCCTCTGGCATCCTGGTAAAGCTCTCATGTATTCTCCTTGTACTTGCCAGATGCAAGGCAGAACACCACTTGCTTGGCCAACAGGCAGCTGTTTTCTCCCTGGGAGTTTTGCGGCTCTGTTGCTAATAATTAGCAGCTGTTTATAGTAACAGAGCTGGCCACAAGGGATGTTTTTTTGGCCCATGTCAATGCTCAAGTGTTCAGTCACTGCACTAGGAAGAAAAGCATCTAGAACACATACCTGGGAGTTTTGGTTCAGCTGGATAAATGTGCTCAACTACCCCACTCAGAGGAAGGGATGTATCCTTCTGTGATCTGAGGAAGTTGTTCCATTGTAAAAGTTAGACAAACCCTATGAGTTTCTATATAGGTGAGTCATAAGGCCTTTGGTTCAAAAGGACAGCAATTATAGGCAGGCTGTTGTTCCAATTCCCATTAAGACTTCTGACAGCTAAATGCAAACATTGAAAGCTTTTTAGCTACTACTTTCTAAAACCAGAACTGTATTAACCCTATCAGAGGGGAAAGGCTACACTTGTTCAGGAATATTTTTTTTAAAATCAACTATATAATGTATTACTTAACATTCCCATACATGAACTCTGTTACCTCCAGATTCTGAAAGTCAACCTCTCATTTTAAAACAGTCATTACACTGGACTGGCCTGTTGTGAATCACTAAAACCCTGCCAAAGGAAAAAGGTTAAGGCTAACTGGTTGCAATAAAGAACCACATTTGACATGTCCTAACATCTAATTCATCATTTAGGTAATCAAAGGCATTGAAACACAACAGCATAAACCAGCTCCTTCTACAAGGACATCGTGCCCAAACAACACTATGACTAACAATAACAGCAGGTTAGAGTCTTAGCAAGTTCATCTTGAAACCTGAGATTTGGGGGGAAAAAAAAAGAAAAAAACAGAGAAAAGAGCCACTGGAAACAGAACAGTCCTTTTGCATCATGACCTACTTTTAGGCCACACAATTTAGGCCACAGAAGCAAAGTCTGGGCAGGGGTAAGTCATTCTGCAGCACGTTGTGAATTAAAACAATATGGAGCAATCCACCTCACACAGAGAAACAGCATTTTCCCCACTTCTTCCAACACAAACTTTTGCCTGTCTTCAGGACTCTTCACACACTGTAAGTCAGTTTATGTCTTTTACAACCTCTGCCTTACTGTTTACGCCAAAACACGATGTTTCAAATACAAATTCATCTAAAAGAAGCAGATGATGCTGGCAGCTTTTCTACTCTTAATGCTGAACATCTGACACCTTTTACTCCCCCAACAAATAAATATCCAAACCATAATCCAAAACATAAAAGGAAGGGTGTGAACCACTTGATTTTGGAAGGGTTAATGAAGACTTGTTGCACCCTTTCCTTGGTATGTATACAAAATTCCAGAAATTATTAAAGTCTGACATGCACAGGCTTAAAAACTCCAGCCCTGATTTAAGTTAAATCTTCCACAGGGTTTCCTGCTTCCTTCTTTCCATAAAGCATGGCCTTGACTAGAACCCCCCCTTGGCTTTCTCAGGACCCTCTTTCCACCCCCTTGCAGCTTACTTGGAAAATGAGCAAGAGTAAGATTTTGGCTGCTGCTAGAAGATATGGTGATGCAGTCACAGATGGCAATCTGGGCATGACAAACTCTCCTGATGGGAAATTTTCCTGCCCAGACACATGAGGAGGAATAGAAAGCTCAAAAGGTGAGGTGGAGAAGTGAAGGTGCTTGTGACATCAGGGAGAAGAGCTTTGTAAGACAGCACTATTTCATCATTCTTTGTATTTGGGGGGCCAACATAATTTCTCCATTCATTACTGAGAAAAATACATAGGAAATCATGGCTCTTTATGCAATTACTGAAACAATTCTGGGAAGCCATCTTTTTATGAGGGATCCAGAATTTAATGTGAGACAGACTTTATTCAGTGGATTGGATATTATACTGCTCCCTAAAGGCACAGCCTGTTACTAATATTAGATCAGATTACATTGTTAAATCACGGCTGCTGCTGTTTTTAGTAGGAAATACTTCATTTTGTTAAACTAGAGAGGTGGCATTATCTGATTTAACTTGTATTTTGATCTACTGATAGGTTAAAAAGTAATATATATTAACATTACCTTCATATTTATTAATACAGATACATTAAACAAGTAAACAGCTAAAGGAGTACGTGAATAATAGCAGTAGAGAAGCCTTCAGAGCTAATGGAAAACATTACAGCTGGGACCAGAGATGCTGGGAAGAAAACACTAAGAAGCAGTTTCACAGCACAGCAAAAACATGGGCATGCCTGATTTGTGATGGCTGCATCTCAAATTAGCAGGTTCTAGACCCAAAATTAGGTTAAGGGCAAGACAGCAAGCACTAACAGCTTTTAAAACCAAAAACTAACAATCAACTCACCACAAAAGTACAAAACTCAAAACCTCATGGGGACAGAGATCACTCAGGCCAGCGTGCAAATATGCTGTTACAGGCTGACACTGCTGCAAGTAATGAGTTTCTCTGAGAAAACTCACTGATTTGGTCAGACAGGCACTTCAGTCTGGCCTGAGCTAAAGCTATGGTCCAGCTTGGAATGTCCTGTTAAAAGATCCTCACATTTTTAAACCATGTTGACCTGGAATGTTATCTCCCATCAGAATTAAACTGATTCACTCCCTCTGTCTCTAGGAAGTAGAACAACAGAGGAAAATAAAATTAAGGCTATCATCAGCAAACATCTTAATATGTAACCAAGTGGATTAACTGCACCAATCCCACCTTCCTGCAGAAGGAAGCACAATGTCTAACTCAGCAGAGCTGGTGGTGCAAGAATAATCCTACCAGGACATTGTTGCCAGTAGCATTTTGTTTTTGCCAGTTCTTCCCCCAAGGCAGTCCTCCCCATTGCAGTGGGGAAAACTGAATACACCAGAACAATCCTTGCTGATTCTCCAGAGTAACAAATACTTTCTGCAATAGGTTAAGACTAGAGTTTTGCATGAATATTCATCCATAAAAATAGTCAAGCCAGGACTGATTACCTAGTCTGTATCTGGAAAGTTAGACATCTCTTGCAGATGCTACTGTGAAAAGCACATTATTTTCACATACTGCCATTTAAACTAATCATATTCACTGCCTGAAAATTCACAGGTTGCTTTCTTCAGGCTGCAAATACTTAAGAAACCCAAATACTGTCAGAATATGTATCAGACAATTACAGAAGCTATTCAATAGATCAAGGAAAAAAAAAGCACAGCATAGATCTTCATAAGCCGACTTCCTCCAGCATATCATTAACATCTGCAAAGTCTAATTCATTGGAATTATCTTCAATTACCAGTCCCTAAACGCATTACCATCATTCAATCTCAGAAAACTCTGTTAAAGGAAGCTCTTGAAAACATCCCTAGAATTTTGTTCACCCTCTAACAAAGACGGAGAAGTCAGGTTTTGACCGGATTTTACTAACTCTGAGGAAATAATTACTCCCTCAGAGATAAACCAAAACATCTCAGAAGAGAGTTTCTCACATTTCAGGTTCTCCAAAGGGTTTGTAAACAAGATATATAAACTGGTTATATCATCTTGCACTAAGTGTTCTTATTTTGCCTTGTTTGAGTGGACTCACAGATCAAAGGGGAACCTCATCACTGTGATTGTTTGGTAATAAATCAGCATTTACAGCCTAACCTGCAGTTTAAGCCCACACAGACTCATCACAGATTGCTGGAAATTGTCTCTTGTCAGCACAAGGGAGAGATTCCTTCCCTTCCCTGCAAAGCTTTGCAGAGCTTCCCTCCATCTGAGCCAAAGAAAACACTCTAACATCCCCTGATGAAGTATTAAATGGAATTCATCACTTCAGTACTGAAAGAAAGGAATAAAAGGTGTTTAGAGATAACATTTATTTCTTACTTACTTCCTGGCACCAGAAGAGTATCACCTCCTCCTAAATCCTCACTGCAAAGGGTGTGGTAAGAGAGCTGCTTTCCACCCCTCTGGCCCCACACCTGCGATGCACGAGGTGGTGCTAACAGAGGAATCTGCAGCTTTTAGGGTGCAGCACCTTTGGTAAACATCTCCAGCGCCTCCCTTTAGCAGCACAAATAATTACAAACAAACATTGAGAAAGCACACTCCATAAAAAGTAGTGCTGGAGCACTTGAGCAGATCCCTGCTCCAGTTTTTTAGGCTGTCCCAAATACCAGCGTGACAGACGTGTTTATGTACGCTGCCATGAAGTAGAGCTATTTGATTTAGTTTCTCAATTATTTAAACAAACATTTGAACTGGCCTAGCAGTGATGCACAGCCTGTATATTTTAAGTAAGGTGTAAGATAAATAAAATTAAGAATCCCCTCTTAACCCCAATAATTATTAAACCTTTAGAAAATCAGAGAATTACTGTTTGGCCAATAAAATGGATAAATCAGCACTTTAAAGGGTTGCATCACCACACTGATTTCAGACCTTATTTATAGCATTTTAGGACAAACACAGTAAGAACTTCCACAGGCAGTATTTTAACAAAGTAGGGAACCCACACCACGTAACAGCTACACCTTATAGGAGACAAATACAGATAATAAACAGACAATATTTTGGCTAAGTTACAAATCATCCATTTTAGTGCAAATAATATACGGTTTATAAGCAGCCCCACAGAAAGCTGATGGTCATATTTAAGAACAGCTTGATCAGGACATTTTGATTTTGGACGATGAACAAATGCTATTTTAGAACGTGTTTTGCCAAGCTCTAACCCTGTTAGAACTGGCAGGATAAGATATTTACTGACATGTACACTAAAATAATAAGAGGTTACAAGTGCTTGGCAGCTGGACTTGAGACATGAAGACCAGCTAGCTGGGCAATATTTACAGGACACAAACCTCTTCCATTTGTGACTCTGGAGAACTATTAAATACTTGGCAAAGGCTTGCCAGAATTTGGCATTTTTACCTAATTTGGGAATGACTGTCAGCTGTTCTCCTCTTAGAGGATGCACAAGCTCCAGCATCCATGCCACTTCAACATCACACATCTGGAGCACTCTGGGGTGAGACCTGCAGCCCAGCATTGAGATCATGGGTCTTACACCTAAGTCCCCACAGAGAAAAGTTTCCAAGGCAAGTGGTGAAGTGGAACCAATGGTTTCAACAGCTGCACTATAACCATTTCTTACAAGGCAGCTGGGACTACCACTAGCAGGTTATAAAGGCAGTGGAGATGCTGATGTACATTTAAATACCTTGAACACTGGTTGCCCTTGTGAGCTATTATTCCCATGTCCTGCCAAAAAAAACCAAAACCAACCCATCCAAAAAAACAAGCACATGCTATTTGAAAGGCCTCTAGTCTCCCAAAAGCATTTTCTGTTGGAGGTTACTATCAGATAACACAGATGGATTACCTAAAACATCCTCAGCAAATCAACCTTTCATGTGCTAAAGCAGCTTTTCCCGAATATCCATAAGAACAAAACATTGTTGCAATAGTGTCTGCAGGACTAGGCAGGCTTCTTCTAGGAAGGGGAGAGTTTCTCTGCATTAAATAGGTATTTAAAATCAACAAGTCATAGCCAATGTTAATTTAGCTGTAAGATTCAAAGTGATTGCACTTGAGTCATACATATGATACAGGGCTGCTGACACAAAGAACAGGGCAGTGAGAGGTTCAGCCTATACAAGCACGATTGATTGTTTAGAAAACAAAGCTAATCTAGTGGTTGTTTCTTTATGCAAGGCTAATTGCATACCAGCTAGAGTGCCTTTCCAGATCATTCTCAGAGGCAGAATGAATTTGTGGTCAGATAATATCACAGGTATTTCTCTAAGCAGGCAGAGCTGCTTTAATGCATGCAGACACTGAAAGCAGCATATCATCTGTGAAGAGAAAAACAATGAAGGAAACACCAGAACTGAAGTGCAGAAAGTAGCTTGATACTGAAGTGTAACAGCTGAGCTGGCAGGTTATCCTACTAGACATCTAATATCCTCAGAAAGGGATGGGATCCTTTCTGCAAAGTGCACTCAGAGAACAAACAATCTCTTTTGCTCATTCTATTACCCTGGATAGATCCTGAGATCTGAAGCCAAAGGGGAAATCCAGAGAAAGAAGTAGTAACCTGAGCACCTGACAAGGTAAATTTGGCTTTGTGCCTTTATTGTTTAAAGAGACACCAAAACACACGTGCAGTTAGTGTAAGCCATCTTCAGAGGAAGGAATATAAAAGGGACTCCACAGGCTAAGTGCAAATAACAGCTACTGCTTCAATTCAGGACTGAGTATCTCCTTAAAATTTTAAAAGGTACACCAACTACAGCTTGGAGAATAACAACTGACATTTGGTGGGTGCTGATTGGAAGGATAAACAGGAACAGCAATGTCTTGCTCAGGTAAATCTTTAGAACTAGTCTAACAGGCACCTAACATTAAAGGACCTCTCAGCTCAGGGGCTGTAGGGCTACTCACAGAACAGAAACCAAACTGTGAGCTGATCAGTGAATGCTACCTGCTTATGCATCTCAACAGACTGATAGGAGCATTCTCTGAACTTAGCATCTGGCAAGAGTGTGGGCTTCATGAACAGTTAAATAGCTCTCATTCATCTTCTGCCATCCACACACCTCTATTATAGTGCTTAAAGCTTGTGGTTGCATCACTGACTTTTCCTCATCTTGCTCCACTCAGGTCTCTGCTGCTCTGCTCAGATGGCAGAAGTAGGACCAGAACAAGAGATTTGGTCTCTACTAATTTCTGTGGTTTAATCATCTTTAGGGTTTGGCAGCAGCTGTTGGGAACAGGCACACCACAAGACAGGGACTCACCTCAGAACCTTCTGTTCTCTGATCCTAAAAGTATAATAGACACAGAGTCTTCTCATTGGTCCTCTGGAAAGCTGAGCCTGATCTCACAGTATTCCAGATATTACATTTCCAGCTGCCTCATCTGTCAACTCCTAATCAACTTGCAACTTATCATTGCAAGATTGTACTTGAAATCATATATTAAATTTCTCCATTTTCAAAACTCTTGATGTTTATCTTCCAGCAGCATCCCAAGCAAGGACTATCACTAATGGCATAGGTCAGATGAAGGATGATGGGAGCACACATACACCTGGCTGAAGCTGTTTGGTGCTTCTGACTAAATACATTTCAAAGGGATGTTCTCTTTCTGACCTGCAGAAGAAATCACAAGCTTGCATCTGTGGGGGAAAATGGGGGAGACCAGGAGGATAGTTGTCATTTCTACAAGGGAATGAGTTAAAGTTACAAAACTGAAGTCAGGTGTTTGAATGACTACTGCCCATGTTACCTAATCTCAACTTTTCAAAGAGTTTTACATCTTCACACTATTTCTTTGAACACCTACTCTACTTTTAACTGAACATTTTCTCTTATCAGTTTATTCTGGTACAAGATAGTGGCTTGGCTTCCACCCCAGTTCCCATGAAGACAGTTAACATAGATTCCTTTCTCTAACATCACAACCAGCTAAATCCATTTATCACACGTGGAGTTGATAAAGGATATGACATTCATTCCTGAATTATTTTGCTGTCTCACAGTCTGCAAGGCATAAGTAAGCTTCTTGAAATGAACAGACTTGTCATTCAACTTTACCACCTACTTGGAAAAGTCCTTGAAAGCAGACAAAAAGTTGCTACCTTCATACAAAGTGAGGTATTTGAAATGCTACACCTGCTCAAAGTATACAGCTGTTAAGAGCAGGCAAACCAAAAATATGAAGTGAAGGAGACTTTGAGCAACTGGCAGTTATCCTGGTGACACCGTGGTGACATTAATTTTGCCTAGAATTTTTAAAAGCCTTATGTAAGCACTGGCATATTGGATAGCTTGTTATAGGCCTCTGGTTCAAGGAAGAGATTTTAGAATTGGTTTTAGTCAAGTAGGATTGCCTGAATTTGGTCACTTGGGAAGTCTTCCAGGGAAAATTCTACTCCGAAACACTTGAAGGTTTTAATAAATTAGCAGTCATGGAGGATTTCACAAGCCTTATTAATAAACAGTAGGATGACTGTATTCAGGCTCTGCCAAACTTAGATGAAACCATCACTGAAGTGGGTGGGACACTCAGAGGACATTACAACAGCTTCCACAAATTTTGCTGCGTAGAGTAGCTGACTCCAGAACAATATTCCCAATAGCTTTCCAGTGTTGGTCCAGAAGTATTTATCATCTCGTGCACTGAGAGCAGGTTTACTGAACAGGGATCTCTCTGCATGGATTCAAAACCAAAAGCCTAACAAATATTTATTCAAACACTGCTCCTGCTAGCAGTTTAGAGAAGGGATTGCACATTTTTCAGGAAGACCTGTGGATTCCAGCAGAGAAGCACAACCCAATTCAGAACACCCTGTTGAGATATTCTCACTTTTGTCCTAATGTTCTCTTAGAGGTGAGGATCACCTCATATGACAAATGATTCCTCATCAAGCACAACATTAAGGCAAACACCTCAGTGAGCAAAGCACACTGTACATCAGATTGAGCCAAGCAGAAAAAGCTGGGAGAGGAAATAATCAAAAGGACAGAGGACATGACTACAGAGTCTGAAGGGCGTGAGATTATTTTACATCTCTAAAGTCCTGACAGAGGGTTTCAAACGTAGAGGCAGTTAAAAGAACAACATGATGTTATCTCTCCATCAGAAAGGTAATGATTGACCCAAGTTGTAACAGAATTGGAGAATATTTTCTAGATGCTATGAGTAACAGAAGTACTATTATCCAGCATGGAGAGGACAAGCAGCAGGTTCACTCCTTTCCTTGCCCCACTCATGGATCAGCCTCTCACGGTTTTACAAGCTGATGTTGTTCCCTGATGTTCTTTCATCTGCACTTGTGAGCACACACAATTTCCCATCTCCCAGAGCCCACAAAGTCACAGATGTTTGCATGTGCTGCATGTGTAGGTGTGACTCTTCAGCAATAACACAGGAAGCTGAGGAGAAAACTATTTATTGTAGCTTGTGAACAAGAAAGTACATCTAGTATTTGACTAACAAGATCTTAAAGTTAGTGCAAGTTATTGGTCAGCACAGAGGTATTTGACATTTTACACTTTAGTCACTTGTCAGAGTGAGGAAGCCTTTAGGGTGATAAATTTCATGGTTACTGAACCTTATTTTAATGAAATGCATGGCTTGCCCTTCTGGGCTGTATTTTGTTTTGGCAGCTTTACTGAGGACATTGTGCTTAGTCATTTTACTTTTTCAATTACAGGAGCAGCATATGCAATAAACTAATGTTTTTATCGTTTGAACAATCACCTGTCAGATTTTCAGGCGGAGTAAGATTTGATTAAAGCAATCAGCAGTTAACCATAACATATCCTTAACTGTTTTAGGTTTTAAGAGCCTAAATAGATTTGAAATAATTTAATGTTGCTTGGTACAGCAGTCAAGATTTAACAGATAAAACACGGGCACCACATCCCTGTTATCTCATTTAAGTGAAATCAATTTATCATCCTGTTAAGTTTTAATTCTTCCAGTAACAAACTTCAAAGTTCAACAGGCATAATTCAAAAGGTCACTTCCATTTTGTTTTAAACCTTTCCTTTTAAGCCAAAAGATATTCAAATTTAAGTTGCAATTCCACATTAAAACAGCTGTGATGTAACACATGAGTATCCTTAACTTGCATTCCAGTTCTCAGTCAAGCTGCAGTCAGTTTAAGTTAACTTAATTGAGGTAGAGCTAGGGGATAAAAATGTCTTAGTTTATCAGGAAAAAACAAAACCTGCAGGAAAAGGGTCCACATGGTGCCTATAAAATTCTTCCTACTTATCTGTAGTAATGTGAACAACAGTCAGTGTAACTCAAATTTTTGCTATGAAAACTTTTCCACCTTCCTCTGAGGATTTTGTATGCCCTTGCTTACCACTCACATGTGAAGTCTGGAAAAACACAATAAATATAAAATGTACAACTGTATTCTGTATTTTATCTGATGAAAGAATACTTGTCATGTTACAATAAGCATAAACCAAGCTTAAAAATTCACTGGCAAGGAGCAAAACTCAGCCTTCAAAAACATGGAATTGAAATTAGCATAAACAAATTTCCCAGGTATGAAATGTTAATCCCTTCTGAAGAATAGTGTAATCAAAACAGACTCCACTTTACTTTAGGACACAGGGGCTAAATCAGCCACCTGGGTAGGGTCTTGAGAGGCCTGATCCCAGCTTTCTTTGCTGAATAGAAAACAAACTGCACACATGTATGTGCCTTCTCACATGCTTTTTATTAAACCAAGAAAAAGAACAAATCTACATCACAAGCTGATTCCCCCAGATGCAAATCAGACAGCAAACAGGACGTGCACTAGAAGTGCTGGTGTTAAAGTTGTGCATTTGTTTTGGGTTATTTTTTGAACTCTTGGGAGTTAGCTGGCCAGCCACACTACTCTAAGGAGCAATAGTTCAGACTGTCAAATCACTCCTCTGGGAGTACCCAGAGCCAGACTGCTCAGTCCAGTGTACTTGCTCAGATATTCCCCTCATAAAATGGGAGGAGTTTTTTCTCCTGCATGTATACCTTCTTCCCCCGTCCCCAAAAACAAACCCACAAAAAACAACCACCAAAAAAAACCCTAAAAAAACCAAACAGCAAACAAACAAACAAACAACAACAACAACATCAACCTCTTGAAACTCTTGTTAACTGGAAGCACAGATCCAGCATCAAGACTATTCAAAAGTTGACTCCTGTTTCTGTTATTTGTACTTCCCCACGATTGATAAGAAAGTTGTAGGTTAAACAGTGCTCATGTTAAATGTATTCTGTGAGACTGTTTACTGTGTGTAAGTGATGATAGGAAATTAAGTGGCACAGAAATCTGACTGCTCTGCAGTCATCGCTTGCTGGGTTAAGCCACTGGTTTCTGGATGTGGGCCAGAAAGATTGATCATATATTCAAGGGCAGAATGCAGAAGATAAGAGTGACATGCAGTTGTGCTTTTGTAAAAGAACACTGGGTTCGGCCCCCAGTTAGATCATTTATTTATCTAGCACTGGAGGGTGATAATGGCTTGTTTTCAAGTCTCCAAAATAAATGAACTACACTGCATGCAGAAGTAGTCCAGGCCAGCCAGCAGAGGATAGAAAATATGCGGGGTCAGCATAACACTGGTTTCAATTTCAGTTACAAAAACATTAGAGCTCTCATTTAAAACAAGATGAGGAAACTAGGTCCTCTCTCCACTCTGCTAAGAGAACCAACCTTGCTCTCCCTAGAATACTGGCAATATCCACTTCAGAGTACAGCAAAACAACTCAGGGTAACACCTTCCTGCTGCCATTTAGAATTTTCTTAAAAGTATCTTTGGCTTACTCTTAGGACTAAGTTTTATCTCCTACCCTTTTATGCCTTGCTACATGGGCAGCAGCTATTGAGTGACAATTTCAGCTGTACAAGGAAAATATGTCTCAGTCTCCACCCAGAACACCTCAGGCCACCGGATTAGTCAGTCTTCATAGAACACTGCAGAAGAGGTTGAGTCAAGCCTGAATTGTCAGGCCAGCCAGGTCTCCTAAAGCTGAAGTTTAATAGTCTTTATCCTCCATAAATGGGAGTCCTGGAAATCAAGTCTTCCCCAGCTTTAACCGGGTTTTAAGTTTTGTTAGTGGTCCACATTGTGGAGACCAACTTCCCAACATCTATAGATTGAGTTTCATGTTTTGAGCAGAAGACATGCCAGCAAGAGCCAAACCAAGGTCAGGAGCAGCTCTTAAGCCAAACCCAATCATTACCCAACAAAAGCCCTGTGTCCTGATGCTTGCCAGAGTCACTTGCCAAGAGCAAGTTTGATGAGGAAACCTGGCTGCTTGTCCCGAGTTGTTACAAAGCCGTATGCCAGCTGCAGTCTAAATGACTGCACAGCACTTGTTGGAAGCACCAGCAAAAAGGGGCTTTAGTTAATAGCCACCGTGTGCCAGTTAGGTCACAGCACAAACCACTCCATGGCTCAGACACTGCAGTGCTCTGAACCCATCACTGATATGTCCAAAGTCAGACTTTCAACTCAAGGCAAATTCAGCCTTGGGCAACTTTATTGGAAGTTTAGATTTAATAGTATGAAATCAGCTCTTTTTTGTGTAGAGTACCTTGATTCACTTGGAGGAATATTATGCTTCTTTACCACACTACAGAGTAACCAGTTTTAGAAGAGCACTAATTATTCAATGCTTGGATACAAGAGCCCCTCACAGTCCCACATGCAGGATATACTATCTGTTTACTAGTGGAAGCTTTGGGTAGTTTCTGGGCAGGGCTGTGACCCAACTGCAAGATGTGTGGGTAACTGATAAGCTGGTGACTGTAGAAGTCACCTGACAGCAGCAGCAGCTTACTGAAAGCATGCAGTCCTTAGTTCACAACAGTCCACAGCTTAACAGTCCCATGCCTGGACTGCTCAGGATCTCCTATCTGAAAGGTGACTCTTGGGTTGAAACATCACCTGTCAAGCTGCACACATGGTGTCACTCATCCTTACAGTGTTCTGCTTCAGCTTTGACAGCTGGATTGTTTTCTGTTTTTGCATGGAGCCTTTAACACACAATGGCTAGAAAATTTATTGGACTTGATACAACCACTACTGGGCAGTGTAAGGCTTAGTCAAAGTATTGCTTCACTTCTGTCAGTTTAGCCACCCAATGCCTGTTGCACTCTGCAACCCCCAAGTCAATGGAACTACCTGAATTAAAGTGTTCAGTAAGGCTGACCCTAAGCTGAAGGACCAGGAGCTCCAACACAATAGGCATCAGATCAGTTAACCCATCTCTAAGGAACACAACTGCACACAAAGCTGTTCTGTTGGACTTTTGGTGAATCTCATGCCTGTAGTTGGAAGAGCCTGGGATCTTGCAAGTATTACAGATATAAAGGTCATGGGAGTGACCCTTGCAAAACTAAAACGCAGCACAAACAGTTCTTCATGTTACTCATTACTCTCCAAGCTGCTAAAGCTTCCTCCTCCATCACACCAGCCTCGTCATTTCCACAGGGCTCTCTCTCCTGGCAGATCAGCTGGAAAGCTCCACTTCAACTCCAATAGCTTTGCCTCTGTTCAGCAAGCTTTTACACTATTAAAAGCAGCCCATAGCATTGCAGTCAGTTTGAAGGGCAAGTGAAGCCTGTTTTTATGTCAAACATGATATGAGCACACATGCACTCAACATGTGTTGCTCAACACATACTGCCTGATCATTTGATGCAATTATTTCAGGGTGGCTTATGGTGTTAGAGGGGCAGACCACAAGTTAAGCTCAAAAGCAACTGCCAGCTCCAGCTTCTTGTGATGTGAAGGGTTTCACTGGTTTTGCCTAACACGCAAGTAGCAGTGCCCACATACTGCCAGTGGAACTGGCTTTCCACTCTAGGAATTAATGCTGGAAGTCATAAGGTGCTCAACCAATGATGACAGCGGTGCATCATGGGCAGAGTTTACAGACCAAACTAGACAAGATCAAATGCTCCCGTGTAAAGGAGCTGTTTATAGCTTAAATCAGTGTCTGCTGAAAGCCCTTAAGTGTTACATTCAGCTGTGTTTACAACAGCAGGCACTACCTAGCAGGTCATTCCAGCCATCATCTTTCCACCCAGGAATTCCTGACCCCTAAAGCTTCAAGATCTTTTCTAAGCTGCTCAGCTGGCAACATATTTTGACGGCAAGAAAGTTTTTCAAACGTTAGATGCACGTTCACTGCTGAATTACTCTGCAGGTACCATCCAATGTTAAATGGATAATTTATAAAAGCAAGAAGGATATTAAGTTTGTACAGGGATAAGAGACAGAGTCCATGCATTCCTGCCTCAGCACACAAGCAGGGCAACTTTATACTACCAAGTCTTAACTTTGTAGCTGCCAGAGAATCCAGGACTGGAGTGAGTTTACAGGTAATTAACGTTGGAGGTCACAGCCCTGGGAGACAGGTCCAACTTCAGCCTGCTCTCTGAGAGCCCATATTTCCACCTGGAGGAACCAAGGCAGCTACTTCCGAAAGCTCCTCAAACAGTCCTCACACTTGCTTCAGTGTGAAAACTTAAGGTTATACGCACTTAGATATACAAGCATGTGCATTGTTTCGGTCAGAGTTACAGCCACGAAAACATTCCACTTGTGTCACCCCACTGAAAAGGCACATGAACAAAGTTGCACTTCATGAGTTTTGTTGTAACATGACACAGAAGGAGCAGCAGGTTCACCAGCTGTCAGTCACTATTCCTGCCACCTTCTCGTGGCTAACTAAGGACACCTCCAGCAGGAAACAACCTCCCTTGTCCGTGCAAGGCAGCACAATACAACTGCATTTAAAACAGGTTGAATTTTTTAGGCACATTTCAGCTTGGAGGGAGAGGATTGCCCTCGATTGCAGGCAGTCCCCACAGCATCTAAGCAAGATCACGTCAGCAGATACTGCTCATTCCTTTCTCAGCACAGACTCCCAGAGAGCAGCAGGCTCCTGCAGGAGTTAACCCACAGTTACACAGGAGAGTTTATCTGTAGAACCACACGCTTTGCTTTTGCTGAAGATGCCTCAGTCATACATAATTGAACACAAGAACTGCTATCATTTACTGGCTCAGAGAGGCACGAGCCAACCCATGTAAACCGGCCTCTGACACCACAAATAGCTAACTAAAATAGAAGCTGTTCCACTGATCCCACCCATTACATCATGGAAACTGTTATTTTGTCATGAAAACGCCCTTAAGTATCCAATTTAATCTCATTAATAGAGGGATGAAGCTCTCACTTCCAAGACAGCAGCTGCCACTACCTCTGACATACACAGATGTTTTTGGATTCATCAGAGACCACTGGAAGCACCTTTAGGAGTTTAAGGTAGTGTCAGCTTTTCAAATTTACAGTAAAAAGCACTTCTGTAAGGATTTTTCGCCAAAGTGTCAAGAAAATAGTTTAATCTCTTGTCTGAAACCTCTTCCCTTATTTAGGAAGGGAAAAATTAGGCATGTTGAACATTTCATCAATCCAGTATAATCACTAAACAAACCAAACAAGGAAGACCTTATCTTTCACAATACTGGTAGGAGGGGAGAAGTCACACAAGCCATGGTAGCGCAATCACATCAGCAACCCCCCTCTGCCAGATATTTACAAACAAGCCTGACTTGGGGAGGGAAGCAGGAAGTATTCACCAGCTCGCTCTTTGAGCTCCAGCACCTGCTCAAGCCATATTTCATTAAATATTTTAGTAGCACTGTGTGATCACCACAGCGGAACATGACGCAGCTCACACTGGAGCAGTTTTTGCAGAGCAGAGAGGATACAAGCTGTAACAGTGCAATTCCTTCCCACGGATCCTCATAACGCTGCAGTTGTCTGTGCCCTGTACCTAGTGCTGCCTCTCCTTGTAGATTCAATTCTTGTAACCTCTCTCTCCCTGAAGGAGAAAACATCTCCTCTAACATTCAGCATCCTGCAATATCTTTCCTATCCTTTCCCATTTGTAAGTCCCTGAATTAGCTAGGCTCCAGCAACATTGATTGACTCACCGTGTCCAGTGCCAAGTCAGAGCCTCTGCAAAATCTTTTCCTCCCCTCGATTTTCCCTTCTACACCTAGAGAATACTGAAGGCAAAGCACTCCAACAGAAAATTGCCCCATGGAGAGAGTATCTTTGAAGGTAAAGCAGAGTTTCTACACCTGCTAAAGTCACTAAATTAAGACAGTTAAGAGTTGCAGATTTCTGCTAGTATGATCTTAAGGAAAACTGCTGCATTCATGGGAGGTTTAAGGGTAAAGCTGGAAGCAATTTCTTCCCCTAGTACCCTCCCACCGTCATATCAGGCAAGGAGAGACTCAATTGTTTCGTGATAAAGCTTTGAGATCAGGTGACAGATTAAGTGTGGAATTATTCAAATGGCAGAGCACTGAAGTTAAATAGTCTGAAAAGGTTCACTAATTTCCTTCTTTGGTCCCTTTGTCAAGTCCTCTTCCAGCACAGTCTCCACCCAACACAATACTAAAGGGGCACTTAACGAATTCTGATGAGAAAGAGATGGCTATCTCAGACACCCCAAACAAGTCTCTCCAACACCACCTTACTCATTCCTCCATTCACTCCTCATCCCTTTCTAACCTTTGTATCCCAACATCTCCTTTGACCTCAATTCTCAGCACAGTACATGGCATTTCCAGTTTCCACCTCGGCAGCCTAACATGACCCTCATCCCCAAGATCCTCATCTTCCCATCTTCCTGGCTTCACATACCTGCACCCAAAAGCTGCTCAACCCTCTCACCTTTCCAGTCCCGTAACTCCTTCATCCACAAAGCTTCTCAGCCCCTAACCCCAAACCTTTCTCATCTTCACCCCAATCCTCCCTCACCCCAAACCCTTCCTCATCTTCACCCCAACTCTTCCTCACCTCAAACCCTTCCTCATCTTCACCCCAATCCTCCCTCACCACAAACCCTTCCTCACCTTCACCAGCCCCTCACCCCAAACCCTTCCTCATCTTCACCCCAACTCTTCCTCACCTTCACCAGCCCCTCACCCCAAACCCTTCCTCACCTTCACCCCAAACCCTTCCTCACCTTCACCAGCCCCCTCACCCCAAGCCTTTCCCCACCTCTACCAGCCCCTCACGCAAAACCCTTCCTCACCTTCATCCCAAATCCTTCCTCACCTTCACCAGCCCCTCACCCTAAGCCCTTCCTCATTTTCACCAGTCTCTCACCTCCCTCACCCCAAACCCTTCCTCACCTGCACCAGCCCCTCATCCCAAGCCTTTCCCCACCTCTACCAGCCCCTCACGCAAAACCCTTCCTCGCCCTCACCAGCCCCTCAGCCGCCCCTCGCCTCCACACCCCCTCCTCACCCCAGACACCCTCACAGCCCAAGCTCCTTACCTGCCCCCGGGTCTCCCCCAGCACCCGGGACCTGCTCCGTGCGGCGGAGGGGGGAGGCGGCGGCGCCGGGGAGGGCGGGGGGGGAATGAGGGAGGGAAGGAGGGAAGGGACGAGGTCACTGACGGCGGCGCGAGCGCGGCGGCACCGGGCAGCGGCGGCCGCTTTATACCGGGTCCTCGGGAACCGGCACCCGCTTCCGCTTCCGCTTCCGCCCCCTCCCGCCCCCGGGGTCATGAATATGCAGCGAGAGAGGCGTGGCCTCCCGGGGGTACGTGAGGTGTGGGCTATGAATATGTAGCAAGAGGCGTGGTGTCCTCAGGGCTGTGGGCGTGGCTTCATTAATATGCAGCGATGGGCGTGGCCTCGGGCAGGGGGGTCGGGCGGGGGGCGGTGCTGGGGGGAGGCGGGTGGGTACGGGGGCGCCCAGGCGTGCGCCGCAGGGGTGCCGGTGTGAGGGGAGCTGAGGCGGGCGGTCCCTGGGCAGGTGTTGGAGACTGACGGAGGCACCGAGTGACACAGAATATTCACAAGGTGAGTCCAGCTCCTGGCCCTGCACAGGAGAGCCTCAACAGTCCCACCATGTGCCTGAGAGAGTTGTCCAAACACACCCTGAGCTCTGCTCACGCTTGGTGTTGTGACCACTTGGCTGGGAAACTGTTCCAGTGCCCAGCCACCCTCTGGGTGAAGAACCTTTCCCAAATATCCAACCTGAACCTCCTGGACACCACTTCAGGCCATTCCCTCGGGTTCTGTCGCTGTCACCCCAGAGCAGAGCTCGGTGCCTGCCCTCCTCTTCCCCTCACAAGGAAGCTGTAACTGCAGTGAGATCTTCCCTCAGTCTCCTCCAGGGTGAACAGACCAAGTGTCCTCAGCCATTCCTCATATTCCTCCTCTCCTCAAGGCCCTTCACCATCTTCATTACCCTCCTTTGGTTGCTCTCTAACAGCTTTCTATCTTACATTGTGGTACCCAAAACTGCACAAAATATTCAAAGTGAGGCCACCCCAGTGCAGAGCAGAGCAGGGCAGGACAATCCTCCCTTGCCCACATGGTGATGTTTGTGCCTGATGGCCCCAGGACAGGGCTGGTCCTCCTGGCTGCCAGGACACTGCTGGCTCATATTCATTGCCATCAACCAGGTCCCTTTCTGAAATGTTTCTTTCTAGCATCTCATTCCTCAGTTTATGTGGCAGGAGTTTTTCCCGCTGTGCAGGGATGGAGGATGAGCCTGTTGGCACTGCTCCTGGGTTGAAGAGGGGCTCTTGGTTGGGAAGGGAGCACAAGTGGCAACCTGAGGGCAGATGGAGGCTCTCCCTGCACTGTCCCTGCCAGGGTGGTGGGTGTTTGCACAGAAACAGAGTGCAGACTTCCTTGCCTCTCTCAGGCAAAGTTGTGCCAAGTACAGCTGCAAACCAACAGCTTGGAAAGTGCAGGAGTGGGTGCTGTTCTCTACCTGAGATACTGCAAACATGCTGGTCCCAATTTGCTGAAATTGTCCTTCATCATGAAGGAAAATAATACCTTTTCCTCATGTTTGGCTGCAGTCAAGGTCTCGTCTGCCTCCCCACCTTGTCCCTGCTGCTCTGCCCACCAGACGCCATGAGCTGCCTCTCTTCATGTTCAGCCCAGCCCTGTGCCAGGCCACCATGGAGAGAGTGACATGTGGCATTTATCACGTATTTGTCACATCTGCAGAACACAACCCCCAACACACAGTGCCCAGTGATCCTAAGGTCATTAAAACACTTCATTCCCCGTGGCAGCCATAGCCCTGACACACTGGAAAAGCCCTCTGCAAACTTGCCATAAAAGACTGTGTTTTTTTAGTGCTGGTGTGTGTTTTTTTATTCCCAATTAAGGTCTCCCAGCCTTAATTGTGCTGACTGCATTGTGCAGGCTAGCGTGATATTTAATTTTCATTACTTACATAAACTGGGGATGCATAATGCAGCCTGCAAGTGGCATGTAAAAATGCACGTTACATTGCGTAAGTGTAATTGTTTTCTGTTTCTTGACACGCCATTAAGTATATATTCCAAAACAATTTTTTTTTTTTAATGGTGAGCTTCTTTTTCTACAACTCATGAATAAATAAACCGCAAAGCATACCAGACTTCAGAAAAGGAAAACCACAGAAGGCAAAATGGAAGAATTGTACACATCTATTAAAAAGCAAGATGAATCTTGAGTCTAACAGAGAGACTCTATTATAAGTCCTAAGGAAAAAAAAAAAAAGTAAGCAATATTTTGTTCTACAATGCTGTTATCAATGTTTTTGGTTTTAGGCTAATTCAGACCAAGGGTTGAAAAGCATGCATGATCAATCATGAACAACTCACTAAATTAAACATCCTCTGGTGAGGATGTCCAAAGTCCATTCAAAAATAATGGTTTATAAGACATACTACTGATGTTTATAAACACAAAAAGTGGCAAAATAATAATATTAAGTAGCCAAATGGTGAGATAAAGGATCCACACCCGTGACAGCCCAGTGCAACACCAACTCTTGACAGCAAATCATCATCGATTGTATCAGAACTGTGATACACCTTAATAAAACATTAAAGTATTTGCCACAGAAGAAACAAAATATACTTACAGAAATGTCTAATGGTTCTGTGGTAAGAAAAAAAGACTTGAATTACTTTAGTGAAATGCTGAGACCCTAACATACCTAAAAACACCAAGAAAGGATCTCAAGATATCATTACAATTTCTAAGATTGCTTCTTGTTACCCATGGGTTTGTGGCACCCCCAGCTACCTCATGTTTTGACACCTCATTTTGAAATAAAAAGTACTTCTCTGTCAGTCCTTTTCTTGCCTGCTCTCGTGGTGAAGTGTGATCCTTACCTCAGCCTGACATTTTAGACCCGTTCTGGCAATGTCCAGACATGTCCAGACATGTCCAGATGTTTCTCCCTTGTATTTCCTCATGTTATTTTCACTCAAGATTTGATAATTCTCAGCCTTTAGCTGCGCCTAAAGTCAGAAAGGGGAATTTTCCATAACTCAAACATTTTAGTTTAAAAAATGTGATTTTTCATACTGAGTGAGTGAGGGGGTAGGAAAAAACTCAAGGAACCAGACCCACCTTTTCCCCCTGAGGTTCTTACTCAACTCCAAATATTTAACCCTTAATAAATAAATGCACTGTCGTGTCTTGGCAGGGGAGAAATGAGTGTCAGTCAGGAGCCTCATGTGGTGTCCAGACGTGTGCTGTGTTTGCCCAGGACAGGGGCTGGAGGAAAAGCCCCTGGACTGAGGTTGAGAACATGATTGTGACAACCCCTGAGCTCTCCCCTCAGGTCCCTCCTCAGGACAGTGGCGAATCCTGTTCTTTGGAGAGTCCCTAGGCAATGTGGCACTTTGAGGCACTTCAGGCAGAGCTTTTTATAAAGAAAGCACGCAGAAGTCACCTTAAAATCTCTCTCTGGCTGTTGGCGTGCACGTATCCACTTTGTTGAGTCACGTAGCTGGAGAACACCCCAAGGTACCAATCCCCTTGCTTACCCTCACTTCCACTGGTTTGTTTGGCATGGAGTACCCAAGGACTTTAAAAGAAAAATAACCTACAGGACCTCAAACCACTGGAGAGCAACGTTCTGCTCCAAACACCTTGCCTCGTGTCTTGGCATAGATGCTGGAGTAAGGGGTCTTCCCTATTTAATGAGATATGTTAATCAACCAGACGGCTCATCAACAAGCTGCCGTGAGTTCTTTGTACTCCGTTTCACAGGTACTTGGCTTACCAAATTGTTATGAAAACTCACTTCCCAGCCAAGCCAAACAAACACCACCCCCAATATTATTTTACACGCGTGTCAAAAGAAATAACTTGCCGCAGGCCAAGCGGGTGAAGGAATTTTATGAGGCTGCGTCTGATCCTCCCTTCTCCCCTCCCTTAGACAGTTAAAGAAATGTTTGTATGATGAAAGGGGTAAGGGAGCAGAGGACAGCTGGTTAGGAATTAATGAAATGTTTGAGCATTATCATGCGATAATGGATTTAGCTGACTGTTTGCCAGTGTTCAGATCTAGTGTGAATTGCTTTATATGGAACAAGGGGATTCCTAGATTATACAAACCTCCTCAGACTGCTGCTGCTCCTAAATCCTTTCAAAACTGCCATTTTAAAAAAATAAAAGGTAATTCTCCCTCTAGATGGACAGAAGCCCTTGGGATTGTTTTGACTTGCTTTCAGATTTAATGATATTTGACACAGCTGGCTCTCTGAGGTGTCTCCTAATTGGGAGTGGCCGCGGGTTTGGGAAGCCTGAGGCTACGCTCAAAGCAAATCTGAGCACCCAGAAACCCAGGTGAGGTCTTCCAGGCAGGACATTTATAAACAGGACATGAAAAATGAGTCTCAACTTTTACACATTTGGCCTGTAACTCAGCCCCGGGGTATCTCTCACAAAGGGTGATATATCTGATGGGAGACCCAGGCTCTGGGCTTGAAACTGCTGTTTATCCTTCTTCCCACCCTCCTGCACCACATGCTGTCATTATGATGGAACTTTAATGGCTGTGTAAAATGGCCCATGTCCCTTGGTGCCTATTTTTCCTCCCTAAAAGCATTGGGATGCTTCTGTTTTTTTCAGATGTAGACTTGTGGCTAGTCAACCAAAGATATTTTGTCTGGACAAGTCTCGAGGAAGTTTTTTGAAGAAGAGCAGGAGATTGTGTGAATTTGTGACTGGCACATAGACAGGCACATTTTCAGGTCCATTTAAGTTGCCCCTGTTAGCCAAAATTGACTTGAAATTCTGAGAGCCAAAGGGCTTCCGACAGAACCCACAGGAACAGAGTGTGACTCAGCCCTTTGCCCTGTCACCAGCCCAAAGTCCACCCATCTGGAGCCAGTTGGTTCATGCCACCCCAGAACAATGTCAACAGCCCTGAGCAAACAGGGTGGTGCAGGTGTAGGTTCCCTTTGCCCATGTCCTGCTCTGAAACCTGCACTCCCCTTGTGCTGGGCATTGGTGAGGTCACACCTCAATTCCTTTGTCCAGTTTTGGACCCCTCACAACAAGGACAGTGAGGTGCTGGAGGGTGTCCAAAGAAGGACAGTGGAGCTAGGGATGGATGAAGAGTGGCTGAGGGAACAGGGGGTGTTCAGCCTGGAGTAAAGGAGGCTGAGAGGTGACCTTATTACTGTCTACAAAAGAGATGGTAGTGCTGATCTCTGTCACTTTTAGGGAGATAGTGTAGTGGTGGACTTGGCAGTGCTGGGTTAATGGTTGGGTTTTATGTTCCTAAAGGTCTTTTTCATTTCCATGATTGTATAACTCTAAAAGCAGTACCTACAACTTCTCTCACATCATGCTCATATGGAAAATAAACAGCTCATGATAGCAGTTATGTTACAAGGTGCTCATACAGGCAGTAAAATGGGGTTTGCTGCTTCTGCCACTTGTGAGGTCTCATCATGAGAATGAGAGTTCCCTGTCATTATTTTCCTGATTTGCACAGCTGAAACCTGATATTAAGGGCTGTAGAAATTATCTTGCCTCTTGAGTTTATGTGGTCTATAATTATCTTCACAATAAAACTGTGAGGAATTAAGCTCCAGAGCAGTTTATAGGAGTCAAGGGGTGACGTGACAGTCCTTCAAGAACTGTGGCTTTCAGTCCTCAAGTGCCAAGAGCAGTTAAGATGCTGCTACACAGCACTTAAGAACTTCAGGGCTTGTTCAGTTCAATCACTGCTTCCCCTGTCTTGGAGAGATGAGAACCTCTATTTTTTTTTAAATTATGCTTACTTTTCTGAAACTTTTCTGTTTCTCTGCACTTGGGCAATGAGCTGAGATTAGTCAGTTTTCCTTCTGAGCTGCCTCTTATGAAACCATGACTGTGATGTTTATGAGGTTTCCATTGCTGCAGAGGGATATTTGTATTTTGGTTGCTCTGTTTTTATTGAAAATTGATATGTTTTCATCATATTGGATGTGCAGAGAACCAAAATCCAGAACCAAAACCTGAATACAGGAAACTGTTTAAGTCTGAGATGATTTTCAAGCAACTTCATTCACGTTAGCTTTACCTTGGTGAGAGCTGACTGGTAATATTTTCAGTTTACACTGGTGAATGTCTATAAAGAGACCAATTAGTCTTCTGCTTCCACAGACTCCTGCTGCCTCCCATACAGCCAAATTTTCTGGAGTTTCACCTGAGAGATCTTGTGACCTTTCAGTGCTTAATGGGAGCTTGTAAAAAAGATGAGGAGGGAATTTTATACAGACAGAAAGTGCTAAAACAAGGGGGAATAGTTTTAAACTGAAAGAGGGAAGAGTTAAGATTAGATATTAAGAAGAAATTCTTTACTCAGAGGGTATTGAAGCACTGGCACAGGTTACCCAGAGAAGCTTTGGATGCCCCATCCCTAGAAGTGTTCAAGACTAGGTTGGATGGGGATTGGAGCAACCTGGGATAGTGGAAGGTGTCCCTGCCCATGGCAGGGGGATTGGAATGAGATGGGCTTCAAGGTCCCTTCCAACACAAACCATTCTATAGTTCTTAGTTACTTATTGCTTTCTCACAATAGCACAATGTTTCATGGATTAATTAATAGATAAATAGCCAACTGGTCTATCCCAGAGAGAAGAAAATGCCATTTCTTACCTGATCACCATGCAAACACTTAGTTTATAGCTCTAGACACTAAGTGATGACCTCTAGTTAACTGAGCATTTATCCCTGTTCCCACTGCCTACTTGTTTTGCAGGCTTGTGGCTCCAGCTGGATTCAAACTGTGCAGGTGTTACTGGGCATGCTGTTTTGATCACCAGGTGGGACCTAAAGCCTCTGTAGCCTTCTTGGAGGATTCACTTTACTCTCTGCTCTGCTAAGGCCTGTTACAACCACGTGCTGTGATTTATCTCATCTCTCCCCTTGCCTAATCAGTCACATACCTAATTGTTGTTTGCAATATTTTGGGTCCCAGCATAAACAAATTGTTTAGCCCTGTGTCATCAAAACTGCATCTGGACAATCATCAGCATTCTCCATATTTTTGGAAAATCCTGGGGAAGAACTCAGAAGCTACACCTGTGTTAGTGACTTCTGCAGGTATGACTCAGTGTTAGCAGAAGCCAGTGAGCAGTCACAAAAATAGACCCTGTTGTGTTGACTGTATTCAGAGTGTTTTCACATTTCCATGATAACATGAGTAACACTCACCTGGGTGATGGAAAACTGAGTTGGATTGGCACTGGTTGGCAACGGATGGAAAATTAGTATGTAAAGAACCTAGTGATTAAGATAATGAAAAACAATGTTAAGAGTCTTAGGTGAAGCCAAGTTTTGTAGCCCTCGAGCTTTTAGTTGTGAAATTGTTGGCTCTTGTGCTGTTTCTGAAATAGAAATCTATTTAAATTACTTAAGCAACCCAAGTTTCAAGAATAACCCCAAGCAGGCTGTTTTAGTTGTGACTGAGAAACTAAATTGGGTGAATACTTTTTTATTCTAATTGCTTGAATTTCAAAACCAGAGAACCAAACAGCTGCAGACCCTAAAGTGTTTATTATGAAAGTAATTTTAAACTTTGAGGAAAAAACGAAATGCCAAAGTTAATTGGAGTGGAAATCCCCAACAAAATACTGGGAATTTTTTAGGATTCTTTTAATTGTTTTCCCTACTGCTCCTAAGAGCTGAGTGTAAACTGAAACATTCACAGTTTTTGGAATTAACTAAAAACAGTTGTTTTAAGTTAATTGTATTCAGCAATTTTTCTCTTTTCCTAGACCTGAATGTCACCCAGTCAATGATTTTCATGGGGTGTTGGGCTCCAAAAGGAGCAACTTTCCCTTTCCTTTTCATCTCTTCATGCTCTGTAGAATGACAGAATATCTCAGTTTGGAAAGGACCCATAAGTGTAATTTCCTTCAACTCCCTGTTCCTTGCAGGACCTAAAACTAAACTATATTACATTGTCCAGGCACTGCTTGAACTCTGCAGAGGCCCTTATGAAGACCCCTACAAATACAGTGCTCTCTATAAATGGCTGCACTAGATAGAAGCCTTTTGGAATGTGGGATAGGTAATGCAATTTGCAGTTTTGTGGGGATAAATACATGGCAATGCCCTGTGGAACCCCAGAACTCTACCTAAGGAATTTTAAGAGTTTAGTCTTGGGATGAATCATATCATCTAGTTGATTTGGTTGGAAACCCTAAAAGAAGTATAGTTTTCTGTTGAAGAAACCACACACACTGACTCAGGCCACAGTCCTACACCTTGTGTCATGGTCAGGCCCTTTCACAGAACAAACCAGCCTCCAGTTCTCACTTCTGAGCTCTATAAAAACAGCTTCATTTTTCAGTTTCTCCTCAAGCAATTTCATATTTCTTCTCAACCACTTCCCAGACCTTCTGAGGGCTACAACACAACCTGCTGGAGGGGAGCCTGGAGGTGGCCTGTGTGCCTGAACACTGTGCCAACAGCAGAGACCAGGAAGATTATAATGGAGTTGTGCTTTCCTGCTGCTCTTCTTCCTTAGACAATCCTATTGGTTCAGCAGCTTCTTTCCTTACTTATATCAGGAGCCTGGCAACTAAGCTCCTGACTTAAGCACCTCAAAGACTCAAGGCTGCTTTGGTAGGACCAAAAGTTTTGTATTACTGTCAGAATAGGAATAAAGAACCTTTCTCCTTGAATGTGTTCCAGCCCATTTCTTTGGGCTGCTGATGCATTTACACTGTGGAGAGAGATGCTCTCTACAGGGATGTGTTAGCCCTCACCTGGGCCAGAGCACAGAATGGCAAAGATGATTTGAATGGAGATCGTTTACAACATGGAGAGCAGACTCAAGAAGTTACAGATGAAGACAAAGAATTTGTAAAACTGAGAGAAAGTGCCTAGCAGTGAGGTTATTTGGGAGGTTTAACAAGTTCCCCAGGAAAGCACTGTTCCTGTGGATAACTTTGAGAAGAGACCAGGAAAAATGTTTTTGAGGAGTTTAGATTTTTCATCACAACTAATCAGCTATATTTCTGCCAGAAAAGGCCTTCCCCATTCTCAATTAAACAAAAACTGGCTTGAGTGGATTGTCCCAAATTTGAACAAAACATTTTTCTTTTTTCCAGCCGGCAAACGTTTCATATATTTTCCTTGCTCTTTTTCCCCCCCTTGTTAAGTGGTTTAGGTCAGACCATAGGCATATGCTGCAGAATCTGATAGAAAAGAAATGTTTTCACAATTGATATTTTCCTAAATGCCTTTAATTTTTTTCAGTGCCCAGGTAGTTTCCCACTAACCAGCTATTCTCCCAAACCATTTCTTCTAAAAGAACCATGCCTTGTTGTTGAATGCAAACTTGAACCTGCTTTCCTGTGGTTTGAACAAATACAAGGTCTCTCTACCACATGGATTTATTCACATCAAGTACCAAACCCCCCATATTTCAGATGAGCTAGAAATCTCTTCCTCTAAGAGCTCATTTTAACAAACTTGCAGCATTTCATCCTGTCTGTGGTTTTGATCTCACTCTGAAATGCAGCTGAAGCCAAGATGTTTAAAACTTCTCAGAAAAGGGGATGCACTGTTGGACCAACTTCACATCCTCAGAATATTGGTGTAAAATTCAGAGACAGAGACAAGACTGTAAATTGGAATCTCCTCGTATTTCCAGGGCTTGAAGGCATTTGCCCACCTGATGCTGAGTTTTGTCCCAGCTCCCTGAGCTCCACCTGAATTTTACACTTGAAACCAGCCCTAGGAAAACTTACAGCTCTTCAGACCTTTGCTTTTTATCTGTGGGTGACACAAAACACAGAGCTGGTTGTAGCAGAGCTCTGGCAGCTGCATTGTTAATAACAGGAAGAACGAATGAAAGAGAAGCTGTTCAGCTGATCCAGGACCATCTCCAACTCATCCTGAGATGCGTTATTGGAACCACAAAAACTCTCCACACATTTCATGCCTGGCAGGGATGGATGTTCCACCACCTGTCTCACTGGTGGTTTGCAGGATTTACCTTGTTATCAATCAGAAATAGTGCAGGGGAGCAGAAATACCCATTATTTTCAGAGTACAAAATATCTTCTGCGTGTGTGCGCGCGCATTTCATTCACAGACTTTACTTTCTCTCGAATGACCTATGAGTATCTCTTGTCTCATGGAATTGAGTGTTGTTTGCTTGTTCACAGCTTCCTTTCCTTCCGTTATCCAGCAAAGAAAGTTTGCTTAAGTGGCTTTTGTGAACTCTTTCAAGATCCCCAGAAGGATGATACAGGAAACAGAGAGTTTCCTTTCTATACAAACTTCTAGGGTGTTCCCATAATAGCCTGAAATTTATCTGCCCTCAGCAGCCTGCAATTGGACAAAAAATTAATGGACTGTCAAGGGATCAGGCCAAACACAATTAACATATCAGAGAGGAGAGTTTGCAATAAGAAAAGAATCCTCCATTTACACAGCACCTTTTATCCCGTGTTGCCAAACTTTTTCCTTTCTACGTTTCCAATTACTTTACAAGTTGGCCATACTTTAACCATCCAGCCTGAAATTTTCCATAATTGCTCCCTGCACATTGAATACATTTTCAGAGAGCTGTAAAAGGGAAAAAGCTTCAGGAGAAAAAAAAACCCTCTTAAAAAGATGCAGTTATATTGCACTTGGCTTAAAGCTAATGAATTAGAGTTTTAAGGGTGTTTAAGCATTCTCTCTCTTTATTTTGAAGAGCATGTGTGAGTGGGAATGAGACTCCTGACACAGCAGCAGTGCTGGGGATGAGAATCTGTCACCATTGCTGGGAAAATGCATCTGGGTTTGTCCAAAAAATAAACAACAGACAAACCACTATTCCAGTGTTTTAGAGGCAGGTTTGTACCTTGGTTTTATGCCTTCTGACTG
This sequence comes from Catharus ustulatus, assembly GCF_009819885.2. Taxonomy (NCBI): domain Eukaryota; kingdom Metazoa; phylum Chordata; class Aves; order Passeriformes; family Turdidae; genus Catharus; species Catharus ustulatus. The sequence continues at coordinate 160,594,014 of NC_046221.1, forward strand.
CTGTGCCTGTAGTTCCTGCAGGCCCCCAAAAAAGCAGCCCCTGTGAGCAGAACATCTGCACAGGGTGCCACAAAATGGATCCTTCAGGATTTCACCTGGTGTGACCTGGCACTGTGGGTGAGATCTGGGAGGATTTTAGCACTGGGAGGGAGGGCAGGCCCCGTGCTGAAAGCTGACAAGGTAGAAATGTGAGTCATTAAAAGGCAAAGACCAATCTGTAAAGAAACAATTACTTACATATTTAAAAAAAAAAATATCTGATCTGGAAGGCACGTTCGCCTGGTGGTTGACACTCCCTACAAAAGCACCGTGTTGTTCCAAAAGTCTCCCATGAGATGAACTAACCTTGCCAGGAATAATCACAGATCTGGAGCTGTGTAATTGCTCAACTAAAGGCAGGCAGGGAACAGATAGGGAACCTGTGCTTTGCTTTTCCTGCCTGCTTCCTTGCTTTCAGGGCTGTGTGCTGCTCTGGAGCACTTGGGCTTGTATTGGCCGGAGCAGTCAGGACACCAGGGAAAAAAAAAAAAAAAGCTTCTAAGCAACAGCTTCATGGCATGTGTTGTTTTTAACTCCATTCATAAAAGCAGTGAGCTGGGCTGTGTGAGACGGGCCGGGGCTCTGAGCGCTCGTGCCTGCTTGGAGCAGAAAGCTCTCGACGTGCCCAAGCTGAGCGCCGCCAGTCTCATACCCTTCCAGCACTAATCCAGCAATAAAGAAAATGCCTTTAAGCCACTTCAGACCCATTAGTGCTCTCCAGAATGCTAATATAGCACAGAGATGAAAGGACTGCAGTGAGGGGAGTGAGGAGATGTAGGCAACAGCTTTGCCTCCCCTCTTAGGGAGGTTTGGTTCATGTTCTCAAGAAGCAGAGGTCAAATTTCGGGAGAAGATGCCATGACAGCACAGCACAGCAGCACTCCCATCATGGGACTCAGGCAGCATTAATGGCAGGGCTGGGGTGCCTTTATTTTTTAGTGACAATTTATGGTTAACCAGAAATCTGATACTTGATCTGCTGCAGCCTGGAATGCCAAGTCCTTTTTATGACCTGTATTTGTGTGGCCACGGGCAGGAGATGATGTGAAAATAATTTGGTAGTAGCAATTAGCACAGCAATAGTTTTTCTTTATTTTCTAAATAGGCTTGGGAAAAATAATGTTTTTTTAAATTAAGAAACTAGGTTTGTCATTTTTAAAATCAAAAGCCTCATGTTGACTGAGAAAGGTCTATCTTTAGTGCCAAAAGCCTATATTTTTTCCAACCCAAAAATCCTCTGTGAAACAGCACTATTTAAAAAGTTCCTGAGAAAAGGTAAAGAGGTTCTGCTACAAAGTCTCATGATGCAGAGAAAGAAACTGAGGAGGATGGTTGATGGACCATCTGGGACTTCACAGGTTTGGAAACAGGAGTGTGGTGGAGCTCCAGGATGTTTACACTGCAGTAGGGAAGGTGAGAAGGGATTTTGCCCAGAAATACCTCCAGCAGAAGAAGGTGACAGGTGAAAGCAGGCTGTTAAATCTATTAGAGCCATTTGCTGGAGATGGAAACAAGAGATGTTCCTGCTGGAAAGCAGGACCAGAGGTTAATTAACTATAGGAACATCCTACTGAGAAGCCATCCTGTGAATTCCTATATGATGGCTTGAGGGCTTTGCCATCAGGTGCTTTAGGTGTCCCACTAAGCTGCTCACCACGTGTTTGTGGAGATAGCCTGCTTTTCCACTGCTTCCAGAGGGATGCCAGGGCTCCTGCTGCAGATCCCCAAACCTCAGGACTGTAGATACACCCAGGTGCCTGCTGCAGGACTGTGCCCTACTTTTGTGTTTCTCAGTGAAAAAGCTGCATCAAGGCTCTGGGAGAAAAAAAAAGCGGAACAAGGACAAAGTTCTGCCCTTCCACTACTCTGTTTTCATTTACAGCCAAATTTTGCCAATCTTTTACTGTCTATTTAAAACTTCTATTTCCTTCCCACCAGTCTGTTTCTGTACTGGGGTGCATGTTCCTCTTTTTTCTTTTTTCTTTTTCTTTTTCTTTTTCTTTTTCTTTTTCTTTTTCTTTTTCTTTTTCTTTTTCTTTTTCTTTTTCTTTTTCTTTTTCTTTTTCTTTTTCTTTTTCTTTTTCCTTTTTTTCTCTCCTTTTCCCCCTATTTTTTCACAGTCCACCTGATGATACTTATCACTCCAGACACACCAAGACCCTGAGCTGAGCCCAGTCTCTGTGCAGACACTGTTATATGAGGTGTCAGAGCCTGCTGTGTATCCAGGGGAGGAGACTGCCTGACTTTCCTTGGCTGTGACACTGCAGCCTGGAACTGACAGCTGTGGAAAATTAATGGATGGGCCCTGTTTCCAAGGAATGGCCATCAAGGTCACGGTTTTGAGGCTATAAGGGCACAGCCCTTTCCTACTTGGAGCCAGTGCACATGCCAGCTTTGCTGTCCCCTCTTCAGATGTCACCATGTCACCAGATCACTGTCACATGAGGATTCCGTGGGTGAGGGGGTGCCATTGGCTGCCCAGCCTGTTTTCATGCCCAGGGACTCTCTGAATACAGCCTGATGATGCTGGAGGTGTAACTGAAACCTGCTCTGCAGACACAGCTCCTGGCTGACCTGTTCCTGCCCCTTGCAAGGCTGAGCAGAGGAGTTTGTTCAAACCAGCCTTCAGGACAGGGTCACCCTGTGCAGCAGTGTGCAGGGAGGTACCTGGTGCTGCCTCTCTGCTGAGGGTCCTGGCCTGTTTAGTGCTCTTCTCCATCTATTTGGTGGTTGGTGCACTTGATTGGAGCCAATTCGGATGCACAGAAATGGATTTTTTCCCAGGCACAGAATCCTTTTGGGCACGGAGGGCCTAGGCTTGGAATACATTGAGCTCTGTCTCTGGGCAGTTTAATCTCACCAGCCAGAAACCTGTATGGATTTACACTTCCATATGCAACTGTTTGATAATCATGTTGCCATGGCTACATTTGAATCCTGCAGTAAATGTGTAATTTCACACATTTACATCAAAAGGACCTCCAGAACATACAGCTGCCTCACAAAGCAGCTGATCTCTCTCCATAAGCACTTTCCATTTTTAACATCACATTATTGTACTCACTAGTGTGCTTCTTTTGGGAGGGGGGTGAGGTCTGTAGGGCAGGTTTGGCAGTCAGGTGATCCATATTGAGTTTCCCTCAAAGTTGCCCTGCTGGGGTCAGAGCAGCCATTTCCAGGGCAGTGCTGGTTCTGCAGCCACACCAGCTACAGGGGACTGAGATCCTTTGCAATTAAAGAAGGACAAAATTAAACACAAGGTCCTGGTGTGCCCAAAGTGCAGGGACAAGGACTGAGAAAGAGGAGTGGAGTGTGAGGCTCTGCTCAGGAGTGGTGCTCACCTCTCTTAGCAGTTTGGTCTCTTCATCCCCTTTTCATCTCAATCCTCCCAGGTCTTCCTCCCTGGTACCTTGCCTCCTCTCTCACCCCCCTGCCAGCCTGATTGCTCCTCACCTCACCAGCTAGCTTGTCCCAGCGTTTTGCCCCCAGGCTACCTCTCCCTCCAGTGCTGAGTTCTGTCCTACTTGTGTTAATCCCACGGGCAGCTTTTTCCTTGGTCCAAATGTCTTTCACTGCCTCTGACAAGGCAGTGGGCAGGGAAGTGTTATTTAGAGAGGGGCAGGTCACAGGGGGAGCAGAGAAGAAGCTGAACCAGGACACAGCTTCAACCAGCAGCAGCTGAATGAAGTGGTAGATGGCACCCACTGAGCATCAGATCTGGAGAGAAATTTGCATCCAGATTCTATCCCTGCTGACTTAAACAGATTTTTTTCAGGAACTCGAAACTTGGACAGTTCTGCCTTTGGTTTTTTTCCTATAGCAACAGCAGCTGGAACAATGTTGGCACCAAGGCAGGAGTGCAGCTGGTCTCCTTGCTCAGAGCAGAGAGATGCTGGAGAGTCTTCAGCACTCACAGCATATGGACAAAGCAAACATTTCACTTCACTCCATGAATTTACTGTTGTGGAGAGAGAGAAGAAATTTGACTGTGGCAAGTGCCCAATATCGAAAATTTCTGTCTGAGAAACTGGGAGAAGGAAAAATATTGGAAAAGCATAAGATTCTAATTTTTTTCTCAGCTGTTTATACAATTGGAAAAGTTAAGTAAGTCTAATTATTGAGGTTATTGGTTTTAATGAGTCACCACCTTGCTGTTATTATTCCTGGTTCCTGTTGCCATAGGACAAGAAGCTGCAGCTGGGCTGAGCTGTGCAACAAATCACACTTGCCATTCCAAGATTAAGACATAGGAAAATGGGTGGTTCAGACAAATGGGAACATGGAGAAGGAAAGTGATATTTGCCAATGTGTTGTGTGGCAACATGACCAGTATGCAGATACTGGGAACAAAGATGGGTTTCTACCAGAGACTGAGTTGTGGATGTTTTTTGAGGACCACTTCCAAAGACGTGATAGAAAGGAGCTTGGCCTCATTGTGGGCTAGTTGTTGGTGGGAAGGGCTATGGACAGAGAAGTCACAGGCCATTGAGAGCTAAGACCTGAGTTTAGTGTTATGAGAAGGGATGAACCAGTGAAGGGACACAGCCTGAGAAACAAAAGGACAAAAGAGAAAGGTTAGAAGAAAAATCTCTGTGGGGATATCGTGAATGGGTAAGAGTGAAGTGTAATCAAGGCTCATTAGAAGTGCTTTAGTAACAGACAAAGGAAGAGATATGCAAGAGATTTACCTGCAGGGCTGGAGAAACTGGGCTTGAAAAATTCTGCAAGGTTTAACTGTAGCCTAAATTAATGGGCTTTGAAGGAGAGGTGTGAAGTGGCATCAGGAGCAGTTGCTGCATGGCACATAAACCATGACGTTGCCCACTGCGTTTTGAGAACATTTAGGAAAAATGTTTGGGAGGAAAGGGATATCAAAAACTCTGTTTTATCCAGGCTGGGCTTTAGATGGGTGTCTAATTGTTTAGATATCCTGGAGGATCAGATGTCACTGGAGGATCTGTGCTTGTGTGTGCATTAGCATGGGAGGCAGCTCTGCTGCTGTTGCTGCTGTGGAGGCAGGAACACACCAACCCCCAGCGCTTCATCGATTGGTTTCAATTGATCGGTTGTGTACAAACAAAGTGAATGAAGCTTTTGTTCCCTTGGATGTTGCAGAAGGTGTCGGGTTTGCTTGCAGCAAGTTCATCTTTTTCAGCTGATCGTGCACTTTCAGTTCTTTCTGCAGGATGGCAGAGAAAAGTCCTTTTTGAGCTGGGCTTTGAAATAAAAGGGAAGGTCTGCTAGAGCAGTGGGCTGTCAGGTTTTCTTTTCCTCTCAAATGCATACAAGGGTGCCTACTGAAAATTCCATGGGAGAAAGCACAGGAGGGGTGGGCACCGAGTGTGAAAGTTATCCACAAGCCATTGGCTTTTTCTCAGTGTGGCCCCTCCCTGTAAGCCCCACAAGAAGGGTGTCACAGTCTTTTTTTTCACCCCGTTGGGACACCGTGGCCATTCAGTTCTAGCATCCATAGCCTGAGAGCAGAGGGAAACCCTCCCCTTTATGGCATGGGTTATGTGTGTCTCTCCTTTTCACAGCTACCAAAATCTGGCATTTCCTGTTCTATTATCCATTTCCTAATACTTCCCAGGGCTTGAATGCTGGACTCGGCCAAGACTCCAGAGAGGGATTAGCATGGACTTGCCCTGGCCGTGGATGACCTTTATTCTCTTTAGCATTTATTCTTTCTAGAGGCTTGAGGAGGAGAAGGGGAGGGTAAGCCACAGCTAAATTCTGTTCTTGGATCTCCCTTCAGCCACTGAAGAATGAGCTGAGTGCCTAAATGAACCCAAAAGGCACCGTGGGGTGAGGCACATCACATCCAAGGCGGACGTGGTGGCCTCTTCCCAAGTTCCTGAGCTGCCACACGCTCCAGCCATGCTTCAGCAGGCAGGACAGCCCAGGGACTCTGGGGACTGTGACAAGGCTGCTGCCAAGGCTCTGAGCTCCCCTCTGGGTGACTGGAAAACAGCAAAGACACAGGTCATGAATGCTGTCTGGAGTGAGTGACCTGGATGTGTCTGCCCAGACTCTGTACAAAGAGGCAACGTGGCCCCGGCTCCGTTGCTTCCAGGGCTCTGTGCCGGAGGCTGAAGTGGATCCTGTCCAATGTGTGGAGAGCCAGAGCTCTTGCCCAGTTGCAGGAGAGGCCTCTGTTCTCTCTGGTACCCAGAGAGGCTCTGCAGACCCAGCTGCACAACAGGCTGGTCAAAATGGATGCCAGGAGCATCTCTGTCATCACTGCCAGACTTCCCGATCACAGGCTGCTCTGCAGCCTGACACAGCTCACTCGGGGAATTGGGATGCTCAGATGAGAACTGCATAATATATTGGCAGTTGTCCATGTCTTTTCACTCTTGGGGCTACTTAACTTTTTCACATATCATGCCAAGCCCCCCTGTGCAACACCACTGCTGTGACTTTTGTAGGTTGCTAAAGTTAAGCTGTTTTTTCCTTTGTGTGCTGATCATTGCTTTCTCTGTAGACTTGTATATATGAGAATTGTTTCCCTAAAGTCTCTTGCCTCTCTTCCAAAGCACGCTGAATCCTCTGACAATGGGAAGAAGAACCTGGCTTACCACCCAGCTCATTCTCTCCCTCTCCCAAAAGGTACTTGCTTGAAGTTTGTGAACACAGAATCTACCCCAGGAGTTCCCAGCTAATGGCACAGTCATGATCCGAGACAGAAATTGCTTCTGTGCCTGACAATTAGGTAAGAATTACTTCAAACACCCTCAGATAGGTCTGACAGGACAAGTCAGACCTCAGGAGACATGAGAGGTTGATCAGACTGACTCCAGCTCTGCACAGGGACAGGGCTCAATACTCTATCAACTGAATCCATGACTATTGGGTTTGCTTCTTTTCTCCCTTGTAAAATTGTATGATGAAATGGTTCTCCCTGGGCATTTGCCACTTCTGAACATTATTTAGTGCATTGCATCATAAATAAATAGAAATACTCAATTTCTTTCTTTGTGCTCAATGCTCTTTTTTTTTTTTGTTTGTTTGAGGTTTAAATTTTATATCCCCCAATCCTTTTTCAGCAGGTTAAAATTAATGGACTTTTCAGGGTGATCAAGGGAGAAATAGCATATCAGTCTCTTACCAAATGAGACAACATAGGAAATGTTAATTAGATAATCTTGGATAAATACCTTTTTTTGCCCTGCTCTTCCCATCAGATCAGTGTATGGGGTACCAGGTAAGTGGGAGAGGTATGGCTGCTTTTGCTTCCTCCTCCCTCCTGCATACAGAAATGAGGGACATGAGGAGATTGCAAGCTTGGAGCAAAAAGTAGTGTCTGCCAAGGAGCAGAGCTGCTCCTGTGGAAACATCCCTCCATCTCTGCCATGTGGGAAGAGAGGGATTTTGGCCATGTCCTTCTCTTAGTTATGAACAAATGGCACATGGCTGTCACTCACCACTAAGAAGCCCAGTTAATGTATCTGGTGATACACCCCAGCTGCCCTGAGGTGCTGTTGTGCAATGGAAGTTGATAAATCGGGCCAAAAAAGAGCTTTAAAATCTGCCTGCTTCCACAGTAGCTTAAACTCCAGGTCAGGTGGGCACAAAATTCACTGGGCCAGAAATCAGATTTTACAGACACTATCCATTTCCCTCCACATTTCCTTTCTACCACCAAGAATTCAGCTAATTTAGCATAATATTCCACACAACAGGAGTTAGTGTCAGTGTTGAAGGATCAACACTGCTTCTGCAACCCCCTGCATGCCAGCTGGGAAGAGTCAACGTGCCCTTCCTGGAAAGGCTGTTGCAGTGATAAGAAGATGAAGAGTGTGTTATTAAACTAGTATGCATGTGCAAGGTCCAGGGTCTCAGATTTCTGCAGAAAGGTGTGACCTTCTCTAAATTAAGGTTGGAAACAGACAGTCTTCCAAGCCAAACCATCCTATAATTCTGTCTTCAGCAGAAGTGGTGACATGAAATGGCTTAGTGCTGGATTTTCCATGAGGATACCCCTCAAACTCTGTGCCCACCAGCACAGACACACCAGTGATACGTGAGAGCCCTCCCAACCCCTGTGATTAGGGAAAAACAAGAGCTGGCATGAGATGGTAAATGCTGCCATGCAGTGTTCAGAGAAAACCTGTTTGCGTGGGATGTGCTGGAAAAATTGCTCAAGAATGGTGCATTCTCATAAGAAAAATGATCTGGCTGGTGTTCAGGTCAGTGGTTTTGTATCAGGGCTGCAGGCTGTGTGGTTGCTTCAGTATATGGTGCAGCAGCTGGCAAAGTGTTTGCTGTGCATGTGATACAATTCCCCTTGCTCTGGGGTGTTGGAGGCTCTTGCCCTCACTCAGTTTTGGATCTGGGTCTATGTTCTCAGAGCAGCTTGCACTGTCACAGGGCTCCATGGCAGAGAAAGTCAGCCCAGGAGAACAGGGCAGTCTGGATCAGTTTGCTGGTGGGGCTTCATCCTTTCTTTCATGGTGGGAAGGATAAAATGCTATGCCCGTGTCAATAGCAAGTGATAACCAGGATTCTGATCCCTGCCAGTAAAGCAGTGACCTCACTTCAGAGCTGGATAAAGAGGTTTCTGAAAACACAGATCATGAACCAGCATTAGTTGCTGAAAGAACTAAATTACAGGAATGCCCAGGTGCTAACTGGAGCCTCCTCCCAACCTCTGCTTACAAGCTGTTAACATTCCATGAAGGGACAGTTTTCACTCCATCTTCATTTTTCATCTATCTTAGGTGAAGGCTGAAGGAAAAAGTCATCTGGAAGGTCTCCTGCCAGCCAGAGAGCTGTAAGCCCTCCCTCACACACCATTCTTGCTCTTCTACCAGCAGACCCCCAGCCTTTGACAACAGCAACATTGGTCTCTGCTTGGTTCCTGTAACCTTCAAGACTAGAACCATCAGCAGGACTTCCACCAGCACCAGCCAGGCCCTGTGATTTCATGGAGTGAGGTTTAATAGGTATGTTTTAATAGGTTTGCTCGGTAGAGAGGGCCCTTTTTCCTCAACAGCATTAAACAAAATAATACAAACAATAAATTTAATGAAAGAAAATGAAGTAGCCCTCCAAGGCAGGCTGCTGCTTTTGCAGAGGTGCTCGTGCACTGCTGAACGGTTTGGTTCTGGTCAGTCCCAAAGCAGCCACTGGGAATGAGACCAGAGTAAGGTTATGTCAGAGGAAGATTGTGCTTTACGTTCCTTATGCTGCTGCTTTTGAAAAAATAAGCCTCCACAGCAACTGCTCTTTTCCCTCTGGAAGGAGAGCTGAGGCAGAGTTTGCAATGTAAAGTTTAATAGAGAAATGAGGAAGGAGCAAATTCTCCTTTTATTGCAAACACACAATGTCTCTCATTTGTGGCTTTGTGCATTGCTGACAAATACAGACAGTGGTGGGTCAGCACAGGGAGCACTCCCTGCCATCACAAACCTTTGTCCCCTTCACATCCCAGAGCTGTCCCAGCACACAGCAGTGCCATCTCTCCCTTTTGATCCCTGGTCACCTTCTCTCCAGAAGATCCACTGCTATTTGCCCACCTTTCCAATCCCCATTCTGTCCAAATCAACCCTGCCAAGTCACCCTCCATGGCATTTTCACTATGCCACCCCAGCTGGGGCTGCAAATCAACTCAGACTTTGTGTGCATGCAGGAGGTCCTGTGGGAGCACTGGGCATTTGACACCAGCTTTTGAGGAACAGGCACAGTTTTATCTATGAGATCCCCAAGACCATGAGCACTGAATTCTCCAGGAGGGATCACCATGTTAAACCCAGCCAGGCTGTCCTTTTAAAAGCACAGCCCTGCTTAACACTCATCATCACAGCTACAGTAATTCCTTGGCTGCACAGCCAGGTTTGGGGTGCAATAAGCAGCTCATGTCTCTTCTCCCCAAACACAGACACGTGTTTGCACCCACACGCAAAACCAGGGCATTAAAAACTTCCCTTCAATGGATCTTTCACAAGCAGCGTTTCTGGGAAGCCCTGGCATTCTCATGGCAGGCAGGACAGCTGGTATGAGCAGTGCCTGTCATTGTGGTGTCGGGGCTTTGCAAAACAGGGTCTGTCTTTGAAGAGATTTTTTTTAAATTTTTGTAAAAAATTTTATTAAGGGTACCCTTTTAAGTTAAGGTCTCCCTGCTCCTGACTATCTCAGAAGACAAATCACACCAAACAATGTTCCTCTGACTTGGGATTATTGTACCATTTCAAAACACCAGCCTGGTCTGGTAATTCTGCATTTTAACACCTCTGCCAGGCTGCTCCTTTATCTGCCAGCAAGCATCCTCTTCCCAAATTAACCCGTCCACAACGAGCTGCAGCAGAATCCGCATAATTGCTCTTTTTGCTCCAAACAGCCCGACTTACGAAGGGGACATTTCCTGCAGCAGCCAACCCTGCTATACTCATTATCCCTAAATCAGAGGTTGTTGCGGTATCTTTATGCTCAGATACCACCTTTAATCTCACACGCTGCCTTCAGCAGCACCGCTGGCTGCAGCAGTCCCGCATGATGCCCTCTTTCCATCCTCTGCCAGGCAAGCAAGCCAGGACGCTCCCGATGGAGCCGGCAATCACCCGGCGAGAGCCGCATCCCCCCTTGGAGCCAGGCATGCAACTTCCACCTGCGCTGGCAGGCGCGGAGCACTCACGTTGGCGGCAGCGCGGATCCCTTCCAACAGCTTAACTGCGGCTCATTTTTAACCCCGGCCAGCCGATCTAAGCTGCTCTCCGCAGGGCTCAGACGGAGCTGCCTGCATGACACCCAAGCATGCAGACGCCGGCTCGCCAGCTGACATGTCAAAGCAACGTCGTGGTTAGCAAACTCATCAACAAATCGGCTGAGAACCCGCTCATGGGCAGGAGCGGGTCCCTGCGTTCCGTGCGCTGCCGCTGCTCCGCGGTGTGTGCAGCCCCGTCGAATTCGGTGTTGCTATCCGGCGTTTTCTGCCGGTGTCTAAAATAGCATCAGGAACGTTCCCTGTTGATTTCCCCGGCAGTGTTTGCTGAGCTATGCCGGGGACCACGGTTCCCTCAACCTGCCTCCACGCAGCATGTTAAAAACATTTTCTTGCCTTCTCCTTCCAAAGGAGGTGGAGAGGGGGGGATAAAAAGCCCTGTTGATGTTTTTCTGCCCAGCTACCAGCAAATCCCGACCTGAGCTGATTCTGCTATGGCTGAAAGCAGAGGATGTCTGCAGTGCATGAAGCTGATTTGCTGACTTACCCTTCATCTCTCCCAGGAATGCCAGGTGAAGAAGCCGGCCTCTCGCTCCAGGAAAAGAGCCACAAGGAGCCGGGCAGCAGCCACTGCAGAGCCTGCTCAGAAGTTCGCTCCCTCTGTCACAGTGTGTGCAGCTTGCCAGGTATAGCCAGGATGAGAACACCCCGTGCTTTTCCCAGGATGAATGAGATCAGCACATATTCAGGCAAGGAAAAAAAAATGTGATGGTTTAGGACCTAGAGGAAAAGTGTTGGTCCACAAGTTGCTCTTCTTTACTACTCAGGATTTTCTGAGGTGAATTTCATAGGCAGAGGAGTTTCTCCTCTGCATTTGGTGTTGTTAGATGTATTAAAAAGCAAGCAAATGGTGGTGATATCCATGGGGTAGACAGGAACCCATCCTTAGCCACATGAGGTGAGGCCATGTAAAGGGCACACTCACAAGAAGCAGAGATGCCTTTATAACCTGCAGGCTGATGCCTTTTGACTCAAACCAGCACCTTGCTGTTACAGACTCCACATGAGCTGTGCAGATCTGGACTCCACTGGTCCTGGCTTTTCTGAGTGACATTGGATTAAGCTCTTTTCCACCTGGCTGTTCTGTGACTCCCCGGGTTGACAAAATCCCTTTCTTCTGCCATGTCCTTCACATCAAGCGTCTCTCAAGGCTCATCATCTGCCTGTCAGGCTGGGGATATCACTGAAACTCTGGGGTGACAGGGAGGCAGAAAAAGGGCCTGAGGTGCTTGGAGGACTCAGGTGGGCTGAAACATTTTGGTGTCAGTGTTATGTCAAAGAGAATCTTGTATCTTTGGGTCTCTGTTGTTGTGCTGGGGGGATCCTGTGCTGCAGTGCAAGAGGCTCATGGCATGGCAAGAGTTCTGATGTCTGCCTTGGTCTTAATTAATGGCTGGGAATCTGTGGGCCACAAGGGACGTGGCATTTTCCTTTAGTCTGGGAACTAGAGTGACTGCACTGGGGGAAAATGAGATGATTTCCTCAGGGTCAGGCCCCAAGGCTAGCGTGGCTGGGAACCCAGATCAGACCCCCAACTCCCTGGCTTTAGCTATTGCAAACCCTCTCCCTTTCCTTCTCCCAAAGCCCAGGGCTAGGAGTCACTGAGGCCCTGACCTCTGCTACGGACTGTCTGCATAACCCTGGGTGTGTCCCTGCACCTCCCCATCCCACTCATCTGCACAAAGTTCCTGTGCAGCTCATCCATGCAGGGAATGGGCTCCCTGCCTCCCACACGTGGCCTCATTCCCTGCTGCCATCCAGACTGGAAAGTGGGATTTGATGTGGCTGAGACAGTCCCTGTGAACAGGCTGAGGGGGAAGCCTGGCTTTCCTGGGTGTCACTTCAGTAGGATGCAGCAGAGGAGTGTGCTGTGCTCACCTGTCACCATACTAAGGCCAGGCTTGTTCTGTATCAGCAGAACTCATGGGTGGCTGTCAGCCAGACCCCAGGGGAAGGTTTATCCCACCTGCACTTGAGGTCTGGCAGAGCCTCGGGCAACTTGTTGCTTGTCTGAGCAAGTTGGCTTCAGCTGCTGAATGTGCCCAGAGCCCCACTGGGTGGGAGAGCAGGGAATGAAGCAATCATGGAGGGCCAGAGAAGATGCAGGAGAAAAGGCCATTTGAGGGCAAACTTGGCAAGAGTCCTGGCCTGGGGACATGGTCCCCTGGGCCCAGTGATCTCTGAAGTCACAGCATAGAAGGGCAGTGCTATATGGGTCCCTCTCTGAAGGGTGGGCAGTGGGGATGGTGAACCTCCCATCACCTCTGCAGAGCTGCTTCTGCCTGTGACCAGTGAGGCGGCCGTGGGCATGTTTGGAAGCTACACACAAGACTGAACTAACCTACCTCAGATAAGGCTTGGATTAATTAGTCAATACATGTTAAGTGCTGCAAAGATTTAAAGCTCTGCTTAATTGTTAAGTAACTCAATCATCAGCGGCTGCGTGGGATGCCTGAGGCAGAGAGTGGATGAATCAGCCATTCTCTGGCAAGTGCAAGGTAACGAGGGAGGAAACTTTCCAAAGCTGGGTGACAGCAGGATGGGTTGGTTAGGGGACAGCAGCAATTACTGAGGTCACTGGGACTGACACAGGTTGCCCAGAGAAGCTGTGGATGCCCCATCCCTGGAAGTGTTCCAGGCCTGACTGGATGGAGCCATGAGCAACCTGGTCTGGTGGAAGGTTGGAATGAGATGATCTTGAAGGTCCCTTCCAACCCAAACTCTTTTGTGATTCTATGACTGAGAGCACTTAGGACATAAAAAAGTGGTCAGGTCCTGCATGGAGCAGCCAGCTCTAGGGAGCAGGAATCCCTTAGGCAGTGGAGGAAGAGTCAATGACTCCATAGAAGAAAGAGGTAAAAACACCATGAGGAACTTTATTGAGCTCTTCAGGCTTGTTAAGGACAAGCCACTCTGAAAGAGATGGGTTTGGGGCTGAACCAAAATGCATTGGGGGATGTGAGAGTGGTTTGGGTGAAGTGGGGAGCACTTAATGTGCCATGGACTCGCCTGTCTTCCCTGCAGGGACTGGCCCCATGTTATAGGCTTGAGTGGGACATGAAGCTGCTGCTGAGGAGCCAGCTTGTGTTCTGCAGGTCAGTTCTCCATGAGAGGGTTCCCAACAGGAATGTTGGTGCAGTCCATCACCAGCCTGAGACATTTCTTCTCTTGCCACCATACAACATGTCCTGTCACTCAGGGCTGAGTTTCAGACCTGGACCTGTTGCCTTGTTTCTGTGTCAGCAAATTGCATCTTCCACAGTCTCTCTACTTGCCCCTACCCTTCCTGCTGAGCTTTGCCCTCTGTTTCTCTCCATGTGGGAGCTTCCCAAGTATGTCATGGAGTTTTGTCCCAAAGACCTTTGAACAGGGTAGGAGTGTCCTCAGAATCAGTCAGGATTTTTTCCACCTCATTGTGAAAAAATGTCCTCCCTTGAAGGTGTAACTCACTGGTACTGAGGCTTTAACCCCAGTGTTAATTGCCGTGTAGAGGTGACTTCCAGCCATCCATGATCATGGCATGATCATGAGGGACTCTGGCATTGTGCCTCATCCACACACATATTCCCAGAGCTCTCCATGAGGCTGGATGTGGGAAGGACCTGGCATCACTCTGGCTGGAAAAAGCCTCTGAGCGCTGCCGTGGTGAAACATTAATATTTTCGGAAACAGGGAGCGGGTAGGAACAGCCTGTACTGTTGTGACAGAGCTGCTTGCACGAGATGAACCTCACTGCCGGGGTTGGGACGGGTGCAGGTGGCTCGTGTGGGATGAAGGTGTGAGCTCTGGAAGGAGACACAGCTTAACACAAGCCCCAGGAAAGGCCAGCAGGACAGCATGGAAGCATTGGCAAACAAGCCATGACTGCTTGCTGTCTTACCCTGCAGGCTCCTACATCCCCGATCCCAATCCTTGCCCTGCAGCTCTCTGTACAGAGCAGCACTGGCATGGGCAAGCAGCCTGGATAGGTTGCCTGGGTTTTGGATTAGACCTGCCTTATTCTTGTAGAAGCTGGAGTCACCAGCAGGCAGCCCCCTGTCCCAGCACCAGCTGCGGGGCTTGGCGGAGGTTTGCAAGGCACCCCTTGACCTCAGCATCGCCCACGTCCTTACAGCCTTGCTTTAATCCTTTTTTAATTAACTGCTGAGGGGTGTGATGGTATCAGAAAGGTGGGAGGGGGGTGGCCTGGGGTGTTTTGGGCTTGGTGTGTGTGCCAGCCAGCTGGGTTTGTTATGAGCCTGTCAGATCTCACAGGCTAGTGTTGCCTCTCCAGATCCGGTTGCAGCTCAGGCATTGCGCGGATCATCCCTGCGGCTCTTGCACTGCTCGGGGATCCTGCCGTGTCCCACCTGGCAGGTGCTGGCAAATCAAAGAGTCCTGTGAAATTGGCAGCTGAAAGGCAAAGTGTCTTCTCTGACAGCACAGAATGCTGGGGAGGAGGTTTGACTTCACTCAGAACACCCTGGGGAGATAACCAGAGCAGAGATGGAGTGGCCACAGGGATGTCCAAGATGGAAATGAGGGTATGGTGAGGTCAGCAGTTTGTTGGTCACTGAGGTCACAAAAAAAGTCTCCTACAAGGTTTGGGTTTATCAGTGCTCTGTGGTGGATTTTCACAGGGATTCAACAATCTATTTGTTGAAGGCATATCCAGGTTTTCCACACCCCCTACACCATGGGGCACCTCAGTTGCCCAGGGTGTATTCAGGGATCTGATGCCCCTGGGGGGAACAAGTTGTACACTGGACCCGAATGCCATGAAAGTGGCTGTCCCCAGGCTTAGAGCAGCCTCTGGCTGAAAGGATGAGGTGATGTGGGGACAGATTACATGCCTCTATCCATGGGCCTGCAAGAAGGTGGGATGACTGGAACTGAGATCCCAAGCTGCTGGCACTACCAGGATCACAAAAAATGTGTGTGGTAGGGGTCAGTGGAGACTGTGAGAGCACAGGATGTTGAGTCTTAATGAAAGTACACCCAGGTAATAACATCCACAGGTCCTGTGTGTGTGTCTGTCCTGCACCTTCACTGTGATTTCTTTGAGAGAAACTTGTTCAGCAGATGTTGATTTGGCCTTTCCTGGTCCTGATGTGGCCCTTGATTTTTGAACATCTGGGAAGATCTTGTGTAACATGGCCTTGGGGGGAATCAAGGGCACCAGAGCAGGGAACAGAGCACAGCTGTTCTTGGCCACTGTGGATGATGAGACACAGCTGTGCCCAAAGCAATTCAGAAAAGAAGGAGCTGACCTGGATGAGGTGGATGCAAAGACTTTCCAAGGGATGAACAACAGTTCAGCCCCACTGGAAAAACCAAACCACATCCAGTGATGTGGAGCAGAGGCCAGAAGTGTTCAGCCAGTCTGATGCCCTCCTGGCTTTAACTGGTAGAAGCTGCAGACCACTGTGACCAGCCACCTGGGATAGCTGGTGCACAGTAGGTTCTCCATTGCTGGAAATCTCCAAATCAAGGCAGCAAAATGATTGCTCAAAAGGAAATTGTGGGCTTGGCAGAAGTGGTCTGTGCTGGGTTTTGCAAGAGTGCTGGGGTTGCTGAGCACTGTTCATTCCATGTGCCTTAAACCCTGTGACTCTGAACCAGCAGCTGGTCACTGGTCCCTCTTAGCCAGAGTCATGAGAAGCTTTCTGAGTCTGTTACATGGCCAGGAGGTGCTCTGCAGCATTGCTTACAAAATCTCTGTTTCCTGTGCACATCAGTTTGGGGAGCCTTTGAGGGAACGATCCTCATGCCTTGTCTGCATTGACCACAAACAGCCAAGTGAAAGAGGTGCCTGAAATGAGGGACACCTGTACATGAGCAATGTCTCTGCCTGCAACACGCCTGTTTCCCTGGAAAAAAAGCTTGCAGAGTCTGGTTTGGTGTTTGCTGCCCCCCTTCCTGAGCTGCTCCCTTGGCAGTGGGATGTGCACATGCAGAGCAGAGCACCAGAGAGGTGCTTGGTGAGGGACACCTGGGCTTTAAGGAGGCTGCTTAATCAGAAGCATGAGCAGAAGATGAAGGGTGCGGACATGGATGCATAAGTTCTCCTTGATGCCCCTCAGCAGAGGCTCCAGCTGGCTGGGTCACCTGAGAATCCTCCTTGTCAGAAAGCTTTCAGAACTGTCTGGCTACATGAAGGTATCCTCAACTGCTGAGATTCCTGTCCTCCTTTTGGTTATGCTAAGGATAAAGTTTAAAAAAATCCTGTGAGTCAAGCCCTCATGAAACCCTCCAGGTACAGGGATGCTTCACTTTGAACTTTTGTTGTTGGGTTGCTTTTTTCCCCTTCAAGATCTGCTGGCTCTGGGGTTGGCATGAAGTCAAATGCTCTTCACTGAAGTTAGCCTTTAGCTGGAAGCAAGTCCAGTTACTCATTGCCTTTACCCCACTGCAGCCAGACTGAAGCAATGTTGCTGGTTTTGTATTCCTGCCCCTCTCTGCTCTAAGGGATCTCTTCCCCACAGCCCTGCTGATCTGCAACACAGAGGAGCCTCAGAGTCTGGCTCAGCACTCAGCAGCAGCTGGTTCAGCTGATGGCAATGTGGAATTTTGCAGGCACGAGGCTGACTGAGGAATCAAAAGTAACTCAGAGCTAACCTGGCTTTTGTTCCTGGGGATGAATCATGGCAGTGTCTAAGCTGGAGGCAGCAAAGAGGGAGTGGAGCAGGGCAAATGCAGGGTCACAGAAAATAGGATTTCTTCATTCCTCAAACAGTAGTTCAGTTGTGCTGAGCTGTGGTGCTGCTTGGCTGCTGTTTTTCTGCACTCCCCATGGTTATTCCCCATGGGGCTCATTAAAAGCATTGTGTTTGTCCCCATGGCACTGTTGGCTTGGAGAAATGGTCACAGCTCTCTGCAGAGTGGAGCAGAGCACATGTGCTCACTTCAGTTCTGTGGTGGAGAAAGGGTGGAGCGAAGGAAACATGAAAGGGCAGCAGCTGGGAAGATCAGGACCTGGTGGGAAGGGAGGTCTGCCAAGAATGGGCCATGGCCACAAAACCAGAGCTCCTGACATACCCCAAGGGTCTGTGGGGTTGACCAGCTTGGCTACACATCTGTGCTTCCAACAAGCTGTGCCTTTGTCACACCCTGCCCTGTGCCCACACAGCCGGAGGGACCTGTGGGACACAGCAGCCCTGCTGCAGACTCTGCCAGCTCAGACCAGACCTGGAGGCATCAGGAGATGCTCAGTGAATGCTGGCAGTGCTCAGCAGGGGGAATGACAAGCTGGCAGGACCATGGATGAGACAAATGGGATGTCCCTGCCAGAGGCAGGTCGTGCCTTGGCTCTGTGCTGTTGAGCTGTTGTGCTCTTGGCTGGCCACCCCTGGGAGAAAGGCACCTGCATTGCAGAGTGTGCTCAGAGCAAGGCAGCCAGGCTGCTCTGCACCCTGGGGTGTGTGCCACCTGTGGTGCTGTGTCACCACTTTCAGTTCCTCTCAACAGTGTCTCAGACAAAGGGAATTGTGCTGCTTGCATTAGCACAGAGAGCTGAGGAAGGCACGGAGAGCTGGCAGGGGAACTTTTTATACCCTGGAGCTGATGGTCAAGGCAGCTTTGTGTATGTTCCTCAGAGTGAAGCTTGGGCCAAAAAGATGCTCTGAGGGATGGAGAACCTCTGCTGTGGAGGGAGGCTGTTAGAGCTGGGGTTGTTCTGCCTGGAGAAGGTAAACTGGGGCTCTGGTGAAACCTTAGAGCCCCTGCCAGGACCTAAAATGGCTAAAAGAGAGCTGGAGAGGGAGTTTTGACAAGGCCCCTCAGTGCTAGGACAAGGTGGAATGGCTTTAAACTGACAGAGGGCATTTTTCTTCACTGTGAGGGTGGTGAGGCCAGGGCACAGGTTGCCAGAGAAGCTGTGGCTGCCCCATCCCTGGAGGTGTTCAAGGCCAGGCTGGATGGGGCCCTGGGCAACCTGGTCTAGTAGAAGGTGTCCCTGCTTATGGCAGGGAGTTTAGAGCAAGATGTTCTTGAAGGTCTCCTCCAATCCAAACTATTCTACGATTCTATGGTGACACAAAAAACAGATGTGAAAGAGAAGGGCTTTTAAAGAGCCTTGATTTTTCCCATGGAAGGCTCCTGTCATGCTGGGTGGAGAGGCTTTCTCTGGGACCTTGGTCTGCAAGGGCCACAGGAGGGGAGGAGGCAAAGGCAAGCACAGGAATCCTGGCAGGCCTTGAAAACATGGGAGAGAATTGCATCTGCTCAGTGAGAAGGAAGAGCTGGCAGGGATCCTTCCCCCTCCCCCTGCATCTGTCCAGTGCTGAGCAAACACCAACTAATCTTCCTGACACTTCCAGAAGACAAGGAAGCATTAGAGTGCCATAGTGGTCAGTCAGTGAAAACCACAGCTCCAGTGACATATGTTGCATAAACCCACCCCTCAGGCAGGCTCAGCCCATCAGCAGCAGGGCTGAGCTGTGTTTCTCACAGCAGGTCAGGAACAGAACCAGAGGGGAGCCCAGACATCCTGTCTTGCAGCCTCCTGCTCTTGCTTCTGGGCCACAATGAGCTCAACCAGCCGGGGCAATAACTTCCCAAGGGGGCTATAGGGGTGAGGAAATAATTAAAGGCTGATCTGGGCTCCTGCTTTGGAGGAAGAAAACCCCCCTCAGTTATTTTCTTAAAAGCACCCTTTCATCTCCAAACCGGCAGGAACCTTCTATTGTTTGTTTCTCTTCTGTCTGCTCCTAATCAGTTTTTGCTCAGCAGAGATGGAGATGTGGGAGCCAATTTATCAGGAGAGCAGAGGAGACACATGAAATGGAGTGGAGAAAGTTAGTCCTCATCAGCAAATACTTAAAGATTTGCTGCCAAAGGTGCAGAAGCTTGTTTCTTGCTGCTCATGCAGATATTTGACCAATATCAGGAGGTATTTGTTGGGAGTTGATTAAATTTTAAACCCAAATCAAAACAAAAGTTGTTGTCACTCTATGCCCACATTGCCCAGTTGTTGTCATTTCATGCCCACAGCAGCTGTGTGTACCCATCAGTCTGGCACTAAAACACTTGAGGCCAAGTCATCTGTCCAGGGCTCTCTGCAAAGCCATGGAGGACAGGGGATGTCAGCAGTTGAATCTCTCCATCCTGTCCCATGTCTAAAAGTCACCAGGATCTACTCACTGGCCTTTGTGTCCTATCCTGAGTGTCCTGAGATGGTGTATGGAGATGAGCTGGGATCTTACTGGCTTCTTCTTCCCAGTTCCACCAGAATGTGCTGCTTGTGTAGCCCTTCCCTGCCATTTGTTCCTTCTGGTGCATCCACACAGAACATCCACATTCCCTCCAGTCTGAACATTTCTGTTGTGGAGCTCTGCATGGCAAAGGAAACCTTTTTCACTTGGAGAGGGGACAGGTACACAGGACACTGAGCTATCTCCACACCTGGAAATAACCAGAAGTCACCTGGGTAAGATCCTGACCAGAGTTTGAAGATGACTCTTCTTAGAGCAGGAGATTGGACTGGAGATGCCCAGAAGACCTTTCTAACCTGAATTATTCCATTCTCCTCAGATAGCACATGAAAGAGAAGGTTTTTGTTTTGACAAGGAGAGGAAAGAGCAGGGGGAGCCATGACTTCAGTGTCCTTCATTGACCTTACTGATACACTCTGAATCATCAGCAGCCAGTGTACATGGCCCTGCTGGCTGCAGGAGAAACTGTGCCCTTTCCCTTCACAAGGGTCACAGGGAAGGTTTGGGATGGCTAATGAACAGCCCCTGCCTCCTTCAGTTGATTTCAGAGCCCAGTGTGGGGACAGAGCTGTATCCCTGTTTCTGTCAGGAGAGGAGCATCAGGGAGCAGGCAGCTTGCCCAGCTCTGCAGTGACGCAGTGGCAGCAGCCAGGCTCCAGTCTCTGAGCTCTCCCCATCTCCAGCCAGGCTATCTCCAAGGACAGCTCTGTGCCAGACCGCAGATGTGGCTCTCTCCAGGTCCCTCCTCTGCACAAAGCCTCTGAGTGCTCGCCAGGGTCTCAGAGCAGGCCCAGCCCTGGCTGCAGGCAGGGAGAAATGCTCCCCACCAGATGGGAATGCTCTCCATCTCCTGTCCATCTCTGCAATATGAGGTGTGGGCATCCTCCAGCTTTTCTACAGGGATTTGTCTTCACTTCTGGTGTTATGGAGGGCACAGAGAGACTGGGATCCCATGCTTTGCTTAAACCCTTTGATCCCAACACCTTGCTCTCCTCATCCACCATTTTCACATCACGTGTTGAAAAACCTTTCTTTGGACTTCTGAGAGCCCTGCATTGGTGAGGTAAAAATTGTTGGTCAGGAGCAGAGTTACAGTCATGCACAGTGATTGCATATGGGGATTTCCTGGCCACTTAGGAAACCTGACAGAAATACAAATCTGAGCAAAAAAATCCCATCTTGAAATAAGGTTCCTCAAAGAGCTCAGGGATGTGGGGAGTGGGCAGGACAGACACAGACACAGACCCTGACCTTGCTCCAGCTCAGCCACCCCAGTTCCCTTGGGCACCCTCCCAGCCTGCCCTCCAGCACCAGCTGAGCCTCGGGTCACAGAAGGGATTTATCCCCCACCTGCCTCAGAAAGTTTTAGTCATCACCCAGCTGCTGAATAACCCTCTTGTCTGAATTGCCCTGAAGGCCCAGAAGGACTCTGCTTATCTAACTCTCATTTGACTGGATAATTTGAAGGCAGTTCCAAGCACTGTGGAAAGTGACCTGCTCTAAGTCAGTTCAGCTTTTCAATCCCCTCGGCTGCAGTATCAGCAGTTTTCCTTGTATTTTTTTCTTCTGCCTGGTGCAGACTCTGACATTTGTACTGTCCCAAGCATGGTGTTTACCCTGGTGGGACTCAGAGGATGAATGGTGGCCCTGGTTCCCCCCACAACCTGTGTGTCACCTGCCTGGACCCATGGAAACAAGGGATCTTTTGCAAAGAATAATTGATCTTAAAAGCTTTTTTTTTGTCTCATCCTCGAATGCTTGAAAGTGGCCTCTGGGTACAGTAATAACAGCTTGTTCCTGCACTGTCTCCTTTTTGGGTGTTATTGATTAATCCTGCTGCTGTTTGCTGTTTTGCTGGAGGGCTTGTGTTGCTTTCTTGATGCTGGGGAGATAAGCTGCAACCTTGCCACGGGCAGAGCACAACAGGTATTTAGTTCCAGCGCTAATACTTTCCAATAAAAACTTTTTTTTCTGCCACCAATCTCGTGCCTGGCTTTGAAACACTTTCAATGGGACCATTCACTGCCCAGCCGCCTGTGGGAACGTATGTGAAAGTTACTCGGACAATCGCCTTGTGTTTGCTCTCCTCCTCTCACTGGGTGCCCAGCTTTTCCTGAAAATGCTAATGGGAAGTGGCAAAATCATCCTGAACCGCTGAAATTACTGAGCCATCTTTTCATACCCTTCAAGGGCCAGTTCCTGCAATAGCAGGATGCCACAGTCAGTAGCTAAGGATGATGATTTCTGATATACTGGAGATAGTTAATACTGCCTCTCTTTCTCTTGATGTCTTTCCTGCTTCATCTTCCATGCCTTTGAATCCCTTCCCATTTCAGCCAAGTCTAGTGAAGCACCAATGATTGTAGATTATCAAAATTTATATCACTTTTGCAAATATTAATTGCTGGATAAAGGAAAAGTCTCTTTCAGTGCCCCACTAATTG
Source organism: Catharus ustulatus (assembly GCF_009819885.2). NCBI lineage: Eukaryota > Metazoa > Chordata > Aves > Passeriformes > Turdidae > Catharus > Catharus ustulatus. The sequence goes on from NC_046221.1 coordinate 160,616,408, forward strand.
AATTACAATGCTAAGAGGACACTACATACCCAGAGCAGAAGTTTCTAAAAATCTCCAAAATCTCTCTGTGAAAATCCTTCCAATCTCTTTAAAACAAGTTTCATTTCAAACAGGCTCACTTCTCCAAGGAGAGCTTGTTCATTGCAGTGAATGATTTGCTGGGGTTTGTTAGGTCATCTCCCTTACCTTGTTGCCCTTGTAGTTTCCCAGTCTGGGAGCTGGACTTGGGCTGAGAGACCACAAAAAGTGGTTTGTGCCCTGGGTCATCCTGGTGATGGGAGGGAAAACCACAGCAGTGTCCAGCCTTGATCCCTGTGCTGGTTAAATCAACTCCTTTTGCCACTCATGAGATCCAGCTGCAGTCTCAAGAAGCAGGGATTTATTTTCTCCAGGAATGTATTGAAGTTGGATGGGTTGTGGTGGGGGAACATGAGGACAAGGGGCAATGGCTTCAAACTGAAAGAGGCCAGATTTAGATTAAATATTAGAAAGAAATGTATTATTGTGAGGGTGGTGGGGCTCTGGCACAGATTGCCAGAGAAGTTGCGGCTGCCCCATCCCTGAAGGTGCTCAAGGCCAGGTTGGATGGGGCTTTGGGCAACCTGGTCTAGTGGAAAGTGCCCCTGCTCATGGCAGGGGGCTGGAATGAAATGATCTTGAAGATCCTTTTCAATTGAACCATTCTGTGGTTTTATAACATTGCATTGTTTTAGCCTTGAAACCCAAGGGGCCTGAAATGTGAGTGACAGATACTGTGGGACTTTTAGATCACAAGTGGATGAGCCTAATTATGAGGTGGGATCTTTTCAGAAATAAACTCATCTGGTTTCATGTTTTTGCTCTTTAGGGAGGAGCCTTTAGGCAGTCCAGACACACCAGCAGGTCACAGCCGTCTGTTGTATGTCTGCTCCTGGTGGGGACTCTCTGGGAACACCAAAGTCCTGTCCCTAGTTCCCTGTCTCCTTTCTTCCTTGTTCCATCTCTTTTTCCTTGTGCTTGCCTCCCTTCCCTTTCCAGCACCCAACTGTCCTAACCTGTCTTGCAGACTCTGACCTTGGCATTATGGCCTCCTTCTCCTTGCTTCTATTTGCCTTCTCCCAGTAATCATGTTACCTTCTGCTCTCTGAGAGGACCTCTGTCAAAAATTCCCGTTCTGTGCTGTGTGCTTGCCAGGTCTGAGCAGGAAAATACTGTTTCCTGCTATTTCATTATCAGCAGTTAGGAAAGTTTCTCCTGCTGAGGGAAGGCACTTCAGTAAATTACAACCCTCCCCAGCTGACTCAGAGGAGATCATGTCTATTAAATCTGGTCCTTTCTGTCCCTGATTTTCTCCTTGTAGCTGCACCATGGATGGCAATGAGAAGAACAGAGACATGAGGCTCATCTCAACTCCTGATGGGCATCCTCAGAGCCCCTGCACAACTTGGCCTGATCTCCCTTGAGGACAATACATTGTCCTAATCTGAGCTACCAGCTCAGGGGGAAGCCCCAGTGAGGGCAAGAGATCCCACAGCTTTCCTGTGAGGGAGCAAACCCAGGGTCTCTGGTTGGGGAGCAGACAGCAGGGATCTTTTATTCCAGGTTTGTTGGCACATTTGCTGGTTCTATAAATGGACATGGTCCTTCAGTATATGGCTCTTGATGTGATTTTTCCTGGGACAGCTACTATGTGTAGTACCATAGGAGGTCCCATTGCTGTATCTGTTTGTTGAACTGATGCAGAGGTGTTGCAGATTGTGACAGACTCACCCTCTACAGTCAGAGGGAACCAGGCGTGACCAGGACATGTCATCCTAAGGAATGTCTCCTCATGGATGCTGTGGAATCTGAATGAAAGGTCACATGCAGACACCTGTTCCTGTCTGCTGTCACCTTAGGATTCAGACAGGAATTGCCGTAACTTGCAGATCTCACTGCAGTTTAGGATAAACTGGGAACTAAGGGAGCCTCTGGCAGAGGGAACAGCAGAACTACTAGTCCCTAAGGGAGCTTGGGTGAGCAGCCAAGCATCTGATGAGGTTTCTTTGGCACTTCTGCACCTGCAGGTCTTTCAGCCAGAGTCTTGCTCTGGCCCATCCTCCTCTGCGGGCACAACCCTTGTCTGTTATAAAGGATGGGACATGTGTGACTGTAAGCACAGTATCTGGCATGGGGTCTATGATTCATGAGTCAGAGCTAGAAATCAAGAAAAGAGAATAGCCAGCAGGAGTGAGTCACTGCAGGGTTAAAATCCTCTTTCCAGGTCAGTCAGGCAATTCAATCCAGCCACCTTCTCTTCCTTCCCATGGATGTGTGTTTGTGCACTTACATTACAGCACCTTTTTAATGAAAATGATTTATTTTGATAGATGGAAGGCTTCTGGTTATGTAATTGCCCTTGCAAGGAAGCACAAAGGAGAATTTTAACAATATTGCTGGCTCTTATGCAAGAGTGTTGCTAGTGTTTACTCTGCAGACATGTGAATATCCTCTGTCATTTGGGCAGAAAATGATGCCTTAATCTTCTAAGACATTTATGAAACATTGGATTATGCCAGGATCAGTGTGCTATCATCTGTAAGAAATTTACTGGCTGATCGGATTGCGTAGAACTTTTCAAGGCAGGTTTTATATTTAAACTTTGCATTTCCCTGCTGGAAGAACAGCAGATATCAAGCTCTTAACAGACTTGGATAAATCATGAGATCTTAGTTCTCAGCAATTACTATCAGCAGAAAGCTGGGCTTGTGCATCTGTCAAGAAGAGAAGCTGTATGGCTGATTACTGGTCTCCTAGATACATTTTCATCATATTTCCTGGCTAAAGGGAATTAAACAGGCCTAAATTGCACAGTAATGCTGAGAGGCCATCCTGAATCATATCTGTTCCCCAGAGAGCTGCAAGATGATTTAATGACACAGGTTTAGTGTATCAAGTCACTGGCTGAAGCAGTGACTTGAGTGCTAAATTAGGAACATAATAAGATATAGGATACCAAATCAACTTCAGCTAAGTTTACTCTGGCATGTGCCAAAACTATTGTTCAAATTTGAGAAAAAAAAACCTTTTTTTTTTTTTTTTTTTTTTTCCCTCCCTGCTCCTTTGTCATATTGGAGGTTTCTGGATGTATGCTATAATGCTGTTACAGTGCAGGAGAGCATGTAACATTAGCCCCAACATATTTTTGGGTTAAAAGCCTGTTTTCAGCCTCCTTTTGTTTATGGCTCCTCATGTTTTCCAGCAGATGTGCAGCCCATCCGTGGTTTCAGACAGATGAAATAGGTTTAAGCCTCTGCATGAGCCCCAGCACCCAAAGGACTCTGATACCCACAGCCCATGTTGGAACCTTTGTCACCTCCTGTCTTCAGACTCTTCTTGATCAGACACCTGGACCCACAATAACCAGTTTTGGAGGCTCAAGATGTCTTTCAAGGTAGTAGAGTTCAGGTCTTGAGGTTGTAAGTGCCATAAAAATGTGGCCCTTCTAAACACACCCTTTTGGGTGTACTTGGAATCATATGCTCACAGAACTGATACATGAAGTGTTGGACACAAATAATGACCCTCTTGCCACTTTTCTGTCTGCAGTCAGATGCTGGCCTAATCTACCAAATGTTGATCTTTCTTAGGAAGTCCAGCTCTGTGATTCCCACACTTTTCCATGCCCAATAAAATAAAAAAGCAAGGCTTGCTACAAGTCTAAAGGAGATAGCTGGTATCCTTTGGAAACCTGGTCACAGCTCCTGCCCCTAGGTACACAATACTCCAGATTTATTTACTGCTGTTCACCAGATGTTTGTGAATCATCAATCACCGGCCAAGGGTTTTCCTCCCCACTTCTTTCCTTTCCTTTCACAGCAATGGATCCACTAGTTCTGACTATTCCTCCATTAACAGGCAGGGAAACTGAGGCAAGGACTTGGCACAGCTGGAGGCAACAAATGTTGTGGGTCTGGGTGTTCCAAAGGCAGGTTAAACTCAGAACTCTCAGGACTGGTTCAGGCATGCTTGATGTTTGATCATACCTTGGGGCAGAGGGAAGGACAAGGTCACCTCCTCATGTCCTTCCCAATCCCTCTCTCAGTGGTTTGAAGACCCACCCAGTTACTGTGGAAACAAGGCCCTCCCATCTGTGACACGCAGGTTTTGACTTCTTGTTTGTGTCTTACCGGTGTTCTTGTTCCCACAATGTTCCCACGATGGGGCTCTGAGGCCCTGAGTGGAGGATTCAGGGAATGACACACAAGAGATCCTTGAGCAAGGTGCTCCCCCACCAGGAATGTGAATACTCCCAATGCATGCAGTGGGGAACTGCAGAGGTGCTCCTGACCCCAAGGGAGGGACTGGGATACCCACTGGCACATTTTGGGGTTCAGAGAGAGTGTCAGCATTGTGGACAGAGATTGTGTCACCAGGAATGGCCAGGGCTCCCTGGATGTGAAGGGACTCTTGCCATGGGTGGGAAGGAGTTAATTTATCCTTGGGTGGGGAGGGCAAAGAACTGGGTGTGGGTCAAGTAGGCACAGAGTGTGAAACAAAATAATGGCATTACCTGGGAGATCTGTGGCGGGATGTGGAGTAAACAGTGTTTTGAAACCCCTTTGAAATAACTCAGCCTTCCCAGAGAGCTCTGCCACAGCAGGGGAGGAGTCCCTGGGTCAGCCTCGTGTGGGATTGCAGGAGCAGGATGGGCAGGCTGGGACACCCTCCAGTGGGACACTGAGAGCGCGGACACCGTGCTTGCTGCACCTTTGCCCTGGTGTAAATGATTCAACAGGGTGCTGAGTAACAAAGAGTCCTTCCCACGGCATGGGCCAGAAGAAGGAAATCACAAGCTCCCTCCAACAGCCATCATCAATGTTAATTCCTGGGATGAGGATCCAAGCTGGTTGTGTAGCCATAGCCCAAGGCTCAAAGTCACCAGCTTAATGAACCACATAAGGAAAGGCAGCTGAAATAGAATTAATGGAGTTTTATAGGTTGGAAAATACCTCTGAAATCATTGAGTCCAACCATTAACCCAGCACTGCCAACTCCACCACTAAATCATCTCCCCAAGTGCCACATCTACATGTCCTTTGAATCCCTTCAGGGATGGTGACTCTACCCCGTCCCTGAGCAGCCTATTCCAATGTCTGACTACCCCTTTCATGAAGAAATTTTGCATAATATCCAACTGAAATCTCCCCTGGTGCATCCTGAGGACATTTCCTCTTATCCTGTCACATATTACTTGGGAGAAGAGACCCACTCCCACCCGGCAACATCTTCCTTTCAGGGAGTTATAGAGACCAAGAAGATCCCCCCTGAACCTCCTTTTCTCCAGGCTGAACTCCCCCCAACAGCTCCCTCAGCTGTTCCTCACCAGATTTATGCTCCAAACCCTTCCCCAGTTCTGTTGCCCTTGTCTGGATGTGGGTTAACTGCTGTTTATCTGTCTGACTCACAAATAAATACTGATCATGGGTCTTGTTGCCAAAACCCTGTTCAGACACAGGAAGGTCAATCACCTGCTGGAGGGGGGCCAAGACCAATGCTCTGGCCCTGCTGTGCTGTTGCTCAGAGCTGGACAGAGGCAGAGGTTGTGCCCCAGCCACGCTGCCTTGGCAGGCTTTCCACAGCCAGGCCTGTCCAGGGTAACCTGAGGTCTGCTGTCAAGGCAGAGCCCCCCAAGCCTCCTGGCACAGAGGAGATATGAGAGAAGGATAAACAGCACAACTGGTGTTATTCCAGAATCACCAAAAAACTGCCCCTTAAAGAACCCTTCCTGTTGTGCACTGGTGGGCACAACATTCACACTGTGCATCTAAGCTTTGTTGCAACAGTCTGTGATTGCAGGATACTTCAGATTGGAGTGGACACTGGAAGGTCCTTTGTACAACCTGTAGCACACCTGGGGGAAGATAAGGAATTTCATTTGTTATGTGTCACTCCTGGGGAGCAGAGGGTGGCCGTCAGGATCAATGCTGGTTCCTGCAACATTCCTGACTGGAACAGTGAATCATTGTTAACAATGTGGTCAGCATGTGTAGCTGGGCTTGTCTTCTCATTCACAGATGTTATTAGCTTCCAGGAGGGGTTGAAGTATGTAAATATATTCAAAATATAGATGTAGCGTTTGGCTCATCTTGAGATTTCCATGCAGATGTGAAATTCATGTAGAAGCCCAAAACTGAGTTAATCAGATGCTGAGCATTGTGGCCTTGCCACAAAGCAAAACTCTTGTGTTGTTACTGATATAACTGATGTCTCTCAGTTGAGCACAGAGCTCTGTGCTCCTCTCATTGTGGGGAGCTGGGATGTCAGAACACTCAGCTGTAGAGGAGTGAGCTGTAACATCTCCATGTAGCTGGTGGGGAGCAGCACCATGAAGAGACTCAGCAGGTTTCAGTCAGAGATACATCCAAGCATCTCAAATAAGTGTGGTGCTTATGTTTAGGCAAATGGGTTAGCTGTATGTTCACTCAGTTAAATTGCTAATTAGTCTGTGCTGACAGTGCTGATGAGCTCCTTGGTGGCTGTAATGTGAGACCAGGCATTAACACACAAGGAGACACCTGCAATTAAGCACTGTAAGCTGCATCTGCCTCCTGTCTCCAGTGCCTTTCCAAATACTTCCTTGGAGCTCACGCAGGAAGGTTGTGATGGAGATGGAGAATGCTTCTGGATCACTCGACTCCTCAACTTGCACACTTTCACCATGCCAGGGTGCTGACATGTCTCATGTCCCCACTTCTTCATCTCCCTCCAGCATCTCACCAAACAGCCTCTTTGCTTCTGCTTGAGGCTCAGGCCACCATGGTTGGCTCAGAGAAATCCTGGAACAGGGTTGTCCTCACCCATAATGAGCAGTCTGACGTGCTTCAGGGTTACAGGTCAATGACAACAGCGTATAATATCCACAATAACTCTATTATTCTTCTAATTGACAGAGGAAAACAACAATTACTATCATTAATATTAATAACAATAGAAGTAAAAGTAGGTGTTAATATCTACTGTTACTTAACATTACTGTGTGAACCCATGAAGTTCAACAAGGCCAAGTGCACAGTTCTGCACATCCATTGAGGCATTCCCAAATAGAAATATAGGCATAGGATGGATTAAGAGCAGCCTTGGTGATGGTGCTGGTGGATGAGAGGCTGGACATGAGCTGTCCATGTACACTGGCAGCCCAGAAATCCAACTGTGTCCTAGGCAGCTACAAAAGCAGTTAGGGTAGCAGGTGAGGGAGGGGATTCTGTCCTGTGCTCTGCTCTGGTGAGATTCCACCTGGAGTGCTGCATATACCCCTGGTGTCCCCAGCATTAGAAGGATATGGACCTGTTGTGGTGAGTTCAGAAGAGGCCGTGAATATGAGAGGACTGGAGTACCTCTCATATGAGACAGGCTGAGAGAGTTGGGGTTTATCAGCCTGGGCTCCAGGGTGACCTTACAGCAACCTGCCAGTACCCAAAGGGGCTACAAGAGAGCTGGAGAGGGACTTTTGACAAAGGCAGTGATAGGACAAGAGGGAATGGCTTTAAAATGAAAGATTGTGTATTAGGTAGATGTTCTTTACTGTTAGGATGGTGAGGTCCTGGCACAGGTTACCCAGAGAAGCTGTGGCTGCCCCGTTCCTGGAAGTGTTCATGGCCAGGCTGGATGGGGTTTTGAACAATGTGGTCTGACCAGGCATCAGAACAGGCTGCCCCTGGAAGTATTTAAAAGATGTGTAGATGTGGCACTTGGGGACATGGTTTAGTGACAGACTTGGCAGTGCTGGGTTAATGCCTGTAAATGATCGTAGCTGTAATTTTCAACCTAAATGATTCTGTGCAGGGGTACCAGGGACAACTTTACCCACAGTGGGGGACAAGACTTCTCTTGGACCCCATTGGCAGGTGGGTCCTGCAGGTGCAGGAGAGTCACTACTGTGGCCATATCCCACCCTGACTGATGTTCTGTCACCAGTAATTCATATCCTGGTGCTTTGGAAATTGAGCACTGAAAATCTATTTTTAAGTTCTTTGGGGATTATGCCAGCTTTGGGATTGTATCTGAAGCTCAGCAACGTTGCAGCTTGCAAGCTGCACTACTGACATCTGCCGCTTGCTGCTTCATTTCCTGAATGGGCTTCAGACAGTGCTGAAGAAAGGACTGGATGTGAAGGGAAATAGCCTCAATCCTCATTGCCCTGATGGAGCTTGAGCACTCAGGCTGGTTGCTCACTCTGGATAATTCATCACTACAGTGTAAGGATGGCCTTAACCATGCTCCCACTCTGTAAATTGACAGCAATGTCATGTGCTGTGAAACTGGTGGACATGGAGCAGACCTCCCCAGGATGAGGCAGAGAGAGCTTCTGCTCCGTGGAAGGGTTCTGGAAGGGAGGAAGGCAGGGTTACTGTTGTCTTAGCCCTCTCTGGGATAAATTCACACCAATCTCTGCCAGCAAAGAGAAATATTCCCCTAGGGACAACTTGGTGTGAACATACAACACTTGGCTCAGGGGGTTTCTTGGCTGATTACACCAGAATGGTTAAAAGTTTACAGTTGTTTCTAGCAAAGGGATTTGAAGAGAAGTTGCCTGAATTTGTTGATCCTCAGTATTTCCTACAGGAATTTGGATCTATGTTTGAAATGTTTCAGATGATGAGGTCTGTGTGGGCAGATTCTTGTGTGGCTGCATCTTGTCCCATTGTGAAGGTGTTGTTATGCTGTCAGCAGGAGAAGGGATTTTGTGTGTGTTGGGGAATTATAATGGAAATGCTGGGACTGGAAAGAATGGAAATTGGATGAGGATTGGTGTAGAAGCACCAGAAGGGACAAACAGCAGAAAATGCAAAAATGGCAGGTGTAGATGGCCACTAGATGTGCAAATCAGCTACATGCAATGTCTCAGGACACCTACACTAGGAAAGAAAAGCCAGTTAGTAAATCCTGGTGACTCACAAAGGTAGTTCAGGTTGGAGAGACCACTGGCAGATCCTTCAAGGATAAATAGGTACATCCAAATTCAGCACAGTGTCACCAGCCTGGGAGGAGCCCAATACATGTGCTGAAGGCTTGATAGTCATTGCCCCCAGTGCCTGGAGCAGAGAAATGCTGAAGGGTGATGGATACTTATGACTTAGGATGTGACAAGATCCCAAGAGGGTGCTGCAGTGGGAGTAAGCCTCAATCCATTCATATTTCTGTAACCAGTGAAGAGCTGTCCTTGGATATAAAATTGGATGTGAAATTGCCTTTGCCTCTGAGTCATTCCTGAAATGTCTCCCCATTGCTATTTGTCAGATGCAATTACTCCACAAATAGAAAGTAGTGGCAGAAGCAGCAGCTGTGGCCCAGGGAATACACTGCAGACTTCAGGAAAATGGTGTCTAAAATGTGCCCAGCTGATGCAGAATTAATCAGGTTTGAAAAAAGAACACGGCTCTTGCACCCTGGGGGACTGTACCTAAAAATTCCTGCCTATGTGGATCTTCCCATCGTGCTCCTTGACATAACTTCTAAAAGAAATAAATGAGTTTATCTCCCACATTGCCTGCAGACCTTTCACATGGAAATAGTGGGATTAAGAAGATTAAAATTTAGCTTCAACTTGGATAAAGAACAACAAAGAATGATTAACACTTGAAATGGTTCCCAGCCATCAGATCAGAACTCTAGTCTCCCTGTATTTCCTTCAGTGAAGAGCTTTTCTGTTGTGTTCACTGCTGTCACATCTGATCCCATAAGACAGCAGGAGTAAACCAAATTGTTCCCTATGTTGTGATGGGCTGGCTCTAAAACATTCAACGTTTGGGCCATGGAAGATATAGAAGGCATGAAAGGAAAAGGAGACTGGTGAGGTTTATGGGATGGATGAAGGGAAGGCTGCTCTTGAAAAGGACCAGGAATCAGGGAGAGCAGGGTCAAGAAGATGGAGAGTAGAGTCCAAGTGTTGGGATCTGGGTTTCATGTGAGCAAGAAGAAGGTGGGAAGCCACAGGCTTGGAGGAGATCTGAGTGATTTCTGGGAATTTCACCATTCAGAGATCCTACTCCTGCAGGATTCAACCCTTCCTGCATAATCCAGGCTTCCTTCCTGAGCAGCTGTCTGCTTACAAATGGTGATGCTCAGTATCTTGACTGGATGCAGCATGTGAGGGCAGGAAAGGGCATGGGATCCCCATTCCAGGCCTTGCACATCCCCATACATTTAATAGTGTTCTGGAGACTGCAGAGCAGTGCAGACCAGCTTGAAACTTGCCTTGTCTTGGCCTGATAATCAGGTTTCTTTATAGAATAACTTGGTTCCTTTTTGTGCTGCCCCATATGTTAGATGAGACACAGATGTTTGCTCTGACAATGAGTCATTACCACAACTGTTGCTGACAAGAAAGCTGGTGCTTTTTGCATCTGGATCAGGGAAAGTCAAAGCCTTTAGCATTCTTCCAACTGCAGAAGTTCATGTGCTTTTTTGGGAGTCTAGGATCAGCCAGACAGATCAATCCCAGCAAAGGAATCTCTCTCTGTGACTACTGCAAGAGTGAAGGGGCTTTGAATCCCTTCTTCCCCTCCCCAGCACTGCCTGTGCCTGCTCTGCCCTCTCTGCCCTACCAGTTTATCCTACTTGGGATCAGGAATTCACCTCATCTACATAGGGCAATACAGCAGGGCCTTGCTGGCATCTGAGGTTTTCAAGTGTCACTGCAATGGCAGTTCTAGGGTCACCCCATGTGCATGTGAATTGTCTTTTCAAGCACATGGAGAAAAAGGACTCCGATTCTTCCTAGAAAAGCAATTTGTGCTAATGGCTTTTATGATACGGTGACTTATCTGCAGATCTGACCTTCACAAAGGTCCCTGGATATGCCTCTTTCTCACTCTCTACCCAGCTGGATTCTCATGTTCCATTCCTGTCTCCTCTTATACTCACTGTAGTTCTGTAATTTACAACTATTTGTCAAAAACAAATAACATTTATAGACCATCAGAAATAATTAATGAGCTTTTAAACCAGTACAGAGAGGCAGTCTCTGCATTTGCCACTCAGAGCCAGAGCCAGGTGAAGGCAGTGACAGACAGTATGGAAGAAATGGAAGGATGCTAGGAAGAAGCAGAAAAATTAGATCTCTTGAACAGAAGTAATTTTCCTGGCCCATTGCTGTCATGCTGTCTAGGCAGTGCAGATGTGTTTTCTCTTAGGGAAGAAATGCAGCTCCTGGAACACTTCCTTCTCTTTACAAGGAAACGAAAAAAGAGCCTCTGGGACTTCCAGGGATTTTGTGTGTTTCATTTAGAGGAACAACAGAAGACACAAGCAATGTCACCGCACTCTGCCACGGGTGTGCATGAGAGCTCCCACCTTCATACAAGAATTAAAAGCCCTAAAGTAAGAGGATAAGTCTGAGGATGCTGGAAAAAAGGAAGGGTAAAATATTGAGTTAAAGCTGTGTACGTGTAAATAGGAGACAGAGAAGTGAGGGAGAATAACTTCTTGCCCTCATAAGGAGGGCATGGAGATCTCCAGGGTGAAAGCAGAGGAAAACGGTACATGGCCCAAGGGAGATTTGTATTTGGCTCTCCTGGAGAAATAGCCACTGCAAACCTAAAGAAGGGAAGTTATCCATAACCTAGAAAATACAGGGAAATATTTTCCATGCCGCTCTGGGAGACCAGGAAGTTATTTTTGGTTTCTGTAGCACAGTGAGTGTTGTTGGGAGCATGTGCAACAACAGAGTTTTCAGTGGCTCCCATTGTAATTGCTCCCATTGACCTTATCACTAATAAGTGCAGGATGTGAATTATAACGGCAAAGATGTAATCGGAGAGGCCTGGAGACAGCTCGTCTGCAAGGGACGAGCAGTTGCCATGACAGAGCCTGTCATGCTGCTCCTTCTCAAGTGGAATATCAGGTAAAACAAGGACTCTGCCACTTCTGTTGATTTCTGTATAATTTAGGGGATAAGTGACTGCACTGGTTCCCTGGATGTGGGAGGCAAGGACATTTTTATGATGGTGAAGGACAGAAGAAAGTCATGCTGTTGCACTCCTGGTGAATTACTTTGATATTCTGCACAGCACTCAGGCTGGGAGGCTCAATGTTGTTCTTAGTTATTGCTTATAAAGTCACAGTCAAGGATGCACCAGAGGCAAAGGATCCAGATCCTCATTTACAGCAGCTTAAACACCTTTGATGGTGCAATAGCCATTTGTACCAGCTCAGAATCTGGGCTGAAGTTTCCATGAGGTGTAGTACCAGGGGTTTAGGAGGGGAAGACCAGGCAGCCTCTGCTCCAGCACCTTCCCTGTGCTGAGCAGCACAGTCAAGTGAGTGAGGAGTGTCTGACACTGACATCGTTTCTCTTATAAACAAGCCAAGGCAAAAAGATCTGGAACTGTGTAGTTTGTGCTTTATATCCACTCAGTCCCTCATTGCCCAACATGTGGTGAGAATGCTCAGCCAGGCAGAGATGTTCCACAGGTTTCTGAAGGGCTTGGAGGCACAGGTGTCTTCCAGATGCCTCTGCTTGGTCCTCAGGGCTTGGAAGTGGTTAGGGAGAGGAGTCTCTGTGAGTTTCTGTGAGCATTTTCCTTCCTCCTGTTTTGCCTCTGCAGTAAAAGCATCTTTGAAACAACAGGAGCTGACACTCTCATGGCTGTGGAGCCAGCCATTGGACAGGCTAAGGGCTGGTGGGAACCTGCAGTTATCTAGAGAGAACTGAGAAAGATGGTGTGAAATTTAGCAGCAGTGAGGGATGTAGATATTTTTTTCTGGGGCATAATGGTATGAAAGGAAAGAAGAAAACATTCATTGCAATGATACATGTGGGTGCCTGGTTGACTCTGGGAGGATTTATCAGAAGACAGAAAAACAGGATTATAATCTGCAAGTGTTCATGTGTACAGAAGGGCAGTGGGATAGGGAACAGATTGAAGGGGAATGAGATCAGCAGGCAGTGATATTGTAACTGTGAAATATATCAATGCCAATGATTCTTGTTTTAAAAGACAGGGATACCTTGTCATTTTAAGAGGACAGATTGTTATTCTTTGACAACATCTGATTCACATCGCAGCACCTGAATCCAAAAGTGAAGTTTTTCAGATTAAATTGAAAAATCAGCACAAAGTCCTAAATAAACAGAAATGAAGGGGTCTGGGGATTTTGGACCTTGTGCACTTGGAATAAAAAAGGCCTAGCCTCTCCTTTTGATCTGAGAAATTCTGTTGAACTACTGCATGCATGCACCAGGTAAACAAGTCCCAGGCATCTCACTGTATGTTTTGCCGAGACCCCACAATATTTTCAGGACCATCAAAAGATTTTGATGTTTATCTGACTGGTTTTGTAAGGAAAGAGTCAAAAGAGGATTTTGTCTAACTGGTCTCTAAACAGACATCTGCTGTAGCTCAGCCTGTGCTCACCTCTGAGACAGATTTCTGCCACCTCCTCCAGCCATCATTTAGTTTGTATCACTTTTATGGATTGCTCAAATTTTCCGAGTGGGTGTTATCCCCAAAAAAAGAGAATGAAGGCTGGTATCTCTCAGCAGAACTTGTTTTATATGTAGGCCACCTTCCACTTCTGGCCTGTGTCTGCATTCCTTTAGCCAGACCCCAGGGAGGCTTGTCACTGGCTGAAATTTTGTAGCATGTCCCTGGTGATTGCTGTGGTGAAGCACAGGGTGTTGTGCTGAACAACATCCTGAAGATCTGGGAAGGCACAGGGCACGACCCTGTCCTTGTCTGCATCAAGTAATTTTCTCTGTGTTTTCTTACATCTGCACATCTCAGCCAATTTTAGGGCAACTATAGAGATGTGTCCATGATACACCCATAGCTTTATTTTGCCAGAATGAAGAGTAGTTGACATTGCTATAAATAAACTGCATCACCAGCTCCTTCACCTGGTTGCAATGAGCCAAACTCCCAGGCTCTCCAGAGCACCACTGACTTTTCTAACTGCCCGTGTCTCAGCGGGGAAGGCAGTGGGACTCTGGGTGAAACTGCATCTCTGAAGTTAGACCCAGTCCTCTGTGCCATAGAATGCTGGGAATTATGGAGATGAAGGGAATGATTTGCAAGCATTCTAATTCTTCACCTGTAGAAACCATGTGTCACATGTGAATACAGTCTTTATACACAGTGAAGTCTTATGCTGTGTGTGGAGGGGCTTGCATAGAATCATAGAATAGTTTGGGTCAGAAAGGACCTCTAAAGGTCATGATTTAATGTAGGCTGAATCTGAGATTTACAGCTCAGTGGCAGGCTCTTCTTTTTATTCCTATAGCCTTAGTAGTCTATAAATACCATACCTATTTATTTTGACCATTTGGGCTTTAAAAGCCTGTCAGAAACACTCCTTGCCAATTTGCTGTAGAAATAGGAAGAAGGGAGGGAAGCTGATGGTAAGTGCTCATATATGCCTGTTGTCTGCATAAATGTTATGTGAAGTATGAACTAAAACTCAAATGCAAATCCATGTTGCTTGATCCAGTGCCAAGGGAAAGCTTGAGTTCAATTGCTTCAAGGCATGTCTGTGTAGACAGAGGCAATTTGAGGTTAACTGAGATGAAGCCACTGCTAATTTCACTTATTGGTTATAACCCTGGGCAGACTTGAACCTTCTCCCAGAACCAGAATGTCAGCTGAAACACTGTGGCTGCCTGTACTGCAGCAGAAGAGTGAAGTCTTGGAGCAGTTTGTCTCAGCTGGGGGTGATTTTGGAGAAGTTTGTGTCTGGAGTGCACAAAGGCTTCCTTCAAAGGATGTATTTCCTTGGTTTAATGAAGACTAAGCTTTTATGGAGATACAGATCAGCTTGGACATTCCTGAGAATGCAGTTTCTGATCTGTGGGAAATATGATGTACAAGCAGAGGCATAATTTACACTTTTAAAAATACAATACCTCATTTCATCTCACTGTGAGCTTCCCTTTGCATGTGTAATAGCCCTCCTGAAGACATCCATCATGTTCTCTGTCTTGGTAGGATCTACATGCAACACAGGCTGGAAGCTGGCAAATGTCTCAGTTTTCAAGAAGAGCAAGAGGAAGGACCCTGGTAACTAAACTGGGAGAAGCTCTTGATTCCCTCAAAGGCAGAGAAATTTTGATGAAATAGAGGGCTGGACAAACACCAACCATATGAAATTCAACAATGGCACATGGGATGGGATGGGATGGGATGGGATGGGATGGGATGGGATGGGATGGGATGGGATGGGATGGGATGGGATGGGATGGGATGGGATGGGATGGAATGGGATAGGATGGGATGGGAGAATCTTGGATGTATGGTCAGCTTGGGACCAGTGCTGCAGAAAGGGACCTGTGGGTCCTGGTGGATGGAAAGTTAAATGTGAATCAGCAATGCCCTGGCAGCCAAGAGGTCCAAACCCTGTCCTGAGGCCACCAGCTGGGCAAAGGAGGAGATTGTCCCACTCTGCTCTGCACTGGGGCAACCTCACCTTGAATATTGTGTGCACTTTTTTGGGGGGCACCCAATTCAAGAGAGATACTAAGCTGTTAGAAGAGCAACCAAAGGATGGTGAAGGGTCTAGAGGGGAAGTCCTGTAGGAGTTTGGCTTATTCAGCCTGGAGAAGAGGAGACTGAGGAGAGTCTCATCACACACTGCAACTTTCTCAAAAGGGGAAGCAGAGGGACAGCATCAGTCTCTTTCTTCTAGTACCAGTGACAGGACCCAAGGGAATGACATGAAGCCAACTCAGGATATTCCATGAGTCAGTGATTCTAAGCTTTACTGGTTCCTGTACTCTGAGCAAGGCAGATTATTTGGGATGTAGCAGGGCCTCTCCATGAAAGTCACTTTTGCTTCTTTTTCTTCCTTGTTTTTGGCTGGGACCACCCTCTACTGGTGAAGTTGAATTGGGTGTTGTCTCCTCAGGGAGGGAAGGAGGAGCGTCTCCCACCACATTTCCCTACGTGCAAAGGATGGACTCAGAGTTTTGAGTGAGTCTGACCAGAGCACTCTATCTATTGCTCTCTGAGCTGTTAGCACTCTCCTCTTCCCTTCAATCACCATGGCTTCAGACTTGACAGCAACCCCATAGGCTTAGAGGGACACCTGCTCTACCCAACAGCCCTGCCCCATTAATTCTGCTCCTGCTGGCTTATGCCAGCTCCTCTCCCTGGATGGCTGTAGCTGTATTTACCCTTCTCCCCATGTCTCTCTGCCCTCCTACACTACATCTTTGGTATCAACTCAGATCTAAAGGGCTGGGCTCAGCTCACCAGATGGATGTGAGTGGGAAGAGGATTAGTTGGGTCCTGTGTGAGCAAATGCAGGGGAGAATAAATAGAGTCAACATTTATGTTGAAATTGTCTCAGCTAGGATGTAGATAGCACCCTATAAATACTAGCCAGGTTAGTCCTCCCTGCTGGAGCGTCCAGAGCTTCCACTTCCAGAACCAGGTTAGACTAAGCACAGAGAAAGAAGCCTGTGATGTGTGCCAAAGCAGTGGCACAGAGCAGTTAGGTGGGAGCTCATCTCTGCAGAGACATCTTTGCATTTTAAATTGACTACCCAAGGGGCAAATTGAAAGAGCATGCATTAATCCAGGACAAAGTGAATTAAACTGCTTAGAAAGAAAGTTACTTTAGTTCTCACAGTGCAGACATAGAAACTTAAAGTGCTCTAACAAGATCTCAGTATACTGAGAAAACCATAATATCTACCAGCGTAGGTTAATGTTTTAGGATAAAGGATATAGAGATCCCAGAGCTCTGATGGACAACAGTGCCAAGGTGGTAATGATACCATTTCTCCACGTGGATATTCAGCCAGGTGTATCCACTCACTGCACTTCCTCCATGGAGTCTACATTTCATCTGCCAGGCTGGGGCAGATGAAATAACAGCCTATGTTGACCCATGGGACACAGCTCTGCAGAAAAGAGGGAAAGGGGCAGGTTTTGGAGTTTTCTGGCTGCTGCACACAGCTCTTTCTGACTGATGCATCACCACTGTTTCTGCATTGACTTGTCACTCAGAAACAGATCAAATCCCCGGCAGGTGAGCTGCCCCCCTTCTTAGGCTGGGTAGTAAAAGAGGCTGCTTATGTCAGATCTGTGCTCTGTTTTGGACTTGTGTGAATTGCTGTGTCACCATTTCACTGTTTGGATCTGTTTGGAAACAACTCTGCAGCTGCCTCTCCTTCTCCTGTTTTACTTGGAGCGAAGCAGCCGAGTGTTGTCCTGAGCCATTCTGAGTGCTCTTCCTTTGTGGCACTTTGCCTGAGAACGACATGAGTCACAGGCAGGTTACATGCCCTGTCCTCGTGAGTGTGAATTAGAGGGAAAGGCTCTGGGATTACTGGTGATTGTCTTCCTGAGCACCTCACCAAATAATGCATTTCACGGGGCTGGAGACTGATGTGGCCTCCTGGTCCTTTGGGTCCTGCTTAAAGGGCGATGAGCTCTACTGTTCTGCTCTGCCAGCTGGGAGAAAAACCTGTTAGGTCTGCCTGACCTGTCAAATTGTAAGGGGTTCAAATGGATTAGGAAAGGAACGTCAAAAAATGTTCCCAGCATATGGAACATTTTCATGACTTTGCAGCAAGGCTGTGTGTCATTGACAGAGCTATGTGCAATGAGGTACAGAAGTGGGATAAGGGAAATATTGTCTCCCTTGATGCATTTTGCTCCTGAGGGAAAGAAAGGAGGAATTAAGCACTGAGTGTTACAAGCAGGTCCACAGAGTGCAGCACAGTCTCAGGAAATTCGGACTATGCTTGGATCAGGGAAAGCAAGATGTAAGTTTTGTTACAAGCAACTGAATCACTTAGTCAATCAAAGCTGAAAGATGCTAAGCAGAAGTCTGGGTGAAAAAGATGTATTTATATTAAATATATTGTGGTAAAAGAGGTATTTATGTTAAAAGGTAGAACCAGTGGAGGATCAAGTGGGAATAAACTGGACATGGACATCTTCAGCTTGGGAAGGAGAATAGTGTTTCTAAGCCTCTGAGACTTTTTAGGAAACCTTTCCAAAGAAAGCCATCAAGCCTCTTTCAGTATGCAAGAGGTAAAGTTGAGGAAAGGACTGCACAGGGACTGCCAGAGTGAGGATGTGGAATTTATTAATATTCTGAGGAAGGCATTGGAAGGAGATGATCATTGCTGTTCTCAGTTTGTTACATGCCATTTTGACTGGGTTTAATTATTCCCATATTTCAGGGTTTCTGCCAGGAGGAATGCAGAACTTTGCTTCAGGTTCAGTTTGTTCCTGGGATTTTTTTCTCTCCTTCACCAGTTAACATTGGACGGACCCACGTCAAAGTTAGCTTGAGGCAAGGTTGGGCACTCCACTTGTGCTTTTAGAAGAAGAAAGAAATGTTTTGAGTGCCCATTCTCACACCCAAAAATTGTCCCAGAGTCAGACCTAACGTCAGAGAGGAACTGGGCTGGGTCCTTCCTTCTCTGTAATGCAGAGGGTGGGTGACATCATTTGACATGGATCCATGACCTTGGCAGCACACTTGCTGTCTCTTGGCTTTTTGCAATGGCACATTGTACTTGGAGGCTTTTAAGTTCTTTACATTTCAAGTCTTCTTGACTGTGAACTGCTGGGGATGCCCATGAAAGGCTGTAGTTGAGCAAGACGTTGAACAGATCTTTTTGGGAGCTTTTTCAGACATGCACTTACTGCCTGGGGACAATGCATAAGGTGACCATGGTGATCTGTTTTGGAGCTCTGTGCTCCAAGGTAAGTGGTTCCCAGGACTGGTGTGTGGTGACTTATTTCCATCAGAACCTTTTCCTTCCGTAGTGACTTGGTAACCCAAAGGAAATTCATGATGCAGGCATTGCCTAACCAGGAGCCCTTAGTGTTTGAGAATGGAAGGGACGAGTCATAGCATTTCCCCGCCTCTGATTTACTTAGTAACTCGAGAAGATGACAAATGAAGCAGTTTCAGACAGTGCAGTGTGTAACTGTGCAGGTTTTTATCAGAAATGAAAAAAAATTCCCATACATGCTCCAGTGATGTGACTGACTCAGACCCATTTCTCAGACATGGATCCAGCAGTGCTGGATAACCCGTGCTGGATAACCACAGTTCTCTTGGAGGCATGGACAGCAGCTCTAGCTGGTGTTTCTGGGACATTGAACATGGCTCAGCAAGCAAGTCAAGACATAGATAGTGACCTCTTCATGTGGCCAGAGGATGAAAGGGGTCATTTAGACCAAACTGGGGCTTCAGCAAATACAGAGGAAGGATTTGTAGTGGGAAAGGATAACCCAGGGCTCTCCCATGGCATTTACACAAGCATTTGCCAAGGCATGAACAGGGAACCCTTCTTGTAAAGTTGCCAGCACCAGCTGTACAGGAGAAGGGTCTGTAGCAGGCTGACATCCCTTCCAGTGCTTGGCTAGAGGAGCTGCCCCTGCACAGCATCACCCAAAGCCAACTCCCAGCTGTGACCATGCCCAAAGACAATTCCCAGCCTTGACCATGGCCCTGACTGCTGCTGGTTTTGGGAGCACATAGGCTGTTCAATGCCCAGAGCAGCTGAGTGATGTTATGTGTGAGGGTGGGCAAAGAGAGGAGAATGTCCTCTTTCCTGTGTCACAGGCTGAGGGAAGCTGGGTTGCCCAGAACCTCTGTGGGCTCCCTTTGTTGCTGAGGCTGTGCTTCTTACTATGGCCATGGTCACAGTGACTTTTGCTTTGGTCACAGCTGTCAGGACTTGGTCTGGATCCTGCTTCCGACTGCAGGCAGATGGAGGAGTGTCCATAAAGCTCCAACACCCCTGGCTCTGGTCACTCAGGGGACAGAGTTGGGGTCCTGCCTCTTAGGGAACACAGTTTGAGTGCTCCACCAAGAGATGGAACTGGGATCCTGCCCCTGAGGGGATGTGGTCTGAGCTTCATCACAGGGCAGGGTGCTCCTGCCTCTCAGGGGACACAGTCTGAGCGCTCCATCAAGGATCTTCAGGTTCTGGCTTTGAGGGGTGCAGGTATGAGCCCCACCACAAAGGTCCTGCCTGATGTGTGTCTTGAGCCCCACTGCAGAGCAGTCTGTGAGGGGACGTGATCTAAGCACCCCCCAGCCAAGGAACAGAGTGAGGGATCTGCCTCGGAAGACGTAATCTGGGTATCTAATGCAGAGTAGAGTCCTGCCGCCATGGAGATGGGGATCTGATCACTGATGGGACGAGGTCTGAGCCCCACCACGGAGGGAATGAGGATCCGGTCGCTGTGCCCCGCATCAAGGGACCGGGGGTCCTGTTACAGAGGGGACAGGATAGAGGAGATCCAGTCTCTGGAGGACGAGCTCCGAGCCGCGGTCCCGTCCCTGAGGGGGTTCTGCTCTCCCGCCTCGGCCTCTCCCTCAGCGCCATCTCGCGGCGGCCGCGGTGCTCGTCCCGCTTCGCTCCGCTCGGCCCGGCCCAGCCCCGGGTGCACCCCAGAACCAGCGCCAAGCTCCGGCTGGAGCTGGCGAGGGGAGCTCGGAGCGGGGACGGCCCAGCCCCTGTGGGGGACGTGTCAGACTGCTGAGGACATGCCCGGGGATATCAACCCCCACCCACTGCTGTGCCCCAAAGATGCTTTGTCCAACACCAGGCTGCCCCAAGTCCTGTCCAGCTTGGCCTAGAGCACTTCCATGGATGGGGCAGCCACAGATTCTCTGCGCAGTCTGTGTCAGGGTCTCCCCCTTCTCTGTCTTTCCCTAAATGCAGCTCTGGTCACCATTTCCAGCTGTGCCAGAGGTCCCAAAGCAGGGACTACCCTGGGGTAGTGGTGACTGACCCTCGGGGATTTGGGGACAGGTATATGACAAGCTCGGAGGAGGACGAGAAATCATTGAATCATTTAGGTGGGAAAAAACCTTTTAAGAGCATTAAGTTCAACCATTAGCCCAGCTCTGCCATGTCCCTCATTAAACCATGTCCTGAAGTGCCACATTTACACGTCTTTTAAATGCCTCCAAGTTTGTGAATCCTTCACTTCCATGGGCAGTTTGTTCCAATGCTTGACCATCCTTCTCATGCAGAAATTTTCCCTAATATGCAGCCTGAACCTATGCTGGCACAACTTGAGCCCATTTCTTCTCATTCAGTCTGTTGTTAATTGGAAGAAGATATTGACCCTACCTGGCTACAGCCTTCTGTCAGGGAGCTGTAGACAGTGATAAGGTCCCCTCTAGCGTCCTTTATTCCAGGCTGAGCCCCCTCGCTCCCTCAGCCACTCCTCACAGGATTTGTGCTCCAGCCCCTTCCTCAGCTCCATTTCCCTTCTTTGGACTTGCTCCAGCAACTCAATGTCTTTCACGTCATGGGGGGCTCAAAACTGAGCACAGAATTTGGGGTACAGTCTCCCCAGTGCTTACTGTCCAGGGACGTGAACAAACAGTGCTGGCTATTGCCAGCAGTGAGTTACAGACCTTGCCAGGGATTTCTGTGGGGTCCAGCACCCCAAGGTGTGCATGAGGGAACACCCAGGGCTCCTTGAGCTTTTGTAGTGAGGGAAACTGAGCCCAAATTGTGTTAGTTAACAGGGTGATTAATATTCTGAGGTTGAAGGAGATACTTAAATGAGCTATAAAGACGCATCACTGCAGCAGGAATACAACATGGAAGCCATGAAATATAGGATTTTGGCAGCTGACCTGGAGGGAAGATTTATGGTCTAAAGGAATAGTTTGAGTTTTTCCATCCTCACAGTAAAATAAGATTTTGACTGTGATTTTCTGGACCACTGGGAGCTCCGTGGGGATTCTGGGTTGTGTTCAGCAGAGGGCAGTGGTTGGTTTGGTCACTACTTGGCTGGCAGCGTCAGACCTCTTAAACCACTGCCATGCTATTTGCTGAAATCGTTCTGCTGCAGAATATCCAAAAAAGCTGTAGAAAAGGAGGGTGCAAGCAGATTCTCCCTGCCTTGAATCAGTGTTATGCAGAGGCAATGATGGGTCATTGAAGTCTCTTGGGGAAATTCAGCAGTTCCCTCTTCCCATCCTTTATGAGTTTACAAATCTAAAAGAGAGTTTCCAAGGAAAAAGATATGATTCCTTGACCTTGTTTAGATCTTCTGATATACTGATGTTTTTAAAGAAATTTGGCATTTTGTTATCTACAAGTACTTAATTAAAATAAATAAAAAGAAAGCTAAAACCTGCTGTATGTGTTTATAAAATTTCCCTAAACAGTACTTGCAACCAGTTAGATTCATATGAGTGAAGGATACAATACAGTGTCTTGTCATTAGGGCATCCTGTTCCCGTGGGAAGGGATGTGGGAAAAAGGAAAGATTCCTTCAACACAGGGATACCAGCCACCTGGACCAAGCAGTGTGTCCTAAGTGGTCCTGGGAAAGTTACTTAAACACAGCAAAATTGGTGTGGAGGTGCTCTGAGCTGTTCCAGAAAGCTGGGGAAAGGGATGCTGGGGGACAACGCCTGTGATGGTCTCCATGTGGATGCTGGCATGGCAGATGCTGCTGCGGGAGGGAAGCCAAGGCTGGGGATTCCTGGCTGTGTACAGGGCTGGTGGCAGCTGACATGACATTGAATTTATTGGTGCAGAGCTGCCTTGGGGTTGCTGGAGTAGCCCAGTTTTAGGATCCCATCTCTGTGCAGGAAGAGCTGGGTTCCAGTTCGCTGGATGCACTGGTGTGAGTGAGGATGGGTGGGAGGAGAGAGTGGATTACTGCAACACAGGTGTAAGTGCAGAGCAAAGCTTGTGAGGAACTGGAGACTGGGAGCACTGGAAGTGAAGTTCAAAAACAAAATCAAGTGCTTGGTCATGATTTTCCTGCCCACCTGGAGCCCTTTATCCCACTGTGTGCCTGCCATAGTCCATTGTCCTTCCCCACACAGTTCTGTGGGGGTTCTAAAAGTGAAACTTAGGTCAAAATCCTGTTCATGAAAAATAACTACGTGTTAATCAAAATCAATATATTCTCTAGGTTTCAGCTGGAAGGGGCTGTGAAAACATGGAAAGTTGAAAGGACCTGGCCAAATGGAGCATCTGTTCTGGTGCAATGCCCAGGACAGGTGTAACACCAATTCTGCCTGGTGCTGAGCATCCTCTGCTCCTGCTGCAGGCAAAAGGGATAAGACTTCACAGCATGAAGCCCAAGTCTAAAAAGAACTGATGGGATATTTACACCTGTGTCGCAGCAGCTTTATCTTTTCTCCAGTTGCTGAGGAAAGCCCTCAGGCAGGCTGTTTCCTGTGATTTTATGCACTGTGAGCTGGACAAAGAGGATCCTCTGGAGAGCTATTAGAATGTATTTAATCTGTGAAAGATTTTTGCTGATGGCAGGGAAAAAAAATGTATCTTGCCATGTACAGGAAAGAAATTTTGTCCTTGAGGCGAACTAGAGAGCGAATGAAGGGCTCTCCTTCCCCACTGAGGTTGCATTAAAAAGCTCCCTCCTCCACAAAAGTTATTTATGGTTTTGATCTGCTCATGTCTTCTGCTGGTGCCCATGCTGCTGTCTGCTCCCCTACCACAAACACTTCTGGCAAGGGGGAAACTCCCCAGATCCCTTAGGGACACCCTTTGGTGAGCCTAGATAAACTCCTGACATCTTTCACAAGAAACTGAATGCAGAGACTATGCCTTAATTTCCTTCTTGCTTTCACCCCACACCTCCCCACTGTACCTATGTCCTGCCTCTCTGGTCTCTTCAGGGTTTTTGCCTTCACAGTGAGTGTCTGTGAATCCTCTCCAAAGTCACATTGAATAATTTATTTCTCTCTCCACATCCATGCAGAAACACATTGTTGCACAAACCAGTCCCTTTTGAATTTATTGTGAATTTATTTTCCTGCTTGTTAGGTGTCTGTGTCCTCAGGTCTTCAGGCAGGTGCTGGGGTCCCCGGGCAGTGGATTTTGCAAAATCTCCAACTGCACCAATGCCAATGGAACTACAAGAGAGAAAGACTTCCAGGAACAGGCCAGAACAGACACCAGACACTCCTCTGAAATCCTCCCTGGCTGCTAGTGGATGCTGGATTGGGATCTGGGTGATGTCTTATCTGCATCACATCGCAGGAATTTGAGGGTGTATTAAACAACGCACAGGCCCCTGCTGTCTGCCACAGAGGAAAAAACTTCCCTGCAACTGCCTCTGCAGTTACACACAGTTACTACTGCAAACATGCACTCCACATTTGCCACCCGTACCTGCACAGCTATGTTCTGTGCAGGTGTCCTGCCCTTCCCTGGGATTCTGTTGCTCCCTCACTCAGCCTTGCTGACAAATAACTCTCCAGGATACTCATGGCAGAACCAATTGATTTTTCTTGCCTCCCAGCATCTTGCAGCACAACCAGCTGCGCTATTAATGAAAGTTAAGTTACAAATGGCACATCCATGTCCCTTGTATTGGCAGCTGCTGCTGCTGGTATTAGATATGGCAGCTGTAGAGACAACATACAGACAGCACCCTCCCACCCACTCCTCCAATCTGTCTGGGACTGGGAGGGCTTCACATGTGGCTGCCAAGTGTGGAGTATGTGGGCTTTGCTGGGCAGGTCTAGACAGACAGTGTGAGGGCTGAAAGGAAGCCATAAATGCTTCCTTAAGGATGCTCATTGATGCTTGGAGATCTGGAGCTCTGGGTGGTCGGTACAGGAGCACAGTGCTCCTTTGTTCTGGAACATCAACTGTGTTCCTCAGTCCTTTTTTATCACCCTGCTTCTGCCCTAGTGTAAAGAAGGGGTTTAATCTACTTTAAATCATCTGGTGGACTAACTCCCCTCTGTTCCACATCCCCATCTTTCTGTCATGCCTTGACCTGGAAAAGGCAGCTGAAACATCTGAAGAAGCTCAGCAAATAACAACCAGAAAGCCTGACCCTGGAAACATGCCTCATAGGAAGAGACAGAGTAATTTAATTTTTTTTGGAATGCAGGAATAGAGGTTTGTTTACAAATACCTTTGCTGGGGGAAAAAAAAGGTCTGGCATCTCAGGATGTAGTTATCTGTTAGACAAAGAACAAATATCTGTGGCTTTGGAATGTAACACTGCAAGGACGAAGGAGGTGTATCTTCTCTAAACCTCAGAGAAATTAGAGCAGAACTGCAGGCTTTCTGGAAAAGGGGCTCCAGTTTAAATGGGTTGATGCTGGGATGACTGGGAGAGGCTTTCTCACCTCCATTAGGCAATCAGTAACCTTAGAAAAAAGTCCTGCTGGCTTCCAAGTCCTTCCAGCCTTGAGAAACAGCTGGGTCATGCCTGTTTTGGTATTCCATGGGTTAATACACCCTACAGTGACTTACTGAAACCTCTGCAGGTCAGGTACAGTATCAGCAGTGGCAGAACTGTTAGGATTGTATGGATAAACCATCCAATCTCTTGCTTTAATTATGACAATACAAATCTGTTTGCTTTACTCAGTGTTTGTCATGAGATGAATCATGGCTACCAAAATTATCGTGTAGACGATTCTGTGTATAATAGCAGGCCAAGAGGTTAGAAGAGGAAGGGTTTCCGGGTTGGGTAGGAGGCACAAAGTAAAGCTACCAGATAAACAAGCCATAACTTCTGTCAAGAGCCTATCAACAGATTCCCACCACATGCTCTGCAAATGGGCAGCTGTGCAGAGAAGTCCGTCTGAACCGGCGTCTTGAGCGCACCGTGTTTTCCAAGCAATACGGGCAGGGTGGCTTTTCCAACTCTAAATACAATCAATCATGGGAGGCCTTCCCTGGGAAGACAGGATTTGGACAGTCTCCAAGATGTCCAAAACTTCAAGGGGTTGGATGCTCGGCTTTGGTCTAAGCTCCTGTCTAATAGCTTCAGGAGTGAATTTATAAGGATCCTTCTCTGGAGAGATGCTGACTGTGGGATCAAAGGATGGATGAGCCAACGGCTGGGCTCTGGCCCAAGGCTTTCATGCCATGCCCTACTCCCATATGGACTTCCCCTGGGCAAGTCTCTTGGGGGAATCTGTTTAACTGATCTGCAGCAATTTCCACTTTTCTCCATCTGTAGAGACAAACAAGCACTTCTTTGCCTGTTTTAGAGTCCTCTCTTGGATGAGGTGGAAGTAAAACAAAAACTAAACAAAAACTTTTGCTGCTATTTTGCTCCTTGATACTTGAACCACATAGGGGGAAATTTGTTTTGTTGCTTTAAGGTCATGTCAGGAAGGTCTTACTAAGGTCTACTGAGGGATCAAAGAGAAACCAAGGGGTCTCCTGCAAGGCTTTAAGACATCCCCAAGAATACGTTTTTTGGGACTGGAGTTCAGACTAGCCCTTGCTCTTTGGCTTTTCCTACTGAGAAGATCACATGTGATGTTCCTGGAGGAGATATGTTTGGATCAGAGTTCTTGGCACATGGTGTGTGACTCTTTGGGGATGGTGCTGTGCAGGGCCAGGAGTTGGGTTCAATGATCCTTTTGGGTGACTTCCAACTCAGGGTATTTTATGATTCCAGTATTCTACTTACCTTCTCATTGGGATGGCTCCTCTCTGTGAGCTTTCCCTAAGATTGCTGTGAGGTGAACAAGGACTTTCTCCTCCATGTAAACTCAGCTTTATTTCGTCTGACCGGCTTTCGTGTTGATTAACAGCTGGAAAGAAGAACCTCAGTCTGGAGCTGGGCTGTTGGCTCTGCATACAACCATGAAGGAAAAGCTAAATCTCTTGTGTTAGAACTCACACCCATACCTCCATACCTAAATTAATCTGATCTCTGACATTATCATCAAGAATCATGAAGAAGGACAGTTTCATGAACAGAGACCTTGATATCCTTCAAGCATTGACTGCTTATAAGAACTGTTAGAAAAACTCACATCTCTGCCACGGAAGTCTGGTTGTTTTTTGGTGCATTTGAAGAAGGAATCAGAAAGATGGGAAGTGTGTGAGTCATCATCCCATGACGTATTTGAAAGATGTGTAGGTGTGACACTTAGGGACATAGTGGTGGCCTTGACATAGCTGGGGGAAGGGTTGGACATGATGATCTTATAGGTCCTTTCCAATCAAATGATCCTATGACTCTATGGTTGCAGTGGGTATTCTCCCTGGCATCCCCATTAGGCCCCAATAGTCAAACAGGGCCCACCATATGGCACTGAAATACTACAGGGAACTGATGAATTATTTATTATGCCAGGGGACATGCTGCAATCCCAGTCTGCCCTGTCTGGGATGCCCTGCAGAGCGTGGGGCATGTGCTGTGATGTGACATTTCAGGTGGCACCATCTACCATAAGCCTCATGCAGCACTTCCCATGACAATCCTGCTCATCATGTAGCCAGCATTTACAATAGATGCTGATACAAGTCCATGAGCACCCACCTGCACCCCAGCACCCTCTTCCCAAGGGATAAAGACCCTGTCCCTCTTTCACAGCACACTGGAGACCTACCTGTCTTCTGCAAGACCACAAAAACTCAGACAAATGTGGGGACATCACACTCATCCCTTTCCTGGGCCTCACCATGGGAAGGCGATAAAGTGCTCTGCTTTAAGGCTTTTTCTTCCTAAAATGGGAGTCTTCCAGCTCTGATCCAAGCACTGGCACCCTCCCCAGAGCTCCTGTTTTAGGACTAATTGTGTCCAGAAGGGGAAAAGCAAGCCAGCCCTTGCTTGTTTTCCTATGTCATCCTTTGCAGTGTCATGTCCCTGCATTCCCTCTCTGTTTTCCTTTGTCCTACCTTCCTGATCCTTGTTCTTACTAGCCCTGCCCTTCATGGAACTCAACTTGTTCTTTAACCTGTTGGGTCCCTCATCTTCCCTTCCTACTTTATTATTTTTTGGCTTGGGTTCCTTGGCAATGTCTTCCTCATCTTTATCTGTCCCAGAATAGCTGTGGAGGTCAGACCCATCTTCTCCCAAATCCTTTCTGGAGCCACTCCTGCCCTTACACCTGGAAGAGAGGTACAGAAGAGGCAGTGACCTGTGCTCATATCCCTAACATGGCAATTCCACTTTCCCCAGCCGTTCTGCCCACAGAGGCCACACCTGCTAGCAGTGCTTATTAATGTTGATTAGCCAAACTAATGAGATTCTTGTGCACACGTCTTAGAGAGACCAAGCCCCAGAGGGACAAGGAAGGAAGAAATTGCCCTTGCACGTGGCTGTGATGTTTCCTCTTGGCAGTTACCAAGAGGTTGTGGAGGGAGGGCAGAGCTTGTTTAGAGCCCAGGAGGAAGCTAGGCTGGCAGATAACCCCACATGTGGGGTCAGAGACTAATTTTCTGGTGCAGAGTTGGAGATTGTCAGTTTTGCTGGGCCCTGATATGTTTGCAGAGTGACTGAGGGTTGGCTCTTGTGCAGCTTTGCCTTGCTACTGATTTCTGGGCTGTAACAGGAAAAACCTTGCAAAGACAGAAGTGCTTTGAATCATGGGCTGTTCTGGATACAATGCAGGTGAGACATACAGCAAGGAGAGAAAGACACTCAACTATTTCTGGATACTCATCCCCTGGCACGTCAACAGACAGCAGATATCTGTGTGTTGTGACTCAGGCTCATGGTGAGCAGAGATTTTGTGTCCCAGGAATGACTGAGATCCCAAGAAAAACATGAGAGATTTTTCACCATCTTTCTATGCTGCCCTCTGGGCAGCTGGTAGAAGAGGATATTTCTAATTCGCTTTATAGGATTTTAGATGCGCAAGAGAAGCACAGCACATCAAAGAGGAATGAATGCTGTAATTCCCTGAAAGGTCGGCGCTTTTTACAGAGTTCTTTATTGCTGTTAAGCTGTTTAGGGAACCCATTCTCTCTATCACAGGCTTGGTGGTGGTAGTGTGACATGCAATGCCCATCCATCCCGATTACAGCCTCTAGGGAATGATCCAGGTCCTCAAAAACTGCTAAGTACTGGACTTCATTTTAAATCATCGGAAATTTGGCATCTAAATCTTTAAGTACTCTGCATAAAGGACTGCCCTGCAAAAGCTGACTTGTTTGTGCATTACCTTGGCAGTCTCTGCATGTATTTAGTGATGCACAGAATCACTCACATTGTCCTTGGGAGTGTCCCTATTTTGTCATGTGTGGCTGTTCTCATTAGAGGAAGGGCAGGTTGGAGTAGGAAGAGGACAATTCCAATCCCTGTTGGTGATTGATAAGAGGTAACCCAAGGAGATACCCTGAGCAGAGGGACAGTGCAGATCAGGGGGTGAGAGACCTTGTCCCAGTCTCCAGAAACACAGAGGGATGCTTCAGCAGCAATGGGGATTGGCAGGTGGAAGATGCCCCCCAAAACTGTGCCATTTGGGGAAATATTTCTGATGATAACTGAGTTTTTGGTTTTGGTTTTCAACTTTGTGCCCTGAGCACAAATGAGTGATTTTAAATAGGACAGAAATTTAGAAAGTGCTGCACCCTGAGGAAAAATGAGATGTGTAAACGGTATGGATTAAATAGAAAGCTCAAAAAGTCACAAAAAAGTAGGTTAGTTTGTGAAAAAAATGATGTTTCCAATTTTCAGAGATTGTGTCCATGATAAAGGGACTAGACCCTGTTTTGGAACTGGTATAAAATGAGGAAGAACCACTGAAAGCTCTGGATAAGAAAATAGGTATTAAAAATAAAGGGAATTATCCAGTCTCAGGAGGCTTTTATAGGGAGTGAATAATACACTGACAATAAGGAGAATTCAGACTACCACAAGTGAAGTTTACAGAAGACAGACAGAGCTTTGACTGAAACGCTGTTTAGGAACTTTAAAAAATCTAAGCAAATCATCTTAGAGAATTTATACTGACCTCAAATGAACAACTGAACTGAGAAAGATGTTAAGACATTTCTGTATATGGCAAAAATAGTGTTGATAGTGAGAGAATGGGAGGTGTGAATCTGTGGGTTGTTGGAACAAAGAAGCTAAAATAAGCTATTCACAGGGCCTGTACATTTCTTCCTGATTCGCTGAGTAGCCTTAGCAAAACAGTGCTCTTAACAGCTCTGTATATGTGACACACATTTTCATTACAAGCAGCTTGGGAGGCATAGAAAGATCTGACCATGTGTGGTGGGTTGGTGGGCTCGAGTTTTTGGGAGTTTGCAGGGAAGTGCAGACCTCTGAGGCACAAAATTACTTTCTCCAAGGGAGGAAATGGTGGAAAATGGTGGCAGAAATGTGAAGAGGTCAGCCTGGCTGAGAAGTCAGAGCTTGATTTATGTGCTGATGCCTCATTTGACAAATGTTAGCTGTGAGGTGCCTGTATCAGTGATTTACAGGAATAAGGAAATTGGTGAGGCAGAAGGAAACCATGGTACAGTTGGGCCCTAGGAAGTGAAACCATGACCAGGACAACAGTCTTACCTCCCATGGGACAGTGCCATAGTGTTGGTGCCCCTCATAACCACCTCCTGGAGGGAAAATCCTCTTCAATGCAATAGGGGTCCCTGCAGAAGGGCACTGACTCAGCTGCATTGCTTGGGAAAGAGCTCACATGCCTGGAAATGGCAATTACTGGCAATTACAGACTCCACTGTCTGGAGCAGGTACTGGAACACCCAGTTCCCTGTATTGCAGTGATGGTTAATAGATAAAATTGATGGTTCAAGTTTTATACCCATTGGGTTGGTCAGGGAAACAGGTTAAGTGAAACATATATGTCTTACAAGAGGCAAACTCTTGCAAATCTCTTGCAAGAGGCCATTTGAGGCATTGTTAATGTTGTGTTCCTGTGGAATGGAGATGGCTGTACCCTGTACCACACTGAGGTCTCAGGGAAGCAGAATACTCCAGGATGCTCCAGCTTGGACCAACGCCTGCTCCTCTGATAGGAAACACCAGTGAGTGCTAGGAAAAGCTGATCACTAGACTTGAAGAATTCATAGTAGCCTTCCATATGGAGTAGCCATAAATGTGAGTGAGGAAATGTGGAGCAACAGCAACAGCTATTGCTGTTCATGCCACAGGTTTTAAGGTTTTCTTAGGATTTTTTTTTTTTTTTTTTTACGCATTTGCATTGTTTCACTGATATAATGTCATCTAAAACATTCCCCCACCATTAGGGCTAGAATTTTGCAGCATCCTTAACCTCTTTAAACCTTTAAGAGCCTTTAAACATGGCTCTTCAAAACATCCTAGTAAATTTGTTCTGTGGTGAATTTCAACCTAGATGCCTGAGAAGCATTCTTTTTCTGTGCTTGGAAGTATTGACTTTTGAGTGGATGGACTGCTGGGGAAATTAGGACAGCAAGCCCTGGTGTTACAACATGCCAGGAAGAAAAACCAAACCAGAGTAGTATAGCATCATAGTCTGGTTCTGGTTTTCATCTTGGCTGTTTTTCAGGGAGACAGAGCAAAACAGCAGAGTTTTCTGGGACTCATGTTCATTTTCACAGATTTTTGTATACTCATCTGCAGTTCAGGGGATTTAGTGATCCAAATACAGGTGGAACATATCCTTAATCTCTCCCCAGCACAGACAATGCGTATGAAAATATACACATTGACATGTTTTTTTTCTTATAACCAAGAGGAGACTTCACTGCTTGACTTCATCTCTTCCCTGAGAAGGTTCAGACTTTTTCAGGAACAAATGAATAGTCACTAGTGGGTTAGAATACTTGCTTTCCCATTCCATTGGCACATAAAATCTTTGTAGTGGATAGCTCTGGAAACATCCCTCATGTCCTTTATTGTTAAGCATATGCCCAAGGCACAAAAATCTTTCATTACAAACCAGAGCCATCCTGCTTTCTAAGTCATCCTAGAAGTGTTGCATTATGATGACAAACATGAAAGGAAAACCACAATAAAGAGTTTGTTGCTAGCAAAATGTCTGTATTAAAATACAAAGAAAACATCCCTGCTGGGAACAGTAATTAATAAACTCTCTTTTGTATGGTACTAACAGCACTGTAGGTTCCATTTCCAAACAGACCACAATGTTCTTGAGGAATAAATTCCACCCCTGTCAGTCTGAACCTCAGCCTAAAATACAAAGAGTTCAAAAACTATAGTATTGTGCATACTATCAATATTCCATCATCATGGCACTGGCTTACTGCAACGTGTCCCATCAGATGTGGGTTATATCTGGACACTGCTTGGTGATGGCAAGCTCAGAGGGCTTCCTATTGTGTTTGAGAAGGCGATGATTGCGTTGGAGCCCTTGGAGTTCTTGTTCATACCCACGATGTCTGCATTTGTTTGTTCTGGCTCGGTTTTCCTGAAGATGTTTTTCATGGTTGACTGGAAGTTATTGGTGACGAAGCAATAGACAATGGGGTCCATGCAGCTATTGAGGCTACTCAGAGTCACTGTCACATGGTAGACGAGGAGGCTGACGTTGTAGGGCATGTCTGGGTTGATGGAGATTGTGACCTGTAGCACATGGAAAGGAGTGAAGCAGATCATGAAGATGATGAGGACGGTGATAAGGAGCTGCACAGCCCTCATTCTCCTCTCCCGACTCTGGTGCATGAGGCTGGGCTTGGACAGGGCACACATAATCCTGGTGGTGAAGAAGATGATTATGATGAGGGGGAAGAAATACTCGCAGACCATCAAGACCAGGATCTTGGAGAGGCAGCACTCGGCAAACTTAATCGCCATGGTCAGGATGGAGAAAGTCACCACGGTGGCAAAGATCCAAATGAAGATGCAGATCCCCTTGGCACAGGTGGGATTTCTCCACTTACGCGAGGCTTCCACCTGCACTATTGCCAGGTAGCGGTCAACGCAGATGCACGTCAAGAAGAGGATGCTGCAGTACATGTTGACAAAGTAGCCAAAGATGTGAACCAAGGGACATTTCTTGCAATCCCCTGCACTGTAGAACATGATGATCCGGACAGGCAAGAAAAAGCCCACCAGGAGATCAGTTACGATCAAGTTGATGGTGTAAATAACAGAGGTGGTTTTTGTCTTGGTACGGAAGCAGAAGACGTACAGTGCCAAGCTGTTCAGCACAACACCCACCAGGAAAATGATGGCATTGACTACCATCAGGACAATCCACACGCTATAAAAATCTCTGTACAGGTGTTCATCTGAGTGGATGAACTTGGAGACCAAGTTGTTGTTGGAGTTAGGTTGCTTGGTGGAGTTGACAGCGTCAAGGGCTGGCAGTTGGGTGGAGGAGGTCGGCATGGTCACTGACTTCAGCAATCTGGAAGAAAAGAAACAGAGGTATAGTGATAAATATGTCAGCATCCTTAGGGCTCAAAATCTTGTCACTTAAAAATATTTCAGCCAACATATTTGCACATCCTGAGTAGTAGATCCCCATCTACCAATATGGACTTACCAATAATCTCAAAGAAAATACCTGGGCTTATAATTAGTGTCTTCCAGTGGTTCCAGATGTATGTTTTAGGGAAGACACACACATCTCACTTCAAGTTTCTCTTCCTCTTCCTTGAACAAAAATGGTTCTAAGGACAGAAGACCTTTGCATAACCATAACCCCAGCATTTAATTCCTAAAATATCATATCCCTTGCCTTGGGCAGGTGATCCCATTAGAGAGTTACATGCAGCAGTGTTTTCAGGAGCTGAAAGATTTCCCTGAAATTAAAGAAAGGCTGGATTTTCTGAGAAAGCAGAAGCAGGTTGTGTGGCATCTTCAAGAGATCTGCGTTCACAGCAACAGCAGCCGGAAGATTTCAAGCTAAGGGCGTCAGCCATTAGTCCTGCCAGGGTTTGACAGTTTAATTTGCAAATCATTCCTGACTTATACACTATTTTAAACTGATTTGTATATTAAAAAGATTTTAAAAAAAGACCAAATATATACAGAGACTTGGTTGGTTTCAATAAAAATAAATGGTTGAAAAATGTCTGGAATATCTCAAAGTGGCTGGGCAGAGCTTTGAGGTTAAAAAAATCAGCTGGGATCAGCAGAGAATGATGCCGAAAGAGTTGATTTATGAGGGTTTGAAATCCCTGCTACCAATGAGCCAAATGCAGAAGGACTGGGAGGCAAGGAGCTGCAAACACATCTCTCAGCACTCACAGAACTGCAGTGTGCCTGGGCTGAGTGTCTCAGTGTGGAAGTCTGGAATTGCTGAGGGAGCCTGGATGTCCAGCTCCCCAGCATACCCCATCCTCTGGTAGCTTTTTCCCCCTCCTCTAATCCTTTTTGCTGCTTATGGGCATCAGGAGGATGGACCAAAGGTGCTCTGTCACCTGTGAGATGCTTCAAGCTGTTAGTGGCTGTGCACAAAGTAGAGGAGGAAGCTACTTAGGACAAAAGTGAAAAGTGGATCCTGAGGAGAGTCCCTGCTGGCCAAAAGAAAATATTTTGCAGGGACAGGACTAACTGGGTCCAGAGAACACCTCAGCAACTCTGAGTCTGCCTCATGAGTGCCAAAATCTTCTTCTGCCTGCCCACCATGTCTCTCTGAATTTCCTGCATACAACAGTCCTAATTTGTCTCACCAGTGT
The DNA here is from genome assembly GCF_009819885.2 of Catharus ustulatus. Lineage (NCBI taxonomy): Eukaryota > Metazoa > Chordata > Aves > Passeriformes > Turdidae > Catharus > Catharus ustulatus. The sequence goes on from NC_046221.1 coordinate 160,650,696, forward strand.
TTGGTCAATAGTCAACATTCAAGATCAAGAGTCCTTGGGATGATGCAGCCTAGTCATGATTACTCTGCTTGGTTCATTCAAGCCAGGTGAAAGTGAAGCAGAATATTTGTTGAGAAAAGGCAGACATTAGAACTGAGAATTTAGAAGACCAGGTGTGAAAATTCTTGGAGAAGTGACTTTGCCATCATGATGGATCTTGGGTTTGTTGGTCTGGAATCTGGGGATTGCTCTAGTTTCTTCTTGCCTCTCAGTTTGTGAAAATGGTTCAAAAGAAAAAGCTGGTTTTTAATGTCCTTGAACTTAGAAGGCTATTTCTAATCAAATGGCAATTTGTTTTATTTAGGTAGCCACTGAAGCCCAAAGAGTTGAATTGTCCATTGGAATGGCTGATGCTCAAACATAAAGCCCTCCTGAGATCCAACCCAGTGCCAGAATACACTGCAGGACTGAAATCGTGCAGCCTGGGGTCAGGCCACCTGTAATGCCCCAAAGAACTACTGGGCAAAGAGGAACCATGCTAGTTTCTGTCCCCTTTTACCTCTAGGCCATGTCCAGCAGAAGCCAGACATTGGAACATCATCTGTTTCGGGAATGACCAGATTAATTTACCCTGCACTGAGCTCTGGTGGCAGCCAAAGTAGCACACATGTTCACGGTGTTCTGTCTGCGTCTGACTGAGCCTGCAGACTCCTGAGGGAGAGTCTTGTCTCTTTACAGTGAGCCAAGCACACTGCCAGAGAAAACCAGGAAAAGCTGGCCCCGAAATAGGCTGAAGGTAGTGGAGTTGCAAAGTCTGGCACCTGAGAAAGATGCACGGGGAGGATGCAGAACCCTGGCCCGTTTTCTGCTTATTTCCTAAAATTCTCACCATCTTCTCTGTTTGTTTGTTTCACTCTTTAATTATGAAAACAAACTGAAATGAGCAGATGCCTGGATCTGTTCCCAGCTTTCTCTTTGCAGATGCTATCAAGATGAGTGCTGTGGAAGCCAAGGAATAAAGAAAGACTTTGATGCCCCTGGAGTGCAGTTTGAGGTTGTACATCTGTGTTCAGACACATACCTGAGCAAGGGGAGAAGACAAAAACACCCATCCCATCTCTGAGCTTACTGTATACTATAATTAATAGTTAATATTAATAATAAACTGTATTGAATTGCATGTGGATTTGTCTCCTCATTGTAATTCCACAGCACTGGCTGTTAGTTCTGATTTTGCATGTTGTTAGTAGCTTGACTCCTCTGGGAGATTTTTCTTCAGTCCGAGCTCCCTTATCACAAACACCTGATATTCATCTTTTTTTGCCTTTCTTGTCTCAATGAAATCTGCAATTCCAAATACATTCAAATGTTCCTCATCCTCACAATGCCTTTGAGGGATGTAAGGCATGTTACAGACAAATACAAAATTAAAATAATCAGCATATACAATGTACTATATTACACAGTCACCTTTTCCACTGAGCCCCATGTGCAAGGAAATAGACTCTAGATATTGTAAACTGCTAAAAAACAACAGGTAACATTGTGTTTGCCAAATTGAATATACAGAGAAGTGCTGCATTAGAGCTTTCCCAGCTCATCTCTGCCCCATCTGAACTCAAAATCCAAACAACTACATGAAAGAAGTCCCGGCATATTTAATTAATCCTGAAGATTTCCTCCCTGACAGTCTGTGGAAAAGCTCCTCTTGGGCTGTGGTGGGAAAAATCTTCCTCTAATCAAATTGTTACTGATGGATGTTTGGGTGAATGGCCTCTTCCTTTCTTTGTGGGACTGCTCTCATCTCATGGCTCACAAGCAGAAAGGATGAAGTGGACTAGCAAAGCAACAGAATCCTCTGAGTGCTTTTAATGAGATGGAGCTGGACCAAACCCCCAGTTTACAGATGCTAAGGATTTTTCCATTGTGGGACTCCAAGCCCGTGAGAAAGGTACATTACCCCATTTTGCAGAAAGACAGCCTGACCTTGTGTCTGAGCAAAGCTAAACATTTCCAAAGATTTTGAATTCTTCCCTCTCTGAGTCCAAATATTATCTCAACCAGGTCTTTTTCTGTACCATCAGATGTACTCATGCAAGTGTTAAAGTGAGTCAGTTCAGCTACCCATCACCATGACATGGTGGCATATGGAAGTCAGTGAGAGGCATGGCTAAATTAATAAGATTTGCAGTCCCTGCAAACCTTTATTTTGCTATGTTTTGCACTATTTATTACTTGTGACTGTGGTATGAGCTCATGCAAGAACCACCTTTACTTACAGAGCAAACAGACTTTGGGTTAACCCCCTTCCTAAAATCTTCAAAGAGCTTAGAGCTTAGCCTACTTCATACCTAACTCAGCCCCCCAGATTTCCATGCAATCCCTGTTTCTTGGAGCTGGCAGTCTGCAAAGCCCAAGATGGGTAAACACACATCCTTCTGAGTGCTGTCTGGCCGTGCCAGTTGGCCTATGCTGTTGTATTATACCTCTCAGGCTGCATTTTGTCTGTCTGGCTGGGAGACTGTGGGTAGCATTTCCTTAAAAGTACAGCAGACATCTGGGTAGAAATGGGATAAAGGGAGGGACAGAGAATGGAGGTTGACCTGCTTTCCCTTGTTCTGATAAAGGTCCCTGCTCAGCACTGGCAGAGGGAGACTTGCTCTGAAATACTTTCCCATTGTTGTGTGATGCAACCAGTTCCATCATTCCTGGGCCAAGTAGGAAACAGATGGTCACTGTGCTGAAAACAGGTCCTGCAGCCTCTTCCCTCACTCACTCACTGCTTGGCATCACACTTGTTAAATTAGCATGGGCAGCTCAGTGCTGTGTCTGGCTCCAGGAGGAGATCCTTGACCATTCCATATTCCACTTCACCCAACCTTGTGCTTGGTGACAGCCTTAATCCTCACCATGACCTTGCTAAAATTAATGGGGCTCACTTCCTTAGCCCAGGGGACTTTTGGATCTAGCTCAGCAATTCAAGTAATGGGATACAAAAGAAAAGGCAGGTCAAACAACTGAGTTTTGTCTTAACTGCATGCCAAAAGGATTATTTATTGGTGTGCAGAAAGGATCTCTGTGTGCAGACCCGGAGAACACACACTGGGATCGGAAAGTCGAAAAGGACATTAACAAGCACGAGCGTAATTTAGTATAAACAGCTTCAGCTTTTCTCATCTCCCTGTCCTGAACTGGAATATCTGATATGGCAACCTGGCTCCTCTATCATCCTCCCTGTTCCCCTCACCCTGTCCTGCTTGCTGGTGTTATTCTGCTGCCTGGGGTGGCAGCAGTGTGTGTTTAGCTTTGCAGCCTTCCCGTGTTTAAAGTTCCCTGTGTGATTTATCATCATATTTATAAATGAAGGGTTAAACTCACTCTCTTTCAATTTAAATTGTATGATTCTCCTTCTGGCAAGCTCTCACTCAACTCTGGCTCAAACTGGCCAAATATGGTGTTTTTGTGCATGTCGACCTTGCCCTATACGTGGTAGAGCTAGTTCTGTGTGTCCCGTGCTCAGCCTGGGGAGGGTGGGTTTGCTGACGGGGGGAACAGAGAGAGAAAGGGAGAGAAAGGGAAAGAATCCAGCAGCTGAAAGGAAAAAGCTGGTACCCATCTGGCCCTTGGGCTACGAAAAGAGAGATAATTCTGGGGGAGACAGCTTCTACTCCGAAGCAGAAATGGGGCAGAAATTAGGGCAGGTAAGATCCCATTTTTGTGAGATCAGATCTCTGCTCTCACTTGATTCCTGGGCATTGAGGTCTCCTTTAAACCTCCAGGTCTGAGAGTGGCTAGAAAAAGTGTGAAACACCACCTTCTGGAGAATTGCAGTGGAAATAGCCAAATCTAGAGCAGAGCTGGATTATTCCTTCCCCTCCAATGCTATGGACATAAAAGGGACTTTGGAGACACAGAACACATAGTTTTATGAGTGTCAGATTAAATGACACCTGATTTCTTGCAGTCTCATGTCTTGCAGTGGCTCGCAGGGCTGGGGGAATGCTTTGCCCTGCTTGAGATGCTTATTATAACTTTTTCCCATGTGGACACTTGGCTGCCTTAATGAGCACTCACATTCCAGCTCTTCCCTTGGCTCCGACACTTGTTTGACTTTCTTCTTTCTTTGCTGCCTAATTTCCTGAAAATAGAGGTGATCTTTCCCTTCTGCCAAATTCTAGTTGAAATTAGGCAGCAGATTGAAAAACATTAGGAGGATGGAGGAAATTGGAGCTGACAATGACACAAACAGGCATTGAGAGTGATCCTTGTTTCCTCTAATGTGAACCTGCAAGGCATTTGTTAACACTCTCCACCACATGTCCTTTCATTTAGGTCTTATTCCCTGCAAATTCACAATTGCTTTGACACTGAAACACGGCAAACAGAGCTGAATGGTTTATATGATAAAAAGAGAGTATTGCCTGCTTCTTCTGGTTTTCCTGAAGAGAAATAATTTCAGATTTATGCCAAACCATGGAGAACTAGCCTGACTGGTGCTGTGACCACTTCCCTGGGGAGCCTGTGCCCAACCACCCTCTGGGTGAAGAACTTTTCCTAATACCCAATCTAAACCTACCTGGACACCCCTTCAGGCCATTCGCTCGGGTCCTGTCACTGGTCACCACAGAGAAGAGATCTGTGCCTCCCCCTCCTCTCACAAAGAAGCTGAAATTTTGATGAGGTCTCTCCTCAGTCTCCTCCAAGCTGAACAAATCAAGTGACCACACCTGCTCCTCATACAGATTTCTCTCAAGGCCAAGAGAGATTTAACCCCCCACACTGACTTTTAAATGTCTAATGTTGGCCATAAGAATCAGATTTCCCATCTGGCCAGAGGGAAAACTTGTATATCCAGTCTCAAGCATAGGGGCAATCCTTCAAGACCTATAAACAATCACAGACTGAGGATATGTAGAGGCTGATGCAATGCTGGTTGTTGGGCTGGTGTTGTTGATGTGCTCTTGAGCTGTTTGACTCCTGCCTGAGATGCCCAGTTTGCCTCTGTGTGCTCCTTCATCTCCAAGACCCTGCTGTGGATGGGCAATGGATATCGCTCTGTGTTGAGATGTGAGCTTCACCTACCACATCGAGTTCAATGCTGTGTGTACACACTTGGGCTTTCCAAAATCACATCCATTGAAGGTGAGGGACCCACATCCCTAGCTCATTTTGGGGCAAGAAATAGTCTGTGGGTGCCCAAGCAATGATTTAGTCTATCAGGTCACCCTAGGCCATGAGGGATCACTGCCAGTCAGACGATGGAGAACACAACTCTCCAAAGTGCATTCCTCTTCTCCACAGAGCAAAGTGACCCAGATGGGACTGATGCCACTTGGCTAGGACCAAATGCCAGCTCTCTGCATCCAGGCTTGAGCCTGCTGCTTAAAACCAGGTGACAGATCACAGTCCTGGACACCCCAGAGACAATCTATTTAAAACTTGGAAAGGTTTGTGTGGTTTTTCCTCAGCCCTTGTCCTGAGCATGCATGAAAAAACTGAAATTATGCTCCCAGTGATACACAGAGGAAAAAATTCACACACTGGCAGTTTTCTTAATAATTTATACCTCCTCTATGGCCATTTGCAGCAGCAATGCCTCAGCCTTTGAAAGAAAGAGCCCAGATGTGCATGTACAAGCAAAAAGAGAAGTGGGATTGTGCATACTTCCCCTCTCCAGAACTAGAAATATCCACCCAGCAGTGATGGGTACCTAGGGAACCCCCAGCACATCTCGATGAAGCTTGCTGGTACTGGTCACCTATAATAAAGGTAATAATAAAGGGGGTTTGCCTCTTTGTGCTTATTTATACCACACTATGTAGAAAAATCACTCCCAAAACATTTGGATGTCTATGATGCCTTATCAATACCACTGTATCTCATGTCCCTCTTTTCTGTGTTATCAGATCTTGGCCTTGGAGTGACAGGAATGCTGTCTTGGTGAATGCTCTATCAATCATGCTGCTAGCATTTAGAAGACCAATATCTCATACCCTGTCAGGGCTTGTACCAAGTGCCATCTGTCACAAGAGAGCACGGAGTGACATCTCTGCAGTAGGTGCTGTGTGTCTCCAGCTCTGTTACTTCCAGAGAAATCAGAGCGTGACTTCCTGAGTGTCCCTCTCTGTCCCTTGTGGAGCATTATAATTAAGGGAAAACATGCATTTTTTGGGCAAAATTTTTTCCAAGATGATTTAAATATTTTTAACAAAAGTTACATCTTAAACAAAACATATAGAGTTGGACTCCTATGGGTCCAGCCAGTAAAGATGGATTTGAGCCTGTCTTCTTGGGAGGTTGTAACAGTGAAAGAGAAATGCATTTGATTTTATAGGGATTACAGTAATCCATCGAGCGTTTCCAGGGTGCCTGAGACAAAGTGCTAGAAACGTCAGTTGGGAAGAACAGCTTTTGTGGCTGTGTGCAGGCAGAACCGTGCAGGGAAAATTACCATATAGGCACATGCAGGAACTTCACAGGCAAGTGCAAAAACAGTATCTGGCCTTTGTACTGCTGCTTGCTTTTAAGAAGGAAATTTTTAATTGCAAATTTAGCACTCTTTGAGCACTTTCTCCTCTTTCTGCCTTCAGCTTCCTGCTTGCTCTGTCCTTTGGCAAGCTGAGAAGGGCAGTAAAAGAAGAACAACAGCAGTTCTACTGTTGGGGAAATACCTGGGTTCCTGCACAGATAAGGGAATGCAGGACTGGTGAAACAATGCTCACACCTCAGGGAGCACAGGGCACCAGTGCAGGTAGGGATGAAGAGGCGATGCAGAGGGGTCAGGTGTACCAGCTCTGCCTCCCAGCACTCACTCCAAGCTGTGCTGCTTTCTTGGCGGCAGGGAGAAACTGAGGCACAGAGCCATGTGTGGTCTTGGCCCGGGGAATGCAGCGAGGTGGGAGACCCAGTTAGGGAGCAGACACCTTTTGAGGCATCCCAGGATGGAAAACCATGTCTTAACCCTTTGGGAGATTGGTTTCTGTCTCCTGCCTGAGGTTTCCTTAGCTAGGCACATACAACAGTGCTGTGCAGACCCCACAGTGCCTTCAGGGCTTGCAAATTTTGGATTCACCTGGTTAACCTGGAAAAACTCAGTGCTGTTGGTGAGTGTGCTGCTGTGAAAGCAGGGAGCATTTCTGAAAGGGTCTGCTAAGGACCTTGGAGAGGATCTGCTTTCTCCTCTACCTACCCAACAAGTGGGTTCAGAGGGAAGACAGCACCCTTCCTAGAGCGGAACTTGCACCCTGCTGCATAGCCAAACAGGTAAAACACCCCCACTCGCTGCTGACCCCATTCCAGGCAGTGCACCATCTCTTTTCCTGGCTTCCAAAACCTTCCTGTATGCATTTCACCAAAAATTAATTATGCCTGGAAGTGCTCATGTACAAACAATATCACCCCCGTCTTCCCAAGAGCTGCCACAGTGCTTTTCAAGAGGAAAAGCCTGCAACTTTTCACACTTCTCATCACCCTCCATCTCCCTGAAGAACAACCAAATATCCTTACACTGCCCCAAATCCCAAGAGCAAAGAAAGTCACAAGGGAGAAGCTCCTTGAAGCCCCTGCTAGCTGCTGGCACAGCCTGGCTTTTCAGGTCAGCCACTTCCCGAGGGATTTCCACACCTGCTGCATGGGCAGAGCCACAGACTTCCCGAGCTGCTCATCCATGAGCTGCTCATCCACGTGTTCAGTGCAGGACCCTTTCCACTCCCACCCCTTCCTGCTGCAATGGCCAGGACTTGGAGTCCAATATCCAGCAAATCCTTCCTGGCCCCCCACTGTCTCCGACCAATACCCCAAAGCATTCCCTGCAATGGTCCCCACAGTGTATCCCTGCAGGATGGACTGACTTACCTCTGGCCCGATCTCCCTTCTATGTCAGAGGAGCTGCTGGTAAGAAAATTGCCTTGTGGACCTGGCTGCTATCAGCCCAGGAAAGAGACATCTGTTCCTACAAGCAGAATAACTGGAGTGACTACAGAATATGAAGAAATGCCTAATCTCCCTCTTGCGTTCTCTCCCTCTTCCCCCCCCACACCCGCCCCCTGCTTCTAAATATAGCCTTGCAACTAATGGGAAAAAATATACACTACCAAAAAAAAAAATATTTCCACTTGTCTGTAGTGTTCAGAATTTCTCCCCAAACATCTGGCTCCTTGCCCTAAATCTCTCTGAAATTTATGAAGTGCTGTAAATGCTGAAGAGGGCTCCAGCCGTACTCACGGTGCTAATGCCTGAACATCTCTAGTAAACTAAAACTGATGTTGCTGCCCCCAGGTCAATTTTCCTGTGTCTCTGTGGGAACAAAACCTCCTTGCTGGGAACTCGCCAGTTCAAGGCCACTGCAATGCCACCACCCATGTGTGACATGAGGAAAATTCCCCTCTTTCCATCTTGCTGATGTGAACTGGGATTAGGGAGAAGCATCCCTGGCAGCTGCAGGAAGGTGCAGAACCAAAAGCTACAAAGCCTGTGATGTGCTTTGAACCAAGCCAGCTTCCAGACCCTGAGAAAACCCCTGGCACAGGGAACCACAGGGTGACCCTGCACACTTTGATAGTGCTGCCTGCAGTCATTTGGGAGAGGAGATAATGAGATCTATCCAGGGCTGAAATGGCTGAGAGTGAGTGGCAATAGAGAGTCTGAGGCTCCACCAAGGAGCCCTCCAACATGTTCCTCCATCCCCATACAGCTCTTCCCTACTGGTAGTGGAGTCGTTGTGGGTGTTGGGTGTTTCTGAGTGGGGATTTAAGTATCTCTACACCCTTGGCTGCATGAGAAGAGACTGACATTGGACAAAGCATAATGAATTATCCCATTGTTGAGATGGGTTCAAATCACACAGCCAGAGCAGCTTTCAAGACATCTCTGCTAATGGATGCACTAAGGACTCAAAATCCCCTAAGTTTCATCTCAAGTCCCACTTCTTGCTCTAAACTGGGTACCAAACCCCAGTCTATTTTGGGATTTGCACAGATGTTCTCCCCAGGAGCTTTTCAGTAGCTTTAGAGATTTCTTCTGGGGGAAAAGGCAGTAAAACAGTGAAAGCTTACATCAAATTTATTTGTTTAGAAATACAGAGAGGATGGATGCTGGATTTTAGTATCAGCCCTGGCCTGCATCGCATTTTAGATAAAGACCACACTGGTGCCAATGCAATAAACATGCAGGATATGGCCTGTCACAACATGACAGCATCAACTGAGAGGCATTGAATTCCAGGTCAAGAGGGCAAATCCATAAATAGAGGAGAGGTAAACTCCACACATGCATGTCTGACTGGAGCACAAACAGTAGCTATGGTTATTAGAGAAGGTTGACCTCATTTTCTGGAATTACTTTTTCCCCCTTGGATCTTTCCCAGGAAGAGTGAGCTGATCCTTTTTGTCTGGTTATTTTATTGATTTTCTATTTTGAGTTTCCTCACATTGAGGAGCAGATTGTTTCCCCAGTTTCAGGAACATCCTTCTTGGCTTTATGAGCCCCCTGATCCCGGCATCCAGCCTTCCACAACTGACCTCTATCTCGGGCACGTGCCTGAACTTCCATTTGTTTCTCACTTTGTTGTGCTTGGGAAGCAAGTGTGATTGGAAAGTCTTAATGAACCCTGTCTGGGTGATCATCTTGCCTTCAGTTCCCTCCATCCTGGAAGTTCAATAGGGAATGAAGAGAAGAACAAAGAGAAGGTCTAATGTTGAGCAGGGTGGATGAACTTGGACCCTATCAAAGTACCAGGACAGGTTTCCCAGAGAAGCTGTGGCTGCCTCATTCCTGGAAGTGTGCAAGGCCAGCTTGGATGGGGCTTGGAGCAACCAGGGATAGTGGAAAGTGTCTCTGCCATGGCAGGGGGTTGAAACTAGATGGTCTTTAATGTCTCTTCCAACCCAGACTATTCTAGATTTCTATGATTCTATCATTCTCAATGCCTTTGGTGGCAAATGCTTAAGTTTCCCCCAGCCTATCAACAAAATTTTTATATTTAGGGAATGGCTCTCTGGAGTTACAAATGTGAGACTGTAAGAAAGAGAAGACTTTTCTCCAGGATGAGCTGTTGGTACCTGCACTCTGTCCACCTTCTCTGGACTGTCTGGTCCTTCCTGTGTGAAGACTGGTTTGGTTTGATGCTTCCATGTGATACAGGAGAGCTGCATTCCCATCCCTGTGCATGGAATAATCAGTGCCCTGCACTCCCCCACTATCCCAGCCTCTCCCTCCTGGCTGGATTTAGAGCTAGGCTCTGAGTGGCAACAGCTGCAAAGTTTCAAGTTGTGCCTGAGATAGTGCAGAACATGCCATATTGGGAAGCAGATGCTGCTGTTAAGGTGGAGAAGGCACATCCGGGCTCCGGGCCACGCTTTGTCCCAGACCCGGTTCCCACACTCAAACTTCAGGAGGAGTTGCAACCATAGCTGATTAATGAAGAGCTTCTATCATCTCTTGATTTTCAGTCATTTATCATCCTCCCAGAGGGAGCAAGTAAGGCAGGGAAAAAAAAAGAGCAAATCTTTAGTAAGTGGAAAATTTTCAAGCTTGTTCATTGATAATAGAAAAGTATTAAATATTGGGGTGAGATTGTAGGTAGAAGAAGGTATTGGCTCAGTCAAAATCAGCATGTAGAAGGACTAATACTTGTGTCAGTGAAGGATGCTACTAGCCCATGGTAACTCCTAGCAATCCCTTAACCTTGCCATGTAGAACAGGGCTCTGGTTAAAAAGCTTCTGTGGTACAGGGCAGAAAAGCAGGAGGCCAGATGGCTCTTGAGGAAGGTGGAGAGAAAGGTGATACCACACATCCCTCTGGGGTATGTGTCCTGTTTTTGTCAGGAAAAGGGTGTACTCTTCCAGACCTATTCAAAAAGGGGAATTGAGCATCCTTTGATCCCCTGCTGTGGGAGAAGAGATTGAGATTAGGCACTGCATAATGAACTTTAACAGAGCTGAGATGGCCTCAAGGCACATGGTCAGATCAGCTTTCAAGGTGTCTCTGTTGACCAGCTCTGCAAGGACCCAAATTCAGTGTCCGAACATGCCTGTGCTTTTTTTGGAAGCTGAATTTAGGCTCTGTTATACTGAACAGATCCTCACAAGTGAATTATTTTCTTCAACAGTGGAGGAGAATTCTTATCCAGTAAGGTGCTGGACACAGACATAACAGAGTTCAGAAAACTGAGGAGCCTTTACTCACAGTCATGACTGTGTGGAGGTCACCAAAGAGTGGGATCCTCACTGCAGGGAAGACACTGAAGGGTGGGATCTTCACTGTCCTGTCTGGAAAACCTCTTTTGAAGCAGCAGGCTTCATGGAGAGGCAACAATGTGAGCTCACCAGGTGAGTAACCCATGGCAGATAAAGTTAATGGCATTGAGGAAAGTTTTTACCATTTTACCCTCTGCAACTACTCTTCCTTCTGGTAAATCTATCTCAGAAGATCCTCAGGCCTTAAAAAGTGCTGGAAAACATTCATGTATGTCTCTATGATATGCACTGCCCATGAGCCCTAAAATCTTGGTTATCCACGGTCTCCAAGGCTATTATGGGATGCTGTGAATCAGAACTGACTCAGAGAACCACATAGGTTCTCACAGGTGGGCCAGGGGTGGAGAAATTTCTGCACTGGACCACCCTCCAGGATTCACCTTTGATTTAGGGGGAAATATGTGGGCAACAGGGCTTTCCCCAAATATGTAGGGACTTTCCACCTAGGTCAGGTGTTCTTCAACCCCACCACACTTCCTTATCATAAAGAAGTGACATGTGTGTTCCCCTGGAGAGCAGTGTGGGAATGCACTCCTCTTTGGTGGGTCCTGAGCTGGTACTTTGTGGAAGTGATAGCAGGGCAAGTGGGCAGATCCTGAAAGCAGATCCAGGGTTTTTCTGGTGCTTTTGGCAGAATCTAAGGCAAGCCCAGTTGAAAGAACCTTGAAGATTGAGGCTGGGATCTGTCTCCAGCTTGGCTTTTAGCTTGTGGCTCCTACTCATTTGGACCCAAAGAGAACAACATGTGGCTTTACCTGCTGGGCTACAAGAGGTCATTCTTTGCTGTTCTTTTGGTGATCCAGGTGTCATGCTGGGACATCTGGGAGGTCCTGGGACTGCTTTGGGATCTGAACCCTGAGACATTCATGCTGGTTATGTCTAAGGTGTAGCTGGAAGGATTGGAGGAAAAGATCAAAGTTCTCTCTATTAATTCTTAGACAGAATCTGTTTAAAGAGACAACCTTTGTGCCTTTCCTGCAATGCTGGGATAGAAATACCAAATAGACAAAGAAACGTGAACTACTTATCCCTGGAGAAGGAGAGCTTGGATTGCTCCCCCAGTGACATTCTATAGCCCCAGGGCTTTTTAGCTAACAGTCAGCATGGGCAACAGAGGCTGTGGAGAGCCACAAAAGATGGTTCAGCTGGCTCTCTTGATGGCATCTCAGCAGGGTCCAGAGGCAGCTGTACCTACCTGACGTCAGCAGCTCTGCAGGGCACAGTCTGTGTCCTCTGCCAACTGCTCAGGATCACAGGCACTTCCCAGCACTCTCTGAGCTGTCACTTGCTGTCTTCAGAGGACTTCTAGGGCTGGAGGCCACCATAATTTTATATCCCTGCCTCTAAACAGGCTCCCCATCTGTGTGTTTGTGCAAGGAGGGAGAGCAGACTCTCACCATATGAGGCCTCTGCTGATGGGATCCAGCTGTGGTTCATCTGCTTGATGAGGGACAGGGAAAGACAAGTGATGCCATAAAATGATGGCTGTGGCTCCTGTTGGGGAAGTTAGGCACAGGGAAGACAGTGTGTAGGAGCCAGTTTCCTGCCTGCCCACTGTTTATTTAGGAATTTGCTTTGCTGACCACTGACTGCCCCTCCATTTTTCTCCCCAGGCTGTGGCATTTTTGCCAATGGACCTGTTGAGCTGGAAGAAAAATGAAAATATCTGCAGTGCACAAAGATCTGCTCCTCTGGGCACCTCTGAGGTCTTTCCTGAGTGACTGGTTTGGAGCACATTGGGCCTGCCTATCTCCAGTTCTTGTATGACAGGGGGTATGAAGTGCCTTACCTGTTACAAATGCACCCTGTGAGGGTGAGCCAGGATCCCCCTCTCCATCCCAGTCTTCCCAGTTCAGGGCACCACACCAGCAAAGTGAGCCACCAGGACTCTTTGGCCACCCAACAAAGCGTGTCATGTCTCAGCTGCCCCTACTGATCCAAACCTCATTGGGATCCTTTGCAGGGTCTCACTGTGGCCTTTCTGGCCCCCCAACCCAGGTCTGGCCAGTCACCTTTTGTACTTTTTTTTTTTGCTATTTTTTTTCAAAGATTCAGAAGCTAATTGCCAAGAACTCAATGTCCAGTGTCATAACCTCACTGCAGAACTATCCCCATTCCCAGAAAAGTATTTCCTGTTGGTTTTGTTTGTCACTGGGTGCACAGGGACACTGGTGCTTGAAGGGGAAAGCTACACAAGCTTTGGGCTTTGGCATTACTTGGGCACCATGCCCTGGGAGGTCAATGCTGGGTGGAGTGGCTCTTGCCCACTCTGCTCTGAAGGCTGCAGAGCAGGAATTGGCAGGATTGTTGGTCCTTGGATGGTTGAAGAGCCCCCAGAGAGCTCTCAGCACTCTGCTCCTGTGTTGGTGGCAGTGGGAAGCACAATGTGGCAGGGCTGAGCCAGAAAACCTTGAACTCAAGATGTGCTGTGTCCTGCAAGGATGCAGAGGCCAGAGGAACATTTGAAAACCCATGGCAAGGAAGTAGTGAGGAGCTCAGAGACCCAGTCTGGTATCTCCACCTGCTCTGATTTATCAGTGACCCCAAACTTGGAAAGGGCCAACAGGAGGCTCCCAGGGCCATCTGTTCAACTTTTGGGTTTTTTTGCTTTATGAGTAACCTAGCCCAGGAGGAAGGACACCTGCAACTCAGAAAATCTGGTACTTGGACCCACAAATGTAAAAAAATACTTTGGAGAAGGACATCCTCTCCCTGCTCTCTGCAAACATGTTAATCCTCCTCTCCCATTCCCTTTGTTTGCCTGGTTTGGAGAGATTTGGAAGGGCTCAGGGCAGGGCTGTCTTTTGTTAGACGTGCACAGAGCTCAGCAATGCTCTGATCTGGAACAGGGCAGCATAAATCTGGGGGATTATCATAGGAAATGCCACAGTGATGAAAAGGCCTATAGGAATGGGAAGAAAAGAAAGGGCCCCATTTGGGAAGAAAAAAACCCCAACAACCACTCTGCTGCGTGCTTACAAGTGATTTCTAAAATTGCTGCCTCTAGAAGAAGCTGGTACATTTGATTTTTTTTTTTTTTGCTTTTTTTCCCCCCCCTTTTATTTAGAAGGGTGTGTGTTCCTTTGTATTCTCAGCTGTTTAGAATTATAGATCCTGTCCTTGCAGCAAGTTCTGTGTGAGGGGCCTCACTGGAGACAAAAAACCCCATTTTCTGGGGAGGTGCCTCAGTTTCCTAATGGTTGGAACCATCCCTTAAAGCACAATGTGCAGAAGTGCTCTGGGAAATCTCCAGGAAGGGAAGGAGGGAATCACATGTGTGATTTACTGGAAACTGTGATGCCAAAATAATCCATTTTCTCCTAAAAACAAATGGAACAAGGTGCTGGGCAGCAGAATCCAGCCGGTACTGTTTGTGGTGGTGCTGTGTTTTGTTATGGGGTTATGGACCCTTTTGTCTCCCACCTGGAGCAGAGGAAATCTGCTGAGACCTGAGTCAGGTGGAAATGTGATGGTTCAGAAATCCAAGGGGATATTTTCTCTGTCTGAGATGTGATTACAGACAGCACCAGATTGTCCCTGATGGTGAGGTCTTGAACTCACTGAGGTGTGGGCAGTGGATGGCATGATGAAGACCAAGACCCTACTCCAGTTTGTATTTAAGGTCTCAAAGCAAATTTTTTATCAGGAGCAAAAGCTCAACCTATCACTGCTGAGTCATTCCTTTCCATAATTTCATCTTTGTACTGATAGTTTCAGTCTTTGTTATGTTGGGAGTGATACAATGTTCTGTTTGATGTACCTTTCATGTCACCTGGAGGGATTATTTTCTACAAAAGCACTATTACATGTAATAGATAGTGTTAAATTGACTAATGAAAGGGGGATGTGTTTCTGTCTTGGAAAACATCCAAACCAAACCATTTGGAATGACCTGAGAGCAAGCAAATGTGACCCATCAGGGCAGACCAGCAGAACTGGGTTTGTTTAATCTACAGAGGAGACAACAGAAGGCAAACCTGATAACAGCAGTGGAGATGTCTGGGGCAGCTTCCCTGGGAATGGTGCAGGGTGGGTTGGTCTCACCATTAACACCAGGCTGGACCAGATGACCAGCCCAGTTTGTGGTGGTCTCAGTGTAGAGGTTTCCTTTGGGTGAGAGGAATCCTATTGCTTGGGCAGGGATGTGCAATCACCATCCCTGTCCTGTGTAATTCAGAGTTGGAGCCACAGCAGCAGCCAGAGGTTCCCCCCACAGTGCTGGAGCCACAGGTTAATCCCATAGCTGTCACATAAGCTAAGATGGCACCTTCTTTTGGGCAAATTCTGCTTGCTTCTTTAAAGCAAAAATCCAGCCTGCTGTGATTGCTAAACTGGGCTCTGCTTCTTTGGGTGTCTTTCCATTTTCCAAGAAAAATAAACTGCAGGCTCTGTATTTTTAGATACGCCATCTGATCATAGCTAGTCATATATCAGTCCCAATACTGTGAGTCAAGATGCTGAGCTCCACTGCTGAACTCCCTTGGGCAAGAACCAGCAGCTTGAGCCATCCTGGGTGTATTAATAAATCAGAGTGTTTAAAATAATCTTACACTTCCTTAGGTAAGCTGCTCACAAAGAATAATACAGTCGGGAATTGTTAATGCCAGCATCTCAGCAGCTCTGATTCTCTGGGTGAACTGGATACTGTTGTGAGTGGGAGATGAACAGCCTGGTATGAGACAGATCTAATCTAGGCAGGGGACAGAGGCAGCACGACTCCTCTTCCTTTCCCTCTCCTGCCAGTGACTGATTCCTGACGTCTGCCCCTTGCTATTTCAGTCCTGGGGATCCTCCGAGGCGGCTGCTGGTCAGAGAGAGCTTTATGGTGGCCCCTGCAAAAAGCATCTGATCAACCTACCTTGCACAATAGTGCACAAATGTGGAGTAACTGGTGTATTTTAAACCTCTTGCTGGTTTGCCTCAGCCTCCACAAGTCTGTGCCTCTAACACCACCGCAGCCTGCAGACAATTTTCTGTGTTTGATCAAAGCAGTGGGAAGCCTCAAAGTTGGTGTGTGAAAAATGCCTGGTTCCTGAAAGTGTTGTGCTACTTTATCACTCTAACTACAATCAATTTATCCACATAATTGGTAGCTGGAGACAGCATAACACAGCTTGGCAGCCTGTATTTTTCTCAGAGATGTATTGCTTGGCATATTCAAGCCAGGCAAAAGGAGCCAGCCTGGCTGCCGGGGAACTGCAGCTCTGTGAGTGCCAAGCAGGTGAAGCCCAGCATGACAACTCAGTTTTCTCTCTCCATCCTGCCAGAAAAAGACTTTGGGTGAAATTGCACCTGGCTGAATGTCTCACTTAAGGTCCCTTCCAACCTGAGCTGCTCTGTAATTTTATACTTTTTGAACAATGAGATACTGATAGGACAAAGGGGAATGGTTTTAAACTGGCACAGATTTGGATTAGATTTGAGGAATAAATTCTTCACTGTGAAAGTGAGGGGAGTCTGGGCCAGGTGACCCAGAGAAGTTGTGGGTGCCTCATCCATGGAAGTGTTCAAGGCCAGGTTGGATGGGGCTTGGAGCAGCCTGGGGTGGTGAGAGGTGTCCCTGCTATGGCAGCAGGGTTGGAAGTTTAAGGTCCCTTCCAACCAAGACTATTCTGTGTTTCTGTGATTCTGATAAGCCTAAGAATGCATGAGCCTCTCTGCTGAGGTGGGTAATGACCAGTTAGACAGTGATGGGTACAGGAAAAGGTGTGCTCTGCCTGTTCGGTTTGCTCTGCTCTGCATCAGCTGCTGGAGCATGGTGAGACCAGCAAGAGGGTGACCAGCAAGAGGAGAAGCTGGTTGCACACTAGTAGCTTTGTGTGGTGGAGGTGTATGACCTTCAGCAATCTCCTGTCCTCTGCACTTGAGCGCTAGAAACTTCCTTCATGTCCTTCAAGAAGCTGGTTTTCCTGTTGAGGCTGTCTCAGTGCCCCACCCTGCTGTGCCCAGGTACCCATTTTGCTGCATCCTTCTGATTCACCACTCTGAGAGGACCCTTGTGGGTTACAAATGCCTGTGCTGGTCAGTGTGCTCAGAGCTCAGCGCCATTTCACCTTGCTAATGCCTACCTGCAGCAGACAACCTTCTGGTTTAGGTCTTTGCAGCTGTTGATAGCTCTGAGTGAAACAAAATTTTGGCAAACCTCCATCTATGAGGCTAAAGACTACTTGTGATAACCTCACTATGGGACAGCTCCCCAAAGTGGCCCAAATCCATCTCTCCAGGTGTGCCATAGACAGGGTGACAAGTTCAGTGCATTCAGGGATGGGAAGCTGTCTGCTGGACCACCACTCTGGAAACAATTTCCTATATTTTTAGCCTTAGAGACATTTCCCAGAGCCTCATCTTTTTGGCAGGTATTTCTAGGGAAGGTGGCTGGAGCCATGAAGAGGAAGGGACGTTTGACACTAAATGTTTTTTTGCATCAATGTGGAAGAAGTCATCCTTTCTGCTGTGTGGTAATGGCTGTAGTGGTGCTTTTCAGCTGTGACAGATGAGATGTACATCTTTTATGGATTATGTGTAAGAGGTAATAAAGAATTCAGTTCTTCTGTGTCTATACACTAATGGTGTATCGATCCCAGTGAACATGAGGCTGAACAGCAGCATCCCTGCTTAGTGTCATCCTGATGGGTGACATCATTTCTTTGGTCACAGCCAGCTCAGCCTAATCCCATCTGACCCCCACAACTTTACTGATCCTTTGCTCTGGCTCTGGGCTTCACTTTTCTATTCCCCTGATTCATCCTTCACCTCAGTACAACTACTTCTGTGTCTGGACTTTGTCATGCTTGGCTGGACTTTACTGTGCCTCTGTGGGATTTACTGGATGGGAAGTGTTTCCCTGCTAAGCCATCAGTACGATTTGCTCAGTTATTTGTGATCTGCAAAAAATGTACAGCTAAAAGCAACAAATTAAAATGCAAGGATGAAAAATGGATGAGAGGCAAAAGAGAGAGCAGGAAGGGTCCTTACAGCACTTACAGATGAGCTGGCTAAGAAGTAGCAGACATTCCTCAGAAGGGGCTGTAGATTTTACCATAGATGCCATGGGATGTTCACTAACATGAATGAGTAATAAGTAGTCTCACCTCCTCCTAAACATGGTAACTGGACATTTATAGTAACCTGCTATAAAACTGCAGAATCACTGAACCCCACAGCATGGCTTGGGTTGCAAGAAACCTTAGAGATGATCTATTCCAAGCCCCCTGCCATGGCAGGGACATCTTCCATTAGACCAGATTGTTCAAAGCTCCATCCAACCTGGACTTGAAATCCAAAAAATGTTTGAATGTTACTCCCATGAGAAATTTTTGTGTCCCATTTTACAAAGGGCTCAAGGAGTTGGATGTTGCTGATTTTAGGCACCAAGACTCACATTTCCTTAACGGGTGAAGTTTCTCTGAATGTAATGAGCACCTGTCTGCTAAACATCCCCCTTTACTTGTCTCCAGCCCCTTGAAATGTGGGCTGCCAAAACCCTGCAGCCCTTATGACAAGTTGGAGTGCAGGATTTGCTCTTCCCCCTCTGAAAGGGGATGTAGAGCCAGGACAGCCTGCATCCCTGTGAGAACCACATCATCACAAGGGCATGGTGCACTTAGGGGGAGCAGAGCTGTGATGGTGTTGTACGTGCTCCTGGTGGGATTTATTGCTGTGTTCAGCAAACTCCTCCGTTCTGCTTGCTCTGCCTTGGAGAGGACGTGCTGTCAGAGATGTTTCATGTGCAATTCCTTCCTTGGCCTTTGCCTTCTGCTTCAAAATGGGGGAAGAAGTACTTTCAGGGTGCTTTTGGCACCTTTAGGCTCTGCAAAGAAGAACTGGGAAGAACTGGCTCTGAGTCTGTGTTTTATCTCTGCACTAGGGACATGGGGAAGGAGGCTTGAGCAGGGTGAGGGAAAATGCTCTGAAATAGATTAATAATTTGAGCAATGCTCAGTTGCATTGCTAAGTTGCCATGTGTCCTTGTAAAAAAGGATGGGGGAAGATGGGGATTTTTCTTCTAACTGTGGGTTGGCAGAAATATCGGTGCACAAAGGAGATGGAAAATTTCTTAGTAAAGAGATTTCTGCCAAAGGGAGGCTTCTGCCCTTGCTTGTGCTGGCAGATGCTACAATGGGAAGTGGTGGGCATTTCTGCCTCCTTTTTCCATGGCTGCCCAGCTTTCCCCTGCTCAGGGAGAGATTTACAGGGTGAGCTGAGATGCAGCATTGCATCTAATCATGGGTGACAGAGGTATTCGCCCTGGTGGTTTTCAATTGGGACTGTCACGCGCAAGTAATAGGGATTAAACTTGTATGCCACTGTTTTATTTCTGAATGGGGGAGTTTTAGCTTTGCAGGAGGAGCTGTCATTTCAGGAAAAGGGCTGGCTTTTTTTGCTGAAGAAGAGAAATTGGCCCTGGCATGTGAGAAATGCTAGAGGAAAAGGCGCCTCCTGTCACCAAAACACAGCTGAAACGAGTCCGAAGAGCCACGTTGCCAATTCATCACACTGCCACTGAGTGTGGGTTGTGTAAACACTGGAGATGCTCTCTCTATGCTGTACTGTGGCCAGACATGTCCCAGTTGGCAGAGACTTGCTGATGGACCAAGTGAGGCCATTCATCCCTTTCAGCCCCAGCTCTGGCCCAGCCACTTCCCCCCTGACACAGCAGAGTAAGGACATTTCCATAGCTTTTCCCTGGGGAAAGTTTTCTGCTTCCTAACCTTAAATTATAAAGTTAATTTTGAGCCTTCTCAGATCACTTTTTCATGGTTTGAGTCTAAAAGTCCTGTGTCTAGCTCTGCATCTGTATACAAGGACACTTGTAGGATGCACAGATGTGTGTGTATAGCTGGACTTGACACAAGTAATCTGTATATGGAAGTTTACCAGAAATACTCAAGAGGTCATGCAGAATCCCTCACAAAGCTCTTTACCATCCAAATAGATCAGTTCAGTTTATAGAAAACCCAACACTTCCCTCGATGAGATGCTTTTTTTTCCTTTGCACTAGCTCTGAACTCCCCAGCTCTCCTTTATCCCTCCAGCACCTGGTGTAGAACACTCTCCTTCCTCTCCAGTGCTGTTCCCACCCACGTGGAGCCAACCCGCATCCAACCCCAGGTGCTCCGGACCCAGCTCGCGAGGACTCCGCATCCCCATCCCGATGCACTCCAAACTCCCAGCTCAGCCGGGATCAGAGCACGCTGCCTCCCCAAGCTGCAGCGGGTGAATCTCCCTCCCTCTCCCCCTTCTCTCCCAGCCCCAAACACGCCGCAGGCAGCACTCACCCCGCCGGGAGGAGAAAGCTCCGCTGCTGAGCCCTGACCCGCTCCGGATTCCTCGCCCGAGTGGCCGCGGGCTCGCTCCCGGCGCTCAGCGCTCGGCGGGATGGGTGATACAGGATCCAGAGCTCCTCCGTTTACTTTTGCGTTGACGTCAGTGTCTTCTCGAGCCTCCACGGCTCGTTTTGGTAAAAAGGATGTCTTCAGGGGAGAGGGGAGGGGTCGGGCAGGGAAAGGAGTGAGGATGAGCTGGAGGTGAAGTTTTGTGATGTGATCAGGGAGTGGTGGGAGGTTTCAGGGGCTCATGCTGAAAGAGGAGATGCTTATGGAGACCAGGTAATCCTGGGTGTAGCTCATCACCTGAAGATGGGTACACTGGAGACCTGACCCTCACACAGAAATTAGAGTGGCTTGGGTTGGAAGGAACCTTAAAGATTATCTAGTTTTAACCCCCTACCTTCCACAAGAGCAGGTGGCTCAGAGTCTCATCCAACCTGGTATTGATCACTTCCAGGGATCTGCAGCTTCTCTGGGCAGTCTGGTCCAGTACCTCATTACATTCTACATAAAGAATTTCCCTCCCTCAGCCCTGTGCACCCACTGTGCAGCCAAGATGTGTGTAAACATTTTTGGAGGGGTGTGGAAAGGGCTGATAGTTGAGAGGGATTTGGAGAACACCATCAGGAAGTGGAACCTGCGAGTGCAATCACTAATGCCAAATCATTCACAGCAGATCAGTCACACCTATGTGTAGGGTTTCTTTTGGCCATGAGCAAAGCCAGATGCCTTTGCATGATCACATAACTTGCAGGAATTCCAGACTCAAGCTTTCATGCCCTAAATGCTGGTATAGTTTTTTTTTTTAGGAGTAGTGTGATGCATTGAGCACTTGGATCTCAGAGCCTCGGATAAGGCAAATACAGAATTTGCACAAGTGCTGCCAACCAACTGTAATTAAACAATAAAACCTGTGCTCTCTTTGGATCATGGATCACTTTTCCAGCTCTTAATGACTGGTCTGTCATCCAATATCAGACCATCTCTACTTTGATACAAATAATTAATTGTGAACTTTTAAGAGCAGGCACTGAGATTGGTCTGTGTGAATCCAGGTACCAGACTAATAACAAGCACCTGATGACATTGATGTATTTGGTTTGGAGGACTTGGCTGTGCCAAAAAAACTCTGCAGGGAGCAGGGATTATAGACAAGGAGGCATCATCTGGTGCTGCCAGAATGATTGGGCTGTACTGGTTTATTTGGAAAACAGTAGTGAAAAAATAGTTTTTTACTCTGATGTGCCATCACTGCAGAGAAGAAGAGACACAGAAAGGGAAAGCTCTTGTTGTTCAGTACATCCATGACAGAGCCAAGTAATAAGTCCAGTTTCTTATCCATTGGATCACACACTCCCAGTCATAAATAATTTTACTCTCAAAGGTTCCCGGTGTCCTTGTCAGAACCAATACACTATTCATGGCTGAAGAAAGACAGAGTCTTATAAAAACCAGAAGAAGAGTTCCTTGTAAATCACCACATCTATACTTAGAAATGCGTTAGACTTTTCTAAGCTCCAGTTCAGAGCATATAAAGTGTTTTTTCTTTTTCTTTTTCTGAGTTGAAAAATCCATCCAAAGGTCAGTCAGAAACAGGAATAAAACTGTCTTTCTAATCTCAAGCTGCTGTAATAGCATTTTTGGCAGTGAATGATAAACTTGAGCAATTGAGGTTTACAAGACAGATGAAATCTTTGTCTATACATTAAATGACCCAGCACTGGCCCTTTTTCATCTCTGCTCCCAACCTGTGAGACTATTTATAGATTTTTACTACAAATGGACCTCCTGAACAGAGGAAGGCAAATCAGCTAGGTCTGAAGAAAGCATCACGGTGGAGCTGTGCCCATAAAACCATAATTCCTGGGCAGGAGTCCCATTTTAGTGATAACCTCCCAGGAATATTAACTCTTCATTTACCTGACAGGGATTTTTACAGTCTTTCACAGTTTTTAGTGAGTGTGAAGGGTTGTTCAGGGAGATCTTATGGTCATGTAAGTGTTGGATTGAAAGCAAAGTGCCACATCCTGGCTAGAGTGTCAGAGATGTCCAGGAAATGAGATCCACTGCCACTACACAGATTGCACCTGGCTGCAGGAATGTGAGAGCCATGATTCAGAGCTCTCAACTCGAACAAAAAGTATACACTTCTCATTACATAGTCCTTGATGGGTAGATGGTGATAAAACTCAAGGATGGCAGAGATCGGGAGGCTTTTCTCTGTTATGCCTCATAGATAAGGAAGCCTTGCTGGAGACCTGCAGTGCTTGCTCTGTAAACTCTGGAGGAATATATTCAGGGTCTGTTTTTTTTAAAATATCTTAATGTTCATTAGAGTGGAGACTCTTCCATGACCCTGGCTGTGTAGCTGCACAATAATGTGCCCCGTCTGTGCAGGGAGTCCTAGTGGAAACCAGGAAATTCCTACAACAGTGAATATTTTTTATTGGGTATTTAATGGATATTTTATGTTGGTAATGAGGGGTCAGGTCATGTGGATTTGAATCCTATTGTGTACAGGAGAGATTTTGCAGTAACAAAAAGGGTTCTCTTCCTATTTTGAGTGAGTTTCCAAAAAATATTTGAATAAGCAGGTTCTTAATTTTTTTGGTGCTCTTCTGCAGGGCTGGTTGTGCTGAGGTGCTTCTTGGGCTGAGCTGCCTCTGATTTCAGCAGGACTCAGTGGTGAGGTGGATCTGGTGAGCAGATCTGAAAACACAGGTACCTCTAGGCTTGAGAAGGTGTCTTCAGCCTCACAGAGGAAAATATTGTCAAGCCTCCCCTAGGTACACTGGAGACTTCAAGCTCCAGAGCAGCTGGTGAAGGAGAGGTTTAGGATCACAGTTTTTGACATATGAGCCTGAGGTGGGAGCTAGGAAGGATGTAGGCTCCCAAACCTTGCAGGAGGATGGGGTCCCACAGGTCCTCTGTTGGCTGGCTGCAATCTGTGGGATGTTGTCTTCAAAGCTGAACAGCAGCTCTCCAGGCCCTGCAGGGAGGATTTGGCTGCTCTTTGTCTCTAGGATGTCCTGGTGCATATTCAGCTGTTCATGGCTCCAAACTCCTTTCCCCATCTTCCCTCTTCCTCCAGGACAGAGGCCCCAGGCAGTGTCAGGCTCATAAGGCTTCAAACTTCCAAGTGTTTTAGGTACTTAGATGAGCTGATGAGCTTTCCAATCCCATGCTGTGTAGAGAAGCACAGAGCAGCTGTGAGAGTGTAGACTTAGCCTGGCACATATCTGAGGAGTTTTTGAGGATGGAAGAAAGTATTTCCTGCAGTTCCTAGTGCTGGGAGCAAAGGTGGCCCTTGGAGCCTGCAGGAGCTTGGCTCTGTTGTTTGAAGACATGAACATCCAAGGTATCCTGGGGAGAGAGAGCAGAATGGGCTCTCTCTGCTCCAACAGCTGCTTCCAAACCACTTCTGCAGGCAGGCAAATCTGCATCATTCCAGAAAAAGCAGAGGACTCTCCAAAAGTGATCATGCAGAAGGGGAGTCAAACAAGAGTTCAGCCCTTCATGCTGCCAAAAAAATGCCTCTCACCCAGTACAGGAGGACACAGCACTCTCAGGATCCTTGTGAGCATAGTGGGAACTCTTTCCTTCAGTAGCTTTTGCAAAAAGAATCCCTTTCCCAGCCATCCTGCTGTGTCCTTCTGCAGAGCCAGGCTGGGCTGTGAGAGCTGGCAGTGGCACACAGGACCTTGTGGCCATGTCCCCATGGCTGCTCCCCAGCCCAGCCTGGCATCCTGAGCTCCCAATGTAAAAGCATTTCATGGCATGGGCCAGCATGGCTTGGCTTAGAGGAGAAAGAAGAGAAGAGAAGAGAAGAGAAGAGAAGAGAAGAGAAGAGAAGAGAAGAGAAGAGAAGAGAAGAGAAGAGAAGAGAAGAGAAGAGAAGAGAAGAGAAGAGAAGAGAAGAGAAGAGAAGAGAAGAGAAGAGAAGAGAAGAGAAGAGAAGAGAAGAGAAGAGAAGAGAAGAGAAGAGAAGAGAAGAGAAGAGAAGAGAAGAGAAGAGAAGAGAAGAGAAGAGAAAAGAGAAGAGAAGAGAAGCTTGGGGCTGGACTCTGTATGGATGTGCCTGGTCCCACCTGAGATGCTGAAAGCCACTGAGCTCACAGGACTTCATCAGGACTTGTGCCCCATCTTTGCACCTTGTGAGGAGTGTAGGTTTTAGTAAAACATCTCAGGCATCACTAGACATCAGAGCACAGAGAGCTGGATTCAGTCTGGTGTGAAGAATCCTAAGTGTTGGTGTTTTCCTGTCTTCTGGGTGTCCAGGTTCCCACTCTAATCGCTGGACATCCAGTCAACACAGCTGGGATGTCTAGACAGAGACTCAGGCACAAGCCAGGAGGGCCCCCAGTTTGTTGCCTACATGTAGACACCATTTCAAAGGTGCTGACTTCACCCCTTATTTGCATGGGCTTCCACCTGCCATGACTGGGCACCAGGGGACAGCTCCAATGGCTCAAGGTGCCACCAGGTGCACAAACAAACTGAGCCCCAGCACCATCTCCCAAGCTGGGTGGGCAGTGGTTTTGTCACTTGGCCAACTGAACAATGGGGGGATGAAACAGAACAGATTTCAGCCTCTTTCTTCATTTAAACCCTTGAGCAATGCTTGAGCTGTGGGATCAATGGGGTTTGTGTTGGTGGGGGGGAAAGCAAGAGGAACTGCTAGAGGTGCTGTAGCCAGACTTTAGCTCCAAAGGGAAAACTCCACTGCAAAGTTTACAAGCATGAGGGACAGAAGCAGACAGAACGAGGATTTGTCCATGAAGACATTTCAATGCTGTCCATGCAGCTGCCTGGGGTAAATAACAGCTGGATTCTCACAGTGCTCCCATGCTACCCTGACCAATCAGAGACTTGCTTCTGTGTTTCCAAATGTGTTTTTTCCTCTTGCCTCACGAAAGCAGCTTTTTTTGTGAATGAGAGCAGGTCCATCAATGGGAAACAATGGTTCATAAAGACATAATGATTCATTTGGAGCCCCGCCAGGGGTTATTGTTTCTCCCAGGGAGCTTTTGCCTGAGCTGGAGGTTGCATTCAGAGCCTGCAGTTTCCTTGCTTTGCAGCTCTGTGAAAGGAGCTTCAGCGTGGGGACACTGGGAACTTGGCTGAGCTCATTTTGCTATGGACTTTTCCTTTTACTCCTTTCCCATATTAACACAAACTTAGGTATGAGACCGGACCCAGGGAAACATGAAACTGTATCCCAGGAGTTTCCTTACCACATGAACATGTGGATATTTTTTCCCACAGTGACCAAGTGAAGAAGCAGATTGCAACCAATCTGCGTCTTCTCTTTTCCTCTTCCTCTCCTGTGACGTGAGCAAATCTCCAAGAGTCTTTAGTCAATATCTCCAAAAGCATTTGAACATCCAGTGCTGCAGTGCCACTGTGATAAGCGTACATGGTGGAGTGTGATGGCACATCTCCTCCTTTCTGTTGTGTAGGAACACATGTTCCCTTCCTTCCAGGCTTGCCACAGTAAATACAGCCCTGAGAAATCATTCTTCTAACACCAATAAAATGTCATTTCAAATTTTTTAAAGCAGTCTGTTTTGTAGCTATTTTTGGGAGCTCTGCCCTGTGTAAAATTCCATGCCCATTTCAAATACACTTACTACATTTCTTCCATCCTCTTGCTCTGCCATTGTGGCTAAAATTAAGATTAAAAATAAAAGCCTAACAGCAATGTTCTGTACAGCCCAAAGTGTCTCAGACAAACTGGCAAAGCACAGTGATTTTGAGGCTCAGTGGCCCAACCTTCAGAGACCTTAAGGTTTAACTTTCCATTAGTCAACAGAACAACTCATGTGGGTCCTAGCTCAGCTGGTCAGAGAAGGGCACACACTACTGACTGGTTAATGGAAGATCCTCTGGCACTTGGGAATTTTCTGTAGTTTAGCTTTTGGTGGAGGAGGTTGGGTGGAACCATCCCTGCTGTACAAGGGGATGGGTGCCCTGCAGCGTAGCAGCAATGCCAACACCAGCTGGGCTGGTTCCCAACCTTGGCAAGAGCTACCACAAGCTGGGTATCAGAAAAATACCAGTTCAGTGCAAAAATGCCCCTTTGTGCACTTGCATCTGGCTACTTTAAGTGACTTTGACAGGTAGCATCCAATTCTTCCCTGAACAGGAATATTAAAGGTTGGAATGGGCTGCTCAGGGAAATGGTGGAGTCACCACCCCTGGAAGTTAAAGTAACAACTAGATGTGGTGCTTAGTGCTGTGGTTTGCTTGACATGGTGGTGTTTGGTCAATGATCTTGGAGGTCTCAATGATCTTGGAGGTCTCAATGATCTTGGAAGTCTCAATGACCTAGGACGTCTTTTTGTACTCAAGGAATCTCTGATTCTGTGGTTTAATTTCCTGTGTGGGAATGTAATCAGTGACCATCTCTGATGATGAGCTTGGACATTAGAGGGATTTATCTATCCCAGAGTAGAAAAAGGGAGGCAAAAATCTATTCCCTTTAATTTCCAGCTTCATGGACTCAGTTTCTGCCTACCTTAGTCTATAAGTGTGTCCTTGCTCTCTCTCAGCCAGTTTGCTGTAGTGTGTAGCAAACTCAAAGATCTGTGGCTGGGATAAAGTGAGATGTTTGGAAAGAAAATAACACACTTGTTTTATGTAGATCAGCACAGCCAATGGAGGAATTGCCAGGACTTTATTGGGCCAAAGTCAGCTGGCTGGAATTAGGTGGACTTGTTAGCAATCCTGTCGTGTTGATGAGTAAGTGTCAAGAATCCGAACATTACTGATGCAATCAAGTGAGTTAATCTTTTGCAGCTAAATCTTCTGTTGAAAAAGGTGGAGAGGGACTTTTGACAAGGGCATCTAGTGATAGAATGAGAGGGAATGGCTTTAAACTGACAGAGGTCAGGTTTAGATTGGATATTAGGAGGAAATTATTTTCTGTGAGGGTGGTGAGGCCCTGGCACAGGTTTCCCAGAGAAGCTGGGATGTCCCATCCCAGGAATGTTCAAAGCCAGGCTGGAAGGGGCTCTGAGCAGCCTGGGATAGTGGGATCCATGGAAGCAGGATTGGAGCAAGATGATTTTAAGGTCCCCTCCAACTCAGATCATTCCATGGTTCTCTGACTCTATGAAATCAGTGGAAGATTTCCTTTCTGTCCTTTGGCTTCTAGACAGGATCTTCTGCATGAATTATGGTAGGTCATGTGTCATGCACTGTGACATGAATACAAGAGCTGTCACAGGACTTTATGTGTCTTTAATTAAGATGTATTAACTGTTCCTTGTCTTCTCCAGAACAGTCATTTTGGATAAAAGTTTCCCAAAGAAATTTCTGAAAAAAAAAAAAAAAAAACCCAATCAAAACCTGAGATGGAGCTGAAATTATTTTAATTAATCTTCTGTATAGACTCCAGGCTGCTCATGGCTGAGGGCTCCTTCTCCTGTGTGTATGTACTGAGTAGCCTTATCTACACCCAGAGCAGGGGATGACAGCAACCTGCCTTGGAAAGGAAAGTCTCTGGGCTGTCCCTGAACTACAGTTTATAGTGGTCAAGCTCTTGTATGAATATGGCAAACCATCAACATGCTCTGTGGCATGTGCAGGGATATATTCTATAGACAAATCCACTTGCGAGCCTGAGTCTGAAACTTGCAAAATTTCCTCTCATGATGCAAAGGAGACCTAAAAAGATGCAAATGTAGTATGGGGGTTTTTTTGGCTTTTTTGTGGTGGTTTTTTTTGTTTGGTTTTTTGGTTTGTTTGTTTGTTTTTTTAATGTCTCCTCTGGCATGGAGGAAATAAACATAGCAACAGAGAAGGTAAAAAGGGTCTGGTAGTAGTGACAAAGTTACTGCCATCAAGGGACTGTTTTCTAGGATTGGAGTCCACATTCTGAAGTTGCCTGTCTGTCTGTGGGTGGACAGGAGTCATGCCTGAGGTTCTGGTTGTTTCCTCTGCTTCAGTCAGAGCCCTGCAGACTTTGCACTCTCCCTTCCCACCCAACTGCACGTTTCTCTGGCCTCATTTGCACTTGGCAAATGCTGGAGTCAGTTCCTAGGAACTGACTAAAGAGAATTGGAAATTAAAGAGTCTTGGAAACATTGCTTAATCCCATGCTGGAGGAGTTCCTCAACCAGCCTTTCTGCAGAAAAGGAGCTCACCTGTGCTCAGGAGGTCGTGGAGGGTGAAGCAGGATTGGCCTTTGCTGCAGCACTTTGGAGGTGACTACAGGGCTACACTTAGGCAGATGCTGGTCAGATGCTGGTGAGTTCTAAGCTCAGAAAATGCTTCTTTTCTGGTGTGCACTTGGCCTCTGACATCACCCCCTGCGCTGCTGTACCAGGCTGTTGGAGGGGATGTGCTGTGCAAACTGGGCTGATGTGCACTGAAGCACTGAGCTCCCTCCATCTACTTACAGCTGCTGGTACCCATCAACCTGCCTTCAGCCAAAAGCATGTCAAGAAGATGCATTGACACAAAAGGCAGCAGTAAAATATTTAAGGAATACTATATCATTGGTATATTTTATATATATATATTTTAAATTTGCACTGTATGCCGCCTTTCTGTGCGCTTGAGCAAGGAATCCAAGCTCTTTTTCTTTAGGTGTTTACTAGAAATAGGTATGCATTTCATTCCTGGAAATTATTTCAGTCCTGTTATTGATTCTTTTTATGGATGGCTTTCTGAGTTTTGGTAAAAGACCATGGGTATAAAAATGGGGGAGATAAATAGATGTCAGTAATATTGTTTTGACTCCATGCACCCAATGACTGTGTGGCCATAGATTAATGGGAAACTGATGTTACTTATCTTTGTCTGCCAGCACAGCTCTGAGGCAATCCCATATCAAACACTGCTCTGTGCTGTTACCAGAATTGACCTCTGGTTCTGAGGTCTTCCAAGGTCACTTCTGACTGCTTTGGATGGGACACAATGACCTGCCTTTTATGTCTGTGATCTAATTAGGGCTCTAATTGTGATATCCCATTATTTGGAAAGTTTGTGTTTGTAAGTGACATTCAGATCTTTCTTCTTAGTTTCAGTTCTGTTCTTTCACTTTCAGATTACTGAGTCAAAGGGACTCCTAAATCTTCTAAGTTATCTTGGGTCTTAAAAGTTCCCTGGCATGCCTGCCAGGGCAGATGTGGGCTCAGTAGAAGAGGAGACAGTGTCCAAGACCGAGTGTAGAACCTGGTGGTTCTGGGTGTGTTGTTGCAGAACCAGCTCACCCCAATCCATTCCAGGTATCCCTGCTGCTCTTCCCATCTCCCTCCTGCTCTTCCTATCCCCCTCCTACAGGTTGATAATAGTTATTTACCAGAAAACACTCTGGCATGTCCAGTGAGGGAGATCTCACTGAGGATGAGGAGCTTGTTTGCTCCAAGGGAGGAGAAAGCAGCAGTGACTACCTGTGGCTTGATGCTGATCATCTCCTCTCCTGGCTTTGGTGGTTCAGCAAAAGTGAGGCATTTTCTCCCAGATTTCTCCAGAACATGGAAAACTGTGATCTTGGGAATGTCTGTGGAGAATGTGATGTTCCCAGTTCTAGGAAGTGCTGGCACTGGACATGCTGTGTCTTTGGCTGGGCTTTGTGCTCTGGCCAGTGCATTTACTGCAGAGTGCTGCTGCAAGGGCAGCATACCAAGGGCTTGACTCAGCCCTTGCTTTGCTTTTTATGGGCTCCCAGTCCAGTGGAGTCAGGATGCTTGGCTAGTCCAAGGTCATCTCCTGAGGTACTTAGATACTGCAGAGAAGTGCAAACCCCTTCATTTCTCATGTGGAAAGTGGATTTTTGTGGAGGGTGAGTGAATAGCCAGTCCCAAATCACTCTGAAGGAGGCCAAGTATGGTGCATGTTGCCTTCTCCCTCATCCATCAATCCTGCTCTGGCCTGATGCAAGAAGACTGATAACCTTTCTCAAATTACTAAAGGGAACAATCTGAATCACTTGAGGATGAGTCAAATTTGGATGGATTCCCCACAGACAGGCTAGGCAGCTGGCTTTGCACCCTTGCAAAAGGATTAACCTGTTCTATCCCATCACAGGAAGAGCTCTTCTCAGAATGGCTTGTGCTTCCAGACTGGAGCCCAGCATGCTCTGCACACCTGAGGGTATTTGGGGGAGGCACATCAGGTGCCAAGTGCAATGTCCCTGGCAGCTGGGGACACAGATGGGCTCCATGTGCTTGAGGAGTAGGGGGCAATGACAGTGGTGTGGGGGAGCTTTAGCCAAGCTGTTTTCTGTGATTTCCCTCCTCATCACTTGTCTGTGCATTTCCCACCACTGAGAGCTGTGACTTCTGGTTCTTCTCTCTGAGTTCAGTGAGAATTTTGCTATGGAAATAAAGGGAAGAAATGCCTGCCCTTTTTGGGACTCTGAACAACCAAGAGTCACAAGCAAACCCTCCAAATCTGGTAGAGGTGCTGGGTTTGGCTGAATGAGATCACAGAATATGATCTAAGTTGGAAGAGACCCACCAGGATCATCAAGTCCAACTCCTGGCTCTGCACAGGTCACCCCAAAGAGCACACCATGTTCCTGGGAGTGTTGTCCAAACACTCCTTGAAATCAAACTGTTTGAGTCGGATGGTCAGGAATGGTCTCCAGTTAAAGGCTCCATTTACCCCAACAGGAGCATTTAGTGGTATTTGAGATACCCTTGGAAATACTGGGTGATCAGTTGGTTCAGAAGGTCATGGATCTCCTGTGGTTCCTGAGGGGATGAATCTTCTATCCCCAGGTGGACTTCCCAGACACTGGCATGAGACACTTTTGGAGCTTGGAGCTTGCTCAGGCTGTGGGATGGAGGGCAGTGGCTCTCATCCTTCCGAGGCTGAGTGTCCCAGTTTCTCAGCTTGCCTCTTCTGGTCACTCCTTGTAGCTCTGTTAGGGAATTTGGGGCAGGATTCTCTAACTTTACATGGCTAATGGTTCTATTTGGGAAATAGCAGATACATTTCTTCAGCATGCAATGTGTTCCAGCTTAACACCCCTCCTGGCTGGAAGGCAACTACAGGTGCTAACATGGAGGATCTCCACCTGCTCATTGGTCTCCTTCTTTCTCACTTAAGCTCTTCCACCTTCAAAGGAGCTGAGCCTTTGGGTTGAAAGGTGAATTTCCAGGAGCTGTGTCAGGTAGAACATGCAACAAACCAAAGCTACAAAATGCATTCTTCCCCACTCAGCCCTTGCTGTGTAATTCTTATGGTACCCACACCCATAAATTCCCTTGGCCAGATGGGTGGGAATTCATCTCACTGTCTCCAGAGTGGGATTCAGCTGTGGATGGAGACCCAGATATGTGGGAGTCTCCATGTCCATGTATCCATGTGTACCAGGTGTCTGAGCTCCCATTATACCTTGTGGAGAGAGACCAGCAGAAAAGTCTTGATTCTCTTGCAAGTGTGTGGGTTCCTAGCACTGTGTGAGATGCTTCCAGCACCTCCCTTAGCATCCTGGAATGAAAGAATCATTAAAGTTGGAAAAGACCTTTCAGATCATCAAATCCAACCCAGCCTCGAGCTCACAGGGTTTGGGTTTTTCAAATCCTGGCTGCTTGTTGTCCTAAACTTCCCACCTCTAAAACATCCCCAACGAGCCGGAAAAAACATCCCAGGTATCTCCAGCTTTCCTCCAGCTCCCCAGAAGTGAAGGAACAGCACAGCCTGACCCATTTGTCCCCCTCCTTTGCCCAGCTTTTCCAAGGGAACGCTGTGGCCTGTTGTTCTGCAGTGCTTCGTGACACCAGTTTCTCCAAAGGCAACACAACCGCAGGGCAGCAGCGAGGCACATTCCTGATAGGACCAAGATAGCTTTTTCCCATAGCTCCCAGGCAGTGGGAACAGGGCACTTTTTCAAAGGACTGCTGTGCCTAAAGTTAAAATAACAGGAGGAGCAGAGTGGGGGATCCAAGCTGGATTAGAGTACTTGGGGTTCAATTCCTTAAAATTGAAGTATAAAAGAGAAGATGACAAAAGGATGTACTTGGTGAGTTTCCAAAATACTTCTGTGACCATTTTGATATCTCTTTGTTGGGAATAAATCTGCTTTGTTTTGTTAACAGGGATTACCCAGGCCTGTGGTTTTGTTGTTGTTTCCAAAAGATTTCTCCTACTGTTGGGGTAGATGAGTCCCTCTTCCTACCCCCCCCAATGGAAGAACAATATTGATATAAAGTCTAAAACACTTAAAATCAGATGGGCTGAGTGTTGTTTTACAGCTTGGAAGCCCCAAGCTGTCTTTGTCCCTCTGATTTTTCCACAAGTTTACAAGTAATGGAAAATCTTGTCTGCTTTCAACCTATAAATCTCCATAAGCTACAGAAATGCCTCTCATGAGAGAATAAATATATGTGTGCTCTGGGGTCACCATGGTGTTGTAGGTGACAATCTTTGAGGCTTTCACAATGGAGCCTGTAAGAGCAAGGAAGGGGAAAATCTGCTCCTTGTTATTTTAAAGTTATATCTTGAAAAACAGGAACTCGTGCCAGGACAGTTTATTTTGGTTAAAGCCAAGTTGTGCAGCAATTCCCCTGAGGGAAGACTGAACTTGAGAGCAGAGAGCAGGAGAGAGACAAGCTTGGGGGGAGACTGAGTGTTTAATCAATGCTGAGTGATTGTTGATGCTTGGGAACATCAGGGCAGTTTTGGATCAGGTGAATAATGTTCTCCACAGATGTCTAGACAGCTGTAAGCCATGAAGAACACCGGGAATTTAAGTCACAGCTGAGCTCACCGTGTCCAACACCTCAATGTCACTGCAGCCTTTGTGCTGTTTGTCTTCATGTGTCCCACCATGGCTGGAGCTGAGGGGATGCACAGGCTGTGCCTACAGCAGTAAATTATTCAGGAGCATCCCAGAAGTATAAATATGATCTGTACAGTTGAACTGGATGGGCTGCAAGGCAGGGACTGGCTGAGCAAAGTCCCTCCCACTGTAGGAGATGAGGTTCGTGACAACCTGAGGATTCTGAGCATGCATAAGTCTGTGAGACCAGACAAGAGACATCCCAAAATCCTGGGGGAATTGGCTGATGAAGTTTCCAAGCCACTCTCTGATATTTAAAAAGTCCTGGCAGTCAGTGAAGTCCCTAGGAGCTGAAAAAAGGAAACCATTGAACTTATTTTTAATGAGAATAAAAAGAATGATCAGGAGGACCCTGGGAATGACTCACCTGTCAGCCTAACCTCTTTTAGCACCACAAAATCTTGTGATGAGGACTTTCACAGTATGACCACACATCACATGAAGAACTGGCTTGGATTTTGCCTTGAAGTTTCTTGTTTTAGTTTCATTAGGTTTCTGTAGATTTTGCATTAAGAGACAGTGAAAAAATCAAAACTTTTTCTGTTCATTTCATGGTTTTTGGAATCTCTGACATCCTTCCTATTGCTCTCTCTTTTTTTTCTTCCCCCAGCCTGAAAAATCCTGGCGTGCAATTCACCCCTAACTTTCAGCGTGCCAAGATCTGAGATGATGTTTTCATGGTGCTTCTGAACCAAGATCTTGTTCCAGCCCATCATTTCAATCTGTGTTTTGAAACCCCGCTTAATCCATTTCCGATCCTTCCCACATGGAGCTAGCAGCACAGCTTGATCCTCAGAGCAGCTAAATTTTCCATACAGAGAGCTGTGATCATTTCATGGAGCCAGCTGAGATAAATGTCAGTGGCAACATGTGGCTGTTAAATGTGAAGAGCAAAAGAAATAGTTACCCAAGGCCCATGAGAGTACGTACGTGTCACCTCCTCCTTGTTCACCTGCCAGGGACATGGAAAAGCAGCTGCAATTCTGGGAGGCAGCACAGGCTGTGGGATTTGAAATCACACCCAGGGCTTTGGAGCCAAACCTCTGTGGCTGCAAACTGCAGCTGAGCCTGTGAGAGCTGCAGACAGGAATCACCCTGGCCACACATCCCCACTCCTTCCAGGAACACGAGTGCAGTGTCTGCCATCCCTCTGAAATCCTTTGGAGAACTGGACAAGCTGGCTTTGCCTGGAAAGAGAAGAAGGCTTATCCTACTGGAAAGCAGCTGGAATGAGCACAGATCAAAGCTACCCTGAGACACAGCAGTAGAAAACATTGGAGGAGGAAATTGCAGAAAACTCATTCTACCCTTTCAATAAAACCCAGCAGGATCAATATTTCCTGTTCCACAAACTTCTCTTTGTGATGGTTCTGGAGGGGTTGTCACTGTGGGTGTTGTGCCTGTCACCAGGTGGGAGGGAATGGATGAGGAGCAACTGTTCAATGATCCTCCATCCTGCAGGGCTTGGGTACCCACTCGCTGGATGCTCTCCTCCCATCCAGCATGTTTGGAAAAAACAGTTTTTCCTTTTCCAGAATTTCTGACCAACTCATTCCTACTCCACATTTGTTTGTCCCTTCGAGTACCCTTGTTTCATTTTTATATTCTGGAGAAGCAGATGTTTGGAGAGAGAGCTGGTGTGTGTGAAGTGCTGCATCATCTCATCTCATCATCTCATCTCATCTCAATCTCATCTCATCTCATCTCATCTCATCTCATCTCATCTCATCTCATCTCATCTCATCTGCAAAGGATTTTCTGTCTCAGAAAATTCACTTTCCATTCTTTTCTCACCAGCCAGATTCTTTTCCTGGACATTGCCTTTATGAATCTGCCAATCCCTTTTTGCCATACCTGCCTGGCTGCAAAAAGAGAATTTTCAAACTGGTTGCCACAGTCAGGATTGACAAACCCTTGTCTGAAAATTGCTGGACAAGAAAGAGTTGCTGAGAAGACAGATTGTCATTACAGAACAAAATATTCCTATTAAGGACTTTGGCAGTTTAAAACATGTAGTTTAATGGCTCTAAGAGTTAATTACCCACTCCTGTGCTTTTATTTTATTTTATTGCACTTTATTGTATTATATTTATTTTATTGCTTTATCTTATTACTTACTTTAATTTTATTATGTTTTTGTTCCCTAAAAGAATCCTCGGCATGTTTTTTTTTGTTTGTTTGTTTTTCCAAATATAAAAAATCTCACCTTCAAACATGAAAGCAAAAAATTCCAATTTGGCAACAATTAAATTAAAATGAACATCTTAGTCAGGATTAAACAGAGAGAGGTTGCTGCACCATGTCTGGGTCAGCAGGGATGTGTTCCCTGGACAGGCTGTCCTGCTGCACATGCACCATAATTTGGGGACATGGGAATGACCAGGGGTTGCCATCTGTGGGGTTGGGGATGGTGTGGGACAGGGGCACCCCAAGAATTGTTGTGTGGGAGCACTGTGGGGCAGGCTGGGTCTGTGCCCAGCATGGGCAGGGCACCAGGGGAACAAACAGGGCAGAGAAAAAGGCATTCTTTGGCATTGGCTTTCCCAGTGCAGGAAATGTGAAGTTCCAAGTCCTCATATAAGGAAGAGCAGAAGAAGAGCCATGAATTATGGCAGGGCATGAGCTGGGGAAGGACTGCAGGGCACAGGAAGAGTCACAGCAAACCTGGAGCAGCATGAGGTGCCTTTGTGCCCCTGCAGCCTGGGAGAGACCCTGAGGACATGGGGACTGATGGTGTGCCCCCTTGGGTGGGAGCACAGGCTGTTCTTCTCCTGGGGAGGGATGAAGGAAGGTTGCTGGGCTGTGTCCAGCCTCAGCAAATGTGGATTTGTTCCTCCTCCCTGTGCTGCCTCCTATGTGGGTACTTTGAGCAGGGTTCCTCTGACACACCTGAGCCTGAGAGGGGACCTGAGCCCAGCCAAGGTGAGGCATGAACAGGTTACAAGGACATTTGGAACAGGATCCCCAGGAAAGTGGTGACAGCAGCAAAGCTGACAGAGCTCAGTATGTGTTTGAACAACCATCTCAGGAGCTTGGTGGGATTCTTCTGACTGTGCAGGGCTGGGGATTGGACTTGATGACCCCTGTGGGTTGCTTCCAACTCAGGAAATTCAGCAATTCCATGATTCCATGGTTTGATCTCTCTCTTCCTATCAGGACTAAAACCAGACTGCAAATCTTCAGAGTCACTGGTAAATCTCCTCCTGATTTCAGAAGCCTCAGGACTTTGCATTATTTCTGGGTAATTTGCTCAAAACAATTTTGGGAGGAAGCATTAAGAAAAAGGATCCTCTAGATGACCAGTGGCAGCCATCACATATGAGTCTCTGAGTGCTCTTGTTCACCATGTATATCACCTCCAGATGTGCACAGACTGAAATATATATTTGGGGAGCATCTACTGACCTGGCAAAGTGAAATAATTTCCCCCAGACCTCCCATTTTAAATGATTTATTCCCATCTTTCTGCTCCTTTGTAGCAGAACCTGTGGGGTTGCAGTTGGAATGGAGGAGATGGGGCAGCTTGAATGGAATGGTGTGTATTAGAATTTTTTTTTCTATTCCAGGGTTCACCTGACTGGAAAAATCACTCTCACCACTTTGAGGGCAGAAGCTCATGGGAGAGCAGGAACTCTTGGCAGTCCCCATCCAGTGCAAGGGAAAGTGTGTGACATGGGAATGGCATGGCAGTGTGGATTATGTCCCACACAGCACCTAAACTCAGCTCTGAGCATAAAACTGTGCCACCAGACAACCCTGGGACTGTGCAAGGTCTGTGCCACCAACAGCTCTGTGCAGAGCATGTTTGGAGCCAGTGGCTTCAAAAATCATAGAATCATTAAGGTTGGGGAAGATCTCTAAGATCATCAAGTCCATTAATCCAGCACTGCCAAGTCCACCACTAAACAATGTCCTTAAATGCCACATCCATGTTTTTTTGACACTTCCAGGGATGGTGATTCTAGCACTTCTTCCTGTGCCTGACCACCCTTTCAGGGCAGAAATGTTTCCTATGTCCAATCTAAACCTCCCCTGGCATAACTTGAGGCTATTTCCTTTCATTCTGTCACTTGTCACATGGAAGAGACTGGCTCCAGTCTCTTTTCAGAGAGTTTTACAGAGTGATAAGGTGCCCCCTGAGCCTCCTTTTCTCTTGGGATCTTGGGTTTTCACTTGGGAGCAGTGTGGATGTCCTTGGCAGTGGCACTGCACAGCCAAAGGGTTGGATCCAGAGAGAAGTGGCAGCTGCTGGTTTGTGTTGGGACACAGGATGAATGCTGCTTTGGGGGTGTGATCTGTGTTTGGGCTTTGGGTTTTGCTTGGTCAAATCAGGTTTTTCCTCTTAGCTGTGGCAGGATCAGTGTGAGAATGGTTCTGCACTGGCTGCAAACCCATGTTTCCTGCTTGGTAAAACCCCCAAATCTTCCACAGTTTGTGGCAAAGGGTGTTTCAGAGAGCATCTCACTTGCTGTAAGTTATGTTTCACTGGAAAAGTTTTGGTTTTGATTTAAGGATCAAGAACTGGCAAATCCACCCCTTCCCATTACTGCCTTGTTTGAGTGTTTTATTGTCCATATTGTTTAAGCATGTGTTTCATTTTTCTTTTGAACTTGTTTGGTTTCCTAAACACAAGTTTGAGCCGTGCTGTCAGACATTAAATCTCTCCTGCAGACACTGCAGAGGTCTGTGCTGACCTCACCTCACTCTTCCTTTGCCTGTAGACAGCCAACCACTGGGGCAGAACAGCTGATTTATCCTGATGTAAATCAAAGCACAAACACAGCCCCAACCTATTTTTATTTGGCCAAGAGAGATTATTGAGCACAACTGTGATTACAGGAATGCAGTGGGTGACCCATGTGAAATCTGGGCTGCTGAGAGGCACAGATAATCCTGCATGGTGCTGTTAGGACTGTCACCATCACAGCATGACCCACAGTGGGCACAAAGCCATGGCAGGTACCAGGCAGGGTCAGTGTGCAAATACACACAAGCACAGGGAACTCTGGTATTCCCAGAGCTTTCTATACTGAGCCCAGAAAAGGTCTGGATGGGGAAATAGAGTCACTGTCCACATTGCCACCTTTGTGCCTCTGCTTTTGGACTTGTATCCCTGTGCCTTGCACTCTCCCCATGTTCCTGTTACTCAGTTTTGCCCTCCAGCAAGATGTGTTGCATTCCTCAAGCTCCTCTTTATCAGCTGAGCAGCCAGGGAGCATCCTGAAGAAAAGCTAAGAGCAGGACACCTGCCAGAGAATTGCAATTTTGCCTCAAGTAGGTGGGTATGAGACAGATTGGCCCTGTGTTAAAGCTTGATTTTCATCGTACATTCAGCACTGCCAGGTAACCCTTTTATTTTTTATTTCTTATTTTATTTATTGCTGTTTTGAAAACCTGAGCCTACCCATGGCACTGCTGTGGTTTTCTCCAACAGCACCTGCCACAGAGGGAGTTGGCTGCCAAGAAAAACAAAAATACTGATCCTAAAGCCTCTAGCTGTGCTGGCTTTCCATCCTTGCCCTGCTGCAGCAAACATCTACCCCTTTGCAGTGCAGGAGAGGTGGTTCAGAGGCAGCTATCCCTGGCTCCTGTAGCTCATGTGGAAAGCTTACTCTGCACCCACTCTTATCTAAACATGCCTAAGCCCCAGCATGCTGCTTCAGCTCCGCTGGCTTTACACTTCAGGCTGTTTTGAAAGTGAATTTGTAAAGACATTAACATTATTTAAACAGTTTAGCCACAGAATTACCCAGTGGTGCAATCCAGCTGCCAGCAGCAGAGACATAGGGCTGCTTTGCACTGTGGATCAAACAAAACTTGGCCAAAGCTCACGGGCCCTGGAGGATGCCAAAACCAGGGGTGATGGAGGGGAGTGAGAGCTCACTGGCTTTCCTCTTGGCAGGAAATCTCATCAAGTGTTGGGTTGTAATTTTTTTTTTATGAGCTGGTTTGGGTCCAAATCGGACCAAAACCAGATTTGTTTCCCCTTGAAGCTCCTGGAAGACTGGAAGGAATCAGGCTCCTGGTTGTCCTGATGCAGCTGGCTTCCCAGGGAGCAAATTTCAGCTGGTGGGTCCAGGGTTTGGGTTAGGGACACAAGGGAAAATCAGGGTTTGCAGGCAGGGCTTCCCATACCCTGAATCTCATGGCAGACCTCACCTCCTCTTGGGCAACATCCCCCCAGCTCCTGGCTTCCCCTACGCTCAGGCAAAATTCTTTTACAGTGCAGAAAGTGTTCAGGGGAAACATGCTCAAGAATTTTGGGAAAGACTCTGAAAATTGAGCTTTTTCAGACAGTTGCAGATGATCAGTTCCTCCAAGCTGAACAGGGGTGGTGAAGCCCTGGCACAGGATTCCCAGTGAATCTGTGGCTGCCCCATCCCTGGAAGTTTTCAAGACTGGGCTGGGTGGGACTCTGAGCAACCTGGTCTAGTGAAAGGTGTCTGTGCAGGGGGTTGGAACTGGATGATCTTCAGGTTGCTTTCCAACACCAATAATTCCATGCTCTGTGATTCTAGGACATGCTCCTTGTCCTAATGCAACTGTAATAAAATGGATAGTGCATAGAGGAGTGGAGAAACTGAGGCACAGACACTTCACATGACATCTCTGAGAGTTAAATTGGGTTTCCTACAAATGTCAAACTTTCCTCCTGCACACCCCACTGTATGTGACATTCAAGGCAAGATCTTCCCTATTCTGATAATACATAAGAGGGCAGCTAGTTTAAAAACGCAACAAAGCTGAGTTGTCAATCTTGTTGAGGAGTCTGAATCAGGACTGTTTATTCTTACTTGCCTTTTTCTGTTGACTGCTATCTTAGGACAAGCCCTGAAATGTGTCTTAATTTGGAATAAAACATTATCTTATTTACCAGTATTCTTCCTTTTGAGTGCATTGCCTTTCTTGGCTATTTGATTTAATTCCTCTGAAACTTTCAGCCGTGCAGCCGGGAGAAACAACAGGTATTGTTGTATATTTAGACTGAGTGTTAAAAGCTGGACCATGAAAAGTAACAGCAGCTGCTGGAAGGGCTCAGACCATCAGCTCCCTCTGCTGACCTGCAGTGGGGAAAAGCAGTGCAGCCAAATTTTGGGACTTCAGGAAAAATCCTGAGGGCTGAAAGGATGTAGGGCAATATAACTCCAGCAGCACAAAGGTGGGGACTCAGGGATGTCTCTCCACAGTCCCTGCCAATTCAAGAACTACAGGACACCAAGAGAAATTAGTGAGAGTCACTTTCAAGAAAAAAAAAGAGGTGTTTGTTCACACACTGTGTTATAAAACCTGTAGAGTGCCTTGCTGCAGGAGATTGGATATACAGTTTGTGTATGCTCCAAAGGAGATTGGAATACTCTGGGAGAAAATTTACTGATGACTACGAAATGCAAAGGTCCCTTTTCTTACCTGGGAAATTCCCAACCCACAAGCTGCTGAATGCTGGGAAGTGCTTCAAGGAAATATTGTTACATATTTGTTCTAAGCCTACGTTCTTTCTGGGGCGTCCACTGTTGGAGGCAGGATGCTGACTCACACAAGTTGTTCTCCTGCTGGTCCCAGGGGATGGCTGAAGGGTCCAGGAGAGGTGATGTATGTACAGCTTGGTGCACCAGAGCCAGGGAACGAAAATGTCTAGGATGGAGTCAAAGAAATCCTTATTTTAGTGGGAAAATGGATGCAGTTATGTTCTGTTGCTGTCACAGCCTCCATGCTGAAGCAGCTGTCAGTGTGGAGACATTTTCACCAAATGGAGACATTGAAATAACCCTGAGGATACAGACCTTGGGATCAGACTCAACCTGGTGACTCAAGGTTTTCTTCTGAATCCTTATTTTTGAGCTAGTGGAAACAGGCTGGCATGACTGACATTCAAATGTAGCCTTGTAGGATGAAGAAACTCATATCCAAGAGATTGGTCATAATTTGCATTGGGTTCCACCATCACTGGTGAAGCCACTGCAAATGACTAGGTGGGAAATGGTGTATGAACAGTAAGAAGCCCCAAATATAATGAATGTTTCTGAAAATCAAAAGGCTGTATTGGTACAACATGACATTGAGCTGAAGAATAGTGATTCTTTTGAGGTGCACCCTCAGAGCTTTCAGGAAAAATGCTGCTCTGGCACCCTTGGGAGCTGAAAGTTTGTTTTTTCTCAGACCTCCCAGAAAAGAGATGTTAGTTGCCTTACACTGTTTCCAAAGTTTGTGGAATTGTTTAGGCAAACACAAGGTAAACACAGCATTTATGTTTCCCAGAGGACAGATCTGTACCTGATTTTTCAGTGTCATTGACTCCCATGGAGCAGTTGTGGATAGATTCAGTTGTGAAACACTCCTCATTTGAAGTAAATCTTGTGTCTTATCTAAGGAGCTTCACGTGGATGACTTAGATACCCTTGAACACCTTTTTAGGTGTCTCCTTTCAGGCAAGTAAATCCACCCCAAGCTGGGTATCCACTGGAGGCTGAGTTGGATCGAGTTCTAGGGTTGTTGACTATAACTTCAGTGCCTGTAGTGGAAATTCAAACACCAAATTTACATGGGAGCACCTAAACATGGGTGTCCTCACCTGGAGGGAGTCTGAACCTGCACTGCCTCCTGGGTGCCATTCATGCAAACCATTTCATCCTGTTTTCATTCCTTCCTGGCAAACTCAGGAGGAGAGAACAAACATTTGTTTTGTTATAGGATAATGCCCCCATCCTCCCCAAGTAAACCACAATCGAGGGATGACGAGGAAGGATTGGGCTTGAGTACAATTTTATTGGGACTTTTCTGTCCACTGACGAAAATGGTGGCACTTGTGGCAATATGGGTCAGCAATTAGGTCTCTGTGGCCTTTCCAGGCTCTGTTCCATTTTCCAAAGACCCGTTTGGACAAGGGGTCCAGCAGGACAAAGAGCTTGCTTTGCTCTCAGAGCAGGCAAGGTAAGTGTTCCAGGAAGAATTTGGCATTTTTGTCATGGCTGGCCCCAGCATTCCTTTGTTTATTTATGGTGACATCAACTGTGACGATAGCTTACAGAAAGTCGTGCAGCTCTGGAACTACATTTCCTTTTTTCCTTTGAGGAGCACTCAGGAAAAAAATGCTACATTCCCTGGGACATAAAGCCTTCACTTGATGGATAAGAGTTTTGTTTATACAAGAGCTGGAGATGAATGCCTGAAAAACCCATGCCCTAATCCTTCTTGCTACGGCCACAGCTCTGTAAGATGAGAGCTCATTACACACCTGCCTCCTTCTTTCATCTTATAAAATATTTATTCTTCCTTCCCCATAAAGGCTGTCAACACCTCTGTCCCCTATAAAAGAAACAAAAAAGAAAAAAAAAAAAAAAAGGAAAAAGAAAAAGAAATTGGCATATCTTCAAGAGAATGGTTGTATCATCAAGAGAAAAATTGCATCTCCGAGTCTATCGTGTTCTAATTTTCTCTGCAGGACTTTCAGAAAGAAGGCTTTGTGAATAGATAAAATGAAGAAGTCATTTCTGCCCCACCAGACAAACTGCCCAAGTGATGAACTAGATGAATAAAGAATAATTATCCTTATAGTGGGAGTATAGTCCAGGCCTCCCATACCTTGGAGCATTGCATGGTAGCAAATCCAGTTGGGTTGATAAATCTCCAAGCTAAACAGACTGTAGTGCACATCTGCCTGGTTCCTGCCATGTTTATCTGCTGCCTAATGGGGGGCTCCTGGGCAGCCTGGGCTTTCTGTGGACCTTCAGGATGAAATGTGAATGCCCAGAGCTGGAGATTTCAGGATGCTTGCCTGGCAATCTGGCTCGGAACCTGGCCTCTGTTCTGGGAAAAAAAGATTCGTGAAGAAATCTGTATTTTGAAACAACACCCCAAAGACCCTTCTCAGCACTATCACCTTCATCTGTACAGTGTCAACAGCATGGGGTGATGAGGACAGCCTCTGAAATCAACAGAGAATGAGCAACCACTGGATGATGATGATGCTGTGTGGCAATGCTGGGGCTCCCAGCCCCACGCTGATTTCCCTCATCTGTCTCCTTGGTCTGGCATGATGGATTAGCAAAATCCCCTTGTCCCCTGAGCACTACCCAATGTGGGCCATGCTAACCTGTGGGGTGTTCTCTGTGGGCAGAGCAGGGTCCTGATGCTCAGCAGCTCCTTGATGTACGCCCACCCTGCTGTGAACCTGCCCTGCCCACCCACACACAGGCTGACAGCTCGTGGTGATGGGGAGGAGGCTGGCTCAAACAAGGGCTTTGCAGATAAAAAGCTGACATGCAGGTACATTTATGGCAACAGTGAATTTGCTGCCTTTCTTTGCCCTTTTTTCCCCTAAGGCTGTTTTCTGCTGCCACTGAAACCCCTGGATGTTTTGCTGTCAGCTGAGATAGGAACATGATCTTCCTTTGAAGAGGAGTAGCTTTCATTCATGGCTAAAGATACAGAAGCACAAACCTACCAGGCACAGAGCAGCCCTAATTCCTTCTACCTTTTCTGCCTCTGTTCTTCTCAGGGCTCAGGAAAACACTTTTCAGTTTCTGCCCCTTAGAACCAGTCATTTTGGTAAGGGCAGGGCATTGCATAGACTGGACTGCTGTGGACAGAAGGTTTATTCCTTGGTTGGGCAGAGCAGGCAGCACCGTGCACTTCCTGGGATAGCTTTACTGGGACTGTGTTGAGAAATCTGTGCTGGGGGGAGCTTCCTACAGCCAGATCCTTTGCAGAGGTGCAGCACAGTCATCTCCACCACTGGCAATAAGTGCAGTCCCTGAGCTCACTGCCTGTCTGGGACCTGCTGGTCAGTCTGTCTTCCAGCTCAGTGCAGGGAATATCCTGAGAGAATGAGCATGCAGCTGTCTTTTCCTTAGTTAGAGTCATTCCCCAGTGTGGCCCCAGCCTTCCCCCAAAATGCATTTCACATTATCACTGATAACCGATCTGATTATCACAGTAACTGTGTTGCTGAAGGGTTGTCAGATTCCAAAGCCCAGTCTGGGCTGACAAGTGCTGAGATGTGGATATGGGAAGAAAATGCCTCCTTTTTCCACCAGGAAGGATTCAGCACCTTCCAGACACAGGTCTTGGGTGGAAGGGTAGGGACAATGAATGTAAGCACAGCAGGGCATGGAGGACATTCTCTTTGTTGTTTCTTCAGGTGCATGATGTGGTTCTGTCCAAGATGGACACAGATCAATCTGTATTGAAAAAGGTACAGAGAGCCAGGAATGTCACAGAACCACAGAATCACAGAATGGTTTGGGTTGGAAGGGACCTTAAAAATCTCCCTGCCCATCCCCAGGTCCTTACCATCTATCAAGGTACCAATATCTGCCAAGATATTTTCTTCATTCAGCTTGGATATCTTCACCTCTGTTCTTGCTGCTCAGTGGCCTTTTGAGGCAGCCCCACACTGGACCCACCCCTCACCTTCACCATGGACAGTGATTCTG
The DNA here is from genome assembly GCF_009819885.2 of Catharus ustulatus. NCBI lineage: Eukaryota > Metazoa > Chordata > Aves > Passeriformes > Turdidae > Catharus > Catharus ustulatus. The sequence continues at coordinate 160,695,488 of NC_046221.1, forward strand.
GGAAGGGTGGACAGGAAATGGCAAATGAAAACCAGGGAATTAATCAAAATGAGAAAATCCCCCATTTGTACACCAAAAAACCCCTATATGTCTCATTCTGGGGTATCAGGGAACAGTTTTCTGGTCTGAAGTTGGGCTGGATGGAGGTTTCATTATTGAATCATGGAGGACTGTTATGGAACAGATGTAAAAAGCCCTGTTCAGGATTCAGGACCCTCTGTGGGTGAGAAAAGGCCTGGAAAAACTCTTTAGCTACTCTTGCTGCAGAAATTGTAATAGGTGTGTGCTGCTTAATGTAACTTGGAAACTCTTATCAGATGCCATCTTTTTTTTAATCAGCATTTTCCCACTGTTGATTCTGTGGCCTCTGGGGTAATGGGGCATGAAGGGAAGAAGCTCTCCATCAAGAATTGAGGGACAGCCCTGGAGATGACAAATTCTTGGAGCTGCCAGGCACAGGACACCAAAGCAGGTTGGCATCAACACTGCTGCTGATCTTGTGAGTGGGGCCAGCATGTGGGGAAGAACTTTGGTGCTAGAAGGACACCTTCTGCCCCCAGATGGGCTTGTGAAAATAAGGCCATTTACTGTAACTTCATGTGATTTTTAGCATACTTAAAATTCCAGTTTTTCCATGTTTGAAAGCTGAGTGAAAATAATTTTCAGGATCTTGGCAATTTACTCTGGAGGGGGGAGGTTGAACCACATAACCCCACCAGTGGCTCCTTCCAAACTCAGCTATTCTGTTATTCTGTGACTAAATTGATAACACCCATTAGGTTGACTGAGATGTCTGTTCCAGGGCATTTTTGAAAGCCAAAATTATTGCAGAAAAATCGGAAACTTCTTGTGTAAATTACCAGTTGGACAGAAAATTGTGGATTTCATGCAAATAAGTAGTTTCTCACAAAAAAAAAACAACTGAACAGTCCTAAAATGTTGTAAAATGCTTTCCCCAGATTGGAAGGCACTTATGAAAAAAAAATGAAATGAAGGCTGAGAACATAATTCAATAACACATGCCGGGAAATTAGCCTCCTTTTCTGTTTTTAATTTGTCCTCTAGGGGATGAAGGTTTTCTTGATTGTACATTTTATAGGACATTATTTTTCATCTTGTGGTGGTAAACATTTCTCAGTTAGTGACAGTTTGATGTCTGGTTAACTTTTACAGGGTGCATAGATTAAACAGCAAAATTTTTGATCTTTGTTGAGATTAATGACATTTAGGATGAGGCTGCACCATGAAAATTACCCCTCTTGAATTATTTTTGAATGTTCACTTAATGTGTGCTTTATACACCAGTTTTCCTGCCAGAAAAGCCATCCACTGGCATTCTTACTATGAATTCAGCAAAGATGAGACACATGAGAAGCAGATCCACTTCGTCTTTTGCACAAATATTTGCAAAATAAGGGTGTGGTTGACTTTTTGTTGTTTTTGTTGGGTTTTTTGGGTTTTTTTTTGACATCTTACCCATCTCTCTAGCATTGGCATCCTTGATTTAACCAAGCCAGCCCACATTTCTGAGTCACACAGCTGGGAAAAACATAGAAGTGAAAGCAATTCACATATTGCTGGAAAAATCACATCGTTAAATGCCAAGAGGTTCTGACTGAAAGGATTGAGAAAGAGGCAAATGCCAGTAATTGGCCCCGACACAAATTTATTTATAGCAAAGCTTAAGCAGGGTGAAGTCTGCTCCTCTGGGTTCACCTCTCAGGATCAGGCCCTGGGTCTCGAGGGATTTCATTTCTCAGAGAACCACAGGGATGGCAGATGGGAAAGACTTGTTAGGTCATCCTGTCCACATGCCCCGGCAGGAGCGGGACGAGATCGTCTCTTCGCTTCGTTCTCAAGCGCCTCATCCAGATTTAAACCACTCCAGCAAGAGGGCTGTTATTGCAAGAAAATTCCACTGCCTACATGTCCTTCTGCAAAACCACTTTTTTAAGGCTCTTGACGTCCGTTTTGTTAATTCAGTCCAAATCGCAGCACGAAAGAGAAAAGTGAGAGCATTGAACGTGACCTTGGGCAGCTCAATCTATATGAAGACTTAAAATTAGAGCAGACATCACAGCGAAATGTGGACTTACTACAGTCAGAATTAATACTTTTGGCTATCCTACCTTTGTGTTTCTTTACATTAAAGTGGTTGGATTTCTTTAAATTCAAACTCAAAATTCAGTGTTTGCCATGCTTTTTTTTTTCCTTTTGGCCTGTGCACTCTGTAACTTGCTTACCTGAAAGCTGTTGATAAGTTTTCAACCTTGACTTCATCTGGGTTTAAGTTATTTTTAATCTGTGGTTTTATCTCCTGTTTCCAGGCTGCCTGAAATAACCACTTTTATTAGGTTTGTGGTTATATTATACATGCTTGGCCCTTGGTTGGGTAGGAGAGGTTGCACAGATGTCCGTGTAAAATCAAGGGCAGGCACATAAAAGACCTATTGTAGCAACTGGAAATATTAATTTATTTTTTTTCCTAAATAGTCATGGGAAAATACCAATTCAGCAAACACAAAATTCTTCATTTGAAAAAAAAAAACCTGGGTTAAAAGTGATTTTACTGAGTCCAAGGTTAGGCTTCAGTGGAAGCTGGCCAGGAATATGGGCCAGGAACTCTGGAACCTGCCAGCTTTGGAGCCCTGGGTGGGTTCACAGAGAGATTATCCCCAGGAGCAGGGGAAGGTGGGCACTGCCCATGGCACTGCAGCACCGTGGGTATAAATTTCTGATGCAGAACTGATACAATGCCAACTCTGGTGGGTGTGCACCATGCTTGGAAAGTTTCCAGTTTGTAGGAAACTAAAAATGAGGCATTTACTGATATGAATCCAATTTGGACAGGAAATTTTTTTTCCTGTCAACTTGGGAACTGCACTCTCCTGCCAATTACAGTCACAATTGTGTCATTTTGTCTGTGAAACTCTCAGTCTCACAAATGCAAATGAAAAAACCTGTGCAACTTTAGTATCTTTGTTTATTTTGTAATACAAATGAAATTCATATCTCTGAAGATGAGCTGCTTAATTTTCCAGGTGTTTATGAGCTGCTGTACCATATTCCCTTCCATGCTTGTGAAAAAGCCCTGAGAAATTATTTTTTCAGCATCATTTTCAAAAAAGAATTATTAGACTCTAAATCAAGTTTTTCTTTCCCTGCAAGGAATTGAATTCTATGCCAAAGCCAGTCCTTGTTTACTGTAACCCTTGTTATATGGCAGATAAGCAAACACTTTAAGGAGAAATGTCTGTCTTTACAGGAAGATATTTTTATCAGAAATAATTAACATCTGAAAAGACTCAGCTACAATACACATGGGATGGTCTGTTCAGATACTAAGAGAAAAATTTAAATGATGGATTAATCTTTAATGCTTAACTGTGGGAGGCCTGTTGTAAAGTGAAATGAATTTTACTCTCTCTTTTGTTACTGCAGCAGTGCCTTGTTTGGTTTTCAGAGTTGGCTTTTATTCTACCAGCAAGTGGCAATCTACTGAAAGAGAAGGATATGGGGTGATAGAACAAGGGGTAAACTGAAGGAGGACAGGTTTAGATTAGATATTAGCAAAACATTCTTTACAGTGAGGGTGGTGAGGCCCTGGCACAGGTTGGCCAGAGGAGCTGTGGCTGCCCCATCCCTGGAAATGTCCAAGGCCAGGCTGGAGGGGGCTTGGAGCAAACTGAGATGGTGGAAGGTGTCCCTGACCATGACAGGGGGTTCAAAACTGGCTGATTTCTAAGATCCTGTCCAATCCAAACCATTTAAGGATTCTGTGAAACTTTGGGAAGCTCTTTTGAGCTGCCATGAGAAGCGCAGTCAACACTGCCTTGGGAAGGAAAGGGAAAGAGCTGAAACTGCAGCCCAGAGATTTGTGCTGTGGAGAGGAAAAGTGCCTGCTTGTGCCCTCTCTTTCCTGTCTGAGAACCAGCCATGGAAGGTCTGTTTTGCAAAGATTAAAAGGAAGATAATTTGGGGAATACAAGCAGCCGGAGGAGCAGAAGGTGGAGGTTGAGAAGTGTCTGGGAGTTCCTAAAACCAGGCTGGGTGTTGGTGGGTGGGAAGCCAGGAGGACAACTTTGGAGGAAGACAAGCAGAGAGATGGAACTTCTCTGACCACAGGGGCCAGCAGAGAACAGGTCTGCTGGTCACAGCAGGTAGGAACTGCTCTGAAGGATGAGCTCCAGTCACTGGTTTTGTAGGCAAACATGGAGCAAAGTCCCTGGTGCCACACTGGTTCCTGGTCCCATTAGGAACAGTCCCAAAAAGCTCTACAGTTTGAGCCATGCTTGGGCAAGAAGGGCAGCAGATCCAATGCCAACACATCTGCACAGGCCACTGATACCTGCAACAGTAAATATTCCTGAGACAGGGAATTTCCTACTACCCTGAGCTCTGTGGGATTGGCCAGGGCATGGCTGAACACTCCTTACACCCAAGACAAAGCAAGCTGTATGGTGGGAAAGCCTGGATTTAACTCCTGGCTTTTGTGTTAGGGAATCATGTAGGAGAGTGCTGGCTGTGCCAGTGGTTTGACAGTATAAAAAATTACATTCCAGAGTGATCCCAGGAGTGTTTTCCTGCTGACATAAAAATAGGGACACTTGGGCTTGGGTTAAAGAAGCAGGATCAACTCTGCTGGGCTGAGCTCTTGTGGGTTTTATGAAGATCCCTCTCTAACAGAATCCCTTTCTAGTTACTCAAAGTGGTTAAAAACTTACATTAGTTACATCAGGTGTGCAATTAGGGATTATTCTGCTTTCTTAGCTGCAAAGCTCACGGGGTCCAAGCAAGGAAAATCAGCAGCCTTCCTTGGCTCTGGAGCTTTTCCCATTCCTAATGAGACACTGCTGGTCTGGGACTCTGAGGCAAGGTGCAGGGGTCTGAAATGGATGAGTTTTCCTCTGGAATTAATTTAATGCATGATGCCTTTTAAATCAGCCACTAAGGATTGCCTGGGGGAGAGGTTGGTGGGTTCCATGGTTGGGTGGGAGCAGCACAAAGCTCAGCTCTGGTGGCAACAGGGTCTCACTGGGGAGTTAGAGCAGCATCTGTGTGCTTCCAGATCAGGCTGGAGAGGGCTGTGAGAGGCTGACTTGTGAGCTCTCTGGTCAGATGAAGATCTCAAAGGAGGCCATCATTTCAATTAAATTGTGAGTTACAATGTGGGCTTTTCACTCAGCATATTATTATTAGCAACTCCTTCTCCTGGCAGGTTATTCTGGTGGGTTCCCTCCAGAGGACAGGCCAGCTCACAAAACCTGGCTCTTCTTGTTGTTTTTATCCAGGAGCAGCTGACAGTAAAAGTGACAAAGGAATTGATGGGGGGAAGTGATCCAGAGCGTGAAAAATCCGGTCGTAAAAGCCAGAGTGTTTGCAATAAAATATCTATACATAAAAGGAGAGGAGGGAGGGGGGTTAAAAGCAGGGCTGGACAGAAAGCAGAGCAGCAAGTTGTGAAGACAGAGGAGCAAAGTGTAAATCCAGCTGTCAGGGCTATACCATCCATTAGCACCTTGGTCTCCTTTTCCTCAAGGGAGCTCCTGTCCATGCCAGTGTCTACCATGGGGCAGTGGCTGAACCCACAGGGATGATTGGATGCCATGGGGTGAAAGAATGGGCTTGGAGCCTCCCAGGGTCACAGGCAGAGCCAGTAAACCCCTCTGCTGCTGTCTATCTGCTACAAAGGGTATTTCCTCTGATGATGGGCAGGGATTTGGGATTGGGAAGATGGTCTGGGCTGCAGAGCAGGGCAGCAATCTGCATTGCAGGGTCAGCAAAAGAAAATCAGGAAGAAAAAGCTGAGTTAGTTAAATGGATAAAATAAGTGTATTATTAAACTGGCCCAGCTTTTTGTGGTTACTCTGAGAGCCCTTTCAAACTGTGAGGCTCAGGAGAAGCTGCTGTTTTCCCCAGTTCTGTTTGAGGACAAAGAAGGGATCAAGGGCTGGGAGCAGAAGGAGCAGAAGAGATCCCAGCCCAAAGGGAGGTAAAGTGCTTTTTCACACACATCAAAGAGCAAACTGGGTGGCATTAGCCAACAGCCTCCTGGTGAGGTTTCTTTTGGTGCAATTGATGCTGAAAACAAAAGTGAGTGTGAGGACACTTGAGAGCTCTCCTAGGCTAGGCTTAACCTAACCTTGCTCTACTATTTCAGAGATGGGAGGGGCTCCAAAGCATGCCTAGGGAAGGAGGTGCTCTCAGAGGGCACAGTGGTGCTGTCTTGAGATGTCAAAATGGGAGTGAGAGCTTCCATAGTCTCACACAGCAATGGACATTAGAGCTGACACTGGGGAAAATGACAGTGATTCCTGGTATCAAGTGTGGGATTTTCAGTGTTTTGACTTGTGCTTCTGGCCTGTGCTGGATTGGAGATGCATTCATCCAGTGGGGACAGGGGAGAGAAGACTAATGAACACCTAAGAAGACCCTGAGGTGTATCCAGCCAGAAAAATGTAAAGAAAGGAAGGAAACTAAATTTTTTTTCTCCTTTGGCAGCCCCTTCTGAACTGCAGGATGTTTAACTCTGAAATATGTCTCTGGGATCCATGCTAATCAAACCAGCAGAGGAAGGTCTGAAATCTCCTGTTTTCCATGGGCTGCCACCATCCCAGGCCAAGTCTGTGTCAACCAGCAGGAACCACAAGACTTGCCAGACAAATTGTTCTTGTTTGGAGGCAACTTTCTCCCTAGTTGCCTCCAGAAAATGAGTCAGCAGGCATAAATCCTCCAGAACAGGGGCAGGTCTCTCTACCTATCAATTTCAGCTGCAAGGCTGCTGGCTGGGAATTGCTTTAGTGAAATAGGGTATCACAAGGGGTGGGAAGTGAGGAAGACAAAGTTCTGCAGTGTTATGACAGTATCTGATACTGGTCTGTGACAGAGCCATCTGTCTTTGGAGAACATGGGATCAGTTCATGTTATGGATATTAGAAAAGTTTATCTAGGGGATATTTAGGGAAATTTAAGGAAAGAAACCTCAAGATGTTTTGAGATGGTGGCAAATCCTGTTGGAAGAGATAAAGCTGTCCTGTGGAAAGGGTTGGGATCTCTGTGCTCAGTATGTACAGCATCCTTCTGCTGGCAAGAGGGTTTCTGCCTTTGTTTCTGAGGACTGGTTTTTCTTATCATGGTTTGTTTAGAGGACTTGATTTATATCTTTCTCCAGCCTCTCAAAATCCAAGTGGCTGGTGAATCCCAAGAGGTGCATATTGCTCATTGCTAAGTGAAATCCAGACTGTATCAAAACCCTCCCCAACCAGCTCTTACTGCTCTTGGGGCACTTCTAGGAAATCATCCCCTCCCTGCTGAAGGCAGTTCTGAAGGGAGAGAAAAAAGCCTAAGAGCAAGGGAGAAGAGAGGAAGATTAATGGCTTGGCTCTGGAAAAAGGCTCCTTGGCTTGCTCCCCTGCATTTGGATGTGCCTGAGCTCCATCAGACACCTGCATGGGCTGTGTGGACACAGCACTTCAGGGTCCTTCAATGTCCTGTGAACATCCAGAGATTGAAGGGACATGAGGAAAACTCCAGCAAGTCTCAAGAGCTTTGCCAGGACCCTTTGCAATGCTCTGGGCATGCTGGAAATTGATGGCCTCACAGTCAGGAAAAGACAAAAAGAACCAAATCCCTGGGAAAAGAAAAGAGCCTTGTGGAAACCCAGAAACACAAACTGATTTACAGCAGTCAAAAATCTGTTCTCCACATCCCATTAAATATAGAATTTATCCTTAATCCCCAGTCTTTCCTTGTCACCTTTGTCAATAAATAACTGCTGAACTCTGCCAGTGCACCTCAGTCTGCTGCCCCTTCAGTGGATCTGAAACACAGATGCCCAGACCAAGGCAGACCCTGCCTTTATTTTTCAGTATTTTAGGGATATCCTGATGTAGAAGTCCCAGCCAAATCACTGTGCTAAGTTATCCAAATAAAATTTTTAATAAAACCTTTGTAATCTCATGCATAATGTTTTGTCTTCATGACCTCCTTTGGTGATGAGTCCCACAGATTAATTGTACACATTGTGTAGAAGAAAAGCCCTTTCCATTCACTGGTATCAAAGCCTTTGCCTGCCTGGCTCTGGACACTGGTTGGGTTCTAGCATGATCAGCAGTCAGAAAACTTTTTTTTGGATGTATTTTGCACTAACTGTTCCCTGTTTAAGGAATTCCACCTCAGGAAGCACAAAGCACACAGGGCCTTATTTCCAACAATCTGTAACCTTCCTTCATGATAAACACTGCCTTTGTCTGCCATCTAATTTAGGCTGAATGGGAGAAACTGAGAAATAGTGTCCTAGAAATCAAGAAATTTATGTGGAGCATTCACAGGAGAATGATGCTTTAATCACTGAAGTTTTTAAGTCTGTGAGTAATTTGTGTTTATTTTAGCCTATCTTTATCCAATGAATAAATAACACTGGGAGGAAGGAAGTCTTTATTAAGGATTCAGCCTCCTTTCCCTGTTCAGTTGAAGAATTTAGAGATTGCAATAAATATGTCTTTGAATCCAGAAAAGGCTTTTCAGCAGAACAAAGGCAGGCCAACACTAACACTCCTAATCAAGGAAAGACAGACATATTAAAGCCATCAATCCAAAGCCTTTCATGCCTTGTTCCTACATCAAAAAGATTTCTGAGTATAACCTGAAAGCCTGAACATCTTGATAATGAGATACAAGTCTGCCATGAATGTCTTTTTTGGGTAAATATTAGCAAATTTGTCTAGCTCTGACTGGAATGTTTTCTGAATAATTTTTTTTCCCCATAAAAATGCTGATATAATTGAAACTGAAACTTTCCATGGGACCATACCAATATCGATGAAATCTCAGTTGAGAAAAATTTCTCAGGTCCCAGCCTGAATTTGGGGCAGAACCAGAGAGGCAGAGAGTTTGTGTGCCATTTTATCTGAGCCTGCAGGATGTGGAAATCCCACAGCACAGGCATCACAGTGGTTGAAATCCCTGCTGCTGTGAATATCAGCTTTGGAAAGAAGGGCAACACAGATCTGGCAGCAGAGATTCTTTGCAGTGATGATTAACCGTGTACTGGGCTCTGTTGTTTCAACTGGGCAAGGCTCTGAGTCCAGATTTGGGAACGGCTGGAAGCCTTCCAGACCATGGGAGTCTGGAATAATGGGGTAAATAGAGTTTCACTTGTGGCAGTGGTTGGAAGTTGGGTAGCTGGGTTGGATGAGGGTGGAACAGAGATGTGAGTCCTGCTAAGTGACCTGTCTGTGAGCTAGGCGAGCCAAAGTAACCACCTCTGTCCCATTCTCTCTGATTTTCTGGGGTTAAAAACGATGATTTAACTTTTTTTCTCAGTCAGAAGTTCTGAGAATAAGGAAATCATGGTATTACCCACTCCATGGAATAGAGGGGAGAGACAACTGTGCTTTATCTACCTCCCAGCTGCTTTCATTGTGCTCTCTGCTCATCCTTCAGCTCTCTTCCCTGAGCTCTTCCCGTGTTCAGATGTTTCTTATCCTGTCATGATTGTCACCACCTGCAAACACATCTGCCTGACTGAAGGGATCATGGCTGAGTTCCTTGAGAACTTCCAGAAGAGAAAGGTGGATGGATTCCCAGTGAGCTGTGTCACCAATTGGATCCATAGCTGCTAAACAGTGACTGATCAGGGTTTGTTTGACAGCCGTGCTCTAAACTTTTGCACATGTTGATGTTAGCACATATTTTGGTTCTGATGCAGAATTCCCCTGGGATCAGGCTGTGCTTGCAGGTGCAAGTGAGGGATGGAAATTTTTACTGGCTGTGACCTGGCTTTTAAACAATGGTAGAGCAGGTAGTTATATTGCAGTAGCAATGGTAAATGTTATGTCCCAGTGAGGCCAGACTGGTTTCCTCAACCCTGCCACCTTCTCCCTGCTTCCCCTCAGGGCCTTTCTTCACCTCTGCACAGGAGGGAGACCAGGCTCCCATCTGAACAGGTAAATCACATTCACAGTCCTGTTCAGGTAGAAATAATCCATAAAAAATGCTGGACAGAGATGGGCCAGGCTGGGAAGTTGAATCTTTCAACCAACTTTCAGCCTGTGCACCCCAGAGTGATAAAGGGTCCAGTCCCCTCTCCCTGGCTGCTGTTTTCAGAGCAGCATGTCAGAGATCTGTGCAGAAACTGCTCAGTTTTCCCAGAGAATGTCTTGACAGGTCTGTTTTGTGTCCAGCTCTGCTCATCAGGCTGTTTTGTGTCCACACAGGTGTTTCTGTGTGCAGCCCAAGCCCTGCTCATGCTGCATCCCAAACCAAGCCAGAGTATTGCCAGGAGATGAGTTACAGAGCTCGTGGCATGAGCTCTGCTCCCACCCTTTGCCTTGCAGGGCTGTGATCCCACCTGGACAGAGATAAGGTGGCACGTGCAGGATCTGTCCTGTCACCCTGCCAGCACTCCCCATCCAAGAATGAGCTTTGTAAATCCAATTGCTCTTTACTGAGCAGGACCCTGACAGGTTCTGGAAGCACTGGGAACATCCATTGGGGTGGTGAAAATGCTCATGGACAGGCAGACTGGGATCTGCCTCTGGGAGGGGGCTCTTGGGAGCTGCTGGAGGGGAGCCCCAAAAACTCAGAGACTACAAAATCTGCTTAATATCACTGCAAATTCAGTGCTACAGAGATGTGCATTTATCAGGGTTTTGTGCTTTTAACCCACTGAGGTAGGAATATCTAATATCTATTTGAGGTCAGGGTGGGCACAGCCTGACAAGAACTCAAGGAGCATTTAGGCAATGCTCTCAGGCACATGGTGGGATTCTTGGGGCTGTCCCTTCCAACTCAGGATATTCTGATTCTACTGAGCCAGTGGACAGGACAGTTTCTTGATGGCTCTTGCTGCTCAGCCCTGACCTTCTCCTGACAGCTTCCATCCCCCTCTGCTCTGACCCCTTACTGAAGCCATGCTTTAATCACTGTAATGTTTCCTTGTCCTGAACACAGTGAAGGCTGTTTTCCCTCCTGCCTCTCTGTTCCTCTCAGGATAATGGCAAGATACAGCAGTGAGTTCCTACAGGAGCACACCTTAGAGGAAACATTGCAGTGGGACACCTGCCTGGCTCAGGGATTTCAGCAGGTATCAGCCATTAATACACAAAACTCCCCCAAACTAAACAATCCAGGGATGCCTCGGAGTTTGCCTTTTCAGAGATGAAGCTGGAAATGGGCTGGCATCGCCACCTGGTGCAAGTTCCCAGAATTAACCGAGCAGCTCCAGCATGGAAATACCTGCCTGGGGTTGGAAAACTAACCAGAAAAACTCTGGTGTTGCACTGCTGGACTGAATGGCTCAAGGAGAGATCACCTTCATCCTCAGCATTTTCAGCCTGATTCTCCCCCCAGAAATATTTGGGGCATCAAAGAGCAAGTTGATGAGTGCTGGAACAGAGGAAAGAAAAGAAAAGTAATGAGCAGTGGAGGCTGGACCCCTGTTTTTCATAGGGAGCATCTGAATTTATGGGGTTGCTAAACTTACCTCTAAGACAGATTATATTTTCTATTTAAGATGGAGAGCTGGGAATACACCAGAAAAAGACAGGGTTTTTTTCTAGACATGGGGCAAATAACTACAGAAGTTGTTATATAATATAACTCAGTAGCCAAATAGCCAAATTTTTATTTTCCTCAGTTTCAGTGTTTTCATCTGCTCTTTTCTGTCTAAGGAGAAAGCAAAACTCTGTTCACAGGCACCACCAACACAGCTCAGCTGAAATAAGGATGTGGGGCTCTGTGTGTGTCGTGGCACAAAGTTAAAAGCAAATATTTGGCACTAACCTTATTCAAATAAAGATATTTTATTTGAGTTTTCCGGGAAGAAAAACAAACAAAAATATTAGAATTATTTGAGCAAAACCACAGCTTTTTCTCAGAGCAAAACTTGATTTTGCAAAACTTGTCTTTCCTGCTGAGCAATTGTTCCTACAGACAATTCCTGCAGCCCTTTCAGAGAGGCAGGGGATCACCAGCTGGCATCTTCTAGGCTGTAGTCAATTAGTTCAAACCAATTAGGCAATTATTGGTTCTTACTGAACTGGAGTTAATTTCAACAAATTGGAAACAGCTGAGGAATTTGGCATCAAAAAAGTAAATCCAAGGGATTTCCCAAACCAGGTACTTTTCTCTCTGCATTCCCTTTCAGAAAACGTACCTGTGATCTTGGCTTTGTGGCAGTGAAAGAGCATCATCCCCTTCCTAGGCAGGGGATCACAGAGGGGTCTGGCTTCCTCACAGAATGAGGCAGAAAAGCCTGGCCTGAATCCCCTCTGGAAGGGTGGATCAGTTGTCCAGATTGCTCCAGCAGGGATGCAAAACTAGCCAGATTATCTGGGGAGCAGACTGGGATCCTCATGATGGGCACCCATCTGAATGTTTCTCTAAGAATATTTTCCCTCTAAAACATTCCCTTCCCTCATGTGGCATTCTTTCCAAACAGGAGCTGGGCAATAAAAAGCAGAAATGAAACTTGGAAATGGGGCTATCCCTGACTTTACAGTGCAAGGAACTAAATGGCATGAGTTTTTTCCAAATTTCTGGGGGTTTACAGAGAATTATGAAGTTGCCTGAACATCTGGTACTGTTCAAAATACTCCAGGATACCCTACAGATATTTATGGGAAGAGACACCCATATCCTTTTGTGGGAGCTGGAGGTTGATGGGAACACCCCATCTGCTCTGAAAAACCTGTGTTAGGATCCCAAATTGCACCCTTAGCATAAAGTAAAGCCCATGCAGACAATTCCATAGCCAGTCCTAGGATATCCTGAGTTGACAGTGGCAGATGTTGGTGACACTCTGTACTGAATATCCTGTTTCAGGAAAAAAACCCCCAATCCTGTTGGATCCAATAACAGGGTCCTTCACCATTCTATAACACACTGGGTGACAAAATGTCTGTTGGATGCAGTGGCATGGATTTGAATGTTGTGAAGAGGAATTTTTGACAAAAGCATACAGAGAGAGGTCAAGAGGAGCAGCTTTAGGCTGAAGGAGGGTAGAATTAGACAAGGTATGAAGGAGAAATTCTTCCATGTGAGGGTGATGATGCATGGGAATTGTTGTCCAGAGAAACCATGGATACCCCATCCCTGGAAGTGTTCAAGGCCAGGTTGGATGGGGCTTGGAGCAACCTGGGATAGTGGAAGGTGTCCCTGCTCATGGCTGGGGTTGCAGCAAGATGATCTTTCACATGTTTCCCAACCCAAAATACTCCTTGATTCCATGAAGGATTTGATCAAGTCAATATATGGCTGAAGACAGAAACGTGTGTCTGGTCCCAATGTATTCATTTTCAAGGGGGAGTCACCAGGGAAAAAAGCCATGAAGGTTTGTAGTGAAACAGGCCACTAAATATATTCCAACACAAAGCTGACAACAGCTAGGGCCACATGTGATATGCCTCTGGAATCCTAGCAGGGTTGATTTATCTTGGTGTTAGGCCTAATATACTTAAAAGCCCTTTATAAATAACTCAGGACCTTTTGCACTTGCTGTTTTACAGACTTGCTTTGTTTATTTGACTGGTTGAGCTGGGCCTGTAATTTTTAATGAAAATAAACTCCTTGTCAAGGACCTTTTCCTTTTGGGACCTTCCAAAGGACACATAGAGCAATTCTGTGCTTCTTCCCTGCTTCCCAGCAGTCCCATTAGTTTTTATCTCTTTGGCTTATGAAAGCCAAGGCCTGGGGAAAGGTTAACTGAGCCCCCATGGGTTGTTTTTCTTCAGACCCTCAAAGTGGAGAAATAAAAACCATAGAACCACAGAAAGGTTTGGGTTGGAAGGGACCTTAAAGACCATCTGGTTCCCTACCATGGGCAGGGACACCTTCCACTATCCCAGGTTGCTCCAAGCCCCATCCAACCTGGCCTTGAACACTTCCAGGGATGGGACATCCACAGCTTTTCTGAGCAAGGAGTCTTCTAATTTTGGGTTTGGTTTTTCTGAGGGGTAGGCACTCAACATGCAAGTGGAGCTCAAGTTCACCCCAAAGGATGAAGAGGAATCTACAGGGGAGGGTGGATGAGAGGCAGACAGGTGACCTTGGTCATGGTTTGGGAAGAGGATAGGAGGGTAAATCCCATCTGTTCCTTTTCCTGATATCCAGCCTAAACCTCCCCTGACACAGCTCCAGCCATTCCCTTGGGTCGTGTCAGTGGTCAGCAGAAGGAAGAAATCAGCTGATAGGAGGAACTACATTTGCTACATCTTCATTTATCACTCTGTTTTTTTTTTCTCTTCTGCTCTCTGAACTTCAGGTATGCTCCATCTGAGATGAGTTGGTTAATTTTTTGTCATAAAATTGTTTCCCTCCTGTACTTAGTTTATCTCTGGCACCAGCATTTTTCTTTTAACAGATCCCTGGGATCAGCAGAGGGAGTGCAAGAGCAAGGAAAGGAGAAATGCACACACTGAATGTGAGAGGGTTTGATCTGAGGTGCTCCATGAGCCTGGCTCAGGGATGAATGAGCCCTCTGGAGAGGAGACCCTTCTGGCCACCTGCTGAGTGAGTCCTTCTGCATTTTCACACAAAAAAGGGACATCAGACATTCTCAGTAATCTTTCTTCTCCTGGTGGATACGAGAAAATCTCATTACATTACAGCAGCAGCTCAAAAATGCAAATCAAGTAAGTGTGAACTTAGGATCCAGGTTAAAAGATTTTCCTGCAGGAAATTTAGAAATCAACAACATTCACACACAAACACACATAGAAAAAAAGTAGACATTCACCTAGTCAGCTACTATTTCACCATTTCAGAGAGAACAAAGGGGATGAAGGGCTTTGTGCTAGTCAGCAACGTGACTCGGTGACCCTTGGTTTGGCAATGACAAATGTTGTCTTTGTTATCCAAAAAATCCAAGGTCCTCACATCTAGCACGTTGCACAAGGTTGCATTTAAGCACCACTGAGGCCAAGGAGATTTGAGCACACAGCTGAGAGTGCTCTGCTGAACCACAGCCCCAGCCTGTAAATATTTGTTAACTTAGCCCAAGAACACAGGGAACACAAATCTTATGGATCCAGTGAGTGGCTGGTGCAGCAGTCAAGGCTCTCGACCCTTTCTCTCATTTAACAAAACCAGAAAAAATAAAAAGTACTTAACTATTCAAATATCTGCCCTTCATTAATCTTTCCCCAGTAATTATTAGCCCAATAAGCAAGCACATCATATGGCTACATATAAGCACAAGGTGTTATTGCCCATTCCATTTGCTTTGGGAAAAAAAAATAGCAGAGAAAATCTCCCAGAAGCATTTAAACTGTGTAATTAAGATAAAGCCCCAAAAAAATCAAAGGCCTTTTCTTACATGTCTGCCTCACTGTGTGATGGGACCGTTTTTTCAGTGTCAGCTCCCCAAATAATGACACAATGGTATTGAGTACAAATGACCTAAAAGAGAAAAAACCTGAGCCAGCACTCACAAGGTGTCTCGGGGGGTTTCAGCTCCCCTTACCCAGTTTGATGTAGGCACCATGAACATCCAGCCTCACCTGTCAGCTGAAAGGGTGCTTGGATATTTTGCTGAATTTGGGGTGCACCCAGCCTATGCTGTCTGATATTGGGCTGGGGAAGCTTCTTTTTGTACATGATTACTGAAAAATGCCCACCAGGAGACAGCTCCTAACTGCCCAGTCTCTGAGGAATACTTTAACTGGGAACACTGAATGTTCAAAGTGAGGTATGTTGCTTTAGTAAAAGCAAAGTGTTCTCAGGATGCTGTGGTCCTCTTGGAAATCTTCTGGAGGAGCACTCTCCCTTGTGCACCCTCGTAGGACCAGTGCTCTGGAGACTCTTGGGCTTCTTAAAAGACAGGATCCAGGAGTAATTTCTTGGACTGGCCCTGGCAGAGTTCATTGAAGAAGCATTGAGTCCAGCTGCTCCAAGCAGTGGAGTTATTTAATGAACAATCTCCTGTAATGAGTGTGACAGAAACATCCCTTGCTATGCACAGGGTTTGCCCACCAGCCCTAGGGAATCTGCTCCCCTCCAGGCTGCAGGAGACCCTTCTGCAGAGCAGAGCCCAGGGAGCAGCAGACCTGTGCCCACAGGAGCTTTCCAGCCTGGTGCATGGCACTGTCTGGAACATCCTGGCGCTGTTTTTCTGACACCAGTAGGTTTTCCAGCACCAGTGTGCTGTGAGTGGCTGCAATTCTCCCAGAGCCTGGAGCAGCAGGGGAGAAACACTAAAGAAAATTCATTGCAAACTTGCTGTGGGTGCTTCAGCAGAAAGCTGAGTGTGTCAGGGGCTGGGAAAGGCCTTGGCCACCCAGAGAGGAGCCTGTGGAGAGCTCTTGGTTTCATTTTTATGTGTTTTCCTTGTCTTGTGCCCCAGAGGTTTGGTGCTGGGAAGTTTGGTTAACCACACTGGGGCCATCCACCTGGGCCAGGAAGGCAGGAGATGTGGAGGAGCCTTGTGACATTCCAGTGTCCAGGTGTCCAGCCATGGCCCATCCCTGACATCCTCAAAGCCATGCAAGCTGTTACTCCCACTCTGAGGGCCAGACCTGTTTTCCACTCTCACATTTCCTGACAGCACAGGGTGGTGGAGGTTATCAACAACGCTTGTTTGGTGTGTTTAATTGGCCTGCAGTTAATTATATAATATTTCTTTATTAAGAAACTCATGAAAGAGAGCTGCCAGCATGGCTGATGCACTTGTCATTCACATGGCCTGCCTGGGGGATGGCCAGGTTGGCCTTGTTCAAGTGTTTTAGTCTTGGCTCAGGAACAGTCCACTCCAGCTGGAGTTACAAAGACCTGCTCCCTGGTGTTCTCTTTTGTTCTATTTAGTCTGTTTTATTATATTTAGCCTTTTATTTTTCCCTGCTGTTTTCTCCAGAGAGCTTAGTGGGGAGGAAAGAAGAAGTGAGTTTTCCTTGTCATGAATGACATCCCTTCTGCCTCCTTCTCTCCTCTAACACCACAGAGTTTGCCTTAGGACCCTTTTGGCTGTCCCATATGGGCAAGCCCAGGGTGTGATGGTGCTGCAGAGCTCCTGGAGAGGTTCTGGGTACCCTCATGTGGCTGGGCCAGTGTTGGGCTGGGCTGAGAGCAGCTGGGCCTGCAGCTCTCCCACCCCAGCCATGTGTCCCAGCCAGCCCCACTGTTCCACTGCCCACCACAGCCAAGTGAAACTGTGCTCCAAAAAGGAGTCAGGATGCTCCAAAAGAGGAGAATTGATTTACCAGCCAGTCAGTGGCTGTTTGAGGCTGCACCTCAAGCCTCCAGATTTCTCTGTCTCTTCATCCATGCCCTCATCTGCTGCCTCATCCTCCAGCCCACAGCTGTGTTCTCCTCCCCAGACTGGTGGCAGGGTCTGAGATGCCTCCAGAAGGAGCTAGGTGTTCCCAAATGTAACTGAGCATCACCATGAAGCCACATCCTACAGCTCCTCCTTCCCAATCCAGCATGTATCCCACCCTGACTTAACCCCAAACCTTCAGCTTCCATCTTCTACATCCTCTCTCACTTTTTATTGCAGATGAGTCTGGTGTGATGGAAAATGCACTCTAAACCAAAGCACAACTGTACAAGGCTGTGCAGAAACTCCACAGGGAGGTGCTCCCATTCTTTTCAGGGGTCAGAACTGAGACATGTCCATGAGTCTTTATTTTCCTCAGAAGGGGATGAATCCACAGCTTGTCCACCCTGGACAGCAGCAGGGCTGGGCTCAGAGCAGTTTGTGTAGGTCTGCAGAGAGGACATTGTTCTCCACCACCCCTGGGGCTGGCAGTCCCCAAAACCATGACAGGCCAGTGATGGTTTATGGTCTCCCCTAAGTGCCAGTGACAGAGAGGGGTTGCAAGACCCCAGGGAAGTTTGCAAACCCAGCAGGGATGCTCTTGGCACAGCAAAGTGCTTTGACACCACAGCCCAGCTTTTTTCTGTTGTTTTCCAAAAGAAGCAAGATTTATGTGAGTAATCCAGGCAGTTTCAACCAAAATGATGCTGAGTGGAAGAGCCCTCGAGGAGATTTGGTTCCCTCCAGATTTGCAGGGGAAAAGCAGCTCCTGTCCTTGGGACTGTGGCACTGAGGGGCCCCTCCCTGTATTTGGAGGACAGAGAATCACTGGTGCAAAATGGGCTGAGCTGTGCCTCTCCACCCTGAGGGACATGGTGACATCCAGAGGGACCTGGATAAGCCTGGAAGTGGGCCATGGGAATCTCATGAGGTTCAACACAGCCAAGGGCTGGTGCTGCACCTGGGTCAGGTCAATGCCTGTTATCAGTCCAGGTACAAGACAGACATGGATGTTTTGAAGTGAGTCTAGAGGAGAGCCATGAAAAAGATCAGAGGGCTGGAGCACCTCTGCTCTGCAGACAGCCAAGGACACCTGGGGCTGTTCAGCCTGGAGATGAGAAGGCTCCAGGAAGGCATTTTCAGTGCCTAAAAGGGGCATATAAGAAAGATGAGAGCAGACTTTTCAGCAGGGTCTGTAGTGGTGGTTCAAGGGGCAATGGCTTTAAACTGAAAGATGGTCAATTTAGATTCGATATTGGAAAGAAGTTTTTTTACAGTGAGGGTGGTAAAATGCCAGCACAGGTTGTCCAGAGAGGTGGTGGATGTCCCATTCTGTGGAACACTCATGGCCAGGTTGGGTGGGGCTCTGATCAGCCTGGTTTAGTGGGGTCTGGACTGGATGACCTTTTAAGATCCCTTCCAGCTTAAACCATTGTATATTCAATGATCCATGGAAGCCCTTCTACCACCTCCCTCTACCCAGCTTCCATGGCTTTTAAAGCCCCTCCTGTGCCAGCTGGATCAAGGCTTGTGGAGGAGGGAATGCTGGGCACCACCTCTCTTGGCTGTTCACAGCAGAACAGACTTCCATAAATCCCATCTGCAATGGCAACAGCCTGTTTTTCAGGAGGGACAGTGACACCAAAGTAAAACATGAGACTGGGTGGTTTTTCACCCAAGCTGTCTCTCAAACCAAAGTGGTGTTCCAGGCCAGCTGGCACTGCAAGTCTGTGCTGAATCTCTCCATGGTCCAACAGGGGAGACCTCGTGGCATCTCCTTCCACCTCCAGCAGGACAGAGGCCGGGACAACCTCTGCTTCCCACCAGGAGGACACAAAGGAAATGCTCCACTCGCTAGGGTTCATTCCCCATCCGGGGGCGATGGCTCACAGCCATCAGCAGATGATGGGGCCAGGCAAGCCCGGCCATGTGCGATGGGAGGAGGGGAATTGAAAGGGTAGGACGCTTGGATCCATCCCGCTGGGCTGTCATCTCCCCCCTGGATTTATCACCCGGCGCTAACGAGAGGCAGCCGGCGCTGTGTGATGTGGACGAGCCCCGGCTCCGCGCTCCAGGCAGGGAGGGCAGGATCGCCACGTCCTGGCAAAGGGCTCTCCTGATGGATGAGAGATGCTCCAGCTCAGCTCGTGTCCTCAGGAGTTCTCGGGCTGAGCCGGGGGGTGCTGGGGAAATGTGAAGGGCAGAAAAAGCGAGACAGGCTCTGCTGGGGCAAGCACAGCCCTGAGCCAAGCTTTTCTTCTGGCAGCCGGCACCAGGCTTTCACAGGGGGATTATCTTTTCTTTCTTCTTCTTTTTTTTGTTTCTATTTTTTTTTTTTCCTCCTGAAGTGTCTTGTACGGGCCCTGGAGGGGAGAAGATTATTTAAAGATTATTTAAACCTGACGTGTCCCCTCTGGTCCTTCTCCTGTTGCCAACCCCGCAAGGGCTGCGGATGCTTTTCCACCTTTGCTCGCTGTTCCATCTGCCAGGAACTGCGGATCCCACCCTCCACTGAGCCAACCCCAGGCTCTCCTTGGGTGGAGGAAGAGGAAGCCGCCCACACCACCCCGAGAATCCCCCCATTGTCTTCCTCACTCCTGGGAAGCCGCAGAGACGCAGGCAGGGAGGGGAGGAATTTCGGACAGGATGCAAGGAGCGGGAAGGACCCGCAGCGCGGGTTTGGTTTGGCAGCCCCGTTCAGACAATAAAAGGTCAGGCTGCAGAGAAGCTTGTTTTGTTGAGCTTTTAAAATTTTTTTTAATTTTTTATTTTATTTCCTTGGCTTTTGTTCAAGGCTGTGTCCTTAAGGACGGGGATTCTCTGCCGGTGGCAGGCTGAGAGCACGGGTGGGCGGCTGGGTCTTTGTCTGGCAGGGTTTTTAGTGTGCAAATGATTTTGCTGGAGCACAGGCTGCGAGAGGAGGAGGCTGGGCTGGGTGTGAGGTCAGGGTGAGGAGGTGAAACTCTGCACCGGGATTCGGTTTGGTTCAATATATGAAGTATTTCCTTTTTCACACTGAAGTTTTAGAGGTTTCCAGGGGACCCAGAAGATACAAGCACATGCAGTAGAGGAATATCTGCATATCTGGAATAAAACGAAGGCAAATAGCCCCAAGCAGAGCCTCAGATGAGGCAACAGGAGGGTCTGTATGGAAATGGTCACGCAGGGTTTGACAGTGTGCTTCAGTGGTCTCAGCAGATCAGCTGCTTCACCTTTGATTTTGGGTAGGATTTGACATTTTTGAAATGGTGTTGCTGCTTCCCAATCTTTTTGAGGCAGGGACAGTTTCCTAAAGCTGTGCACCCTCCCCTGAATCACCATCCCTGAAGTGCTCAAGACAGATGTCCTTGGGGACAAGGTTTAGTGGTGCTGAGTTAATGGCTGGACTCAGTGATCTTAGAGGTTTTTTCCAACCCTAAGAATTCTGTGATTCTCTAATCACACCCAGCCCTGATCCCTGTTGTCCCACAGCCTGAGGGTCAAAGAACACACAAAGAGGTTTGCAGGGTCACTGTGGCTCAAGCTCAGGGAGGTGAGTTCAGGTCTCACCTGGTGTATCCTGCTGGGCTCCCCACAACCATCTCCTCTCCTCTCCTTGGCCACTGTACAAAGAGCTCTCTACACCATGAACTCTCATGAATTTAGGGGCTGCCATAATATCTGTTTTCTATCTGAGATTCATACAAACTTCAGGACAAAGTAAGGAAACTGGTTTTTGGATGTAGAGCAGCTGCCTCAGGCTCAACCCAAGCAAGGCTGGAGCTCAGATCCGTGGAAGATGCAAAGACCTTGATGCATGGGCCAACATCTTCTCCTGGTCTCTGGTACCAGTGCTAACGTGGTGCTAAGCCTGCTGAGCAGAAAAACTGCCTCTGTGGGCCAGACATGTCTAGGGTGATGTCAGGCTAGTAATAACAACAGGCTGATTGTTAATAAAAACAGTCTGATCTAGAATCTGATTCACGAAAGCATAAATAACAGAAACGTAAAAAAATGCCAGTCAATCAACGTGGTTTTCTGGAACAGGGGTCTTGTTGTACCAGCTTGATGTCATAATTTTACATCATAAGGTTGGCCCATAAACATAACTGTGTATGCAACATACTTGTAAAATATTAGATTTGTACAGTGTGGTGTTCCAGTGAGGGAAAAAGCACCACACATCAGTAGAGCACGTGTTAAATGAGCTAAGAGTTGGCTGTCTGACAGATCTCAAAAAGTGATCAGTGGGCCATCACCAGGGCCTGGATCTGTTTCTTCAGTGGAAAATCCTTGGCCCAAAGCTGTGCAGCCTTTTCCTGCAGTGAGCAGGAAATAAATGTGAAATTGCTCCTGAAGAAGCTGTGAGGGGACAAAAATGGGGTGGAAAAGGACAAACACCCACAAGGACTGGTCAGTCCCTCTTAGCATGAAACCATAGAATCATTAGAATCATAGAATCATTAAGGTTGGAACAGACCTCTAAGTGCATCAAGTCCAACCAGAATCCAGCACCACCACATTCACCACTGAATTGTGTCCCCAGGTGCCACATCTACATGCCTTTTAAATACCTCCAGGGGTGGGGACTCCTCAGCTTCCCTGGCTGGCTTGATCACCCTTTCTGAAAAGAAATTTTTCCTGATATCCAAACAAAACCTCCCCAGGTGCAACTTGAAGCCATTTCCTCTTGTCCTGTCATTTGTAACTTAGGAGAAGAGACCAACTCCCACCTGGAGTCAGCCACTCCTCATCAGAGTTGTTCTCCAGACCCTCCCTCAGCTACACTGCCCTTTTCTGGACATTCTTTGGAGCTGCATTTCCATGCAGGCTTCAGTCCATCCAGCTGGAAAGGACACTAAGGGTGGATTGAGGAATCAAAATGTGAGGGGCCCCAGCTCAGCCTCTTCAGGACATGATGGATCATGTGGAAACAGCTGATGGAGCCAGAGACATCTCTTTGCAGGGTTTTGAGTGTGGTAAATCTGCATCTCTTGATAGAACACTCTGAAGAGAGAACAGAATACTGGTTGGGTTATGGGTGCATGTAGGGAAGTGATTTAACTGCTTTAGATGAGTCTGAAATCCACATCTGAGGAGTTGTGGATGTTGAAATCCTCTGGCAAGTTGTGGCTGCCCCATCCCTGGCAGTGTTCAAGGCCAGGTTGGACAGGGCTTGGAGCAACCTGGGATATTTGAAAGTGTCTCTGCCCATGGCAAGAAGTTGGAATTGGATGAACTTAGAGACCCCTTCCAACTCAAATCTCTCTGTGATCCCAGGATTTTATGAAACTGAGTACAATCACACTTTAGAGAGGATACTGAGCTGTCTGAGGGGGGAGCAGGCAGCCTGGACATAATTCCCTCTGCAGCCATGGACATTTTAACCACAACAGACGGAGCTGGAGGAGACAGGTGCAGTGTCAGCAGGAGGTACATGCCCCGAGGGGAGTTTCTATGGAATCTCCTTCAGTGACCCAGTTTTGCACCCTACAAGCTATAAGATACCCATTTCTTCTCTGTGGTCTTCAAAAGACTACAGGATGATACAGGTTGGATATTAAGAAAAAGTTTTCCATGGAAAGAGTGATAAAGTACTGGAATGATCTGCCCAGGGAGGTGGTGGGGTCACCATCCCTGGATGTGTTTAAGACTGGATGTGGCACTTGGTGCCATGGTCTAGTTGAGGTGTTGGGCTGGGTTGGACGTGATGATCTTGAAAGTCTCTTCCAACCTGATGATTCCGTGAATTCTGCGATTCAGGATGGAAGGAGGTCTCCTGCTCAAAGCAGGGCAGTTATGGGGGTCAGCCCAGTTCCCTACAGCTTTACCCTGAAATATTCCCAAGAATGGAGACAGGATAGAACAAATTGGGGAGCTGCAAACAGAAGGACTAAACTTCTCTTCCCAGATGTGTCACCTGGCTGCAGCTGGGTGGTTATAGTCATGTCTCTCTGCTTTACCCAGCTGTGTTGTCTCACCCAGCTTGGCAGATTTGCCACGCAGACAGAACCACAAGATGGTATTTGGCAGCTCCAGGTGAGTTTTCACGATAAGCCCTTTATCACAGCCTTTGTTTTGAGTGCTGAGCACCCATCCGTGAAAACCGAGTGCCTTGAGCTGGGCCCCCCAAACCAGCCTGGCCGTCCTTGCCTGTCACCCACGGCTGCCTGGGCGCTGCAAAACAAGGCGGCGTTGTTTGCTTTAAAGATCAAAGCTCATTTAAATGCGTTGCTTCTCCCTGTCTCCACATGATATCCAGACGAGATGCCCTGGCTTAGGTGAGTCAGCCGCTGGCTGAAGCCAGCCGCAGTTATCTCTGCGAGGCGGAGGCAGCTCTTGCGTGGCATCCTCCTGCCAGCGCCAGGTCTCTCTAATCCCCTCCGCCCCCGGTGCTTGGAGCCAGCCCCGGTCCCTGGAGGCTGCTGTGGGAGAGCAGCGCTGCCTGCTCTGCTCCGCCAGCCCCAAGGGAGATGTTGCAACAGAAACCAGCACCTGCAGCCAGGGAAGGGCATTTTTCACAGCCACCGCTTCTGCACGGAGCTCCCCGGCACATCTCCATGGGATGCGGGAGAGGAGAGGCTGTCAGTTGAGTTTCTGCCTTTTTTTTTTTTTTTTTTTTTTAACGATGAGCTGACAAAGCTCCAGGTGGCTGTTTGGCAGTCACGCTTTTCTCCTCAGTTGCTGACGCCGACAGCGAGTGACTCAGCCCTTTCCGAGCTCCCTGCAAGCCTCTTCTCCTCCTGCCACTCAAATGTTCTTTCTCTCCGATGGTTAAAACCGATTCTGCCCCGAGGTCCTGCCCAGGGCAGCACGGCTCCTTGCTGCGGTCATGGCATGGAGCAGGGATTTGCAGAATTCCCTTTCTGGACCGTGGGGGTTGTTGTGTGAGCCTGGACAAAGAGTTTCTCCTTCCCCTCATTGTTCTGTTTCCCAAGGAAAGCTCCCAGGGCAAAACCCATCCTGGTGATCCTTGTTCCTGTACCTTTGCCAAGCAGTGCCTAATTCCTCACTTGACTATCAGCTATATTTGCTGTGAACATTTTAATTTCCTTTCCAGCCCAAGAGCTGCCCTACATTTTCATCCCTACAAGCATGGGAGTTCCCAGATACTGCAGAGCCAGCAGGGCAGCACCTCCCACCTTCCAGCACCACGAGCCAGAGCCGTGGGGTCTGCCAGGTCCTGGGGACAGGTGAGACCTCTGTTCCTGCACAGCTGATGGTTCTGGATTCCCTGGGCACAGAGGGAAGTGGGGGTCCCTTTCAGGCAGCAGGAGGTGCTCAGGTGGAGGTGTTGCAAAAGGGCTGATCCCCAGCAGGTAGATGGGATCAGTGATGAGAGCTGGGCTGTGCCTGGCAAGAGCCAGTGTTGGCCATGGCAGCCAGCAGCAGTCCAAAATAATCAAAGGAAGGTTTTATCATGGTTCAGAATGTACCAAGGCAGCCCTCAGAAAGCATTTTTAACCCAGTCTTATCAGGCTGGACTGTGGCTGGTCTAGACTTTAGTGAAGACCCTGCAACCTTTGCCTCCCTGCTCTGTGGAGACCTGGCTTGCTGAGGTGGGTTAGGAACAGGGACAGGGAGAACTGTGTGCCATGGGTCATCTCCCAAGGCTTTGAGATCTCCCATTTGGATGTGTCTGTGTGAGCTGAGAGTTCTGGGGGTCTCTCTGTGCTGGTGGAGCTCTGAAAGCAGTGTCCATGACAGTCTGAGATCTGTCCCTCCTGAATCTCTGGTGTCCCTTGATCTCTGATGACTGGAAAGGGAGTCAGGGATGAACCCAAGCTGTGGACATCCACCTGATTTTGTTTTTGGCAGGACTGAATGCACTCAACATGGGGCTGTGATGGGCCTTGAAGGCACCAACATCCTCTGCTGAGAATGGTTTAAGGCACTGTGGACTGTGGCACCAGCTGTGAAGAGCTCAGAGAATCATGGAATAGAATCATGGAATGGTTTGAGTTGGAAGGGAACTTATGGATAGATCATCCAGTTCTACCCCTGCTTCCACCATGGGCAGGAACACTTTCCACCAGACCAAGTTGCTCCAGTCCCCATCCAACCTGGCCTTGAACACTCCAGGGATGGGACATCCACAGCTTTTCTGGGCTGATCCCTGTGAGTGGCCAACTTAGCCTTGTCCAGAACGCCCCAGTTAAACAAACTTTCAGAGTTCTCCTCTTAGAGAGGGCAGGGACTTGTGCATGGAGAGGCAGCAGCCTCACACAGAGAGCTGGGACCTGGCCTGCCAAGGGGTGCACGTTTTTGGGTGACGGAGAGCAAGGAGGAATGCAGCAGGCAGAGACAGCATGTACGGGCAGGAGCGCGGGTGGGTGTTCCTCCAGCACACTCGCTGTGTTCAGCAGTCCCCCTGGCCCTCCTGCTGGAGAGCAGAGGCAGCAATTAGGCTGATTGAAGGCCCAGTTGCTTCTTGCACAAGGAGGAGGCAGTGCCCCTCGCAGCTGCGGTTCAAAGCCTGCAGGAGATAAGGATCTGCCGTGCCGAGCACTTGGGAAGTGCTGGGGGAATCCAAGGACAGCTCTGGCCACGCCACCCTGCTTCACCTCTTCTTCCCAGCTGGCATCTGCCTTAAAAGCCTTCCTGAGCCTAGAGCAGCTCAAGGGGAGTTTCTCACTCTTCCAGGCAACCCCGTGTAATTACATGGGAGCTCACACAATTTCGTGTCAGCTTTCCTTGCTTACCAGCCTGTTTGTGCAAGCTCCAGCTCCTCAGCCTCCATGGGGACTCTGGTCTTTGCCTTCCTTGGTGGGGAGCAGAGTTAAAAACCCAGCTGATTTCATGAGCAGATCAGGTAGGGTGAGGGTAGTGTCTCCTCTGGTGTATTCCAGGGTGTCCAATCAAGGTTAGGCCATGGATATAAAATCATGGAATGGTTTGGGTTGGAAGGGACCTTCAAGATCATACAAATTCCAGCTGCCCCACCGTGGCCAAGGAAACCTTCCCCTAGATCAGGCTGTTCTAAGCCCCATCCAAGCTGGCTTTAAACACTTCTTGGGAGAGGGCAGCCACAGCTTCTCTGGGCAACCTGTACCAGAGCCTCACCACCATCACAGGCAAGAATTTCTTCTTTGTACCCAATCTAAACCCACCCTCTGTCAGTTCGAAGCCATTCCCTGCTGTCCTGTCACTCCAAGCCCTTGCAGATTCCCTCTCCAGGTCTCTTGTAGCACTGGAAGGTGCTCTAAGGCTTTCCCAAACCTTCTCTTCTCCAGACAGAACAAACTTCCCCATACACTTCCACCCTTGGCCAGAGTTCAGCTCTGCCTTCACCTCCCACATCCTGATAATTCCCATCAGCAGCACCAAGCACACAGGGATGTACAAAACAGTGAACGCTTTTTATTTCGCTGCTGGAGTGTAACCACTGTAATTTCATAAAACTCAAAAAACCAAAAAAAAAAAGTGATTACCGAAGGCATACATTTTTTTTTTTCCTTTTTACACAAGACGTTAAGTAAACAGACAAGTTTCTTTTTAAAAAGATTATAAAGTGTCAAGATCCTATACCTCATCTGCATATTCAAAGTGATGCCATCTGATACAAAAAGCATTGGGTACAATAATTTAGCTATGGCTCAGACCAAAAAAAAAAAAAACAAACAAAAAACCAAAACAAAACAAAAAAAAAACAAAACCAAAAAAACCCAACAGAAAAAAAGTCATCTGGGCTTAATCTACACGCTACTATGGTTGCCCAGGGGGTTAAAAAGGAAAATATGCAGTTCTTTGTTGCACAGAAAGGAACAGCAGGGAAGTGGAGAGTTCATTGGGAGATCATCGTCTGAAGGGAAGCGGCGGAACGCCCCCTCCCCGGGAATGTCTGCAAGAGCCCGGCCCAGGACCCCCCCTCTGTGCCAAGAAATGAGCCACATTTGTCTCCCACCAGACAGAATCCCATCCAAACCCACCCGCCAAGCTGCACCTACCCAGCGTGCTGGCAGCAAATAAGATACAAGACCTTGGAAACTGCATGGAAGTCACGAATCTCCCTGTGCGCTTTCCCACTGGGACTAATAAAAACCAAACAAACCCAACGAAAAAAATAAAAAAGGAAACGACTCGTTCTATTGTGGGTAGAGCCAGACTCTGCTTTCTCGGGAAATCTGTTCCTCATAAACCTCTGAAGCTCCCAGCCCAAGCACCAGTGTCAGCCTTACTGCAAGACTCATAATATGAATTTACAAACGCAAAGTCTTTAAATGTGTGTCACCAGAACTTTCTTAAATGAAGAGCTGGACATTTGTGATGGCCACACTTCCTGCCTTCCCACCAACCCACCCCCTCCACGTGCTCCATCTGACTGGAAAACAAACAACAGAAGGGATATTTGAGAACATGTGTGTGCCGTGTGCCACGGTGAGAGGACACAGCTACAAGTTCCTGCTCAGATTTATTCCCTCACATGAGGCTCAGCCATGACTGACTCCTGGGTAAAGGCTACAGGCTCTTGGTTTGATGGTTGGGGCATCTTTGTTTTGCCATCCTTTGGGTCTCCCAAGTTCTTGCACCAATTTGGAGCCTTTTCCCTGCAAATTGTGGTGGCTTTCCATGGAGGGGGTTGATAGGGGTGAGAAATTATAAAACCCAGTTTGAGCCTTTGCTTCTGGAGAGAAGGGCAGAATGAGGTGGCTGATTTGTAGCCAAAGCCATGGGGGTGTCTGCTCCCTGTGACATCTGCCAGGACCCAATGGAAACAACTGGAGCAGTGACAGTGCTGGCAAATAGATCAGATTTTAAGGTTCTCCTTTCAGCATCTTGGCATTTGGAGCGAAATGAGGGTTAGTGTACAAGGAGAGAACCCAAGACCAGCCCAAACCATGAGCCCTTGGCTGCTTAGGCCTCACTCTGGTGTTATCTACTGAGCTTCAACCTTCCCTCTTGCCTAAGTGTCTCAAGACTTTTGAGATCTTGAGATTTCTAAACCAAATCCCCCTTGGAAGACCCCTCAATTTCCCCAGCTTATTGCTTCTGTAACCCTCTCTAGGCTGAAACATTGAGGAACTGGTACCTCAGAGGAAGCAGCCCAAATCCATATTAAAAAAATCCAAAATATTTGGCAGTCCAACCCAGAGAAACTTTTGAATTCAGCCCTCCATGCAAAACAGCAACTCCTGGGCTGCCAAGGTGTCCTTTCTAAGGAAGCAGCACATTTTAGGGTTAAGAGAGAGATATCCATGAGAAAAAAAAAAAAAAAAGACCTAGAACAATTAAATCAGCATGATTTGGTTGTTTTTTTGTTTTTTTTTCAGTGACTCATAAACTGAGGAGGATCAAGATGCCACTCTGCCAGCCAGATGCCCTCAGGATTTGGCCACGTGGCCAGGTCAAGGACTGCTTTTATACCAGAAGCTCCCTAATTTTAAGGTGATTGGGTTGATGCTACATAAACAAAGCCTGTCCTCCTCATGTTTTCCCCAAGCCAGCCCCTCAAGCTGAGTGAAGTCTTGCTCAAGAGTGGCCAAAGGAGGCTGAATTCAAAGCCCTCTGTCCCCAGCCTGACTCCAACTCAAAGGCATAGTGGCTGAATCCCAGGAGCTCTTGCCCTGGGCGATGTTCCAGGCGATGCTGCCATGTGCATGGGTGAGGAAAACTCATCTTGCCAGGACAGAAACATCTCCAAGCCCATAAAGCAACAGTTCCCACAAAGAAGGGCATGGGATTGGGAGGTTTCCTGGCTAGCAGGGATTGGGGCTGTCACCACCACAATGCCAAGCCACCTCCTATATCCCTGGGGATGAAGCAGCACCTGTTTTAGCAGCAGGAGGACAAACTCAAGCAGGAAGGGGATGCTGACCCACCCAGCAGGATGCTCTAATGTGGGGTCAGGCCTTTTTATCAGCCCAATCCACTCTATTCCAAATCAACACAGACCCTTTGACCACTGCTGCCTTCTCCATGAGTTGTGGGAACCAACAGCCTGGGACAGAGCAGGAAAAATACAGGGGACTGAGGGCTGTCCCACGATGCTGGACAGGCCCAAGGTGAGTGGTATGACAACTCCAGGGCCACATGTGGAGGGTCCCCACCTCACTCAGCACCACAGCTTATCCCAAAGGATGGCTTTCCCTGCCCTGCAGTGGGACTGCCCTCCATCAGGACAGGTAAGTGGTGCTGGAAACAGCTCCAAACACCTCTGCTGCCACCCACGTGGTGGTACAAAGCAGCCCCTGACCTTCTGCAGGTATTGAAGGTGTCTAACCAGCCTTCCTCACCACCTGTCCCAAGGGATGAATGCCCTGAAGTAAATATCTCTGGATATCTATGCTTTGGAAGGAAGGCACACAAACCTTTGGAAAGACTCAACACAGGACACTGAGGGCATCTCAAGCTGGTCAGATAAAACCCCAAGAGGTGGATGAGCAGCCCTCCTTGTCCCAACAACTGTGATCCTCTGCAGCTGAAGGGTGAGATGCTCCAAAGGACACCTGAGCATCCCCTGGGTGACAGTGGATGGCAGCCAGCTGTGACACTGCTGGGGATCAGTCTGGGGGACCATGGGTCACCTCCTGGGCTCTACTGGGCAGTGATGGGAGAAAGAAAGGCCAGAGGATGTGCGGAAGACAAACAGGGTGTTTTTTCTCCTTTAATTAGCAAATTTCTTTTTATCCTCATTAAAAGAAAAAAAAAAAAAAAACAAAACATCCCCACACCCCCTATGTGCCCACTGCTCCAGCTGCTGCAAGCGTTCAAAGGCAGAAAGTTGAGAGATGTTTGATGTCCCAGCTCAGGGGCAGCTCTGAGCCCACCCCAGCTGGGTGTGTGCCAGGGGTGCCAGGCGCCTCAGTACAGATATGGAAAAGGCAGGTGCAAAATTAGGTGATGTGCTCTTGCCAGGAACACCTAAAATCCCCTAGGAAAGCTGCAGCTCAGCCCCTTGGCCAGCAAATGCAGTGTGGTGGAGGACATGGATGTGCCTTGAGAGGCACACTGTGTCCCCAGAGCACTGCAGCCAGAATTGGGGTTTGTGCCACAGGTCAGGGATGGGGACACGACAGCAGAAAACCCACCACTCTGGGCACTGAATTTGGAAGCTATAAATAAGAGCACCCCACACTTTGGGGGAGCCAGTGCTGGTCCAGCACCCCAGCAAAGCTGAGTGCCTCCCTGCCCTGCTGTGGTCCCCAAGGTTCCCAGCAGCTCTGCCTTCACTGGAGCATGTCCCCAGCAAGCTCCATCTGCAGCATCCTGGCTGGCATTGAGGCAACAGAGAGGTGGTGAGCTGACAGAGGGGCCAGGGGAAAGGGAATGGTGCTGGGGGTCTTAGCTCAGCCCTTGCCCTGGTCACAAGGGTCACTGAGCTAAGGGTGCCTGTCACCTCTCCCTGCTGTCACCCCCTTCCCACCCAAGGTGACTGTGCCATCCCCACCTCCATCCCTGCTGCTGCAGCCCTTATTTATGGGGAAGAGGTGGGGAAAAGTTTTTCTGGGGATGCTCTAGCCCTTCTGCACCCCATCCCTTCTGAGCTGGCACAGCCCTGCCTGCATCACCCCAAACCCAGCACCCCTTGCCCACCCCTCTCAGTACAACAGGAGGGGAAAGGGAGGAGGAGGATGGTGATGAAGAATGGTCACACAAGCTCATTGCCTGCTAACACCAAGAGTCAAAGGGCAGTGCTGCCTCCCCTCCTCAGGGCTGCAGCTGGAGACAGCAGCCTTTTTTGGGGATCCAGCAAGACGAGTGTGCTGTGAGTGCTGGAACACACTGGAGATGCTCCACGTGCCCAGCCCAGCCCCGGCAGAGGGCGGCGCGTGGGGAGCGCAGGGCTGGGCGAGGAGGTGAGGGGTGGGATGTGTGCGAGTGCCCGGGGGTCTGTGCACGGATTTTGGCAAGAGGTCATTGAGGTTACATGATGCAGCATTTGTTCTTGTGGTTATGAGGGTCCTTAAATCGGAGTCTCTGCTTTGGTCGGTATTTTTCCAAGTACGTCAGCTGCTTGCTGTTGATGGCTCCTCTGCGCTTCCTGTGGGGACAGAGAAATGCCAGAACAGTCAGAGGTGTGGCACGAGATCCCCTCACCCCAAACCAGCCCTGTTGGGGTGCTGAGCCCCCTGCCTGGAGCAGGAGGGGATTTTGGAGGCTGAAGCCAGGTGCACCCTTCAGGGACGGAGACAGGCACCAACCCCAGCAGCTTTCCATTCATCCACCCTTTAAATCCCAGGATATGGAGAGTTGGGGAGCAAACATGGGGCAGAGGTGTGGAAAAGCCCCTCAGGGATGCTGCCAGCTGCTGCCCCAGCCTCCTGCAAAGGCACAGGGTGCTCCACACCAACACCTTTTTTCCCACTCCCAAAGGAGAGAAAAGCAATCCCAGTGTCACCAAAAAAAACCCCAAAACCTGGGACATGCCAGATCTCTCCATTCCCTCAGAGAGGGACTTTCTGCCCCCACACCACAACAGTGCTCCACTTACTGTCGGATGAACTGGATGGCATCTTCATACTTCATCCCACTCTCGATCAAGGCCAGCGCGACAAGGACGGGAGCGCTGAAAGGGAAAAGCAGCGGCTGTCACTCCCCAGTCACACAGCCCAGAGGCTGACATCCATCATTTAAAGTTCAAGGAGAAGCTCAGGTAGCAGATCCCCTCCATCAACACCTATTCCCACTAAGGTTGCACAAAACCCTTCTCAAAGAGAAGGGAAAAGGAAGGTGGAGCACTGGCATGGTTGTCCCTCTCCTGCCTTCATGGGGAGGTGGCAGCTGGGACAAAACCCTGCTCAAAGGAGGGCTGGGGAATGGAAGGAGGAGAGCTGGCATGGTTTTCCCTCTCCTGCATTCATGAGGGTGGCAGCTGTGGTGCTGGGCTCAGACTCACCGCCCCAGGCCGGCCACGCAGTGCACGGCCACGCAGCAACCAGGGTCCTCACAGAACTTGGTCTTCAACAAGTTCAGCCAATCTTCCACAATCTTGCTGGGAGGAGGTGCTCCATCATCAAATGGCCAATCCTGCAGGGGTGGGAACAGAGAAATACTGTCAGGTCTCCGGGGAAAACCTTTAGGGGTTGTTTTTTACTCAGGGTGATGGTGTCTGAGGTCTCAGCTGCAGGGAGGTAGAACAGTGCCAGAACTGGGCTCACAGTACAGCTCTGTGGGGATACAGGTGGTTTTGTGGCATCATCTGGCTTACAGGAATTCTCTGGCTGCATTGGCTCAGGGTTTGAAGCCACAAAAATCTAGGTCTGGAATCTTTCCACCTCCTATGGACATGTCCAGCCTTCAGGAGCACCTATAGGATCTGCAACATGGTCCCCATGATTTCCTGCCTCTGCAGACCAGGATGGCCACCCCATGCTCCATCCCCATGACCTCACTGAGCTTTGGGGTGATGCAGTTCCCATCCTCCTTGCCAGCTCCTAATTCCAGCACTTGGGAGCACATTGTAGGGGATTTGAGCAAAGGTGGCTTGAAGATGGCTGAAATCTGAGCTTGATGCGGTGCTGAAATTCAGCTTCCTGCAATACATGGAGAAGGCCAAAAGAATGGTCTAGGGACCCCCTAACACAGCCTCAGGAGTCAAAGGGAGGGACATCCCTCCAAATGGAGCTGTTTAAATACCATCCCTCTTCTGAGCTTCATCCTCAAGTTGCAGTGGTTCAAAATTGGAGCATGGTGAGTAAGTTTTTCAGATGGGCTCTGCATTTCATACCCCTCAGCCCTAGGCTCAATTATGAAGGTTAAGTGTCCCAAAATGGGGATTTCTTTCCCAAAACAGATTTGTCAGGAGGAGTGTGGCCACTGGCTGTGCAGCACTGGAAAAGAGACAGGAAGGGGCAGCATCACTTGGAGAGGATGTGGCTTGGTGAGCCTTGAAGGCTGCGGGGCACCGAGCCCTAATCCTAGATTTGGAGGAGTGAGTCACTAAGCTGCTGTGCTGGAGTCATCCTTGGTGTGAGATGGCAAAATAAGCTGCTTCACTCCAGTGTTTGAACAGGTGGTGTGATTTCTGTTGGGATTTGATAGCAAAGGAGCATGCTGGGCTTCAGGGTATTTGCAGTGCTTGAGCCAGCCCCCCCTGGGTGGCTGTGCCTGTCCTGCAAGGCCATGTCCTCCCTGCAGCCATGAGTGCAGGTCAGGGGCTCACACCAGGGATGACAAAGCACACCACAAAATCATCCTGAGGAATGATGGAATGGCTTGGGATGGAAGGCACCTTCAAATATCATCTAGTCCACCCCTCTGCCATGGCAGGGACACGTTCCACTATCCCAGGCTGCTGCAGCCCGGCCATGAACACTTCCAGAGATGGAACAGCCACAACTTCTCTGGGCAACCTGTGTCAGTGTCTCACCATTCTCATTATAAAAACCTTCTTCTTTATGTCTCATCTAGATCTGCCCTCTGTCAGTTCAAAAACATTCTTTAAACGTCTTTAAAGACATTTGTTCTATCACTACATGCCTGTGTAAATAGTCCAGCTCTCCTGTAACCCCTTTAGGGACTGGAAGGGCCTTTAAGGTCCCCCCAGAGCCTTCTCCATATATAAAGACCTATATATAGTCTATATACAGAAGCATTGACTTGTTTAGGCTGGAAAAGCCCTCTAAGATTGTCAAGTCCAGCTGTTAACCCAGCACTACTAAGGCCACACTAAACCATGCCTCCAAGTCCCACATCTACAGCTCTTTTAAACCCCTCCAGGAGTGGTGACTCCACCACTTCCCTGGGTGTTTCAATGCTTGACAACCCTTTCAGTAAAGAAATTTTTCCTAATATCCAATCTAAACCTCCCTTGGAGCAATGGGAGCTCATTTCCTCCTTTTCCTGTGAAAAGAGACATCCTCCCACCTGGCTACAACCTCCTTTCAGGGAGCT
The DNA here is from genome assembly GCF_009819885.2 of Catharus ustulatus. Lineage (NCBI taxonomy): Eukaryota > Metazoa > Chordata > Aves > Passeriformes > Turdidae > Catharus > Catharus ustulatus. The sequence continues at coordinate 160,729,551 of NC_046221.1, forward strand.
GTAGAGAGGATAAGATCTTCCCCAAGTCTCCTTTTCTCCAGGCTAAACACCCTCAGCTCCTCATAAGACTTGTGCACCAAGATACATTTATATGTCAAATATATATATCAGGATACAGATAAAAAATATACCAAACTGTGAATACCAAATATAAATATATGCCATCTCAAAAATATATAGAGATTTGATATAATTATAGATATTTCTGTATCTGCAGAGATACATTTATCTGCAGAAAACCAGGTTATAGATATCTCTTGCTTTACCTTAAATAGCTTCTATATGGTTATAAAAACTTTGATATAGAAGCTATTTAGTTTCTATACAGTGTCTTGTATATTTTCTCTGTATCAAACATATCCTAGATATGTATCTCTCCCCATAAGAGAGATGAGATGTAAAGAGGTACACATATCCTAGATACAGAAACTCAGACTGGAGGCCCCAGTTAGAAATGGGGTAAAAGGCAGAATTTGGTGTGTGAGCAGATAACATCCTCAACATATGGATTCTACATATGTAGGATACAGCAATCTTTCCAAGATATATCCTGTAGAGATACAGATTGCATCTACATCAAGAGACATCTGGAGATGTCTCTATCTACAGATCTGGAGGATCTGTATCTAGAGAGCCACGGGATTATCCACCTATATCCCTGAGGATCTAAGACAGAGCCTCCTCTCTCTCTAGGATATACATTATACAGTCAGAGCTATATAAAGAGGTCCTACACACAGAGGACCACCCCAGGAGACACAAGGCACTTCCAAATCCTTCCCTAAATAATGAGCAGAGCCTCACTTCCCAGCTGGAGCTGAACTCCCTGGCAGGGCTATCACTCCTGACATCATCTCCAATTACTTATCAGCCAAGATACAGCCCAGGCAGCTGCCTGCTCTGCCTTTCCCAGCTTGCTGCCTGCTCCCTTTCATCCCCCCCAGCTGCACCAGCCAGCTGCTGGAAGAGCAAAAAACCCTCACACCACCCCCCAGGATAAGATAACGCCGGGGGTAATGGGAACCACGCGCATCTTCCACGTGGGATCAGGCGCTCTCATCCCTGGATGTTTCAGAGCCTGAGCAACAGGCAGGGAAGGCAGCTGCCGACTCAGCCGGGTGAGTCACAGTTTCGGCTGCGTGGGCAGCTCCTCTCTTTTTAAAGCACCAGCCTCAGCTCAGCTGGGCTTCCAACTCTGCTCCTGCCTCAGTGTGATGCTGAGCTGGGTTGCCAGGCTGTTTAACAGTCCCAAGGGATGAGATATTTAAGGGTGGTGTTAGGGCAGGTCCCCCCACCGAGTGCCTGTCCTGTTTTCCACCTACCATGACAGTGATGCCGTCCTTCTCCAGGGGGGTCTTGTCATAGGTCACTTCACACACTCGCACCACCGTGGTGGCACCGTATTTCTTCAGGTCCTGGGGAGGGAAGGAGAAGGAGGGGTCTGAACAGACCCTGCCAGGTGCACCTCAGTTAACCCCAACACATCCAAGCCCTGCTACGACCACGTGGAGCAGCATGGACCCTAAAACAGTGCTGTGTCCTTGACACGTGGTCCGTCCACCCTGGCAGGCACAAGGAAACATGAAATCGCAGGACACCGCAGCCACGTGGCCTTGGAGGATTTCTAACCAGCATCCTCATAACTCCTCAGTCACGAGTACCAATGGGGCCATTTATTTTTAAGCCCTGACAGCCACATCAGAAGGGATTTTACACCCCAGGCAAAGAAACATCCCTGACATGGGTGCAAGTCCTCTGAAGGAGAAATTATTTGTACCTGGTGAGGTCACACTCCTGATGTAGAAATGCAGCTGGAGGGGGAGTCAGCATGCCCTATCAGCCGAGCTTAGCATCTCACAGATGGCTCAGGGGCTCCTTCTCCACCTCACTGCTGTATCCCACCATCACTCCAACATGCTGCAGGCTCAGGCGTGGGATTTGGGATGCTTCCAGCATGGCTCATTGCCCGGCGCGAGGATTGCCCCTGGATTACGCGCCCGGTGCGCCGGCCTTGCTGGGCACCATGAGATCATCCCTGCCAATGATCCACCTCCTTTGTTCCCCATGTGTGCTCACCAGACCGTGGTAAGCCCCACATGCCCAGCAGCCTGGCCAAAAGTCTAAGAGACTGAAGGAAAGGGGAATTTTTCTCCCTTCCCACTGGTGTGGTCCCCATTGCCTTGTGTGCAGCATGCACAGTATGGGGTAGCTGTCCCCAGATCAGCCACCTTCCTGTCACCCTGTGGCAGTGGCATTCCCACAGCTGCTACCAGCGCTGGCTCTACCCAACACACTCTGGGCATTGGAAATATACTGGGATATTTAGGATGAAAAGCCATTTTTGAGGTGCTGGGAGAAACAGGGCAGATTGTGTGCACCCACGTGCATTGCTCCAAAACCCTGTGGTATGATGTGACAGTGGATCTGGCAGGGGATGCAATGGGAATAGGGAAACTCTGCTCCATCTCTACCATATCCAAACATCACACTTGGTGTCCTGAAAAACATCTCATCCCAAAAAGCTGCAATGATGGGACCCACTGCCCCAGGATGCCACCAGCTGTGGTACCAAAGAGGATGTGCTGCTATCTCATTGACATCAGTCCCAAAAGATGCAACTGGACCCTGGTTCCCACCTTCCAGTCTCCCCTCCTTACCTCCAAGAAGGTGCTGAGCGTGGCATTGGTGGGGTTGTGGGTGATGAGGAACCTCATGTTTTTGTAGCAGACCTCCACGGGTGCAGGGCGGTTCATCCGGGCCATGGTGGCAACAGTGGGAAGGTGAGGTGGTGCTGACAGTGGCAGGGGAAAAACCCAAGAAAAGTGTGGTGTGGAGGGGCAAAAAAAATCCCAAACCAAACAAAAACCCAACAACCCCTCTGCGCTTCAAAAAATAAAAATAAAACAGGATCGAGAACTCAATATACAGACGTTGTGCAAATAATCCCAACTCCTGGGGGCGCGCCGGCTTCCTTGACACACCACAAGCCCCACGGGGGAAAAAAAGCCAGATGGGGGGGAAAAAAAATAATATTAATGATAAAAATAATAATAATAATTAAAAAAAAAAAATCCCTTTGCTGTAGTGTTGGCGTCCTCTGCGTTGTGTGCGACGGCGAGCGGCTGCTGCCTCCGGTGCCGCGCGCTCCCGGGCGCTCTAGAAAGGCCTCTGCATATGGGGGGTGGTGGTGGCGGGAGGGTGACCCCCGTCACGTTACCCCATCGGGGTATGTGGAGTACTTGGGGGCGGCACGGGGGGCCGGGAGCCTACGGGGCGGCGTCGGCGGCGTCCGGCAGCGGCGCCTCGCTGGGGCGATCCATGCACGGGAGCCTTGAATGGTTGAGTCGGAGGGTCGGGGTGCTGGGCGAGACGAGGAGAGGCGGCCGGGGGCTGCTTCACTGCGTGGGCTGCCGGGGGCTGCGGGGCTCACAGCTGCTCCTCAGCACCTCCATAAATCCCAGCGGGGAGCGAGGCTGCAGGGGAGAGAAAGGGAAACGCGGTGGTGAGAGGAAGCTACTGCCTGGTGTGGGTGTCCCTGAAGGCATCATCACTTTCTACATCCTGTACGAGCCTCCCTGACCATCCTCATCTTCACAGGAGACCATAGATTAGAAAGCAAGACCATAGACTATTTAAAGCAGGAGCTGAAATATCATCTGGAGAGCCGAAATGGCACTGGAAAGCCAGAGGGGGTAACTCACATTCCACCCGCAGAACGGAAAAGCACATGGCAGGGAAAGCCTTGCTCCCATATGCCACCCAACATCTGTGTCTGCTGGTGGATTTAAGCACCCAATCCACGCCAGCTGACCCCCCCAACACCCATCCAGACCCCCCAGACCTCACCTTTGTGTCCCCAAAAAGCACGGTGAATATCTCCACCCCAAATGCACGCTGTGCCTGAAACCAGCTGCCGCTGCTAATCGGCCACATGCTCCTGGCGCTGGGCTCATGTCCACCAGTGCACCTCTAATGCTCTTAGGAGAATTAAGCTGCCTGCAAATGAGCTATCTTGGGGAGGGGGGACTGAGGAGGGGGTTACATGTGTGTGGTTTTGCCAGGGTTAGTGTTGGATGTGTCTCCCTGCCTGCTCATCCCCATGCCCACACCACCGGCAGTAACAGAGCCCGGCCCCTCAACCCGTGGCATCTCTGCTTTCAGATATGCAGTGGGAAGAATTAAAAAAGAAAATCAATTCCCACTGTGGAAATACGTAAATCCATGAGATGATGGGCCCAGCAGGGAGGCAAGGGTTCTGCCAGCCCCACTCAGAGCAGAGGGAAACCCAGCCAGAGCTTCCCCAGGTTGTTCCCCACTGGACTCTTGTTTTGAAGCTGGTCCTTCTCCCGGGTCAGTGGCTGCTTAGTGCCGAGCGGCCAGAGCCTCAAAATAGACCATAAGCACATAAGTAACCCGAGCCAGGCCAGCAGGCACCCCCTTGCCTCTCCTCACAGCAGCCAGAAACTTTCCCCTCTGGATTGTTTCACCCTTATGCAATGAGACAAGGTGGGAATAAAGAGATAAGCTGAGCCCTGAGCAGCTCACCACAGCACCTGGTTGCTGACAATGGGTTTGTCCAGGCCTGAGAATCATTCACAACATCTTCAACAGCTCCTGCTTCTCCAGTGGTACCCAGGAATGAAAAAGTTAAACAGCAACAGGGAAAAAGCCAGGTGAGGTGTCAGGGGAAGCACAGAGCTGCTCTGCTGAATGCGCCCAGTTTGGCTGCTAAAATCACAGACTTTTCAACAACTATGTCCCATCACACCTCACTAATTTTTTTTTGCCCATAAAAAAGTGGATAATGCTATCTCAGAGTCCTGCAAGGATGTTCTGCAAAGTTCAAACCCTGCCTGGGCTGCAGGGGATGAGTGGGACATTCAGGGTTGAAGACTTTTCCCCACCATTCAGGGGGTGATTTTAGGTGTCATTCAGAGCAGCTCAGCCCACAGATGATGCTGAGCTCCCCAGGGTAGCTGAACCTCCCCACCTGGACCACATCAGCTGAATTTTTAATCAAAGCTTGCAATGATCCTGCAAGATGGGCTGGGAAACTTGCTCTCCCCACAGTGCTTGCTGTGCTTTTTCAGTGATGATCCCACCCACCACTTTTGTTTGTGGGGTCTGCTTCTCCCCAAGAGCATCTCACCACTGGGTAAGAACCAATCTGGTATTTCTGGAGGGCCATTTTGGGCTGGTTTTGGCTGTGTGGCTCCTACATGCCCAGCTGCCAATCTGCTGGCAAGCACAACCACAAAAAGAGCCAGCCTGCTGGCAGTCCCCTCAGCAATGTTCATCTTTTTCATCTTAAGGAAAAGGGGGCTTAAAACCCTCCAAAGACATGGGAGGTGGGAGACACGGGCAGCCACAATTGCCTGCTCACAGGGAAGAGCTGATGCAAAGTAGAAATTACCCCAAACCATCACCTTGAAAGCCCAGTTTCTTTGAAATAAAGGACTTGAGGATCTTTTGCTTCTACTTTCCATGCCTTTGCTCTTCAGGCTTCCAGTGTGTTTAATGCCATCTGTCCTAATGATTTGATCTGATCACAATGATCAATCTGATCCGACGCACCAGCACCAGAGGTGCACAAGGGAAAGCATCAAAAAACGACTTTTCTCCCTCCAAACAACCTCATATCTCATTGTAACCAGCTGCCAGGGACATTAATATGGACTGTGCCCGTGTTTACCCGTGTCCTGGATTAAATCCCACCCGCTGAGCAACCCCATGGGACTGGGAGCTGCTGCCAGCACCAAGGTCTGCGCTGCCCCATCATCATCCCAGCTCATGCTCCATCGGCGCTCCGGATCCTGGACAGTTTTTTATTGGCTTGGGTGTGCTCGCTGCCAGGAACAGAGGCTCAGTGGGAACTGCCTGCCTAGGAGAACAGCGAGTGCTCCTTTCCCACAAGGTCTCCTCTCCAGTGGAAGGGTTTCAAGTATTTTGGCAATCGCACGTCCCAAGCAATTCAGCCCCATAAATCCCTAATGGATATTCAATCACAAATCATCCCTGGCGTTTCAGGCTGCGATGCTGATCTCCATATTAAGCATGGCAGAACAATGTGGAAAAGGGAATTTCAGCTAATATTAATAACCTGCCAAGTGGAATATAAATCCTTCTGATTTGAGCGCTCCGGGGGATCTAGAGGAAGCATGTGAGGACACTGAACAAGCCCTGGATGAGGATGCTCATGTGAGGACACAGCAAACAAGCCCTGGATGGGGATGCTCAGCAATGCAGAGCTGACCTGTCAGGCTCAAACCTGTCTTAGAGAAGCCCAAATGAAAGGAGGTTGTAGCTAGGCGAGGGTTGGTCTCTTCTCCCATGTAACAAAGTGACAGGACAAAGTGAACAGCCTAAAGTTGTGCCAGGGGAGGTGTAGATTGGGTATAAGGAAAAATTTCTTAACTACAAGGGTGCACAGAAATTAGAACAGGCTGCCCAGGGGAGTGGTGTAATCAGTATCCCTGGAAGTGTTCAAAAGAGGCATGGATGAGGCATGGTTTAGTGACAGACCTGGCAGTGCTAGGTTAACAGTTGATCTCAGAGATCTTTTCCAACTGTGATTTTCTTTTCACCATGACTGTGGAAATTTCTGCTTCTTACACAAGAATTTTGCAGCCAAGAGCCCACTGAGGAGAGCAGTGAATGATGCTGCTCTGGGGGATGGGGACCACTGAGCCATCATCCCCTTGTCTTACACCCCCAAAGCTGAGGGGATCACAAAATATTCCTTTGCAGTGTGGCAAGACCTTTACAAATGTCTTGGCCTCATCCCAGATGTCCAAGGACTGAGCCTGCAACAGAGGGATGAGGCTGGTCTTCCTCACAGGAATGTGATGGAAAGTAAAGGTCAGATCTTCTTCACCCAGTGAATGGAAGAGCTTGGTGGGAGCGGTGAGCAGATGCCGGACCCGATGGCCGTGCTGCTGGTACCCAGCTAGCGGGACACAGATGGTGGAGGCAGGTTTTCCTAAACACAGCACATCCCCAAGAAGGAAAAGGAAGCTTTGCAGAGCCAAAGTGTCGCTCCACATGGGCTTTAGGAGCGGGACTTGGAACAAAGGCTCTTACTCACCCACACAATGTGTTTCTCACCCATATATAAATATAGCGATCTCGGAGTGAGCACATCTCCTGTTCAAAGTTCACCTTCAGAGAAACCCAACAAAACACCCAGCTGTGTCACACTTTCTCGACCTCTCTCCTGCTTTCAGCTCACGTAGCAAGACACTGACCAGCCCTTTCCCCCTAAGGCTGATGAAGTCCTGCCCTCCCTGCTCCCAACAAGCACTTCCATCACCCTGAAAACTGAGCCCAAGCTTCTGATTATTTCCAGTTATCACCATGCAGAAGTTTCTGCACACATCCATTGCCACTGACAGGAGTGATCATGGAGAGCAGGTCTGTGAGGCTGAGCTGCACACAGGAGATCTGTACCAGCAGTACCACCATTGTCACCACTGCCACCAGCCTGAGCAGCACCACCAGCATCAACACTGACACCACTGCCACCACTGTCACCACAAGGACCACTGCCATGACCACTGCCACTGCCACCACTGCCATCGCTGCCAGGAAGGACAGGTCCCAGGACACAGAGAGTCACAGTGCTGTCCCCAGCCTGTGACTGCAGCTGGGACACAGCCAGCGTGCTGAGATTTCCTCCAGTTGCATCCGCACGGAAGGAAACTGTAAAGGTCTGGGAGGAGAGCAACGGAAACAAAACACTCGGCAGGAGCCGGCATCTGTGGGGAAATGTTGTAAGCAGCCACCAGGGCTGCTCCAGGTGGAGAGCTGGATCAGATGGGATGTCCTGGAAAAGCCATGCTGGGTACTGTGGTGGCTGTGGGGGTACCTGCTGCCAGGAGCAAAGAGGTACCTGGCACCATCTGCCAGGGAAGCATCGTGGGGTTTTTCCTCCAAGGGTTGTTTTTTGGGTTGTTTCTCTTGCTGTATGTGATGTTTTCTGAGCAAAACGTGAGAAGGAGGATTAAAAATGCACAGGTGCAGGAGGGAGAGAGAGGGGGGCTCTTGGCAGCTCATGAAAACACACCTGCAAAATAAACCAGGTCATGCATCTTTCCCCACATGCTTTTCAGTGTGCAGTAAATACTGGCTAACACAAAATTTCACCAAAGAGCTGTGGCAGTCCTTGATTTTACAGCTCCAGCTGGACTTAAGGAGTTTGGTAGCATTTAGAGAGCAGGGAAAGATGCCAGCATGATGTTGGCGTGGACATTTGCAAGCAGGAGGCACTCAGGACACCAGGAAAGAGGGAGGAATGGGGAAGCTGAGGCAGTGAGCCAGCCAGACAGATAAAAAGAAGAGCACAGTCTTCCCAGCACTGTGAAAGCTGGGAATGCACCGGAGGCACTGGTAACATGATCAACCCTTTCTTATCTCATATTTGCACCTTTTGTCTTTGAAGAGAGGCTGAGGCACAGTGAGGAAAGTGTCTACAAAGGTCCTTTGGGAGTTGTTTTTCCCTCTCACCCAGATTCACAACCCCTGGACACCGACCCTGTGCCCACATTGGAATTCCTGTGATGCCACCAGTGTCAGGGCTGCCTCTCCTGTCCAGAGACCATGGGGCAATGCCCTGGAGGAAACATGATGCTTCAAGCACCCCTTCAACAGCCCTTTAGCTAGAATTTCAGCTTTTCCCTTCACATGCAGCCCCCAAGCAACTCCAATTTGAGGTCTCCATGGACAGCTTTTTAACCTAATTTCTTCTTGTGCCAGAAGAGATTCAGCCATCATAAAAACCACAAAAAGGCACTAAACCCTCCAGTGTGGGGAAAAGGACCCCCCCAGCCGAACACAGTCCCCCATCCATCCCTCCCACCCTGTCCCCAGCAGGGGACAACTCACAGACAGCCACCGGTGGCCCTGCTCACATCGAGATCCTGGTTTTATGATCTGGGATATCCCCTCCACTGCCTTCCCCCTGCAGCCACGAGGAGCCTGCAGCCCTGGTGCCGACGTCAGAGGCTTTTCCTGGCTTGGATTTGAAGGGAAAGGCGGAAAAAAAAGAAAAAGAGGGGGGAGGAAGAGAGGCCAGCTCCATGGGGAAAAGTAATAACAGGCTTGGGGCTGGCTGCCTCCCAAATCTGTAGAGGGTGTGCCCCAGAGGGTTTTTTTGGGGAGGGGTGAAAGGCTTGGTCATTTGGGGACGGATGGTCCCCATGCTCTGGCGCCTGATGCACAGGGAAGTCAGGCACCCCAAATACTGGGGGCAGCTCCCTCATCCTTCAGGGATTTCTTTTGGCCAAAAGAATCAGAAAAAAAAAAAGCAATTCTGCATCTGATTGGGCATTTCCAGGCTTCAAGCCTTGTCCAACAGTATCTCTGGAAAGAAAAGAATCCCAAAGCAGCATCCTTGCCCCACAACACACACTGGGAGCAAACTGGCTGCAGTGGTCCCCCCCAGCAAGTGCCACTGCCACGTGTCTCTCCCACCCTGAAACTCTGGTGCAGCTGAACATCTGCCCAGCTTTTTTTCTTGTGGTTTCTCACAGTATTTTGAGCAAATTTAATACTTGTAGCAGGTGGCAAAGTTTGGGGTGGAGGTGCAGAATGATGTTTTTGGGAAATACGAGAAACAACAGCACAGTCCTGGGAAGGGCAGGGAGGAGCTGCCATGACCTCCCCTTTGAGGGAAGCCTGTGTCCCACCAACCTGAACTTTGCTATTTGCCATGTCCCTCCTCAGTGGTGGGATTCTGATGGGAAGTTGTCCCTACATTACCTGGTCTTACCTTGTCAGGCCACCAGAGCCCTGAACCAAGGCCACCAGAGCTCTGAGCCAAGGCCACCAAGCCCTGTCTGCGTCACTGGCGCCTCTTGCACAAGCCCCAGCCCAGACAGGCTGCGGTGGCTTTGATGGAAGTTTGCTCATGATGAAGGGGGCTCCAGAGGACTCAAATCTGCCCAAAGAGTGGATTTTGACCTGCAGACAATGTTGAAATAGTGCTCTGTGACATGCTAGGGATGCAGCACAGGACAGAACGTGCTCTGCCCGCAATGTGTCCCATGGAAAGATCTCTGGTGGCATCAAGCTATGGTCAGGATTGCCCAGAGAAGCCAAGCTCTGGAGAAAAGCAGCTCTTCCAAGTCAATGGCACCAGGTTTAAATGGTGTTTGTAGGGCTCTGAGCTTCCTCCACCATCCAGACCCTGTGCTGCCTGGGACTGTCCTCCCAAACCATCTCACTTTTGCTCTGCACTATTTGGTTTACACATTTCACCCCACGGAGACAGGATCACAGATATCATGACAGGCTGCTGGGAGGTGGCAGCAGCACCAGCCCTCTCCTTTGTGGTGGACACCAAAGCACTTCTGAAGGCAGTCACCAAGCCCATGGGGATGGTGCTGCACAGAAACCCCTGAGTTGTCTCTTCCTCATCCTCTCCAGCCATGGCCATTGTCACTTTAACAGCAGAAACTGCCCCTTGAAACAGCCCCTCCAGGGATGTCCCTTTTCCAGCAGGAGGGGACAGAGATGCTGCATGTAGGTGAGAAGTGTCCCCTCAGGACTATCAACAATACAGAGAGATCCTGGGGGAAACAGGATTCAGTGTCAGCCAGGATAATTAAAAGTCATGTAGCAGATGAAGGGAGATGGGAAAACAGGCTGCTCCTAGGTAGGACATGGCAAGGTCTGGCAGTGTTATCATCCCCCCCAGCACATCACACTCCTGGCTCCCCCTATTAAGCCCAGGTCCTGCAGAGATAGTTTTCCCTACAACCCTCTTCCAGAAAACTCCTCAGCTCCAGCAAAAAGTCACATCAGAGCTCCATGGTTACCACAGGACAGGTGCTCTGCAAAAGGAACATGTACACAAAGTTCTAGGGACAAAGGTGGGAACTTCCAAGCTGCCAGTTTTGGATGCCTGATCCTGCACCCTCTCCTGTTCCCCTGCACCCTCTCCTACCCTCCTGGACCCAGCCATGCTCAGCAAGAGGGACAAAATCCTTTGGTCCTGCCGCCCTTGCACAAAACCCCAGAGCCGTGCCAAGAGCTGTCCCCCACCCGTGGGAGCTTGCAGAGCAAATGAAGGTGGTTTTCTTTCAAATAAAAGATCAAAGGGCATGAAATGCTGAAAGTCACAGCTGTTCTTGCTGGAGGAACATAGTGTCTCCACTTGCTCTGCAGAGCCTGCCTGGTGTGTGAAGCACTGCCCCATGTCCTCAGCACGATGTGCACCTTGTCCACATGGGAGATGGGGAACTAAACTGGAAGGAGGAGGAGGGAGGATCAAGCATCACTTCAGAATAATTTGATTATGGCAGTGCAGAGCTCAGATTGTTCAGGGTCTGCAAACCAGAATCACAGAACTGTAGAATCATTGAGATTGGAAAGGATCTCCAAGCTCACCAAGTCAATCCTTCAACCAAGTACCATCCTGCCTACCAAAACACATTCCTGAGTACCATGTCTACCCATTTTTGAACACTTTAGGCATGGTTTCCACCACTTCCCTGAGTAGCCAATTCCAATGGGAGAGTTGCTCAGTGAAGAAACTCTTCCTGATACCCAACCTGAACCTTCCCCAGTGCAACTTGAGGTCTTTTCCCAACTACAGAACTTCTGAAACTCAAATCCCCTTGGAAATGCACCCTGCAGCTGGGCTCAGATGACCATAAAAAGGTGAGGATGTGGCTGTGGCTCTTTCTCCAACTCAGGAATTGATGGCCAGGGAGACCTCACTGCAGGCTTTCAACGCATTAGAGAGGTTGGAAATAAAAAAGATGGAAAAAGAGTTTTACATGGGCCTTTAGTACAAAAAGCAACAGCTTTAGATTGAAAGAGGGCAGGTTCACATTGAACATAAGGAGGAAATTTGTTATGATGGGAGTGGTAACACAAAGAAACAGGTCATTCCCAGAAGCTGTGGCTGTCCCATCCATGGAAGTGTTCAAGGCCACGCTGGATGAAGCCTTGAGCAACCTTGGTTGCAAGGGAAGGTGTCCCTGTCCATGGCAGCATGTTTGAAACTAGATAATCTTTAAAGGTCCTTTGCATCCCAAACCATTTCATGATTCTCTGAGTGCCTGACGGCCAGGCTGGTTGGGTGTCACCACGACCTTTCCCCTGGGTTCTCCACATCAACTCCCACCCAGATCCCACTTGCCTCTTCATCAAGTGGGGTTCAAATTGGATTCAAGTTTAATCAAGGTATTAAAAAAAAAAAACCTTGCTGGAACAGGACACTCTGAGAATTAGGAAAATGGGATGAAAAATCCTTTGGGCTGGAGCCCTACAATGCTGCAGCTTGGGACGTGGTCTTGGACAGCAAAAATGGGCTCCCCAGTTATCATCAAGCCTGTCCCTTTCTGGGCTGCACACAAGAAGCAGAGAGCAGCTGCTGCAGCCCCAGATAAGCACATTTTAAATCACATCCTCACTTGTCACACAGAGATGCTCTGGCATGCCAAGGCTGCTCCCAGCCACTGTTGGAGGCGAAACCAGCTAAAAAAAGATGGCAAACTATACAGATCCTGGTGCTTCTTGAACTTAAATGAACTGTCTTTCAATACAGAAGATGAACAGTCATCCAATCCTGTTCCTGTCATTCACAGGAAGGATTTCCAGCAGTGGCTTTGTAAAAGCCAGCAAATGCCCTGGTATCTCAGGAAGGGAAATTGCAATGATTTGCATGAGCAAAAAGCTCGTGCCAGAGCTGCTGTGGGATGATGATACTTGGTGCTCTTCCCATCCTGTCAGGGATAGCAAGGAGAAGGTCGTGCAGCACAGCCAGCTGGCTTTCATGGACCATGCCCAGGTGGTTTTGGAGACCACTGAAGGAAAAGGAACCACATCCTCAGGGAAATGGCAGAATGAGAAAGAAATCCACCCTGTCTAGAGGGAAACATCACCTGAATGCCACGGAACAGTGCACCCAGGAAAAGCAAATCCAACAGTGGGATGTCACAACCTCAAAGCACCTTTCCAGATTGATACCACTCTTGGGACAAGATGGAGGTGAAGTGGTCACCACCAAGTGTTTTTGGGGCTGGAGGAACCTGCAGTCAGCATCATTTCTCCCCAAAATGCCCAAAGGTTGGAAGGAGAGTGTCTGCCTGTTCAGGAAGTGCCCATACTTATGAGCATGCTTTGCCTTTGACTTTCTTTCATCTAGATTTTTGCATAAATCCGGTGCTGCCTTTAGGGAAATGCAAATTCCCTGGAGAAGGGGGAGCGTTTGAAGGTGCTGGCTGCTCTGGCGCGCCAGGCGAGGAAGCGACGCTTTTATCACCTGAAAATTAAATAAAGGCTGAGATGTGAAGCCTCCCCACCCTGCTAAGCAGGAAAACTTCCTCAGCTCCTACGGGCCGGATCCAGCAGGGATGGGACAGGCAGGATGCAGCGTTTCATCCGTGCTCTGCACATCCTCCCCAGCCCCAGGGGTGAGCTTTAATGGCCTGGAGACACGCAAGCTGCTCCGGCTCCGCTTGGTTTCCCGGCTCCGCTTGGCTCCCGGATGGTTTCTGAGCCATTTTGACACCTCGGCGTGGGTGGCATTTCCCAGCCACCCTTGCTGTGCTGGAGCAGGTTCTAATCAAGCTGAAAGCAAATGAGCTTCCCTGGGTAAAGGAAGCTGCAAGCCCAAATTCATCATTCATGATGAAGCCAACTGATGATAGTAAATGTTTCTGTAAATGGGGATGCACATGTTGTACCTCTCAGCAGGGAAAAAGGGAAAGAAGGTGAATGAAAAAGCAACACCAGTAACAAGCTGGCTGGGTTAAATACTGGCTTTGAAATCTGTCCCTGTCCCTCTGCTCCCAGGGCACCTAAGAGGGTTTCAGCCTGGGAGGAGGCAGACAGACATTCCCTATTCTGTTGGCCGTGGGTGTATTCTGGGAGGGTTTTTCCTCCATCTCTTCTTCATGCTGCTTCATAAGGAGCCAGGCTGCCGCAAACAGAAAACAAAACATCTATGGAGACTTTGCAGAACACCCAGTGTTGACTTAAGGCTCAATTAATTCCCCCATTGTAAGCTCCTTTGGTACACAGAAAAAGCCAACTGAGGGCATTCCTATTAATATACCTGGCTCCATGCTGAAATCCACACTATTTCAACTATCCTAGAAGAAAAACCCTACAGGCACAGATATGTACAGAGTACTCCAGCAGCCAGCACAAAGGATGTTTTGCTACTTCACAAATAATTTAAATTTGGCATTGCACGAGACAACCAACAGCAAAACCAGCCTGGCATGGGCTGGACCACAGTGGGACAGAGGGAGCAGAGACAAGGGACACTGAGGATGTTCCCTCCAGCCACAGGACATGGGGCTCCTCTGCTCCAGTGCAAAGTCAGCAGGTACTGGTTTGGCTCAGTCCTGCCAGCACGAGGCCATTGTGACATCAATGGCCATCCTGGCAAAGGCACCATGGAGCAGACCTTGCCTTGGGGGAGTTAAAAAATAAACAAAAAAGTTTATTTTCAGCTTGATCTGTTCCCAGTCATCTCTCTACAAACTGGCAGCTGTTCTGGCAGGGCACTGTGGGCAGCACTGGGACAGGCAGCTGAGGGTTGCTAAATGAGCACTGTAATTCAACGCCGAGGCATGGGGTGAAACTCTGCCGTGTGTTCCCACACGGGAATTTCTCTGGCATTTTCTTTTATCAGCTGGTCGATAAAACATCCCCATCCTGTTTCCAGATCTCCCATAAGTGTAATTCGTCACACAGATGGAGCACATCCTCTCTGCTGTCATTAGCACGTCCTGGGCTGGTATTTACTAGAAACACAGCAGAGGGACTTCCCTCAAGCTCCACCAGATAGTGGCACCTAAAAGATTGTGGGGACCTCAGCAAGAGACTTCCCTGCAATGTTTGAAAATGCCAACCATGCAGCTGGACCCACAGCCTCCCTGTCTGAGCCTCCCAGGCCATCAGGACTGTGGTGATTTGCACCTGGATGGGTGCACCCATGGAGCCATCACCTAACTCAGGCACAGAGGAACACCTGCCCCAAATCTGCTCCCAGGAGAGTGGCACAGTGTAGGAATAGGAGCTTTCAGTTAACACTAAGGATTAACTCTGAGCTCATCCACTTCTCCAGCACAATCACCAGCAGGAGCATCATTGTGGCATTGCTGCCTCCAAAGCTGCTGATATCTCCTCACCAGGAGCACATCCCAGTCACCTTTCCAGCTTGCAGCCAGGCACCAAGGATGAGGAAGATTCACATCATCCAGGACCAGTAGTGCATCCCTCTGATGCTAGGGCATTGATAAACCCCTGGTCTTTGACCTGTCTGCTTCAATAAAACAAACAACAGCTCCATGAAATCTCCCCTAACTTTAGTGGATACCAATTTTAGCCCAGCTGCCTGCATGATGCCTCTGCTGCATTTTTATGCCTAGCTTCAGGCAGATATTCTGATTTTTGCAATGCCTGAAGACAGTTGTGGGGAATACACAGCCGTTTTTAAAGCAATGGCAAAAATAAATCAGTGTTTTAAAGGGAAACAGAGAGGGGGAAATAGTCTTGTTCTGGAAAAAAACCTACAAAGATTTGCTGGCAAAACCCACCAACATGTTAGACACTCCTATTCTGACCCCCATCTCTGGGCCATGAAATTACAAAGCTGGACCATGGGCTGCCCCTCTTGTCCACAGTTCACTGCCACTCTCTGCTTGCTGCCTTGGGGGAATGGAGTAAGGTTACAAGGCTGTCCTGTGCAAAAGCTTTTTGCACATTTATCATCATTCAGATGGGTTTAAAACCTCATTAGTTTTTTTCAACTTTCATTTTTGGAAGTGTTTTATCATGCCTCTACATTTTAGCAGAGAGCACTAAATGGATGGAGGATGCTCAAGAGCAGCTCTGGGATATACAGAACGGATCTCCATGTCACATTAACCCAGCCTCGTACAATACAAGAATTTGAGACAAACTTTATCTCCAAATCACGCCTTTTTCAATGAGTTCATTTTCAGGAAGCTGTCCCATCCACTAACCTCAAAAAATGTCTCTGGCTCACATCCATTAAACCAGATAAATGAGAGTTTACAAGTTCATAACTCGAACTGAAGTCAGAAAGTTTCGTCTTTCGTTTTCTAGAGCTGATTCACGGCCAGCCTGACCCGAAATATGGGCTTGCTTCGAGTCTTTTGTCATTTCAGAGTTCATTTACAGTTTAAAGTGATGCTCTCCTCCTGCCTGAAGTCTCCTGTGCTCTCATCCCAGCTCAGTGCTGGCACAGCTTCTCTCTGCACTCCCCAAAGCCTGTGTGGACACACTTTTTGAACTTGATCAAGTGAAATTGGATCTGCTTCTGGATTTGCTTCTCTGCCAGAAATTCAGAGGGATGTCAAGCAAGGATTTTGGCCCTGGGGTGCCCAAGCAATCATCCCTGATGTTGAGCACAAGCAGAGAGCACCACCTTGGACTTACCCGTATCTCTAGGAAGACATTTGAGCTTTTCCAAACTGAGCTTTTCCCTCTCTGCTCCACCAGCACAAGAATTGTGAGTTTCCTTATTTCACTGAACCCGGCTGTATTTCTGGTCTGCAGAGTCAACAAGAGGAGCAGCCAGCTTTTTGGCTCCCTTGGAAACTCTGCAGTCCAAGAAAATCAGACGAAACATTTGAACACGCTCGAGCTTTTTCGTCAACAGTCTGATTCCGAGGGACCTGACCCTGCGTCCCGGCCGGCCGGCGCTGCACCGACAGCAATATTTTTGGGTCCTGTGTGGAACACTCCTGCTACAGTCCTGATGCCAAGTCTTGCAAAAGTTCCCAGGCTGAGGAGCTGGATGTGAGGAGCCTCCGCTGCAGGGTTCATGTGAATTGTTGAAGCATCTCAGCTCACCGGGGAAGGGTCAGAAGTGGGGAAGGACAGGCATCATGCTGACTACAACTCAATAAAAGCAACAAAATGCACACAGAGAACTGTCTGACATCTCACACTGACTGTCACAGGAGGGCTGAGGTTGGAAGGGACCATTTCCAACCTCCCCAAAGGTTGAAGTATTGCTATGGGCACCTCACCACTGATACCCTGGTACCCTCATGGACACCCTGTAGATGAGATGGCCTCTGCAATCATGCATTACCACCATGCCTCGATTGATGACTGAGATTCTGGTCCTGGCTACTTGAACTATGCTCCTCTGAGATGTAGCATCTAAAGCTAGAGTTAAAGGATATAATTTGCTCCCTTCGCCCTGCCCAAGGTCACTGAAGGACATGGACCTGCATGGAAACACAGATGTCCCTTCACAAATTCCCTCTCTCAGCTCCAAACAGCACCAAATTCTTTCAGCAGGGTCCTTCAGAGACAAGAAATGAACCCTCAGCCCCAAAATGTGGAGATCACCCTGTATCCTCCAAGAAGGCTCATCCACAAAGCCCATCTGAGGCGCGGTGCCCGGTCATGGCCCAGGATGAGGCATCTGGCTGAGCCCACAAGGTGGAAAGTTCAAGTGGCTGCTGTTTATTTGGCTTTGCAGAGAGCAGTTCTCCAGGCTGAACGTGGGCCAAGCACCTTCCCATGGCAGGAAGTGCTGCTGGAGTCTTTAAATAACCACCAGTGGTCAGGGCTTTGGTTTGCAGCTTCTCTGGATGGAAAACCATCCCTCAATCCGTGTCTGCTCCAGCTCTCTCCTGGGTGTAAATGTCAGCACCTGTCTCATTAACTCCTAAGTCTTCATGTCCATAGCCACCAGCCCCACATGGAAGCCTGAGAGAAGCAGGAAAAGTTCTCCAAGCACAGGCATAAAAACACATGTGGGCTTCTCATCCCTTGTGAAAGTTGAATTTTATGTCCTACAATCAAAGCTTCCCTTGTTTTTGTGTAAATTCGTAGTTCCCTGGGGCTCTCCTCACCCTCCCCATCCTGCTTTAAGGTCCACACATATCTCCTCACACTCCAGCACTGAACTGCACCACCACAAATGCTCCTCACCTTCCTGCAGCTGGACTGGTGCATTACCAGTTCATAGGATTAAAATCAAGAATAAAATCCTTCCTCCAGGGCAAGTAAAAAACGCCAAGATCCCTCCACAAAGGCTTTTCTCAAGTATTCCCCTGGGGTACTTGAAATCAGAAATCTTGCCAAGAACCTGGGTAGAACGGGTCACCCAGCAAATCCAGCTTTACTGACGGAAAGTTCCCAAAAGCTGTTTCACTGGGAAGCCTGGCTACTTTTGGATTTGGGCTTGCCAAGACTGGGGAACAAAAATGATTTTTTTTTTTTAACCTATAGCTGTCATTAACATATTAACCTAAAATGATGGCTGGTGAGAGTAAGCTCTGTAAATAAGCAAAATTACATTTTACAGTTGGAAAACAAGACCCTGTCCTGACCTCCTCTCTTGGGCAGATTCACTTTTGCACACAGCAAACCAGTATTTTATTTTAAACTGTGCTTGTAAAAAGTTAAAAAAAGCTGCTTCCTTGACACTTAAGTCAGGTAAGGACACAGCAGGCCAATCTGCCATATAAATAAGCCTGCTCTTGTATACACATGTGTTTTAAAATAAGCTTATGAAATGTAAACACATGGGCTTTAACAAAAAATAATCCAGCCTCACTGAAACCATTTAAGTGGGACTGAGCCAGGCCTCAGAGATCTGCACAGGGCATGCTAACTTTGACCCAAAAAACCCTTAAGAGACAAATAAAACACTCTCATAAACATGCAAAAAGGAGCAAAATTCGGTATTTTTCAGAAGGATCATCCCTAGAGCTGCATTTCTGTCTTGGCTGTAGGAAAAAGAGACTGGGGGGAAAGAGTTTCTTCCAACCCATGTGTGCACATTCCACACTGCTCACCTTTGTACCACTGAGATGAGCAATTTTTCTATTTGTCCCTGGCCTGTACACCCCAGGAGAGGAGCCAATCAAGAAACCAGGCTTTAAAAATAAAACACAGCCTTGACTTCAGAGGGGCAGGTGCGAGGGGAAAAACTACTTTTAACCTTCATTCTGAAAGAGGAGAATGCTGGGACCCCTCTGAATGGGGCTTGTCTGAGTTTAGAAGATTTATTTGGAGTCAATGGAGGCATCTGGCGGGTGGTTAATCCTGGTGCTGGGCACTGGGGCTGGGGAAGTGGACATCAAAGCATTCCTGCATCTGCTGGGGAAATGGGAGAGGCAGCAGACAGGGCTCTGCCTCCTCCCTGCATGGCTGCTGGGGTGACAGGCAGCACAGACCTGAGCTTGGGGCTCTCCAGCACACAGAAAAGCTGTCTAGATGTCTGAGCAACCCCCTGAGGATGGAGCTTCCCACTTGATTTGCTGGGTTTCCATCCTGCTGCAAACACAAACATGAGGAGATGCTCCAGCCCTCTGATAATTTTTTTCTGGACTCGCTCTGACAGGTCCATGTCTTTCTTGTGCTGAGGACCCCAGACCTGGGCACAGTTCTCCAGATGGGTCTCACAAGGGCACATTCTATCATTCTGTGAAGGTGAGCTCCCAGCAAACTCACGAGACCAGTGTCCCTAGATCCATCCATCCTGGGATTCATGGTGGAAGCTTTTCCTACCACTGATAGAGGATGTTTCAAACCTCTCGTGAGCTGGTTCGGCAGCAATCCAAGAGTTAGCATGGCCAGGAGATGAAGAGTACATTAAGGATTTAGCAGGACCTGACAGCTCATAAAGGGTGGCTAAGGTAACTTTGTCAAAGGCTGGCATTCAGGACCTCTCCATCCAAGGAGCCAAACAGCCTCAGGCAAGCTGTCTCAGGGGAGTTCTGGGTACACTGCATAAATCTCCAGCCTTATTAAAGCTCCAAAGACCACAGAATCCAGCTCCTGACCTTCTCCGGAGCAGAAAACGACAAAACGTTTCCTGTTATTTATAGCAGCTGGAGAGTCTGATGGGAAAACCCCACTTGTGAAACGTGGGCTGCTTGCCATGGCTGCTCTCAGGGAACGGTCAAGCTGCTCTGAACTCCAGCCTGGATGGACCATTTCATCTCTGGGGCACTTCAGCCTGAGCAAGACCATGTCCAGTGGCTGTGCAAGAGGAACAGGCAAATGGATCTTGTTCCTGTTGGTTCTTCCAGGTCATGTTTGCGTGGCCCAACTTGAATTAGACAAGGCTGAGCAGCCCACAGAGGAGGCTTCACCTTTGGGCCACAGGCATGTGGCCACCCTTGAGGAGCACAGTTACAGTAATTTCATGATTATAAGCCGCACTGAGTATAAGCGGCACTTCTGGGTTTCAGCAACTTTTTGGTTTTTTGTCCATACATAAGCCGCACCTGATTATAAGCCGCACGTTACAATACAGAGTGTGATAAAATCTATCTCTTCTATCACCATCTGTTGAGGGGGGGGGCAGTGACCCTTATCTCAACGGCAGATATTCTGCTAATGGGCCATCCATTGAAACCAGGCAGGGCATTGTTCTTTATCTTTTCACAACCCATCCTTCCTCCAGCCAGTCATTTTCTGCTCATGGCCACTGAGTCCCACTGTGGGACTGATAAAATTACTGCATCCCATTGGGAGTTGCTCCAGCCAGGGGGAAGAGCCCAACATTTCTTACCAAAATAAAAACAGAGGTTTGGGGACACTAAGGGAGCCCCTTTCTCCACTGGACTCCAGAGGAAAACCGGATTTCTCCACATCACCACTGGACTCCGGAGGGAAACTGCACCTTGTACAGGAGCACTGCTCCAACTGAGCCACATCTGTCACTGCAGGAGGATGCAGCCACCATGGAATGGGACTGCTGCCAACACCCTGCCTGACGGGGTGTCAGGTTGTACTCTGACTTTGTCAGGGTTTGGAGTTTGTTTCTTTGTAGTACTGTATTTCTATTTTGATTTCCCTAGTAAAGAACTGTTATTCCTAATTCCCATACTTTTGCCTGAAAGCCCCTTGATTTCCAAATTATAATAATTTGGAGAGAGGGGGTTTACATTGTCCATTTCAAAGAGAAGTTCCTGCCTTTCTCAGCAGACACCTGTCCTCCAAACTAAAACAGCAACTTTTCGTTCTTTGTCCATATATAAGCCGCACCTGATTATAAGCCGCACTTCGGGTTCGGACCAAAATTTTAGTCAAAATGGTGCAGCTTATAATCGTGAAATTACTGTAATCTGTATGAAGCTCCTCCTGGATGTGGTTTACCTCACCTAGGAGGCAACTGTCAGCTTTTTAGGGAAACTGAGGAAAGGGTATAGACCTTTTGCCCACCTCCACTAGGTACACCCCACTCCTCAGAGCACGGCAGGACAGGCACTGGCACGTTTATCTGCTGCCAATTGGATTTCCACCACTCTGGCATGCATGAAAGGTGCTTTCCAGCATGTTCAGTCATGCAGGTGCAGGAATCCTCGCAGCCCAAGGTGAGCTCTTCCTGCACTGGGAAGAGCTGGGAGCCTCCCAGCGCCGGCCCTGCTGGAGAGGAACATTTGCTGTCATGCTGTCGAGGAGGATTCCCAAAGCTTCTGTCTTGGGCCGGCGCCAGGGCGGGTGTTCTGCTCGCTCCCAGGCCGAGGGAAGCAAGCTGTTTGTCACACAGAGAGGCTGTGAGAGGAGCTGCCATGATGGTGGCTGAAAGGCTGCGATGGCAGCCAGGGACACGCACTGACCACTGCCAAAAATAAACCACTGGGTTGAGGGCAGGGTGACAAGGAGTGTCAACGCAGCAGTGAACGGTTGCTGGGATTTAGGACCACACTGGGAACAGCACAGGTCACACTCTGGAACTTCACCTTCATCATGAAGCTTCTGCTCCTGTCCAGGTAATGATGCCTTATGTAGGATGCAGCTTGAGTGCAGAAACCTGAATTTAGGGACCCAGGAGCCTCATTAGAGTCATAACAAAAATCACAGAACGGTTTTGGTTGAAAAGGAACTTCAACCCAACAACAGCCCAACAATATTTAGTCCTGCAATGAGCAAGGAGACCTTCCAGTAGATCAGGAGACCATTTCAGTCCCCTGGCCCCAGGCTTCTTGACAGGCTCCTCCTGTCCTTCTCTGCTACAGCTCTGTGTGGCCCCATGGCCAGTGTGGGGACTGAGACCCTGACACATCTTATCTTCAACAACAAAACCCCAAACAGAGCCATAGCCAAGGCCTAGGTGCATCTCTAAAGAGCCCAGACAGATCTTCTCCCAGGGAGATCTCAGCCCTTGCAATGGACAAGTTCCTTCTAAACATCCCCAGGCAGTTTGCCTGCAAGTCCAATTAATAACACTGTATTTTGTCAACAAAGTCGGGTCAGCAGCAATTCATAGACTTCACGCTGGTTAACCTTTTCCCACCAAACAAGCCCAGGGATATTTTGACTCTCTGCCCTTGAGAAGTTTATTTGTGTAGGATCCATCCACTTTCCAGCTTCCGGCAATGAAGACACACAAGGAGCGTAACTGCTTTCTAATAGTTGGGGAAAGACTTGATGGCTGTGGCCAGGCACTGGCACTAGAAAAGCACAGCACTTGCCAAAGCCACCTGAGAGAGTCCAAGAGGCTTGTAATTAGCCAGTGAGAAAAATCAGAATGAATGCAACAGCCCAGTCATTGCCCCCAGATGCAACAAGATCTGCAGGGAACCTGGAGGTGTTCTACTTGCTGTAGGCAAAATGTGTGGACTGGGATTGTGGAATATATTGAAAGAAGACTCAAAGAGAAGAAACATCAGAGAAAGCCATCCCCACTTTCAGCCTTGTCCATATGCCATCACCCAGGAGGAGATGACTCAACAACAAACCACTTCAAACCTCCCCAGTGCTTTTCGCTGCCCAGGACCACATCTCATCATCTGATGCTCACAGGACTTTGAAGCAAAAGCAGATGAGTGGGATCAAGGAAAAGGGCTACCTCAGCCTTGGCCTGGTGAGGATTTTGTGCCTCTTAGAAGAAGAAGGACCAAGGAGAAAGATTTCTCACCTTCCTCCTGAGACGTGTGGGATGCATCTCTCAGCCAAAGATCACAGGCTGCTGCAGTTCACAGGTTGTTTCAGCTCCAGGTAGCCCAGATACTTTCACTGAGATTCAATAGGATCGGCCAAAAGGGATTCAACTTGAGATTCCCTCACTTGCCTGGGCTCTCCTGGCAAATGATTAACAGATGCTGCACTGGCGGGGAGCTCTTCACCCAGACAGAACAGCATCTGGCAGGCGCATTACTGCCTGGCGTGGCGGGTGTGCCCCGGAGATTTATTGCCCAGATACAAAGTGACTGAGCTCTGTCCCAGGAGCACTGAGAGGGAAAAGCAGAATTTCTTCATAAAAGAGCCTGCTTATCACAATTTCAATTATTTGCACATGAAGGGGAGGCCAGGAGGGCAAAGACACCCCAGGGTGATATGGGGAGGTGACACAGTGCTGGCTCCAGCGGGTGCTGCCAGCTGGAGGAGGGTGTCTGGTTCAGGGAAGGAATGGCCATCCCAGAAAGGGGTAGGGAAGGCTGTGCCTTTTAACAGCAGTTGGGATATTTTCTTCAGCACATTCCTCTCCCTCCAGTAATCTTGTGGGAGCCTGGAAAGACGCGTTGTGAAATGCAATTTCTTCCTGCTGGCAGCTCTGTGGGGATGCCAGGAGCCAGAGCAGCC
This sequence comes from Catharus ustulatus, assembly GCF_009819885.2. Lineage (NCBI taxonomy): Eukaryota > Metazoa > Chordata > Aves > Passeriformes > Turdidae > Catharus > Catharus ustulatus. The sequence continues at coordinate 160,753,092 of NC_046221.1, forward strand.
TTGCATGGAGGCAGAACCAGTGTCCATCACGCTGCAAACATGAGACACTGATAATTAAACTGGGAGGTGAAGAGAAAGCCTTTCCCAGCATAAACCTCCTCCCTGGCCTGGCTTGCCCCTGCACCAGGATGGACTCAGAGTGTGTCAGACTGGGGCAAAGGATATGGGCGTGCTCATCATGATGCAATATTTACCTCTTGAGATCTGGGTGAGGTCACGCATTTGCTTCACTTTGGGCTGTATTTGTTCAAGGATAGAGAGTAAAATCATTCAGGTTTCAGAATAAATCCCAGTTTGAAGCAGTAACTGGGAGAAGAGCACAGTGGGATGCACAGGGTGGCTACTCCAGGCCACACAGATCCCAATGTTGCCTGAAATCTCAGTCCATCCCATGGATGAACAGAACACTGGGCTGTATCTGGCAGCAGTTTGAGAGGACACTGGTCACAGCCACGTGCTGGGCTGAGCCATGCACGCTGTGGTGTGTCTGTGGGACGTGCCTTCATCCACCTCTGCTTTCAATTAAAGCCTCTAATGATTTTAGCAAGAAAAGACTGAACCAAGTGCATCCCTGGCAGGCTTGCTAATGCTGGCCAGATGTGCTGCTCCTGGCAGGTGCCACAGTGGCTGTGAGTGTGCAGGTGGCTTTGTAGGGGTGAAGTAAGGAAAAAAAAAGTAAAAAAAGTTATGGGTCATTGCCATCAAACCAAATCTTCCAGAAAAACTGAATGGAGCCAGTCCTGGATGCTTTGTGGTCTGGGCTTGGGTGAGGCCCCAGGGCTGTAATGGTTTTATTTAGGGCATGCAATAACCTTTGGCTCCTATTGTATTCAGGTTTGCCAGAAAGGCAGTTGGCCTGGCTGGATTAAAGCTGGCAGTAATTACATGCCAATGCCTCCTCTATAACGAGGAAGGGCGAAACCTAAAAAGAAAACCACATGTGCATCCCCCTCTTCGCCACTTCTTGAGGGGACACCCTTTAACCTCCCACTAGCAGAAATCCAGCTCATGCTCAGCAGTAATGCTTTGAAAAGTTACTGACAATGCAGTCCAAAAAAGAGGAGAGAATGCTCCTGGTGTCAAAATGCATTTCACAAGCGACCAGACTCATGCCCTGAAGGACACCCTCTGCCTCGCCCAGCCACCAACCCACCCAGCAGCCTTCCAGCCTTCCCCACTTCCCCCAGTGAACGTGCCAAATGCAAACCAGATGCTCCAAAACGCCTGCTTGAAGACATTCCCTTTCATCTGGTAATTGCTGCTTCCGAGGGAAAAGATCTTAAGTGGTCCTCAAACCCTCTTGAGTGACCCAGGCACCTATTTTTGTCTCTTTTGGGCTTCTGAGCATCTTTGGCTTTGGCATCTGAACCACCCTGCTGCTCCTCATCCCCTCTTCCCGGCAGCTGATGGCCAATCCCAGCCTCCTTGACAGCACTGCACCCTCAGGACTGGTTTATTGCCACCCACTTGTCATCAGCCACGTGCAATCCAATCCCACTGCATGAGGTGCCATGATTCCACTGAGATGGGCACCACTGCTTCCCCAGCATCAGATGGGCATGGTGTAGGAAAGTCAGGCGGGGGGGTGCAAAAATGAGGTGCAGAAGGCAAAACTAAGATGCTATTTGCAGTAATGGCAGTGATAACAGCTCCATCTAAAAGCACAGCAGGAGGAAATCCACACTCCCACCCCCAATCTGACCTACACAAGTCTAAACTTGTAGATGAGGTACATCTACACTGAGGATTTTCTCTTGCCCTCTTCAGTCACTGCATTTCTAGCTTTGACAAATAAACAGCCGGTCCCCAAACCTCAGGCTCTTTATTGCTTGTGGGTCCTTCCCCTTTGTTTCTAAGAAATTAAAAACAGAAGGAAAAGGTTGCAAAACACACGCTGACCTCTCCTTTAAATACAGTGAGAAATCAAATAAACAAGGAGTGAGGAACAAGGAAGAGCGACTGCAGGCAGAAAATGCCCAGCTGTACCCACTCTGAGTGCTGGAGGCTGTGGATGCTGATTTAGGCAGTGAGAAAACATGATGCACAAAGCAAACCCAGCGATGAGCGCAGGACGTGATGCACTCCTGTGCTGGAGCTGCAGCTGTGAAGGAGCCCACGGGCTGCTCAGAAAAGATTCAGGAGGGGAGTTAATGCCCAATGTGATGTGCTAAACAACCATGGCCTGGAGGAGAAGAGCTGGGGGTCAAAAATCACTTAACATTGAAAGATGCGATGAGGTCTGCTGGTTTCCTCCTGGTATCTGCTGCTGATGCTCAGTGCCCCATCAGCATCACTCTCCCTGGCAGAGGAGATGTGGGAATTGTGTTACACCAGCCCAGCAGCTTCACTGGAAACTGGGAGATGAGAATAATCCTGCTAATAACTGCAGAGGCCAGCTCCTCCTTGATGATGCTAATTTACATGTGGTTTAACGAGGGCACGGAGTGATGGAAGGACACTGCAGGGGAATATAAAATCCTGCCTCAAATGGACACATGCTGGTACAGTTTAGATTAGGCAGAATGAAAAAAGAAAAAAAAGGGTTCTTAACTACAGGGAAACTTGGGGAAAATAAGGAGCTGGTGAGCAATGGCACCTGGAGCATCCTTCCTTCCATCAAAAGTACCAGTCAAGTTCTGCCTGCCAAGGAGAAGGCAGAGGTCTAAATTGGGATGGATAGGCCAGCATCTCAGCATCACCAGCAATAAGCAAGAGTTCCCAAAGAAAGCACATAAAAGGCAAAGAAAACCCATGGCAAAGATGCAGCAGTGAAAAGCATGGTGAAAAATTATTCTGGGGGGAAAGCAAACACCTTGGAGCTCTTTCCAGACACCCTGGATGGTCCAACATCTCTAAAAGAGGACCACTGGTAAGGAGCCACGTGTGTATTTTGACCTGATGAACTTTCTCATTTTAAATCCACTTTAGCTTTTGAGCAAAGTGCCTGGCAACAGCTGTGCATGGGAAATATCTGCTCCACAACATCAGGGCTGAGATTAGCATGGGCAGGAACATGAGCCCTGACACAACCAGAAAGGAGAGGGAAAGGTGCTACTGAAGGCTGCACCAGGGAAAAAAAAAGCTCATCTTCTGCCAAAATGGCTTTTGCATTGCAAAAGAAAAGTGTGCTAAGGAAATTAGATAATGGTTTCAAATTGGAGAGCCTTTGTCAGTGGTAAGGATGCTTGGGGTTGTCCTTCTGCAGGTTGGGACCATTCCCAGCAAGGATGTCCTGGTGGCATGGTGGATTTTCCTTTTCAATGGGTGAGCTGCAAAATCAAACTGCTGAGGCTGTCTCCAACATAGGAATGAGGAAGCCTAGATGCCCTTACACCCCCTCCAGCCATGCTCCACCAGGAGCTCTGGGGTTATTTAGGTTGGCAGACCCACGACACTTGGTAGAGCCTGCCAGAGAATAAATACCAGAGCAGGGAAAGGAGCCATCCAAGCTAAAAGCCAGTGTGGGTACAAGAAGAACAAGGCCAAATGGGTACGAGTCATCCACAAATAAATTTAAGCTGGAAATGAGAGCAGTTTGTATCCGTGCGAGCAGCAAGGCTCTGGCAACAGCTTTCCCAGAGGACTTGCCAGGGTCAAACAGCTCATTAGTTTTAAGAAGGAAGCTGGCAGGGGGTTTGTGTCATGGCTGCTTGTAACAGCAGGAGGAGGACCAGCCAAAAATTGGTGGTGGCCCTGGGGCTGCCTTCAGCAGGACATGGGTCTGCAGCCACAGCCACATCCCACCTGTGCTGGTGGGATACAGAGGGATGCAACCGCATCCGCTCACTCTCAGAGAGAGAGGGAGGCTGCATGGCGAGGAAAATAAAAACACAGAGCTCCGTTTTTCCAGCTGACAGGAGCTTAAACACCGGCTGGGAACTGGGCTCAGGGCCCTGTGTGAAATTCAGCTTGGCTTGTCTTGAGACAGCAGCTCTACTCCCCGAGCACCCTACGAGCATTTCGGTAATAGCAGGGGGAATCAGACCTACTTGTCAAGCATGTTGCTATTTGTGCAAACGCTCTGTACCAGAGGGAAGCTTGAAGAACAAGTCCCCTTTTTATAGCGCGTTGGATGCTGGCAGTGAGCCTGCAAATTAGAAGGAATTCAGAGAGGAGCAACAACAACAACAACAAAAAAGCCTAAGGGGCTGGAGGGATTAGTTTGGAAGGGGAAAAAAAAAAAAAATGGAGCTAAGTGTGTGGTCCAATGGATGTGACTTTGGGCTGGACTGTACCCAGTTTGTCCCACCCACAGCAAACTTCCCTGTGCCATGTGCAAGTTTCCCCACCTGTCCTTAAGAGGCAAGATGTGTTTTCTGCCACCTCAGGAGACAGCTCTGTCATGTCCACACAGAAAAAAAATTATTTCAAAATTACATATATGATAGAAAGTTCAATAAAAAGCTGCCAGAGTAAAGGTCAGCCCATGAACAAAATCAGTTTGAGCTTGGAGGAGCTCAGCCATTGCAATGAAGGGTGTGTGGGGAAGAATCCCCTGCCACAATGGGTTTTTTTAGGGTGGTTTTACCCCAAATTAGCTCAGTTCATCCCCAAACCCACCGAATTGCTCAGAGGTGCAATATCCCCAGCTGGATGCAGTTCTGCTATCAGCATCCTTATTTTCTGGGGCACTGAGAGGGGCAGGACTGACCTGGATCATGGGTTTAATCATCAGCCTTCAGCCTGGCTGCACTTGCACTGGTGCCAGGGCCCTGGAGAGGGGACTTGGGCAAGAGCCCAGCACTGTCTCTGCAGGGAAAAGCTTGGCTGTCCCCAGCTCGGGGTACTCAGCCGCATGGGGACATTCCCGTGACCAAAAAGTTGCACCAGCCAGGATGCAGCAACACATCACCCTGGGGAGCACCAGCACAGGGACATCCTGAGCCTTTCAGGGATAAGACCAACTTTCCAGTTTGTTGATCAAACCTCCCCCTTTTAGTGCCTGTCACACAGGCATGGATGGAGCTGTAATTTGCCATGACGGGATGTAGGAGAGGAGGGAACGCAGAGGCTGGGACAAGCCTTCCCTTAAATGCCCCCTAACACCACCTTAAAAAATAATGAACCGGGGGCAGTGGAGGTTACTGGTTTGGTATGAGAATTTTCATGAGCATGAGAAAAAAGAAAGACCACATTGCTCCAAAGTTGTTTTTTTTTTTTTTTAAGCAAGCTTCAGGGGTTCTGGGAGAGCAAATCTTGCTGCAAAGTTTGTTTTCTGTTGTGCCCATGTTACCAAGCAGAGCTGGCCGTGGAATGTGCAGCGAGGGGCACCCGGCTGTGCTGCACCCCTGGGTAAGCAGTGGTGGCCAGGTAGGATGGCACAGTGAGGGTCACCGAGCCTTGGGCATTGCCTCCAGCCCAGAACATTGCCCAGCCACCCATCTTCCCAGCTTAGCACATCTTTGCTTCCAGCAGTGCCCCATTTCCAACAGTTGTGTTGCACATGCAGCTAATAAATAAACATCATATAGACATCAAAAAAGCGTTTTTTAGATGTTGGGATAATCAGAGCAATTGCCCTGGCGCCTTTCCCCGGCATGCCAGGGTGCAGCGCGGTAGCCGGCAGCTCCCAAACCCTTCCCCGGAAAAGTTCAAACCCTCAAATACTTGGAATTGCTCTTTGAGGGAATTTATTTTAAAGCCGCTTTAACGGCAGCTGGGAATTACCAGGGAGGCACTTTACTCTGCTATTTCCCAGCTGCTGACCCCGTTTGCATGAAGGGGGCCCCGGGCAGCCACCCAGCTGGGACACTTGGGGACATGTGCCGAGCCAGCTCTGCCTGGAGTTGCACCCAAAATTCCCCTTGTCCCAGCTCGCAGCAAAAGCACAGAGCAGGCCTCTTGTGCATGGCAGGAGTGAGAAAAATGAACTCCCACATCCAGCAGTGAGGGTGTGAGCTGGGATGTGGCAGGATTATCTTTTAAGGTTCTGTTCCCATGAGGGCTGAAAATTGCACCCAACCGTGTTGCTTCCTCCCCAGAGAAAAGCAGAACTGGGAGGCTGTGAGCCTCCCAAAAACCAAATCAACATCCCATCCCCTTGGTGGCATGTTGTTTTTTAAGCAGTATTTTAGTCTTGAAAAGAAAAGGGTTATTGAACAAAATCAGTGTCAGCAAGTCAGCAGCTAAATGTCACCAGGGCTGCGAGCAACAGGTCCTGATGGAAGGTTGGAAAATGCCACCACCAGAGCTGTGGCTGTTCCTCCTGCAAACACCCTCCATGTCCCCATTTCCCTGAGTGGGTTACAGAGCCTTTCTCCCCTCAACATCTACACAGGGACACCCTGGTCACCCCACCTGACTCAAGCCCTGGGAATGAGCTGGGAGCCTTGAAACAGAGGCTGGGTTGGGTCTGGTGGCAGACAGAGGCAACTCCAAGTCCAACAGCTGCCAGATGTGAACCCACCTGCAGCCACCAGGTAACTGAAGTGATGGGGCCCCCAAAGCCACAGCCAAGGGCTGTCCTGATAGGCATCAGCCCCCTGCAGCACTCGTGGCTTTCTTCTCCCTCCTGTCACGCTTGAAAAACATTAGTGGAAAAACACAGCAGAACGAAGAGGGTTTGAGTGGCAAGTTGGAGAAGGAGCTGGAGGAAGAAAACAACTCGGCAAGGAAGGAGGAGCTGAAGGACACAAGTGTTCCCATTTTGGTTCACAACTCCCTAGGGTGCCGCTTGGAGCGTTTATTGACCAACTCGCCTGCCCTCGATGAGCTGGCCTTGCAAACTGTGGCAGGAGGGAGGCTATTCCTGGTCAAGGCATGTACAACAGCAACACTTCCTTAACTCTATAATCAACCAGTGACACACCAAACACATAGTCAAGGACTTTCCTGGAGAGGGCTCCAGCTCTGCAGTTACTGCACCTGCAGCATCACCAAAAAAAGCCACCAGGTGCTCTCATGAAATGCTTCAGTGGTCCCCAAACAACAGGAAAAAAAGCTTCAGTTCAGCCAGGCAGACACAATCTGTTTAAAAAAATCAAGGTGCACCCTTGACTCCAGCAATGCAGCAGATAGAGAGGACTGAGTTGTCTCTCTCTCAGTATTAGAAGGAAAATAATCATTGTCGCTATAAAAAAAATGAGATGTAGCCAGGTCAGGTTCATTAAAGGTGAAAGGCAATGGTTTGACTCCAAACCCAGCTGTTCTCCCCAGCATTGATACGATCTTCCCAGCACAAGTCTGCACGGGAACTCGTCATCCCCCCTGCTCCTTGCAACACGATAACACAGCACATCGCCCCCAGCTCCCAAGTTAAACATCTTATTAACTGCAGTGACGTAAAAGAGGAAATCTCCGAGAACTATCGCAGAGATGAGAGGGAACACATTTACCATCAATAGGCAATGATACTGCTGCAGAGAGATCTGCACATAAAGCAGCATCCAGCCCCTCCTTCCCCTCCCTCCTCTAATCACTCCATGTCATGGGAAACTAAACCTGACATCCAAACAGCCCCGATACGAGACACTCGCTGTAAAAATATTTTTAAGATTGAAAAACAACAAAAAAACTCGCCTTCCAGGAAACCATTTGGATACAAACCCTGCGCAGCTGCAGCCACCCTCGGTGTCGTATTCATCCCTCCTGCTTCAGCTTAGAAATCAGGCAGGGTGGAGAAGGGGAAAGGAAATAAAAAAAAAGGGGGGGAAAGAAGAAGTGATATTGCAGCTGATGAGCTGCTAGAGGCTGTTGGCAAAGTGGTCCAGCAATCATCTGAAATTCAGACGGTCACGTGTGGGTTCTGTCTGCAGCTCCCGCGCAGCCCGGGCTCAGCACTTCGCCCAAGTGCACACGCAGCAATTCCCTGTGCTGAGCTCTCCCTCCCCACTCCCACACGCTTCCCAGCCCGTGCCCCATCCCAACCATACCCAGCAGGTTTTGGCACAGCAAGGTGACCCAGCTGCTCTGGCTACAAAGGTGGATTTCTGCCATGCAAGCACAGGGCATGCTGAAAAGCATCACTAAGCTGCAAAACCATTTCCCCCTTGGAGCTTCTCCACCTAAATCCCAGCCCTGCAGGCAGTGCTGTCTTCTCCACCAGGTGTGCCAGTGGCCATCATCCCATTACATCATCTGGGGCTGCTGGGGGTCCCACTGGCCTGGAGGAGTGCCCAGAACATGCTGTACCCGCTCCTGAGGCCAGCCTGTCCCTGGGCAACCCTGGGCATGTCCAAAACCAGCCCCCAAGCTCCCTGAGCTGCTGTGGTTGCATCAGAGAGCAGTGGGTGAGCCCAGACACCTCTGGGGTGAGGTGGCAGCCAGCTTCTTTCTTTCTTTCTTTTTCCTCCCTTTAATTTTCATCTGGGACATTGCTTTAGAGCCAAGGGATGCTTCAGGCTCCATCCTGTACTGCCCCACAGAGCAGCAGTTCCTGGGAACTCACCAGGACCAAGCAATCATCAAAGGTCCCTCTCACATCCCATAATGTAGCTGCATAGATTCAGCCCAACTGTCCCATCCCCAGAAACCTTCAGGACAACTGAAATGAATTTATTTTTCTCTGCTTGCATCCATTCTTCGCATAAATTAGCAAGAGGAACCAGGAGACTGAATGTTCCACCCCACCTCAGCTTCACCGCACGGCTGGAGACGATCGCATGGCACTAAAGCCAGGCAGATACAGTGGCACTAAAAAAAGAGTAAGGTTGCTTTTTTTTTTTTTCTTTTAAAGCCGGATTGCCTTTCACGGTGACTATATTTATAGGTAGAGCTGTTGAAATTCTAAGGGCTCCTTGCCACAGGAATCCAGCCGTGTTTCGTGTTCGCAAAGTGGCGTAACTTGGCAAAAATGAACATTTAATAGGCCAATGGGTGCTGCTTCCCCTTCCTTAATTTTGGGTTAAATCAGAAAGGGAAAAAAGACAAGATGTAAAATTAGCCACGCACGCTGCTGCCATGTGCCACAGTCTGTATTTTCCAGATTAGGAGCGTAACGAACACGGGACTTCACACCCGCCCCTAGACCGGCACTTTCCTTTTCTGTCAATGACCAAAAAAACCCAGCTTTTCGCGGGTGTTTATTTTTGCTTTCAGTTTGGCTATCTGTGGCACACACCAAGCCTTCTCTGCACTTCATTTTATGGTTGAAAAACCCCGTCAGGGTTCAGCTGCAGAGTGGTAAAACTTGCTCTCCCCGTCCAAAGACGCTCGGGAACACCACCCGCCAACACGCCGCAGCACACGATGCCCAGAAACCACGCAGTCTCAGCCCAAAAGTTGGCAGTTTTCTTACACAACAGCATGCTACGCTGCTAAACCCCTTTTTTATTTTAATTTAGGCTATAAAAGCGTGTTACACCCTGTCCAAAGACGCTACCACCCCACTGAGCACGTCTGGATGCTAAACTTTGATTCCCTATGACAATGTGTGTCTATTTAAGACAAAACCCAAACCATAATTAAAGTTATTGATAGGAGACGATGTTTACTGTTTGCTATTTTAACATCAAGTGCTGCTGGATTTCAAGCCACTGATTTCCATGGCTTGCAGGGGATGATAAAGCTGGAAACATGCCTTAATGTTGGGGTTTTTGATGTTTCTCTGGGCACTTCAGCTGTCAAATCAAAGAAATTCACTTAACAGGCCAATCCCAGAAGATACTTCTCACCCAGGATTGCCTTGACTGGAAGTCAAGCAATTTTTGAGCTATCAAGGCACACATAAAAACAAAATAGCTGTAATAAAAGCTTTTTGCTTCCGCAAGCAGTGCTCTCCCTAAGCAGAGACAACAGGGTGATGGCTCATGGCACACACCTTTGACACAAGTTAACCAAAGCTCAAGTTTTAATATTCCCAAAAGAAACAAATTTCAGGTTGGAGCATTTACCAACAGTTCAAAATCTCTTCACTTGCCCAGCTGTGAAATTTGGTGGTATCTGAGATCCCCTAAAAGTGGCTGTGTCAGGGACTGTGCTGCATCAGCCCCTGCCAGCCAGCATCCAAGCTGTTGACTCTGAAGCCAAATGCCAACACACTGTGAAGTCCCTGGATGTATATAAATAATGGTGCAGAACTTGGTGAGCCCACAAGGCCCTCAGCTTTATATCCACCTGCTGCATTTTTAATGTGCACTATTAGCATCGATGGGATTAGAAAAATCAGTGATCCCTGCAACAGTGGAATTTAAATCCAGTTTGCAACCAACCTGGTAGGGAGATTCATGACATTTTGCATAGAAGCAAGACACTAGCCCCATTTATCCACATTACTCTTTTCCCACTGCTGCCAACAAATATACGACTTCATTAAGACTCAGTTTCCTTGCTTTGCCCAGAAGGATGCACATAAACCCAACCCAACAGCTCCAGACACTTGGTTGCCCCGTTTACATTTCAGTTCCTTTGAGCAGAAAGATGAAGCTGTAACCAAATGAACTGGAGAAATTGGCAGCAGCACAAACTTGACAGATTCCAGTTAATTGCTTGGATTAGTAATTCCAGTCGCATGCAAAAATCCACTTTACCTACGGCAGAGAAAGGCATGGCATGGGATGTCCGCCTGCTAGGTGACCTGCCTGCCCAAGGAATGGGAACCACCGGCATTCCCAAGCCCCCACGCCATGGCAAGGCCAGGAATGGCTTGTTAGCCTAAATGAGACGTGCTCAAATAGGGAATCACTGAATCATCCACGCTGGAAAAGACCTCCAAGATAATCAAGTGCAACCATCAATTCACCACTGAACCATGTCACCGAGGGCCATAGCCACACGTTTTCTGAACACTTCCAGGGATGGTGATCCCACCACTTCCCTCGGCAGCCTGCTCCAAACACGAACCAGGAGAGCCCATCCCTGCCGCAGCTACCGACGCAGGGCAGCCCCATTGGTTTGACCAAGAGGGAAACATCCTTAGGGATGGCGAGACCGGACAGCCCGCAACACGGCGCTTCCCCCTTGGGCCCCTGGTGACACCGATCGCTGCGTCCGGCCCCGGACGGGAGTGGAGAGGCCCCGCGGAGCCCTGACAGCGGCCACGCTGCATCCCACCCACGGAGCGCGGCGGGATGGGCTCTGCCGGGATGCTCCGTGTCCTGCATCCCACCCACGGAGCGCGGCGGGATGGGCTCTGCCGGGATGCTCCGTGTCCGCACCATGGGCTGGGGACTGCGGCACCGCGCGTGGGCTCCCGGCGGGGCTGTGGCGGGGAGGAGCAGCGTGCGTGACCCCCGCACACCGGGGCTGCGGCTCCCCTCCTTTGATTGTGGGTTCAGTCTGAAGGCGCTCTGGCCTCGCTGGGGGCACGCACGCTGCTGGGCCCCCCAACACAGCCCCAGGATGGCTGCAGCAGAGCCATCATCCCGCTCCGGGGGGACACGGCACCGCGCAGCCTTCTCCGCACGCCGCGGTGGCCCTGCAGCCGGCGGCGCACGGACCCCTCCCGCCCGCATTGTTGCGCGGGCGGACCCACGTGCGGCCACCGCCGCCGCTTCCCCTCGCCCGCCCGCCTCCGCGCCCGCGCACTGACCTGCCCGCCGGCTCCGCTCGGCTCCTCTGGGCTGCGCTCGCCCCGCTCCCGGCTCCGCTCGCCGCCCGCCCGGCCCCGTTCGCCGCCCCCCACCCGCACATGCAGCCGCCGCCGCCGCCGCCCCGAGCGCGCCCGCGCACCCGGCCCCGCCCCCGCGCGCGCCGCCGCCGCGTCACGTGGCGCCCGCAGGAGCCAATGGGGAGGGAACAGACGGCGGGGGGGCGTGGTCTCAGGACGGGATGGGCGGGGCCGGGAAAGGGGCGGGGCCTGCGGGAGTGGGCGGGGTCAAGGGGTGAGGGGAGCGTGAGGGAAGGGGAAAAGGAAAAGGAGAAAGAAAGGGAATGAGAGACGCTGGAGCGGCTCTGCTGTGAAATCAGACTGGGAGAGCTGGAGGTGATAGCCTGGAGAAGAGAAAGTTCCGAAGAGAACTTAGAGCCCGTCCCAATGTTTAAAGAGTCTCCAAGAGAGCTGGAGAGGGATTTCGGACAAAGGAGTGGAGTGACAGGAGAAGCAAGAATTGCTTTAGACTGCAGAGGACAAGTTCAGATGGGATATTAGGAAAAATTCTCTGTGAGGGTGGTGAGGCCCTGACACAGAGAAGCTGTGGCTGCCCCATCCCTGGCAGTGTCCAAGGCCAGGCTGGACGGGGCTTGGAGCAGCCTGGGACAGTGGAAGGTGTCCCTGCCCATGGCAGGGGTTGGAACTGGATGAGCTTTAAGGTCGCTTCCAGTCCAAAATATTCTATGTTTCTAAGAAGAAGAAAATGTAGATGATAAGGAGGAAGAGGAGGAGGAAGAAGAGGAAGAAGATAGAAGATGGTGATGACGAGGAAAAGAAGAAATAAGGAAGATAAGGAAGAAGAAGAGGGGGAAGAAAGAAGATAAAGATGGAAAAAGTGATGAGAAAGAGAAAGAGGAGAAAGAAGAAGATGAAGAGGAGAAAGAAGAGGAAGAAGAAAGAAGAAGGGGAAATAGGAAAAAAGGAGAAAACAAAGATGACGAAGAGGAAGCTGAGGAAGACAAAGGAGAGCCTGGGGGCAGAGTCAGGCAGAGATGCCCTGGGGGAAAATGCCCTTAGTCCCCTGACTGATGAAGGGAGGAGGCTGCCCATTCCGAGGCTATACAGGATATATTTAACATCTCCCATTAGTGGTTCTGAGTTCGTGTGAGGCACAGGGGTCACTCAGTGTGTCACAGACTCAAGCTGGCACAGTTCAGGAGCTGCTGTCACTTTAGCCAGGGCCCTCGCCTCAGGCTGTCAACCTTTGTGTCTACAGCCCATGTCTAGATCTGTGGTGTAAAGAACAACCATAAATTCAAAGGAACAGGAGCAGAGCACCTGAGGCCATCGCAAGGTTTCATTTATTTCTAACTTGTCAAGGACTCTCTTAGCAGACCACAGAGGCAGCCAAGGGCTTCAAAAAATGAAAATAATAATAATAGGGGGCTTGGGGGTCACAGGCACAGAGAGCTGAGGTGATTCCTCAGGAGACACAAACACATAGAGATGAATGTCAGGACATGCTCAGATGTTATTGCATTTTAAGGATATTTTTACCTCTTCCCTGAAAGGTGCTAAACTGGTGTCCTCTAAACCAGAATGGTCTGAGAGTTCTTTATGTTTCTGAGAACATTGTTCAAAGTATGCAGTCCTCCTCTCTGGTTAAGGGATGACCTGGAAGCATAGATCATAGAATATCCTCGGTTAAACTCCTCAGGAGTTCAACTCCTGGCCCTGCAGAGGACAACCCCAAAAATCACACCTGAGAGTGTTGTCCAAATGCTTCTTAAACTCTGTCAGGCTTGGTGCTGTGACCACTTCCCTGGGGATCCCATTCCAGTGCTCAGCCACTCTCTGGGTAAAGAGCCTTTCCCTAATATCCAACCTAAACTTTCCCTGACACAGCTTCAGGCTGTTTCACAACACAGCCTTGACATCCCAACCTGTTAGGACCTACAGCAAGGACTTGAGAAGGGCTGATTTGGCAAATGACAGTTTCAAAAGAGTAAAGGAAATAAGTAAAATTTACCAAAGTTTCTTAACGCCATGAATCTTACGCAACTAACAGTGTTATATGTGTAAATGTATAAAATGGATCCTTGGATAAAAACTTTGGAATCTGTTGATTGATTTCAAAGGATATTCAAGACATTTGTTGTCTGCAAGTTTGAAACGCACTGCTGGATGAAAGGGATTTTCATTCTCTCCTTCCCTTTCCCCTCTCAACGCAGAGCATAAGTTCAACCTTGGTTAGGCATCAGCAAATTCACACCTTGCAAAGAAGTCTGCTGAGAACAGAAAAAAACCTGTGACTTCCCTTGCTATTGACATTTACTTCTGCTGTCTGACTCCCTGCTACTTTTTTGAAGTGAGAAAATGATCTGTTTTTCACATCAACATTTTTAAAATGAAAACTCAGAGCGTGACTTTTGGTGGTGCTAAAATCAGTCTGGCAAAGCCCAGGGAAAGCTCTGGAGGGCAGAAGTCCCCCTGATAACACTGGTGATGGTGGGATTCACGAGAAGTCTGCCTGTGACTGCTTTCTTTAAAAGCCAAAAAAACCTGAGAACTGAAACAAACAAAAAATTCCAAAAGAAAAAAATATTGCAGTTGCTGCATTTGGGTATTTTTGGTGAAACCTTTTCTTGTTAAAACAGCATGATGTCTTTCCCTTCTATGGGGATTCCCAGGCACGATGGGGAACTGCGCTTGGCTCTGAGGGAATATGTTTGTTTTTCTGCATCCTTGATTGTTTTTGAAAACGACAGACCCGCCTTTCTCTCAGACACAGCAAATGTCAGTAATCTGGTTTTTATTTAGCAGAGAACCTGAGAGTGGTGGTTGGCACAGCCATTCTTTTGCTTCCCATCTGAAATGTCACATGGCAAATCGTAGCGCTCGAGCACAACCTCAGCTTGACAGCTCTGGCAGAAGAAAAGGGGCCAACAGCATGAGGCTCCACCACATTCCCTCAGAAGTGCTGTCAAACCCAGCTTGATCCCTCTTGCATGGGTGAGGCTGCAGGGTTGTTGTGCCTGGGAGTGTTGCTTCTTGGCTGGGGGTGTAAATTCATACCAGTTTGGCTGATGCTCTTGGGCACCACAGAATCAGAGAATATCCTGAGCAGGGGAGCTTTTGTCCATTGTGTGCTGAAGGGGAAATGGAGGCATTAAAAATTGATGGGCAATGCAACTGGGGAACACCTTCAGGTCTCCTGGCAAGCCTGAATCCATCTTCAGTCAAGGCTCTGCCTTGCTTCTTTGTATTTTAGTAAAACAAGCAAAGAGAAATGTTTCCGCAATCAGGTCACAGCTTTAAGAGGATCAAGTAGGCTTCATGTTAGCTGTAATTTCTGAATTTGAATGGATTTTCAGCACAAATATCGACAATCTCCTGTGCACGTGAGCATCCTTGAGCATGTTTTTCAGCCTAATGCACTAAAAAGCAATGTGGAAGGATTGTAACCTCTGCACAGATGCTAATCCCAGCAGGCTGTGTTTGCCTTAGTGATAGTGAAAAGCTTGGCTATCTTTTAATGTGTGCTTGTCAAAGTGCTTGTATTACAGCTGGGACACTTTCCTGGATCTAGCCCACGCAGCCTCCGTGTTTGCAGAAAGAATAGAAATGCAATCCATACACCTGCTTTGTCTAAATTTCTGTAATCTTTCTTTTCCTGTCCCTTCTGTCATTTCCATTTCAGCCAAACTCAACTTTCTGCAAGCCAGGACACCATTAACAGTGAATTGATGGAAAAAATGATTCTGCTTTTTGCCACCTGCACACAGCACTTCTCACAGTCACTGTGTTAGAGGGGGAAGCAGCAGAAGAGTGATAATTCTGGGTTGGAAAGGTTGCAGGAGGAACCACTCCTCCAGGGTAGGAAGTGAAACATGAATTCTTGAGATGTCAGTGTTGATGTTCCAGCACTGATACCTCCTTCCCATCCACTAAATGTTCAAACTGAGCAAGTCCTCCACTGAATTTCTCAGCCACTGGAGCTTGTGTCTTAACCCTCTACACCATGTATTCTGATCCTTTGGTGAGGCAATTATGGCATCACGTTCCTCTAGGGCTGCAACATCTCGGTGAGGTTTCCTGACTTAGACATCACATTCATGGGCATGACAAGCATCCTGGATTTCTCCAGCTTGCAGAAGTCCCAGAAACTGCTTTGTGTTGACTACTGGTTACTTTTTCTTTCTGGGAGAGATAAAAAAGTTGAAAAACGTGAAAAAACCACCCCAAAACAACACACAAAAAAACCCCTACCCCAAACTCTTTGCAATAGTTCTGATTCAAATATTATTTTTTAAATTTAGCTTTTCCTCCAGTAGGAACTAAAAATGGAGCACTTAGCTCTTCAAGAAGAGTCATTTAATAGCTGGACCAGTGCTTGGAATTCACTTGAAGGCACTGACTAATTCAGCACGAGTGAAACTGAAGTTCACTCATACATGGTAACGCCTTTCTTTTTCCCACACTCATCAAAACTGTGTTTGCCTACTTCACAGATTCCCCAGGTATTAACAGCCGTGAAGGCTTCAGAACAGAAAGAGCTCAGTCCAGAGACTCCAAGGTTGCACTTGCATGAGAAAAAGATGGGGTAGGCTATGAAGGGAACTACCACCACTGCAGATATCCTGGTTCCTTACAGCTGCCCTCCTACACAGCTGAAGCTCAGTCCTGCTTTCTCAGGCACAGGGCACAGTCCAGGGCTCTCCTCCGGGCTGAGAACATCGTTAAATCCTTGCAGGCACCACAATCTGGAATGGCATTTTAACCACATCAGGGAAGGCGGGATGGGTCTCCCAGGGCAGGGCTTCTTCACATGCGGTCCCTGCTCTACTGGTGGTCCCCAGCGTGCCTGAAGGTGGTCTGCAGGATGATTGCAATTAAGAAAATGAAACCATACACGTTGCATTCCCAAGCACTCGAGCTAGCAATCAGAGAGGAGAATGAAGTAACAGTAGCAGATAAATATTTTGAGTTTTAGGTCCTGGTGATGGTTCCTTCTTTGATACTGTCCTCAAATTTTGTGCTTTCTTTTTTTGTGAAAGAAGCTGAGCTGATCATTTGGTTTAGGAAGGTTGCCCCACTTCATCTGGCACTGGAAACCAGGGCTGGTCCATGCTGCAAGAACCCTGCTGCTGCTGCCAGAAATTACCTGCAGCCAACCCCACATACCTATTCAAAGCACCTTGGTTTTCCTCATTACAGGACATTCTTGCATAATCTTCCTTGTATGATAAGGAACAGTGCCTACTTTCTGTCTCACGCCCAGGCCTCCAGACTCAGCCAGGCCTAAGGAAAGGACTATTCTGCTTAACCAGCTCCACCTGGGAGTGTAGACACATCCTAAGGACATGATGCTATCTGGGTGGGGGGAGCGGGTGCTGCCCCAGGCATCCAGCACTGGGGCTCACAGGCTGGTGTGGAGACAGCAACTGGAAAAGGGTGAGAAACACAGCACTCAGAAATTTCTCTGTGTCTCAGAGGAATTTCCTCTTTGGTCCTGTTAGAGAAAAAACCCCACACTGTTTAATGTTTTAAACATTGCTGTTTACTCCGGGGAGGATTTTCAAATGGTGCTGCTGAAAATTGACTGAGGGAAGGGGCTTGCCCACCTTCACCTCAATAATGAAGTGTCTGGATTACCAACTGAACATCAAATATATTGATCTGACACCATTCAAACCAGTAGAGACCTGAGGCTGTACATGGGGTAAATCTCTGGCCCCAGACATTAGTTCTCCTATGAGATCCATAGGATCCCATTAGGCTGGTCCTGCATTCAGCCCTCTGTAGATGTTCTCAGTATAGATGAAAGCATTTTTGATGGAGTTTAGCTCAGACTAAAACCTAAAACTTTAGTAGAAAAACAAGCACCTGGAGCAGGATCTGGCCTTTCCCAGGAGGTTTGGTTGCATTCAGTGATGAACGTGAAAGAATCTCATGGTTCCTGGGATGGCCAAGACAGGGGGATGAATGCATCAATTTGCAGTTGGGAGTGTGGTGGGGGTAACAGGGATGTTTTTTCCTTGCAGAAGTGCTTCAACTTCCAAGACAGGTGATCCAACACAGATCTGCACTGTTTGGGAGGAAACAGCAACTTGTCTTTAAGCTTAGACTGGAAAGAATTCTATTTTCAGTCCTCATGGTCCATGGTTAATACTGGTGGTGGGAGCAGAGTGAGCAGAGCCTTCTGACGATTTCCTCTCCATTTCATGGAAGGTGGAGGCAGGCAAATGTTAAGTGGCTTTCCCAAGGTCATGTAGGAAATCAGTAGGGCAGGAGCTAGGTCATTAGAGCATCCTTTCTCCAGAATTTAACAAGAAGTAGACCAGAGGTGCAGAGAACCAATGGGGCTTTCCAAGGTTGCAGGATCATCCCATCTCCTGAGGCCCTGACAGCGAGATTATCACTTACTTCCCGTATTTTCACTGCAAAATGTGAATGGGAAGGGGTGTGTGGGGGAAACAAGCCGGTTGCTATTAATTCAGTTGAGCTTGACTGGACATGCACAAGCAATCTGGAGAAGGAAATAGCTCTAGTTCTGTCTGGTTCAGCAGAAACTCCTCCCACTGAAGCTTTCCGGCAGGAAATCAAGTTACAAACATTAAATGATCTGAGCAAATTCTCATACACTGATCCTACCCTGGGGACAGGACACTTTTGCGAGCTGCTTATTGAGGCTGAGATTCCTTAACCCTTTCTGCAGTGGCACTTTGAGGGCATCACAGTTTCTTGTGCTGGCCAGGGAGGAGAGATCACAAGTAAGAAAAAAAAAATAGATATACAACTGTTGGAGGTCATTCTTCATCAATAAAGAAGCCCTGAAAGCTGCCTTTATGGCAGTGGAGAGAAAAAAAAGGGGAAGGCTTGGGAGTCATTCTTCTACTTGCTTTTCCTACTGAAAAATTGAGATCTGTTGACAATATGTTTCCTGGAACACCCTAAAGATGACCAAAAAACGTGTGGTTTCTGGCACCAGCCTGACTGTGCAAGTGAAACCTCTCAATGGAGAAAGGAACCAAATTATACTTGGACTGTTTCAGACCTTTTGTTTTTCATTAGGAGAAATGCCTGAGAAACAATGAGTTGTCATCGTAAAAATCCACCTACTGCTTCAGCTAAGGGTTAAGATAAGTTGTAATCTGCATTTAAATGATATTATGAACCTTAAGAAAATAAACCTTAATGCTTGGTAATAGCACTGAGATTTAAAACAAAAAAAGCACGGAGAGGAGGGGAGCTTTTCATGGAATAGGAAGCAAAAAGAAACACAGCTCATATTTTTCTCTTTATCCAATTACCAGTAATGTAGATGAATGTCTGACACTGAGGAAAGAGGGGAGGTGGAAACTGCCTGCAGAGACAGCGAGGTTGTTTTTCACACGCTGGTTTGGGGGGCTTGCAGCCCGTCAGTTCATTGCTGGAGAATGGGAGGGTGGGGATGGCCCTGCAAACAGTGCTTCCCTCCTGAGCCAGCCGTGTCTCAGGTTTCCTTTCTTTTTGCTCGAAGAAGCAGAGCATCTCCCGATGAAGGTCACAGCTTTGATCCCCACGGCTCACTCTTGTGTTTATGGATGGCCATTATTAGTAACACAGGGTAGTGCACACACTGCTCCGTGCCTGCCCTTGTCTGACGGCAAGGGAGCAGGAGCAGGATAACAAAAGAAAGTATAAATAGAGCCTTTTTAAAAGCCTGTTAAATGGGAAGAGACTTTTAGGGAGGAGAGAGAAAGAATGAGGCATGTTACCATAGGAACTGCCAATAGTTTATTTAAGAAGGGCAAAGAAACAAACACCACAAAAAGATGAAGCCAAGAGTACTTGGGGATTACTGAGGAATATGTCAGGATACAGACAGGAAGGGCCAGGTAAGAGCTGTGAGCTTTTACAAAAGCTGTGCTGAAAAAATTCGTCTCACTTTACCTCTTGCAAAGTGGTCTGGAAAATGTTACCACGAAATGTGTGTTTCCAGTTAGGGAAAGTGCATTTCCAGGTTTTTTGAGGGAGGTGGAGGCTGGAGAAAGGCATGAGAACAAATGTCATATTGGTGAAATCATCAGGAGCAAAGGGCCATGTTACCTCTGACTAATCTGAACCCTCTTAGTGCAAACTCGTGCTTTTGGTCACCCTGATGTTAGAGGAATAGCAGAGGATATTCTGATGTGTTGATGATGAGTAATATATTTGATGATGATGATGATGACCATGTGGTTGCCCCATCCCTGGAAGTTTTCAAGGTCAAGTTGGATGGGACCCTGAGCAATCAGATCTAGTGGAATGTGTCCCTGTCCATGGCAGGGAGTTGGAATGAGATCATCTATAAAGTCCCTCCCTTCCAATCCAAACCATTCTATAAGTCTATGATTCTCTGTTACTTATTGTTCCTTTTCCCACTTAGGAAAGCTCTCACTGGGTCAGGAGCAAATACTGAAGAGTGAGAGTGTTCCCAGCTGTGATGGACAAGGATGCTGTCTGTCCTCCTTATCCCACCTACTGTCTTTACTTCTCAAATGTTTACTCTGGGATTATGTATTTTTTAGGTAAAACAGTTGATTGTAGCAATACACCTTCATTTTTCCTGTGCCCAGAAGATGCATCCTGCCTGAAGACCACCTGGTGCTAAATGTTGCACATTCACAAGACAGAAAGATGCTTTCTTTCTGAAGAGAACTCAACACCAGGAATGAAACAGCAGATAGAAGAGCAGGTGTGATGGTACTCAGAAAAAGTGCAGTGGGACTGTCCCACTCTTGGTTTTAGAAGCTCAAAAACCAGAAGCAACTCAAAAGTCCCTGCAGTTGAGGTGTCTCTTGCTGTTTTGTTTTTACTCTTTTAGTTTCTAAATCAGTGTAAGGATTTTCTAGTTCCCTGACTTGTAATTTTGAAAACTTCAGGTCTGGTACTACTGGAAGAGTTCAAATGATGGAGAAGCCACAAAATGAGAGCAAGTGTCTCTGGGAGGAGAGCTAAGAATTGCAAAAATTGTTATTTCTTTTAAGAACTGCACCAATAACTTTATTGGAGAGAGAGAAACAGTTGCAAAAGCCTTCTGTGTCTCTGCAGTGGAGGAAGGGCACTGGAACTTCCTATCCTTTCTGGCTTCATGATACCATATAAAGCAAATTCTGTATTTGCACAACTGAGCAGGAGACTTTCTGTTGGGTTTTCTATCAAGAGGCCCCTTCCTCTCACTGAAAAGGAAGTTTTTTGGTTTTGTTTAAACTGTGGGGTATGAGCTGAAAGCCCTATTTCTCCTTAGAGTAATCATAGAAGAATAGAATGATTTCAACTGGAAGGGTCCCTTGTTGAAACCCCTCTGCAAGGGTCACTAGACCTTCCACTAGACCAGGTTACTCAAAGCCCCATCCAACCTGGTCTTGAACATTTCCAAATCCAAAATTTGGCCTCAATTTATTTCTGCAAGGCCTCTCTGCTCACTGAGAGCATTGCAGCAGCAGCACCACAGCAGCACTACCACATCAGTGATCCCCTGGATGAAGTCTGAGGCACAGCTTGAAGGGCTGATGCTTCTGTGAGCCCATTAACACAGACATATTTGCCAGGGGATGGAAATTAATTCATCCAAAAAATGCCTTGGTTTACCTAACTCAGGCCAGTTTTTGCAAAGCCAAACCTATGGGTGGTATATTTATTTTTAGGTTTTCAGCTAAATTCTCTTCATTTTCTCCCCCAGAGCAAGAGGCAAATCAGAACCCGACTGCTCCACTTCCTACATTTCCCTGACCCTATGGAGAGTTATCCCATATGCCCACCCATGCATGAGAAATTCAGGGTGAGCATTTTTGAAGGTTTCACACAGCCTTTGATGTCTCCCAGCCTGGGAAATTGGTCCTCCTCTTGCTTCCCAGCTTGGAAGGTCTCACTGTGGTATCTGCAAGAGATAACGCTCCCTTACACAGTCTGCACTCCGGGTCAGCCTGGCTGTTTGCTGTGGGACTGCAAAAGGGATATTTCTCTCCAGATATTGCAGAAGGGCCCTCTTGGAGAGGCTGGGCAGCCTGCAGAGCTGGGCAGTCCACACCACTCCTCCCTTTTCACAGAGATTGAGTTATGCCAGGCTTTGACCTAAGTGAAACTGCTGACGGTCACAGGGATTTGACTAATCTCCTTAGGTCGCTGTGAAATTTGTGATTCCTTTTAGGGAATAGAACTTTTTAAATGATTTTCTTTTTTTTCCCTTTGGGCTAACTTGCAATGTAAAAATAAACTGGAGCCCACGGTGGGAGATTAATTTCCTCCTGAACTCAGGAAGGGCAGACAGTCAACGCAAGATCCTCCTGGCCCATCCCAGGAGGATGCTGCTCCTGGATTCATTCCTGGAGACAGCTGCTGTCCGACCTTGCTGTAAGACTTCCTTCCCCAGTGCTCTCCTCCTGGCCCTGCCACAGTCCTTTGGGGTCTGAGTGCAGCCCCTGGGCACAGCCCAAGACATTTCCTTCCCTCCTGGCTTTGCTCTGCCTCAGAGCCCTCAACTAGCAATACTTGTGGGCTGGGGAGCTGAAATGATAAAACTCTAATTTCTAACCATTTTTCATCTATTTCCTAGTGAAGGAGCCCACATCTCCACAGGTATCCAACATCCAGGGGCTTGTGAGTTATTTTGTCTCCATTTTCACAGCTCAGAGAGCTTCTCTGCAGCCTCCTACTGCAGGGTAATTTTGTCCTTCTGTGCAGAAACCCCCATTCCTGTGGTTTTCCCATCAGTCCTGCTTCCAGCATGCTCCTGCCCTTTCCAGAACTTGGGAGGATTTGCCTCATGCCCACGATACATCTCCTACTTGATCAGGATTAGCCCACCTTTCCTGGCTCTCTGATCCTTCCTGACCCAAATGACACTTAAAGTCAGTTTCATTATAAATTCCTCAAACACTCTGAGAAGAGTTGCAGTTTGGCATTGTGCTCTTGTACCCAAACCTCTGCAGAAACCCTAGACCTTTATGGGGGTTTGTACATGGGTGACAAAGAAACCTCCACAAACCTTTCAATACGGTTACTGCACAATTCTGGTATTGGTCAAGCAATTAAGAACTGGTTGCTCACAGAAATGCCAGAAAATATTTTTATTGCTGTGCTCCAGGGGTTCCTGTTTCTGGACATTCCCATGAATTAAACTGAGTGAGCTGGCAGAGAAGGAACAGTCTCTGAATGCTGGCATGAAAAGCCCCACCACAAATTCAGCTGTCATTGTGCTGCTTTGAAAGTTTTAAGCCCTTCAATTAGGGAGAAATGGCAATACCCAGAGTGGGATTCCTTTGCTCTTATTTTGGCATGTAGAGTTGAGATGTCTGGCTTTGGATGAAGTAGTCACCGTAGGCTTCCTTCATTGCCAATGCAGAAAAATAGGAAGAACCAGAGTGTGATTCAATCTACAACAGTGTCTGAGAGAGGCCAGATGAATCATAGACTATAAAGGAAGCTGAATCTACATGGCCAGACATAAGATTCTACATTTTAGAGGTATAAATTTAAATGGAATGAATTCTACTCCTATGACTCAGGTGGTGGATCGTGCTGCAATGACAAACTCACCATGCTGAGTAATGCAGCTCTGATTTTGTGACTTCCCTTCACCTTTTCTCCTTGCCTGTGTAAATGTGCAGCACTGTGCTGTTGATTCATTTCTTGGCTCTCAGTGGCAGGACTGTGCCAGGTGGCATTTACTTGTCTTCTGGGGCTGGGACCATGTGGCCTTACCTTGTGCCTCCAGATTGTTACATTTTCTGTCCTCTAAGACAAGGGATCTCTGAATTATTAAAAGTGCTGAAGCATAAAGTCACAAGAGCTCAAGACTGCAACACTGAGAGGTCAAGAACAGGCTGAGGGCTCATGGTGGCTGGGGAAGCTGGGAGAGGGCCTGGGATAAGAGCAAGGATGTGAATGTGGTAGGGGTGACATGTGAACAGGAGTAATTAAAGGCACAAGATATCATGAGAAAATATTGAACTTGTGAAAAGTGGGGTTGAAAGGTGGGCTTGGGACTACCCTAACACAGGGGGTCACATCTGGGTTCCTAAAACCAAATAATGAAAGAGGTGATTTTGCTGGAGACTTTGCTGCTTGTTTCCTGATCCTTGGATCTGTGTCCAGTGGTTCACATGGTTTATTGTGCAACTAGCTCCCTGTGAGCTGCAGCAATGGGGATTTTATTCTCACCATGCATTACTAGAAGATATTTTAACGTTTTCCCTAGAATTCCCTGGCTAGGTTATCCCTAGAAATCACCAGCTGGGAAGCAGGATTAACAAGCAGTTGTGTCCTCCTTCTCTGAAGCTCAAGGGCATGTCATTGACGCCACTCTGCTCCAGGGCCCTGCTTCCCCAGTGGGAATCTGTTTCTTGTTCCCTGTGATATGTGGCAATCCTCCGCATTTCAAATAGATGTGCCAGACTGTGACAGGGAAAAGTGCCTTGGGCAGGGCAGATTGGAGAGAGCTGGCAGGGACCAGAGTCACAGGGTGTCTCTTGGGTGCATTTCTGCCTCTCTTGCTTCTTCTGACGGGGAGAGGAGGACACAGCTCAGGGCTGTGCTTCTCTGTCTGAGCCAAGGACATGGAGAAGCTGTGCTTGTGCCTCTGGGGATGTGGTCAGAGCAGGAACACAATGCAGACAGGAGGACAGCAGAACCTGTCTAGGTGCTGCTACCAGCTAGCACTGGCCAGGAGGGGAAGGTGGTTTTGCAACAGGTATTAATGGGCTCAAATTCAGATATAACCTGCTCAGTGAAGAGCCTCTGTCAGGATGGAGGGGACACTTTCCCCTATCCCATGCTGCTCCAAGCCCCATCCAGCCCAGCCTTGGAACACTTCCAGGGATGAGGCATCCACAGCTTCTCTGGGCAATCTGTGCCAGGGCCTCACCATCCTTACTGTAAAGAATTCTAGTGTCTACTCTAAACGTATTCTGGTTCAAATTAAAGCCATTTAAATGGCCTCTCTATTCACTGAGTCCTCTCCTGGCTTGTGCCAGTGCTGTCTGCAGATTCACCTGGAACTTCTTTGCCCACAGTCTGGGCCAGTCCTGCCTAGAAGTTGTAGAGTCAAGTAAGTTCAGCTGTTTTCCCCAAGTGCTCAGAGACAGGGCCAGCTGGACCAGGAGTATGTCCCACTATTTCCTGTTGTGAGGTTCTTAAAAAATCCAGAAGGTTTTCTTTTTCCACAAAGCCTAAGAGACCCTGAATACTTTAATTCGTGCTAGCTATTAGTACAGTGATAATTAAATAATGATGAATGCTCCAGAGGGAAGTGCTCGGTAGACACATGACCTTGCTGCTAGAAATTGTCCCTTCCTTTCTGCTCATAATGCTGGTGTAGCTCCAATTAACCTTTGAACTGCTGAATAGATCCACATAATCCCAAAGAGATTTCCATGCCAATCTGGTGAAGACTTATGGGAAAGAGCAATGCCTTAAACTGCAAGCTGCTTGGTATGGGAAAAACTCCTTTCCATTTCCTCATTCTTTGTAGCTTTGAGTTACTGATTGTTTGGTGTAAACACATGTTGGGTGGTGCGTTAGGCTGTGGTGAAGCTGGAATTTTATCCTGAAATATGTATGTGGTGATAGGATCATTATTCATCCCTACATGCCATACCTGATCCTGTGGGCACAACTTGTTTTGTCAGTGGATGCTGAAGCCATAGAGTAGTGGAGAAGTTTGGATCCTGGAGGAATGGGTCAACCTCCCATGAAGTGGTTTGTGGTACTCCACACTGAAATGGACTCTGTTTTCAGGGTGCTTAGATGATGAGTGCATCAAGAAGTCAAACCCTTTTACCACAGAAGGACAAAGTTTTGGAGGCCTGGACTCTGTGTCCAAATGCTCTGCTGTGGGCTGGGTGATGTGTCTTTAAAAGGCACCAAGATCCTGTTCTTGTCTCCAAACACCAAAATGTTTTTGTCTCATAGCGGTAAAAGTTGAGTTATTCCTGGGAGTGCTTTGCTGCCTAAGGGAGAGAAGGATCTGACCCACAGATAACCACCTCCACCTGAAAGTGTCAGCCCATGCAGAGGAGTTCAGCTGGCAGGAGAACCCCTGATGGAGGCAGTGAGTTGAATGCAGGGATTTGGAGCCATTCATCCTGCGCTCCCATGTGTTTGTGTCTCCCCTCGGTTCCCACGCCTCTGCACTTCCTTGTTTAGCCCAGGCCCGGAAGCAAAACTGCTGAAATGCAAGGAGGAGAGTTATTCTCATGGTGTTTCCAGTCCAAACAGAACCAGGAGGGAGAGGGGAAGTCTCATGAGAAAGCTTGACAGATTTTCAGCCTGGTCCCACTCAGGGCTGTGGAGCTTCTGGTGTTTCATCTGAGCCTCTGGGTCTGGAGCTCTCACCACATTTCCATGTGCCTGGAAGTCCCACAGCACCAGAGTGGGATGACAGCAGTGCTGATGTCCAGGGCCCTCCTGCAATCCCATGGATCTCAGCTTTCCTCTGATCCAGCCCAGATTCAGTGTGTTTGCTGCTTGTTCTCACCATGGATGGTGAGGCTCTGGGTGGTGACTTCTGAAAGTGGGAGATTTTTCTGCTGGAAATGAAGCTCCTCCTTTCCTCACACTCAGGATATCCAAGATAGAACCAGAGACTGTGAACTGGAAAGCAAGCCCAGTGCTCTGCAATAGCACCAGATTTCTGGGTATCTTCTCTCCACATTTCCCCATGTGAGATGTGTGGTCCATCAAGGGAAGAGGTGGGATGGAAGGGCTGTCCTGGAACATCTCTTTTGAATCCAGAGCCCTAGAAATTGGCACCAATGCAGTCTCCTGACAGTATGGGAGAGGATGTCAAGGAATAAGTTGGATGTAGCATACAGGCACTGCCAGACATCATTCTAGGATGTGGGAAGAGCAGGAAGCACCTGTTTGTCCTTGGATGGTGCCTGATGGTCAGCTCTGGGCATTGCTCTTTCACCCACTGCCACCCTAATCCCTGTCCTTGCTCACATCCTTTGGATGCCTGGTCTTGTTTGCCTTGATTCCCTTCCCAGCAGTGGTCTGTGCTGGCTAATTGCAGACTGTGCTAAATCAAAAAGTGTTTCCTGTGTATTTGGCTGTAAATTTATCACCCCTTGCTGAATGATGGTGGCAATTAGGAGTGTGCTGCATCCCCACTTTTTTTCTGCAGTGCAGCCAATGCAGCAGCAATTAATCCCCCAGCAAACACAGCAGAGGTGAATTCAGCAGCACTGGGGACAGAGATAATCTTGGGATAATTTATAATTGTAAAGCTCAGAGCAGGAGAGACCTCTGGGACTTGCTTTGCTTTTCATTTCAGAGGGAAGGCTGAGTGACTGACAGAGAGCTGGCGTTAGCTGGTTCATTGTCCTGTTTGCATTGGACCACTTCCATCTTCTGGCAAGGAGGGACTGGCTTTGTGATGAATTTTATCTCACACAGGAGAGATGAGCAGTCTGAAGATGGTCTCAGCTGAGCAGTGAGAGAAATTCCTATTGTATCTGTGAGCAACTTGCTCCAAAATGGTAGAGAACCCCTATTCCCCCTAGCAGGGATTCATGCTCGCTGCCTTGAGGATCCCTAAAGACCCCCAGGAGTGATGTGCTGCCATTTCTTTGGTTGTATAAAGACTCCAGGGAGCAGCTTTTAGTGGAGATGCTTCAGTCAAGTGTGTTTTAAAATCCCTTGAGGCCACTTTAGCACAGGTCTCAGTTGCATCATCAGGTAGGAACAAGCTCCTATACAAAAATCCTGTGGGATGCTGCTGGGGGAGACAATTTTTCATTGAATTTGGATTTTCTCCTTGCTTCTCAGCCCAGCCTTTGTGGGAATGTTTTCCTTCCCAGGAGGACTAGGGTATGGGCTTGGCTGGGAAGCACTGAAGAAATCCTGGGTTCTCGTTTATCCAATGAAGTGAACACAAGTTGTTTCAATGTGTGAATCCATTTCACAGGTGTTCCTTGGAACAGATAAGCATCACCAGCATTTTTTTTAACCCACGGATGGAGACATTTAGTCTCCACAATGTTATGAACCAGAGCCAAAGCTCTGCAGACCTGTGGTGAAGCTGGTGATGTGTTGTGTATTTAAAGTGTTATTTTAGGGTCTAATGGACTAAGATTAGGAATGGCTCCCAAACATTCACCAAAGGCACTGGGAATGTTTAGCAGATATGTTTTGGAAGGGCTTTTCTCCCTTTAGTGACCTGTAACAGGGCTGCTTCATGCTGAGGATCAGGGATGATGAGGCAGAGCAAGACTGGTGTTCAGTACCTCCACAGTAAAATGGGAGAGTCAACAGGATAGGAAACACACACTCTTAAAAAAACAAGCGAAAGACAGGTGATTAAATGACCATTTAACAAACACATGACAGGTAATGAAGGAAATGAATATCAGCCATTAAGGACTGGTCAAGAGAGACCTTTTGGATCAATCAAATTCTCTTTGCAGGAGTTGTTCTGGCTCCAGCAGGACTTTAATTGGAATCTTCTAAAACAGCTGAAGCACAACTCAGATGCTTTTTAACAGGACTTCTGAGAGGGATGGTGATGGTGAACACAGGTCTGCAGGGAGGATGGATAAACCCAGAGGAGGATTGTTCATCTGCTGGACATGCAGAGTCAGGAATGACTGAGGAAGGTGCTGGAGGATGAGATTGAGAAGGAGGGGGACCCTCAGTCTGTGGAGTAATGGCCTTTCCAAAGTAGGGTGAGATTCAGCCGGGAGGCGCGGGGGGTGGAATAAGGCAGGAGGAACATTCAGCTGCACAAAGACAGAATGGGGAGCAACCGGTTTGGGCAATGGGTTACAGGCACTGTGAGTCAGGAAATCCACCCTCTGGAGAGAGTAAAGAGCGTCCTGGGAGGTGTAAACAAGCATATTGCCTGGTAGTAAACTCAAAGTTTACTACTTAGAAGTGGTGCAAGGTATTTCTGGATCTAAGTCTAGAACAGGGTGATGGGAAGATCTCAGAAATCAGCCTTAGGAGGAAAGGTTTAAAGAACTGGGGTTTTTAGCTGAAGAGGAGAAGCACAATCTCCCTGGGTCATTGTGATGGGTTTTGTGATGTGAAAAGGCTGCTGTAAACAAAAAAGAAATGTCAATACAGTCTGTTGAATTTCTATTAAAAATGTATGCTGAATTCTCCTGGGTTTAAATATAGCTCAGCTAATAGAAAAGGACATTCTTCTGGGAACTGGGATTGCATACATTTAATTAATGATAATGAACGCTGAGCAAAGATTTGACTGCAAGGTATTCCAGCAACACTTAATTCAGTCTGGACATCTGTAATTTGATAAAGTGGTTGCCAAACAGGGGTGGAGGGAAGGACTAATTATATAGACTACAATAACTTCTCTTCCTGACTATGTTCAATATGATATTCACTGTCAGATGAAACCTCTTGGAAACTTTGCTCTTTTCTTTTATTGAATCTGTCTCTTTAATGGCTTTTAAACAAGAACTATATTATTAATTTTGAAATAGCATGTCCGGTAAACGAACTTGTATTTCTCTTTAGGTCTTGAATTCAGTCTGTTATGAATCAATTTGCAG
Source organism: Catharus ustulatus (assembly GCF_009819885.2). NCBI lineage: Eukaryota > Metazoa > Chordata > Aves > Passeriformes > Turdidae > Catharus > Catharus ustulatus. Next base: position 160,782,096 of record NC_046221.1, read on the forward strand.
TTCTGACTGGCTTGAGCAATATGAGGCAATGTTTTGGTAGGTAGGTTGTTTTTCTGCCTGTCTGTACCCCTGCAGATGTTGATAGATAAATCAGGGTGTGGAGTGTCTGTCCTCATCAAACAACTGAAATGGTGAGGACAGGGAGCAGCTGTGCTGAGTACTCTGGGGATGGTGGATAATGCTTCTCTGTAGATACCTATCACAGAATCCCAGAATTGGGTCATAAGATTCCTTAAAAATCATCTCATTCCAGCCCCCTCCCATGGGCAGGGACACTAGACCAGGTTGCTCCAAGCCCCATCTGTTTTGGCTTTGAACACTTCCCGGGATGGGGCAGCCACAGCTTCTCTGGGAAACCTGTTCCAGTGTCTCACCGCCCTCACAGGAAAGAATTTCTTCCTAATACCTAATCTAAACCTATCCACCTTCAGGTTAAAGCCATTAAGCCATTATGAGTGCAAGGTCTTCACCAAGGATGCAGCCAAAGCCACTGGAAGTGTGAGATTGTGTGAGATAAAGAAAGATCCTTGACTGCTGTAAGGCTGCTGTCCCTAAAGAAATGAAAAGGAATGTGAAACATACTGAATTGTGGACCTGCTGCCCAAATCCTGCTCAGGTGGTGTCAGCAGAGGAGACCCCCGTGGGTGCCCAGCCTCAAGAGCTCATTGCCATTCTAGGATGTATCTGTAGGGGTGTCCAACACCTTCTGATCAAGGAGGAGCATATTCAGCTGTTGCCCAAATCTTTGACAGCCTCACTGGACGACTGGCATGTCATGGCTGCGAGTGGTGGCAGAGGCAGCAGATTCATAAAATCACAGAATCCTAGAATGGTTTGGGTTGGAAGGGATCTTTAAGTTCAAGCTCTCGTGCCATGAATCTTCCTCTAGATTCCTTGGATGCTTGGACAGCTCTGCTGCCAGCCCTTCAGGGAGAAGCCAGGAGAACTCCACAAGGTGGCATTCCTTGGGCGGGTAAACAGGATGTGGCAGATGGATGATGTTAAGAAATCATTAAAAAATATTTTAGTACAACTGAGTGTCAGCTTTCTGTACGGCGAGATGTTGGATGCCATTTCTGAGTCTGTTCTCAGTTGCCACAGCTAGAAGCACGCTGAGGTGTGCAGAATTACCTATCTCAGGTGCTTTTCTCCCCCTTTGCTGGAGGACTTCACTGCTCTGAGATAAAACAGCAAAGGGGGAAGACTCCGGACCCTCCTGCATCCCACACCGCCAGGCACAACAGCTCTGCTCTGCTCTGGCTTTTGTTTGCCAGTGGCAGTGGAGAGGAGCTGACAGAGCCTTGGCCACATCTGCCTCCTCCTCCACCCATTCTTCATCTCCAGGAGCTGGGACTTCCTGTGGTTTGGCAGGAGTTCTGTAAACATGTTCCCCAAAGTGCCTCCCCCCGCCTGCCACCGCCTCTTGCGAGAGAGGAAACACCGCAGCCGGGAATGTGGAAGGGGATTTCCATGGCTTTAATGAGGTCGGGCTCCTTCTCCAACCCGTGGGATTCCTCCTGTCAGCCCTCAGGGAGATCGTGTCCCACTTGGTGCAGGGCTGGGACAGTGCCCAAATGGCACCAGGGGTGGTTCCCAGCGTGGGGCTGCTCAGCTGGCTCCCTCCCAGCTTTCCAGCCTCGTGGCCACCTTCCCAGGGTTTTGGTTGCCCTCCTTGAGCGAGGGAACAGGAGGGTGCAGCAGTCCTTGGAGGAGAGGGCGTGTGAAGAAGACCTTGACGTGGGTTGTTCCCTGTACCTCTGTGCCATCTCTGGCTCCAGTCTCCTCTGGGGACCCATGGACGTGTGTGTGGCACAGAACAACTAAATTCCACAGAGCTGTACTCTCTTCATTTTAAATTAGGGGTGCATCCCAGTGGGGACTCGTCTCCAAACCCTTCAGCCCCCCAGACATGGGCAGTGCTGGCTGGCACGGGTCAGGGATGGTACAGAGTTAAACATCTGCATCTTGGAACCATCTCCTGGTCCTGCAAAGCCATGGGGGTGTGGATACTGCTCCTATCCCACCTCTCCCAGGCTGAGGTATCAGGTCCAGGCTGTGGGCATTTCTCCTGGCACTCCCTGGTGTGATCTGGGATCCCCCCAGCTTGAATCACCAGTCCTGGGGTGAGGGGGAATGAGCTTTTACCTTCCCATGTGGGGACCAGGGGAGGGGGACAGGCAGTAAATGCAGTGCATGGGTGACATCTAATGTCATATTGGGGTAACACACGCTGGGTTTTCCAAATTATTCTACTAATTGTAGGGTTTTTGGAGTGAGCAGGATGATCAGGCCCATCTGGCTCTAAAGGGGCCTTCTTACAAACCTTCTTTCCCAGGGGTTTGTAAGTCTGAGCCCTCCCATCTTCAAAGCATTTTGGGAAGTTTAAAAGGGATTTCAAAGGCTTTGTACTTAAAATGTTAATCTATAAATGACTTTGTACTTGGAAAGCTGAGGTTGTACTTTGAAATAAAACATTTTAGAGTCTTGTAAGGGAAATTTCAAGATTGAAGATAGATCCACTCTTCAAGATTAAATCCATTAGATTTCATTGATTAGATCCATTTTTCAGGCACTGAGACTTTTTGTCTTGCTTTGTGAGAGTATGTACATGAATACATATATAGATATATAAATATTTAACTTGAGAAACTGTGGCCAGAGAGGAAAGAACTGTGAAAGAGGATTCCTTCACACTGTCTCTTCCTGTGGGAATAGCTCTTTGTCTTTACTGCTACCACCTTGGAATATGTCCAGACCCAGGACTATTCCCATCTCCCTGCTTTGTTAAGTCTTCACAGACAGACAGCAATCAGCAAATCTATTTCCCTTCAATTGTCTAATTGGGGAGTGCAATTAAATTTGAGCTCAGGCTCTCAGTCTGCACTTGGCCTGAGTGTGGCTATTCCTCTTTCAAACCTGCAGAAAGCCTTTTTTCAGTCTGCAGGCTCCAGTGGTGCTGTGGCCGTGGGGGATGCCCACATCTGGAGCATCCTTTGGGAAAGTCCCTGCAGGGAGTTGATCTCTGCAGATTGCAAACAACAGCACACTAATTTCACAGAATCATAGAATAGCTTGGGCTGGAAAGGACCTTAAAGATCATTTAGTTACAACCCCCCTGCCATGGGATCAGCAATTTCTAGTTGATACTGACCCAGCAGCCTCTCCTGATGTGAAAACTGAGGATGACAGAGAAGCTGTTGCTCTCCCAGGCAGAGAAATGTTTATTTGGACACATCATAGCTTGGATCCTCTGTTTTGTAAAACCTCTGTATTCATGAAGGGCTTGTCTGCACCAGAAGTTCCTGTTCCACAGATGAATTTGGTAATGTCCCTATCTCTGAATCTTCCACAAACCATTCCCAGTTTTTGGCCAGATTTTCGACCACAAGGTACAGGGAGTGCCTTGACTCTTGCTCCTTAGGCTAAATTCTTCCTTCTTTCCCTGCTTTGAAAACCAGCTGCTTTTCCCCATCCTTCCTGCACCAGCCTGGCCTCATTCCCAGTTTCCTGCTCCCAGGGCACAGCTCCAGGTGCTGCGCCAGAGCCACCACAATGCTTTTGTGACCACGTTGGATTTGCAGGGCAAATCAAAGGATGAATGGGGATGTACAGCTCAGCCCGGGCACTTTATCAGCCTGGAATAGCAGGAATAACTTTCCTTTTCCCTTTTCCCCAGCATGCCTCGTTGTGAGGGAGGCTGGAGCCTTCACTTTCCCGGAGGCTGTTGGAGATTTAAATTAATTTGTTAATGTTTATATTTTCAGAAGCTGCTGCAGTGCCTTGAGGAGTCACTTACAGCCCCATCAGTGGCTCATCGAGTCCAGGAAAACAATCTCCACTAGGACCAAAGCAAACCCCAACTCCTCTCCTGCATAATGATAGTAATTAGTGCTGCTGGCACTTAGCAGGCATTAGTTAATTACTCCTCAGAGCTTCCTCTGGGAGGAGAGTCGCTATTTTTAGCGTGTTTTACACCAAGAGAAACTGAGGCAGCAGGCTGAAGGTTGCTGAAGGAGGGAGGGAGAAGGGGACAGAGGCCAGCACTGTGACTGCAGCCCTGGACGTGCCCAAAGCTGCTCCCTTTGCCCCTCAGTCCACTGAGACACGTTCAAATTGCACAATCCAATCACATAATTCCTAATGCCAGAAGGTTTGTTTGGATTGGAAACAGCATTTTTTTTTTTTTTTTTGCCTCCAAACTGTCCATTTTTGGAAAATAAAAATCAAGGGTATTTTTGGCTTTCCCATTGCTCCTCTCTTATTCCATCTTTTCAGTGCAAAACTGAATAAATTGAGAGAAGGACACAACTAAAAATGTCCAAATGCACGTACACAAAAAGGGGTCTATAAATGTTTCATGTGCAGAAGGTCATTGGGATGCAAACCCTTGTTCTCCCAAAGCCCACAGACTGAAATCAGCTATAAAGTTGCTTAATTCTTTTTTTTTACAGCTCCAATATTTTGAAAGACAAGTATGTTCTTTCCCTTTTTCCTTTTTTCCCCCAAGCTAATCATTTATTGCTTCTTATTTGGGTTTATTCATTTTACTGCTCCATAAAGTCCCTTAGATGCTGGAGAGGAATCTGGTAGATTTGTCTAGGTAGGTGCAGAAAATAGAAATATTCCTGCTTTGCAAAGATGCCGAGCACAATGCTGTTGTGTAATTTTACTGTTAGTTTTGCAATGGATGAGGTTTTTTTTCCTGATACATCCAACTCCTAGGACCCTCTAACCCATTATATTCTCAGCCTTCATGATCAAAAGTAAGTTCTAGCTGAGGAATACAAGCTGTAAACAGAGCAGAAAGCCAAGGGTGAGACACCAAGGTTGTTGCTGCTGCTGTTTTTGTTGTTATTATTCATAAATGTCAAATTTCTCTTGTGGTTTTCGAGCGGGGCATGTGGGTTTTAAGGCCTGACTCAGGATTTTTCAGTGTCTGGGGCTGACTGGAATGCCAGTCACCACAGTGGGAGCAGTCAGCACAACCAAGCACAGGTTTTAGGTTCCATCATTAATTCCTTTCTTTGCCCATAAGTTGATAAATATGACATTGCTGATCATTAATAAAACATGTAAATCTTAGGTTTCATATAAATCTGAAAATTTTCCACTGACATAGGTTTGTTTATGAACAGGCAGCCTTAAACAGGGCTGCTACTTATTTCCAAAAGTATGAAAGATTTTCTATAAAATTAGTTTTTCATTTAATTAACAGGTGTTTTGCTGAAATTCTTGTATGTGCTACACCCCCATCAGGCAAATATACTTGGGTTTGAGTGTATATGTCTGTCTTTCTGCTCTTTCCCTTCTGTGCTCTTCATGTTTCTGGTGCACAAATGTCTGTCAAAATCCTGGAATCAAACATCTGCCTCCCTGAGGAAATCCAAAGCCAAGCAGGGAGACAGTTGTTTCATTTTCCATCTCTTTCAGACCTGAACATCTTCATGCTACAGCCCCAAGTCATGACTTTAGTTCTGAACCCTCTGAGTTGACATCATGGGGGGTTTGGAAGGTCCTCTTTGTGCTGGTAAAACCCAGGGAAAACAAGGAAGGTGCAGAACCATTCTGAACTGCAGGGCTGATGAGGGCAGATATTAATTTTCTGCCTTAAATGTTTTCTTTTCTTGTGCCTGACCAGAGGTTGCAGATTTCCAAGCTGCCATTGTCTATGCAGATATTTTTTTTACAAGTATTTACACGGGCAGTTAGTGATAAAACAAGGGGGAATGGTTTTAAACTGAAAGAGGAGAGATTTAGGTAAGATGTTAGGAAGAAATTCTTTTCTATGAGGCTCATGACACAGGTTGGGCAGAGGAGCTGTGGCTGCCCCATCCCTGGAAGAGCTCAAGGCCAGGTTGGACAGGGCTTGGAGCAGCCTGGGATAGTGGAAGGTGTCCTGTCCAAGGGAGCAGGTTGGAATGAGATGGTGTTTGAAGGTCCCTTCCAACCCAAACCATTCTTTGATTTTATGACTTTCAATAGGTTGTTTAGCCATTGGAGTGCTGCTGTTCAGACCTTCTGCACTGGGATGTCTTCACCCTGCCCTCTCCACTAGAAAACCCCCAGACTAGGCTGATCTTCCCAAGCACAAATTAAGGTCCAATAAATTTCTCTCAGAAAATCTCCACTAGAAATTGTTTTAATCTTGCAGAAGATGCTTGCAGCTCTATAAGGGAGATGATCTGGGGCTAAACACCTCACTGAGAAGAGGGTTTGGTTTGTCAGCCAAGGGATGGCAGCTGGTTCTGACCCCTCTAAGGTCTCATTAAAGAGTCTGTGCTGGAGGGAGGAATGAATTGGCATAATGCAGTTATCTGTTTGTCAGGTTTCTTTAAGCTCATTTCCTTCCAGCCCATGAGCAAAGAGAGGCAAACACACTTTGTTTTGAAATGTTATTTTGCAAAGTTATTCTGCAAATCAGTATTTGTTATTTTTCTCCTCCACTGTCTCAGAGACAGCAACCTGGTCTAGTGGAAGGTGTCCTTGCCCATGACAGAAGAGTTGGAATGAGATGACCTTTAAGGTCCCTTCCAACACAAACCTCTCTGATTCTGTAAATAATAACTAAAGTAATGGCTTTTCTTACTGCAGAGGAAGCCTGCTTCTATCTCTGTTCAGACAGAATGGCTTTTATTGCTTTTATTTATTTTTTTACACATGCATTTGGGTGTAGAGATAATCCTCAGACACAATCTGTTCAATTCTTCCTTGAATATTTCTTAGTTTTTATCAATAGGTTTCTCACAAGCTGCTGAATGTAAATCAGAATTCCCTGGGGCACTTTTTTTTGGTATCTTCAAGAAATAAGAAACAATCCCTTGATATGGAAATTCAGGTATCTTGTTAAAGATAAGGACAACTCTCAAATAAATAATTTCCTTATTTATTTTATATAAATAAGACTAACAGAAGAAAAAAAAAAAAGAAAAAACCCAACTGTGTAGGACAGACAGGGTTTGGACTGTAAAATGCTAGGATGAGGTATATAAAATGAGGATAGGGTACTTAATTTTAAGTCTCATTTATGGGTTGCCCTAGTGGATCTGCAAGGTGTTTTTTGTCTCCACAGCCCTGTTTCAGGGGTGTGGTGGGGGTTTGCAGGTTGTCTGGAGAGCTGTGCAATTCTGAGGCTGTGTTCACGTGTAGGTGAAACCACAGCCCGGGGTTGTTCCCGGAGCAGGTTCAGGGACTCAGCAATTCCAGCTGATGTGTTTTGGAAGGGGGACAGACTTTCACAGGCAGGCCCTGGCCCAGTGCCCAGGACTGGGGCTGGGTGGACGTCAGCAGTTTTGGTTCAGGAGGAAGGTCGTGTGAAACTGCTCTGCCCACCCTCGCTGCCGTCTGCGGCCGAACCCAAGGACCTGGAGCCAAGGGCAGAGCCTCACCCGTGCTGTGCCTGGGATTTACATCCCCCCTGGGAGCCTGCTCCATGCAGGGAGAGCTGCTGGTGCCTGGGGTGTGGGAGCTCTCACCCACAGAGCATGGGCAGACCTGGTTTTGGGAACATCCTTCACTGAGCATCTCTCTGGGGCAGGGGGGCTCTCACAGCCTTCGCCTTCCCCAGGAGGATCTTTCCCCCTCCAGTTCCTCAACACAGTGGGGGTGCCTGCTGCTTTGATTTCCATTTCACCTGTTTTCCAGTAGGTTTCACTAACTGGCCCAGCAGGAGCCTCCTTCTGCTCCTTTGCCAGGTGTTGGTGGTCCTGGCTCAGAGGATTTAAGGGGTGGAGAAAGGCACGGCAGCTGGGGGATGGATTTGGTGAGCAGTGTACAGAGGATGTTTGCTAAAGTTTCTCTGTGTTTGTGAAGTTTATTGGATATGTTCAAGAGAAGAAATATGGGAAGTGTGTAGCTATCCATCATTCTTTGGTGAATTCTGGTTACCAGCAGTGCATGGTCCTGCCTTTTTCTGAGCTGAAGGTGGAAAACTGAAAAAAATACTATCTCTTTCCCTCATTATAGTTATTTTTCTTTTTTATTAACTGACTACCCCCAGTTTATTGCCCAGTAAGACAGTGAGTACTCTCCTTTTCCTCTTTTAATCTAATAGCCAAATTAACTTTATTTACCAAATAAACCTTTGCAATGAAATCACAAGCTAACTTTGATATAGATTTCCACACCCAAAAGCTGATCTATGATCCAATAAAAAACCTACAAATATTTAGTCAGTGTGATTGTTGCTTTTGCCACATAAGGGAAGATGTTTGTCATCTCTTATTGGGAGATAAAGAGTGAGAGACACCCAGAACAACCCTCAAGGTGTGAGGTTGATCTAACTCTAGAATGAAGGCATCTCCACCCCTTCCCAGGTTGTTTTCCTGCTGTTGCAGTCATCAGAGCTTGGCAAAATCTCAGCCCCAGGCTGGCAGGATGGGGATATCAAACTCTGGGAACTGGACCTCAGGTCTTGGAGATCTGGGCTGTCCTCCCAGTGGGGTCAGCTCAGGGGGGCTGGGGGTGACCCCACCCCACTGCTTGGCATCAGTGAATTCAGTCAGGAATTTCCCTTCTCTCTCTCCTCTCTGGTCCCCACCTCCTCCACAAAAAAATTCCCCACATTTCAGCAGATTCATGTGGATGAGTGCTGGAGTTTTTGGGGTCATCTCTGAAGATTGAACTTTTATAAATGACTTTTTGGTTGGTTTTTTTTTTGGCTCAGATCTCTGGGCTCTGTCCCCTCCTTGAGCTTTTTGATGAAAGATTCTTGACTGCTTTCTCCTTTTTATTGAAAGTGCAGTATATACCATAAGTTTCTGGGCCATGAGAGATTCACAGGCAGGCAGAAAAGCTGCCAGCCACAAACCCCTGAGCTCAAGCTCCTGCCCCTTGGAGCTCCCAACAGTCCCTTTCCTTGCCACCATTTCCCTGTGTGTATGATGTAGATAAGATTTTTTTTTTTTCCTGGTAATTTTTTACCTGTCATTAGAGTGGATTTTGGCATGACTACAGCCATAGAACTGATAATTTTTCACTTATAAGACAAAATGATTTCCAGAGGGAGGGGTTAATTCACATGCCAGTACATTGAAAAAATTCTTCCTGCCTCTTTTTTTCCCAAGACAGAGAAATTCAACAATCCTGGACCTTTGATTTCAGGTTGGTTTTTTTCATGTCCATCATCCAGCATTCCCTCAAGCTCACTTAACCTCCAGGATAACCTGGCACTGATGCCCATTTGATGCTGAATGTGCAAATCATGTGTTCTTCTTTCTAAGCCAGAAGATAAATATGGTTTTCATGCTCTGAATTCTCCCCCACTATGCTGGGAGGCCGTGCTGGGTATCCTGAACTGCTCTGTGAAGCAAGGAAGTGAGAGCAATTACTTCAGCCATATACTTGAGACCTGCTTACCCTTCTGAATCCCAGAAGTGTTTCCAAACCCTTCTCTTGAGGGTCCTGACTCCATCTCTTGCTCTGCAATTATTTCTGTCATATCAGAGCTTGAATGCTGCCCAGGATCGGAAGAATGGTGGTTTAATAATAGTTTTTTTTCTGGTGAAAATGTAGTAGAGGATTTCTTTTAATTTTTAAATGAAGGTACACAGGTTCTTGGGTAGTGATTCTCCTTAAATTCTAGAGGCAGGGTTGAAGTGGCATATTCACTGACAATCCAGTTTATTGCCATTTCTTTCTGTGCTTTGTGAATCAATATCTTCAGTTTGCTCTGTAAGAACCAAATCAGTCTCTTCCTGTGTGATCAGTTCCTCAAAACTTACTCAAAGTATCTTTCCATAGCTCTTTAACAATGTGAGTAGTGTTTAATTTAGGCTTTTAATATTTTTCAGCCCAGTTGGCCCCACACTGCATATGAGATCACAGTACAGAAGTTAAAACTGCTTCTTAGTCCTGTTACTTCTTCATGCACCTTGGGATTTATTTAACCTTCACAGAGGCTCTGCTTTCCCAGACACAGGAATTCCCTGTTACAGGAATGGCCCAGATCCCGTGTCCTTGTCCTCCTTGTAGGAGTGAGCAGAATTATGCTTAATAGTTCTTTTAACATTCAGGAGTTTTACAAACCTGTTTTAGGCAGCTGTAGCAGACGCAGGGAGGTGGGGCCAGACAGGTGCTGAGTCAGGTACAAACACAGCAGTGATGGGAGGAAATGGGAGGAAATGACCATGAGGAGTGAGCAAGGCTGGGAAATGATATTTTAAATGATCTTGAAACCTTTGTACCACCCCTCTTCCTTCTCGCTGCAAGGCAGGGGGGATGTAAAAGGAAGGACACAAAAGACACTTTCAAAACTTGTATTTGACACTCAAATTGCTTCAGACTGTGTGAACACCAGAGAATCCATGGACAAAGATTTCACCTCAGGACAGGAGACAGAAGCTGTCTGAGATACTGCATCAATTAAGCAAGGTCCTTATTCTGCAAAACTGAAATAAAATAATAAATAATTTCCTCTAACTCTAGCACAGTGATGCAAGTCTATCTTCAAATAAATGTATATTTCCTGCTTTAACCTTGTCAAGTGATGGAGCTAGTTCATATTTTATGCATATCTAAGGGTCTGGGAATCCTTTGAGCAGGGCTCTGGTTCTTTATGGGCTCTCTGCTAAGTGAGAGAGATGCCACATTGCTTCATGGTGTGCAAAGGCTGCCAGCACTGTGTCCACACGTAGCAGGGCTTAGTGTGTCATGTCAGGGCAAGAAATACTTCACATAACTTGTAGCAATTGGAAAACTCCATTTACTCCTGGGAGTGTCTCATGGCTGTCAGTAGTTTCTAGGTTTATAGGTGTCACTCTTTTTCAGGTGTTCAGGGTGAGGCATCATCTGCACCACAGCACATTCCACAAAACACCGAGTTGGATTTGATCCTTGTGGGTCCCATCCAACACAGGCATCCCTGTCAGTGCTCAAGTCCAGTTTGGATGGTGCATGGAGCAACCTGGGCTAGTGAAATGTCTTCTCCAGAAGCACAAGTCTTCTGTCCATTCCATGTTAGCGCGTAGCTCCATCGAGTTGTGAGGAACTCAAAGGGTCCCATTTCTGTCCCATTAAAGCCAGTGCTGCCTGCTCAGTTATGCACCTACAACATTATTCAGAACATGTGGCACCCTTCAAAACACAATATTAGAGCCCTGCTTTATCATTTCATGAAGATTCATTTTCAGAGGGTTGTACAAACTCGATCAAATTAGAAATCACATCCACTTTTTATGCCTGAGGATTCATAATAAGAATGAGAGCTCCCAGGCACAAATAAAGAAGCGAGCAAATTTCTTCTTGTGAAATTACCACTGAGGTTATTATTGACTAGCTTTTTTTTTTTCCTGATCATTAATGTAGTTCTGGTTCTCTGATGGCTTATTGGCAAGGAGCAGAGTGAGCATCCCATGCAGCAAACACAGGCGAGAGCAATCTAAATGTAAAATTAGTTAAGTGCTGTGCTGCTATTTAATGCACTCTTGCAAGCTTAAAAGGTCAGGTAGGAATTTTGCTTAGAGAAAAGAAAAACTGACCCAAAAAGATTTTTTTAAAAAAATCAGCATTATACCTCATGAGATCATTTATATTGACACTGGGTATGACTTCTTTTTGGCAGCATTTTATTGGTTTTTTTTTGTTAGCACAGAGGTGGGATTAATTTGCCAAATGAAGACGCCCAATGCTATCTGACATGCCTGGCAGCATCCAAAAATCTCTATGGACAAGACAGAAATAGCCCAGAACTTAAGAATGACTGACCTTTTCCTGGATCAATAGCTCAAAGGCATTTGTGTTAGAGTGAATCTAGAGTGCTCACCATGGAAAGAACTTGATTTTCTGGACTTCTAGGGCAATTTTACCTGATACCCAGCTGGCTGGGAGTGGCAAGCAACACTGGAGATCTGTTCTAAGCATCTGTGGTCTGCCTTGATTTTAATGGAGCTCAAACACCATCACAGAGCCAACACCTACACGTGGATATCCTAGATCCTGAGTGCTGCCTGTGATGTCAGCCTGGGGAGGCTCAAAACCAGCTGTATTTGATAAATCCTCATCCAAAACCAGCCTGTATTTGATAAATCCTCATCCAAAACCAGCCTGTATTTGATAAATCCTCATCCAAAACCATGTGCAGTCATCAAAGGTCTGTTCAGGGGCTGATTCAGCATGTGTGGGTCCAACCCCAAACACCATTCTCATAATTTACATGAATGCTGGAATACAAATGACATGGGCTGAGGAGGATGTGAGGGAGAAGTGCAACCTGTGGGAGGTACCTGAGTTGGATTTCTGGAGTCATGATGTGTCTGCTTTGTCTGACAGTCTGACAACCACCAGACTGGCTGGATCATGTTGTCATGGATGGAGTGAGGCATTTAATCCCAATTCCATTATTGGGTAAATCTGCATCAGATCTGGAGTTTGTAACAGGGACTGGATGGGAGGCTGGAGGGAGAATTTTTTTTTATTAACAAGCAGGTGAAACTTCCAGGCTTTAGCTACCCATTAGTTTAATAATTAGGTGATAACAGTATTTAAAAGGCATCACTATTAAGGAAGGTCTCGTTAATCATTTGATAAGAATGAGAAAAGCTTATTTATCTCAGTGGCAATGAGATGTAAATTAGAAGAATTCTCCTCTTTCACCCCACTCACAGACACTTGAGTTTTCCCTTAATTACTTGCAAATAGCAGCTTATTCAATTAAGCAGCAGAGCAGAACATAACCTCCTTCTAGTCATCTTGGGCTCTCTCTTGGTTCTTTATGTGTGTTACCAGAGATAAGTGAAGACCTTCCTCCTTACAGCAGCCTTCGGGGTCAGCAGCATTAGCTTCGTTTTATAGGGGCAGATCTGAAGGACACAGACAGATCAAACAACATTTTTGGAGCAGTGGAGGGAATGGGAGGTGTCAGGAAGTCCTGAACCTGTTTCTCAGAGGACTGACACTGCTTGTCAAATCAACAGCAGGATTTTTGCTTCCTTTATAATCTGCAAAGTGATGATAACAGGCTTCTCTGCACGGGTGATTGGAAATTCCTGGAGGTGGCAGTGGTAGGAGCAGAGTTTTCCCCTGTTTTTTCTTGATTGAAAGAAAATCAATGTCAGTGGTATGGGCTATAGAGTGATGTTATGTTAAGCTGTTCCACTGTTGTCCTACCCACTTAGTACACCTATCATGGGTAGGGTTTCACTGCTCACTGAGCATGCAGGAGCCAGGAATGCAGTGCAGATGCAGCAGCCTGCTTGTCTGACTAAACCTGAAAATATCCACGTTGAGGTTTCTTTGTGAGCCCCTGAGCTACTTGCTGTGTGTCCTGGGGTTGAAGGAAGTTCTCACCCTGGCACAGAGCACTCTGCCCTTTGCTGTGGCTAGGTGGGTGTCTCAGTCCCCTGAGTGTGTCTCAGCTATTCCTGAAAGAAGGAGCTGGAAGGAGACTCCAGATATTGGGTGCACGCTGTCATTCCAGGGTAGAAACCTCCCTGCAGCATGCCAGGCTCTCTATACTGCTGAGGGTTAAAAAATGTGGATTTTCACATATCTGGAGAGTGGAAGTGCTCCAAGAGGAGTCCACAGGCAGGACAGGACACAACCCAGGTCTGCCAAAGTTCATGGAGTTTGGGCTATGTTTTGAAGCTCATGGTGGGATTTTTGGGGCTGTCTTATACAGGGCCAGGAGTTGAACTCGTTAGTCTTTGTGGGACTCTTCCAACTTGGGATATTCTATGATTTGATGACATCAGAGGCTTGGGCCAATATCACTTGTCTGGGCTGCAAAGGAGAGCCCCAGCAGCCACCCAGAGGGTTTGGGTTGTCCATCCTCTGCTGATCTCCTACAGTGTCCTAGATAGCCTGGGAGGTCCTGGCAGCTCAGCACTGCTGCAGAGCCAGGGATGTACATGAGAGCCTTTTCTGGCTGTGTGGGAACCAGCTGAAGCCTGGCAGCTGCAAGCTGGCCATGCCTGTCCTAACAATGCCTGTGCAAAACTATTGTCTGCCAGGGCACACACCATCAAACCCCTTTTTCTATTTGCAGCTCTCTGGGTTCATGCATGTGTTTGAAAGTCATTTTTCCAGAGTAGGCTGACTGATATGAAAAGCCAAATGCCCTTCTGCTTGCAGAACAGGAGGAAAAGCCTAAAATCTTCTTGCCTCTTCCTTGATATTCAGTGCAAGAGCAGATGGATGGAGTGTACAATTCCTCAGGAACGCAGCTGTAATTCCATGTGAACTAATACCCAGTTGTTAAACCAGCTACTAGAGAGGAAAAAGAATCTTCTGAGCTGGTTTTAACAAACACCTGGCCCCTCTGCTTTCACTTGTTTTGCTGCTACCAAGATCCCTCAGCACTTCTGTGTGTGCAATTCAAGATGAAAAGAGCATCGAGCATTTCCTGGCATGGTCTGGGTGGATGGATGTAGAAGAGCTATGGTAAGGCAGGATGTTCTTGGAGCTGGAGTTTTTCTTGGATATGAGCCCAGGATTTTTTGGATTGGGGGCCAATTCTACTGAAAGGTTCATGAACTCTTGAGGACTGGGCCCAGATTTCCTCTGTCAAAGCTCCACGCAGCTCTACTGGGACAGGCTGGAGCATACCATAGCTGTAACCATTCCACGAGAAATTTTGGCCCTGCAGAGTTCAGCTTTGTTGTGTTTGGCCATAATTTCTGCAGGTGAGATAGGAGGTCAGCACCCTGGGGAAAGGGGCTGCAGTGCTGAGTTTTAACTGGGAACCAAGTGCTTTACAGTGAGGCGCTGTACATGGAGAAATTAGAAGGTCTGGGGTTTACATCCCATTATCTTCTGTGTTTCCTCAGCCTTTTACTGCCATTCTTTCATCCCTTTCCCTTTTCCCCTCAGTGGTTATGCCCACCATTCCTCCATGGTGGTCAAGAATTGTCTCCTCCAGAACAGACCTTTTGCTTTTACACTTCACTGGGCTCTGTGCCCTGGAGATGCAAAGCCAGGGGTGACCTGTTGGAACAGACTGTAAGGCAAGGAGAGCCAAACCTGCTGAAATCCCATGTACTGCAAGAGTTTTATAATAAAAAACTACCCATGAGAAACTGTTTTGGGGAAGACTGACTGCTTTATTGCTTAATAGCCTGGGATTGAATTGATGTTTACACATCCAAGGATAATCAGGAATTAGGACCCTGGAGGTGACAGAGATGCTAAGTTGTATGATGGTGGGGACATAACCAGTGAGGCCTGAGTCCAAAGGTCTCTGCTTAGCCATCTTCACAGTTTTAAGGCTGCTTCAGGACTGACTTGAAAAGATAAAGGGCAACACAATACACACCAATCTCCTCTTCTTCTCTTTGATTATCCTCTGCACTCTGCTGTCTTCCCCACATTTCCAGTTCTAGTTCCCAGTGCACAGCTACATCTCCTGTCTGGTTTAACCTGAAAGCTGACATAGAATCACAGAATCACTTAGGTTGGAAAAGACCTCCAAGATCATCGAGTCCAATCTTTATCCAATCACCACCTTGTCAGCTAAACACAGCACTGAGAACCAGTAATTTCTCAAGCACCACCAGGGGTGGTGACTCCAAAGTTCAACCACCATTCCTGTGAAGAAATTCTTCCTGATGTGCAACCTGAAGCTCCCCTGGCACAGCTTGGGGCTGTGCCCTCTCATCCTGTTGCTGTTTGCCTTTGAGGTCCTTGAGGAGATGCCCCTGGTGGGCAGAGTCAGAGCAATTAGAGAAGGGACAGGTAATTGCCTTGTACAACAGCCCACAGCACACACCTTGAGATGCTCCAGGTAGTCCTGGTGCCAGGGGGAGGTGTTGTTCCTTCTGACCTCTGTTAGCTGGAGGTGGCCACATGCCCTGAAGCATGCACGTCTCTCAGCCTTGACAAAGCTCTGGAGAGTCTGCTTTAAATCATACATAAGAGAAGTCAGGATTTTCATGTTTCTCATGTAGAATGGGTTTCCAGGAAGCCTGAGGCGCTCTGGTTTATTGGCAGATCTGTAGAATGTTCAATTGCAGGTGAATCAGAAATTGATGTGGTTGTACAAGTTCTGTGAGGTCTGGACATCACAGCCAGAAGCCTTGTACCAATCACACTTGAGGTCCTGCTTCTCTGGATGTATTTATTCTTGGATTTTAAAAGTGTTTTCCCATGCACTGTTAATTGACAAATGGAGGAAATTAAGTTACAACATTCTGGGGAATAACAACCTCACTGCTTGATTTCCATCATATGTAATGTACTTCATAATTTAGGCACATGCTGAAGTGCTTTGCCAAATTATAGCTTTTCTGAGCAAAGAAAGTGCAGTTTTCCACACTTTTGCTGTAATGTGCTTCCTTGCTGGTAATACTGCTTTGACAAATGCACCTTTCTGCTTACACTGATTTGATTCATTTTACACTCAAGTTCTGAAATTCTGACTGTGTTGGAAGAAATTGCTCATAATTTTGATAAACTTATCAAGGAATTTTCTTCCAATAGAGTTACATTTTTAGGCAGCTCCAGGTGATCTATTGTCCTAAGTTCCCTGGACCCCCACCTTATTGGAGGGCAGTGGAATTTGAATAATTACACTGTGTGTGGATGTACTTGCTGTGGAGCTGCAGTAAATATTACTTTTCTACCCCATCTTTCTTTTCCTTCTCGGAATAAAGAGATTTTTCTTAAGTATATTATACCTTTCCCATGTTAACTTCTTGTTAATCATCTAAGCCATTATATTTTGAACACATGACTCAGTGCCTTGCTAGGCTTGTGTCTGCATGAAAGATCCATTTATCAAAAAAAGGCGCCTTTGGGAGAGAGGGCTTTTTCACTGAAATGAAGATTATCCTATTGTTTGACAGATCCCATTGAGATCATCTATTGAACCCAGTCAAGGACTTTCATAATGATGTGAAATGGTAATAATAAGGCAAGGTTCTGTTTTCCTGACTCAGCCAAGGGGATATAATTAAGTGAACATCAAAACTAATTTTAAAAGTGCTGTCTAATAATGTGGCCTATTTTACTTTTCCAGGCTCAGTTGATTCCATTCTCTTATGGCTTGACATTTCAGTGTAAATGTTAGTATCTGAATTTACAAAACTTTTTTTCAGTTTTCCCAGCCATGTATGCACTTTCTAGCTGATGCCAGGTTTTATGGATTTTTTTTTTTTTTGGTTTTTGTTCTTGTTTTTGTTTTTCTTTCCCTCCCCCAGGTAGTTACTTAGGATTAGAAACTCCATATATTGACATCATCACAAGGGACTGAATTCTTGGTAAAGATTTAGGGTAGTTTGATGACAGGCTGGCTGTACAATGTCCTTTCCATGATACTGCTCCAGTTCACCTGCAGCACTTCCCTGAGCACTGACCATGTGGATAACATGCCCACCAGCCTGTCTAGGATATATCCCTCTTCCTGCTTTATATTCCTTCACTTATGCTTGAGCACAGCTTTAAACCAACTCTTATCAGGTGCTTGTTTTCATCCTCTATTGGCTGATGTCATTCTTTCTTGCTCAATAAACCCTTCTTTCAAAAGCCAATAAATATTGCATTAGTTGACTTGTCAAGGTCACCTTCTTTCAGCTTTTCTTCTCTGACTTTTTTATTGTTACATTTATGCCCATTTCGTGCTTGTGCAGCATCTATAGCACCACCCTGGCCTTAGTCTCTCCTCTCTGCTTGTGTGGAATGAGGATCAACTGGTGGCTGTGGTAGTCAGGGAATTGTATCCAGAGAATCCTAGAATGGCTTGGGTTGGAAGGAACCTTCAATATTATCTTATTCCAGCCCTCTGCCATGGGCAGGGACACCTTCCACTATCCCAGGTTGCTCCAAGCCCCATCCAGCCTGGCCTTGGACACTGCCAGGGATGGGGCAGCCACAGCTTCTCTGGACAACCTCTGCAGGACCTCAGCACCTCACAGACAAGAATTTCTTCCTAAAATCTAATCTAAACCCCCTCTGCTTGTCCTGTTACTATGGGAAGGGGGAGTAAAAGTCCTCCTCCAGCCTTCTGGTAAATAAATTCTCCATATAATTAAATTCTATATTTTGCTGTCCCTTACTAGCTTTCTCAATATTTTACCATGGCTTTGTAGAGAAAATAAGTTATGAAGAACACAAGGAAGATGTGAGTGTAAAACATGCATACACTTTTGCCAATCTGTTTTCAGGTGGGGAAAACAGTTTGATGTCTAAAGCAAGCCAAGGGTTCAATAATGTGTACAACTGCCAGCCAGTTAAGAGCAGTGAAGGAAGAGAGGTGGTGTCTGCCCTATTCTTGGAAATTTTCAGGTTTAGGTTGAGCAGGGCTCTGAGCAACTTGGTCTGTTGGAAGGTATCCCTGATCATGGCAGGAGGGTTGGACTTTTAAAAGGGCGACCTTTAAAAGTCTCTTCTAACCCCAAATATTCCATGATTCAGTGATTTATGGCTTGGCTGGCTGCATTACCAGGGGATGACCTGGCACCCCACCACAAGGAGTGAGTTAGAGGAAACTATTTGCGTTTTCTTCAGGAAAAAAGTGAGTGAACCCACAAAAATCAGCCCAAATGTGCTTTTACCTCTGGTAGTTTTTAGTGGGAGAAAGCAGCTCCATTCCTGGTGCTTGTATGGTAGTGTAGCAGTTCATGCCCTTAGTGCTGGGCTTCTGTTTCAGCCCCAAGAAGGTTTTTGTTCTGCAGCACAGCAAGGTCATTAATCAGTAAAAGCACCATGAAATCACTCCAGTGATGCCTGAAATGGATATTTTTTGTAGGCAATAACATTGCTGAGACTGGAACATTGGCAGTGAGGTGCTTCCCAGGGACAGGGTTTGTGTGAAGGGCAGGCAGCACTGCCCTTTGCTCTTTTAGGTGGTCACAGTCACTGACCTTTGCTGCTGCTGCTGTGGGAGTGAAGAACATAGAGGGGCCATTTGGGCTCTCCAAACTCAGAGCTCAGAGGCTCCACTACAGCAGGGGCTGCAATGCTGCAGTGACTTCTCTGACCTCCTCCATCACCATGTCCTGAGCTCCTGAGAGTTAAGGAAAATTATGATAATGCCCCTTCAGTGCATTTGTCAAGCTGTAGAAGCATTTAAGTACTGTTTTTTTTGTGAGTAATTGCTTCACTGCTGTTTTTTGTGGTTTTTCTTTTTTTTTTTTATTTTTTATTCCCAGAACAGATAGGAAAGGTATCCACTGATACCCCTCCTTGCTGCCTCTGCCACTTTGCTCCCATCAGGGATGCTCTGCTCTGGCAAGACTTGTACGTATGAGGGAACCTAAAATTTCCAGGTGGGCTCTGCAGTCCCCGGTTTGGGAGGTTTGAGAGGTTTCCTGGCTGAGCAGGAGAGGGCAGCAAAACATAGAGATTGAGAGAGAGGAAAAGAAATCCCCTCGCTGAGCGTGCAGGAGTTCATATCGCAGATTCAGGAAGGGTGCACTGGTGTGGAGTGGGATTTGGGGTTTTCTGGTGCTGCCCATGGGGATGTTTCTGCAGCCTGGACAAATTTGCTGGGGTGGGCAGTTTGCTGTAGCTCACACTCAGAGCAGTCCTGCAGAAAACACCAGGCTGAACAGGAAGAATCCCTGCTCCTGGGATGGTCAGAGAGGTGGAAAACTTGATGACCTGCAGAGAACGATGTGTAAGAGCCAACTGCCTCAGAGAACAGCAATATTTTCAGTGAGAACTGTGAATGTGGGGCCTTGGAGGAGGAGTTACCTCTGTTCTTTCTTGTCCCATGATGTGCAGCCAAAAGATTCCAAACCATGGAACAGGACGAAATTTCAACAACAACAAAAAAAACCCGATCAAGATCTTGGCAACGATGGGAACAAACACAGTGCATATAACAATTGGTGTTGCACAAATAAGGAGTGTTGAGGAATGCAGTTACTGTGGCAACCTGGTAATAATAGATAACAGCACTACAGAGGTAGAAATAGAAGTGAGAACAAGGAAAGCACCGAGAAGTATGAATATGTGAGACAAAATCTTTAGCAATAAAAATATTGTCAGAGAATTAAAGCTGAAGCTGTGCAACAGCATTGTTATGCTGCTGGTATTTAATTTGGCAGAAGTATGGTCAGAGACAACTGCCCCTGAATAAAACATCAGAGTTTTCATGCAGGGTGGGTATGGAGAATATTAAGAGCTAAGTGGGAGAAAATGGTTATAAATCTAAAAGCACTGGAGAGATCAAATGGATACCAGAGCATCCTGAAGTCACATCTCAGAGCATTAGGAAACATTAGCTGGGCTACAAATAATAGGAAAAGGGTTTATTGCATTGGGACAGTGGGAAGAATTCAAGGAGTTCCCAGGGTTGTGTGTGGATATAGAATGGGACAATGTTTTACACAGACCGGGCTT
This sequence comes from Catharus ustulatus, assembly GCF_009819885.2. Taxonomy (NCBI): domain Eukaryota; kingdom Metazoa; phylum Chordata; class Aves; order Passeriformes; family Turdidae; genus Catharus; species Catharus ustulatus. Next base: position 160,802,367 of record NC_046221.1, read on the forward strand.
TGAGCTTAGTAATTTCATTATTAGACTTCCAGGTGGAGACAAATCTTCAACAAAGATCCGACTCCCACCTCACTGACTGCACAGATCTTCCCTAGCTGTAATTCCTGGGATTTGTTTGGATCAAAAGCCTACGTGGGATGGCACTCTGGGGTAAGGCTGGTGGAGATACTCTGCCACTGTCCATTAACATCCCAAGGATGCTGTTTGGAACCAAGGCTCCCAACTCTCTGGAGATATTCCTAGGCTTTCTGCACACCCTTGCAAGGATTAATGTGCAACTAAACCTGATTGCTGCCATGGTTTTCCACTGCCTTCAATCAGGAGTCAAAATCTGCCTTTTTGTGGGCACTGTAGAGAATTACAGAATCACAGAGCAGTTTGGGTTGGAAGGGACCTAAACAGTCCTCTAGTTCCAACAACCTTCCATGGGCAAGGACACCTCCCAGTAAACCATTGTACCTGAAATAGCCTTATTTCCTTATTTCCCCAGCAAGGAGGCCAAATAACTTATTCCAGTGCAAGGGAAAGGTTGTACAATGAGGGTCTATAAACTGTGAGGAAAAAGGGCAGCCATGGCCAGGCAGTGGGAAATTAATTGTCGTGGCAGCTGAATGTGATTTGACACTGTTAGTTAGCACATCAGTTCTGATGGTAAATAAATGCCCCTGTCTGTGGGAAAAGGGACCATTTTGAAAATTGCTTTTGCAGCAAAATGGAACTTTAGTGAAATGAGAAAAGAAAAAGCCATCCAAAACATCAGTGATTGTACAAACATTATGTTGTGAAGTAATCAATACTACTCAGAAAAAGATGAAATATACTCATTTTCTTTCATCTCAGCATATTTTCAGATGGCCAAAGGAACTGTTACTATAACAGGCAAATACATAAACACAGTATTGGAAGGATGGTAATGTAAAATTAGGGTGAAATAAAACAGAGTAAGAAAGTCAAAACAAACCTTCTCTGCTTTACTGAAACAAAACACTTCAACATCAGAGTGAAATGAAGAAGTCAAAACAATCCAAATTTCCCATCAGATATTTCACAAAAATCAAAATATTTTAACACAATGTCTCTCTTTCCAACAAATGTTGTTTACAGGTGGAAAATATTGTGTAACAAATACTTCCAACTTTCCAACTTATTGTAAAGCTGGCACACCTGAAGAATGGCATTTTTTGTGGCTAACAGAGTTGGACAACTTTGGGGTTTTTTTGGTTGGTTTTTGTTTGTTTGTTTGTTTGTTTGTTTTGTTTTTTTCCCATTTAGGAAACTCCATCATAAGAATTCACTCAAAGAAGGAACACATTCAGTAAAGTGGGGAGTTTCTGCTGTGGTTGATGCTGTTTCCTGAAGTGCTCATTGGAAATTCAGCAAACATTCCCTTCTGCTCCATGGGCAAGCAGGGAGGGAAGGATTGCCATTTCAGCACCAGTAACATGGAAGTGCTATGGTCATTAGCAACAATCTATATTTCAATACTGCTCAGAGGCCTCAAATAATATTAGTGACTCATTATGTTAAGCTATATGTAAATAAACAGGCACAGAATGTTTTGTAGAGTAGCCTTTATCTACACCAACAAAAGGAAATATAAGGGAGACCAAGAGGATTTTTTATGGCTCTGAAGTTTTAAAAGGGGAAAAAATTATGATTAGCTATGATTATGAATAAAACTGGCTGAAAAAGACAGTTAAATTTTGTCTCTTTGCAGCCAAGGCTGTCTCATGAGAGTTTGATGTTTTGTAGGAAGTTACAATGATATTGCCTTAGGATTGTCCCAGCCTTACCACTGAAAGCAACTTGAAATGAAGCTCTTCACTGGGACATGTTATTCATATGAAATTCCCATTGAAATTATTAGATACTGTCTCAGGAATCAGTCTTTGGGATGTCACCCTTGTGAAAATCTCTAAGATGGAATTGCAGAAATCTCCTTACGTTTACGGAATGACAATAGAAAAATTATTAATAGAACAAACAAAATGTTCAATTGGGGTTTTTAAAAACTTAACAAAAATTCTAGAGAACTACTTGTGTGCATTCTCCTCCAGCTGTAGCCAAATGAGCCCAAACCAGTCTGAACAGTTTGAAATTTCTGTCTCCTCAGTTAAATTCTTGTAAGTCCAGCCCGTGCACAGTCAGAATCTCTGCATGATTTCTATGTGCAGCACAAAGTACTTACAAAAAATTAAAATCCAGAAAACAAAATCAAACCCACCCTCACATCCCATTTGTTCAGCTCACATGGTGATCCTGCACACATTGAGAGGTTCAATTTACACAATGAATTTTGGGTAAGATTTTTGTCTTGGGAGCTTCCATATCAAATCCTTTATCACATTCCTGTCTCTTTTCCCTTTCTATCTTCCCACATGGTATTGAGACTACCTAACATAAAATCCTTTGGAGGCAGGGGAATTTCACACACCAATGTGTCTCCATTGCAACTTCTTGGTTGTTGTACTATTATATTTTTTTGATCTAGGAGATGTGAGTTCTTTTTTAGGAAACCAGCTAAATCCAAGCTGCCAGTGGTCACTGATTGTTTTCCTGGATGGTTTCTGTTCTGCATGTCCCAGAATGTCTGGGTTTTATGTGACAGAGGGATTTGATCTGGAAAAGAGAACTGAGCCTCCTGAAAAATGAAGTTTGGATAAATCCATGTTAAAAGCCAGTTCACTTGTGGCAAGGACAAATCAGCCCTGCTGCTCCTAAAAGCCATTAGATGAACACATTAAATGTTTCAGGGTGGACAGAGGGGATATTCATCAGAGCTGCATTTCCTGCAAAAATTTCTCTCTCTGCAGCTGTCCTTCCATTTAGAGAGAAATTGTCTTCAAGCATCTGCAAGGAGGAAGAAATAGGAGTGGTTACTTCATAATTAATTATTTTTTACATTCATATTTGTAGTGTGTTTTGTCTTGACCATAACATCACCACCAACCAATTCCCCGCACCCCCCTGCTCCCCCAATAGCAAAAAATGCAAATTGAAATGGAAGATTCTTGACTATTTTTCTGCCCTTTTTTAGGTTACATAAATCTCAGGTTTAAAGGTTGAGTAAGCAGAGTCAGGAGAGATGCAGGAGACAAATGGAGGTGAGAGGTTGTTGGAAATGGGGTCTGCATGTGTTGAGGCTGCACAGATCCATCCTCCCTTTGGCCATCCCCATTCTGCTGCTGAAGGCTGCAGACCTGCCTCCAGCTCAAGGAATTCGCTCTGGCTGCACTTAGGGATTACTGAGCCTTGCCCACCAAAACCCTTCCTTTCCAGTGTTGGAAAATGTGGCAGGACTTACAATCACATCCTCTCTGTAGTCCTTCATTCCTCTGGGCAGAGGTTTATTAGTTTTGATAGAGTCTCAAAGTCCTTTCTATGCCGTTTTGGCATTAAAATGGCTCAAGGCTTCTTAGCAAGAGGCAGAACTGATCAGGGTCAGGAGCTGATCTGCTCCTACTATGGGATAAGAGGAGCAAGAACTTGCATTGTGCAGCAGGAGGGAGATTTGGGATGGAAAACTGTGAAGAGATGGAATTGCTAAACCACCACAGTAGTGAAGAGTTTGGATTTATCCTGAGAAACTACCAGAGAGCTGAGCCTTCTCTCTCTTGTAACAGGTAGCCTTTTCTTCCACAGCAAAGAGGCAGCAGAGCTGTGGGGATGTCACAGGTGGTGTGTGGGGACAGCCTGTTTGGTGTGGTGAAGGAGAGGGGACACTTTTGTGTCCAGAAAGGGCAGCAGAGCTGGGGAAGGGTCTGGAGCATCTGATGAGGAGTGGCTGAGGGAGCTGGGGGGCTCAGCCTGGAGAAAAGGAGGTTCAGGGGGAACTTATTGCTCTCTGCAGCTCCCTGACAGGAGGGTGTAGCGAGGTGGGGGCAGATTCTTTTCCCAGGTGACAGGATGGGAGGAAATGGCCTCAAGTTGTACCAGAGGAGGTTTAGATGGATATCAGGAAAAAAATTTTCACTGAAAGGGTGGTCAGTCAGTTGAGCAGACTGCCCAGGGAGGTGGTGGGATCACCACAGGATGTCACTTGGGGACAGGCTTTAGTGGTGGACCTGGCAGTGCTGGGTTAACTGTTGGATTCAATGGTCTCTGAGGGCTTTTTGAACCTTAATGATTTTATGATTCTATAAGAAAAGCAGGTGCTTGGAAGGTAGAGTAGGATAAAATGTCTTCAAATCCTATTACTGATAAGTTCTCAAAAGCCATGTTTTTGATGTGTACCCAGAAAATGAAATCTAATTGTTTATATCTTTCAAAATCACAGTTTAAAAAACTGAAAACTTTTGAGCTGTGAAGGGGTGATGGATTCTCCCTGGAAAAAGGAATCAAATTGTGGCACATTAGGTTTTCATCCTTGATCCATGATGAAGCCAAATGTTCTTCAACTGTTCATAACTGAGGTTTCTGGAACCCAAAATGCAGGGTGTAGGTAAATTAGTTGTCTTCCTTTTATTTTTGCAGTAGCAAGAAAATCTCTTGCTAAAAGCCCAGCAAAATCCATCTTTCAGTTCTGATATTTTTTCTCTAATAAATGAGTACTGATATTTTGTTTTTTCTGGGCTTGAAGAGCTGTGGAGAAAGCAAAGTTAATGTAACCACTGGGACAAAATTACAAGCTTATTCCTTAACAAACAAAACAAAATATTCAAGCTTATGGCTAGTAGCAATGGTTCAAGAGGGCTTGAATCCTGGTATAGTCTCTGGAGACAAAATTTTTCTGAAGAAACAAAAAATAGAAACAGGCAAGAATTTCCTCTCTACAGAGAAACAACACTCAATCAGTTTTAGTAGATAAAATGTTTTCTTAACTCCTATGGCATTTCACAATTGATGAACGTTTCCAAAATAGAGATAGTTAAAATATTATCTCTTTCCCACAAATCTTTTTGGCTTATATTCTGATTTCGTTACTGTTGTGACGCAAGCTGTTTAAATTTATAATCTCACCTCTCCTCCATCTATGCTGGGATGACTAATTAATGTGGCTGCCATGTGTAATTGCAGTAATGAATATCTCGTACCCTCACATTGTGTTTTGATGTGTTTTGCTATCGTTTAAAACCAGGGATCCAAAAGAAGACAAACGTTGTTGTGCCAGTCAATGTTTTCATTCATCTAAGGAACAGAAATAAACAATCTCAGGGTCTCTTAGCTCTGTCTGTTCATCGAAACCATAGGAATGAGGCTGGATGCTTTTTCTACCAGGTCACCTTTGCAAAACTGTTTGTGGTTATTAACGACCATGTGATGGCCCTACAATTAGGAAGATGGTCAGGAAAGAGGAGACAGAAACTTGCTCCATTTTTCCCTTAATTTGTCTTCAAGAAAATGGACACAAATTCACGGCTTTCTTTATTTCTCAGAAGAAATAACTCCAAAGTTATTGCACAGAGGAATATTACAAAATGCTTTTTGATGTTAGAACTCGGTACCAATGCCTGGAGTGCCTATTTTCCTTGAAGAACCTGTTTCTTGAAAACTCTGTCAAACAGTTTTCCCAAATCCATGCATCTTCAATCACCAGAGTCAGGAATTGTCATCAGCAACAGATTCTGTGAAAAAGCCCTCTGGTACAAGGACTTCAGCTTAGATTCTCACCAATAGACCTTGTACCTCACCCACCTTGTTTCATTTATTATACTTCAGATTATTTAAAATTATTTTGGAAGCATTGAATTTGTGGTGGAAAAAGAAAAGTCATAGAGATGTCCAAAAGAAAAAGAATCCTCCACATCTAAAAGGCAGAGACTTTTTTCTCAACTGAAGAGAGGGAAGTTTGATAGGAGCCCCAAACATCAGTTGAGTGTTGAGTTGCTAGTGAGAAAACAAATGTAGAATGATCGTGTGAACTACCTGGAGATAATTTGGCAATCTAAAAGAGTATTGGGCAATTATACAAAAATGGATATTTATTTTTAAAAAAACCAAAACAAACCAGAAATTAAAAAAGGGTGGAAGTGAAGCATTCATCCACCTGAAAGCTATGAAATAATTTAATCTGAGAATCCTGGAAATGGTACTTGTATTTAGAGAGTTTAAGGTTCCACCACACCATTTTGAGAATTTACCTCTGTGTTTTTTCCAGAGGGGATGTTGGACCTTTATTGGGTGTGGGTGTTTTCTCTCAGGGCTGGAGACAGCAGGCAGGTCAAGAGGCTCTGTGAGAAAAGCAGACATCCAGGGGAAAGAAGTTTTTGTGCTGTGAGCTGTTAGGCATTAATGAGCTCCTGTTCTGCTGCCATTCCTCCTGAGGAATTCCTTAATGTGCAAGCCCCATTACTTTACACATTTTAAAAAATTTTATCTTGCTGTCATACTGAACACCAGCAGTGCTTCACCAGCACTTTCAACATCCAGTCCTTGCTTGAATCCTGTCAGCTATTTCACTCTTCCTGGACATCTTCAGGGTGCCTGCCCTATTTCTCCTTCAGTATCTCTTTTCCACCTTTTCTATGCTGACCAGCCTCTGCAAGCTTGGGCTAGACAATGAACTTTATGATCCTGGTAGGTGCCTTCCCAGCTGAGGTGTTCACAAGGTATCCAGTGATAGACAAGGGGAATTGCCTTAAGATGGAGGGAAGGTTTATATCAGAAAGAAATTTTTTCTGTGGGGGTGGTGAGACCTTGGCACAGATTGCCCAGAGAAGCTGTGGCTGCCTTACTCTGGAAGTGTTCAAGGCCAGGTTGGATGGGCTTGGAGCAACCTGGTCTGTGGAAGGTGTCCCTGTCCATGACAGGGAGTGGGACTGGATGATCTTTAAGGTCCTTCCAAAACCCATTCTATGATTTCATTATTTCATTTAAACATTAAAAAAATATATTTTTCTTTTATTTTCATTTTTTATTTTGTTTTGAAGGTAGAACAAACAGTAGAGAAGTTTGCACAGAGATGTTGTGTCTCCCTCTTGAAGATGTTCAAAACTCAGCCAAGCAAACTACAGGCTGACCCTGTTTTGATAAGAGGGCTGGAATAGGTGTTTTCTGTTCTAAAACTCAACGCTTCTGTGATCTTCTCATAAAAACATCCTAAATTATTTCAAACTAGTCTCTTTATACCTGAAGATTAAAGCAGGGAAATGAAAAGAGGTAGACTGTTAAGTCTAAGGTTTTATCTAATACTCTTGAACTTCTAAAAGCTTTATTCTTTCTATTTTTCTTTCTTAGTCAAATATTAATTAGGTTAGGACCATAGTTACATAATGATACTCTTGCTATTCCCTTGTGTACAGTGAATAGAAGGCACTTCACCTTCAGAGATGAATGATCCAAAGGTTTTCCTTCTGTAAATCCGAGGCACCTACAACCCTTCAGCCCAGCAGGACTCTTCTCCCGCTAAATCAGTGCCACACTGTGTAAACATGGGCTCTGCCTTACAGCCTGCACTATTTCAGAAGAGACCTGAAAAAGATTTTTAAGTGTTTTCACCTGTAAACAAACAAAAATCCCCACAGCTGATTGTATTCTTCCTTCTCTGCAAGACTTTATATGCATATTCTTATTTAAGTGTCTGTAAGTGTCAAAAAGGTAACACTTCTCTTTGTTTAGAGGATCATATTCTAGTCAGTGATTTTATTTAAAAATAGGTAAGATTTAAGAACTGGATGCAAGTTTTCTGCTTTTGCATGTATTGTTAATAATACCTTCTTGATCATTACAGTGTTGTGGCAACACCTGGAGTACAAAGGAGGTTTGTTCTTCCTCCTCTTTTTTTTTGATAACCTGAATTTATTTATCTCTGACAACAGGATTTTTCCCAGATAAATTTGGAGCCTAAGTCTTCTGACATCCCTGTTGGTAAATGTACTACCCTTGCTAGGCTTGAATTGCATCACACAACTACTTCCACGGAATTACTGAGTCCAATAACCATCCATCACTCTGGCAAAGTCTCAGACCTCTCACATCTTTGTTAACCACAGCTGTTGCAGCCCTGCAATAGAGAAATGAACTCACTGAGGAGGCCCATTTCATTTCTCTAAGGACTTTAAAGATGATGGTGGAGTCTAAAACCGAAAGAGCATTTGTGATACCAGGAATGAACAGAAAGCACTGGTAGGAGTTGGTCTCAACAGATGTATTTTTTTTACAGGAAGGTGGGATATTATCAACCCAAATGGGCTGGAGATTGAGTACAACTCCTGGAAGCTGCTTCATGCAGAGGTGGATGTGTCACTGTGGCAATGCAATCACAAAGTCCCTCTCCACCTGGTGGAGAAGAGGAGCTGCAGTGGAGTCGTCACTGAAGGTGCCCTTCCCATTGGCAAGAGATGAGGATCCACTTGATTTCATCTGCTCAGGGAACAAACCCATGGTCTGACTCAAGCTTATTTTCTGACTGTTCATATGCTATCTGGTTGCCATGAGAGATAAACTGATGAAATGAGGAACTGATGAAATGAGGAATGATGATGCTTTTGCCCAGAGCAGAGAACAGGGAGGAACAAACAGCTTTTCTGTGTCCCATATTCCACTTTTATCCACTTTATTCCCATAGGATTGCTGTGCTAGCAACACTCATCCAGCAAGCCCATGGATGTCTTGGATTTTCTGTTATTAAACATATATAAAAATGCCTTGGGTCCTATCCTCAAGTAGGAAAGTTCCTAAAATCAGGGAAGTGACCAAACCAGATGATGGTAAGGGTGTATCAGAGAAGAGCTATTTTCTCTAAAATCTGTCCTTATACCCCTCTGTGACTCCCCTGTGCTTGCCATACCCTGGGGTAGGACCTCTAATCTTGGCCCCTACAGAGGCTCATCTCATTAGTCATCTCCAGGTTCTGGAGATTATAAGCATTAACTTTCAAGATTAACTTTCAAGACTGTAAGCAAATGGCCAATGGGTCCTGAAGTCAATGTGCAGAGTTGTTTGTGTGTCCAGCCTCCCAGTCCCTCCTGCTTCCAAGAGGAACTTTATCTGCCCAACATCATGGGAATCCATCTAAATGGATGAATCCATCTAATAATCTCCCCAACACAAAGGGATTTGGAAACTCAGAATCTGTGTAGCAATGGCAATGAACTGTTGCTAATTAAGCCAGGTTGGTAATTAGGTCCTGAGCAGGCTGGTGTGGTGGAAGGTGTTCATGGAACCAGTTGATCTTCAAGTTCCTTTCTGACCCAAATGTTCCATGAAGCTGAAATCTCACATGATCTTCATCTAGCATCTAGTCTTTGAAGAATTTGAAATACAGCATGGTGTGTTCAACATTTTATTAAACATAACCATGCCTAACATGGATGTCAGGCATTGGCAGAAATCTTTTCTAAAGAAATTATTCCCCACTTTAAATTCCAGTAGAAATGGAAAGATTTGGAGCCTGAGAGAGACATTTCCTTTTATGAAAATGCTGTTACTGGCAGTCCTTAAAGGTGGGATCAAGGGATTTAATAAATGTAATTTACTTTTTATTGCTCCTCAGAACTGGAGCTACTTTGGAGTGAAATGGGGAGTGCTGTGGGAAAGTGCTACCCTAAATCACTCCCCATCCAACAAATCTGCCCCAGAGCGATATTTTAGGGCAGTGTTTTGAAAGGGAAAGGGTAAATCTGCAGAACCATGTGTGCCTGTGCCCTTTTGCTCCTTAATCCACTCAATCACATCTGACTTGTGACTCAGAAACATTTGTCCAGCTGAATTGTCTGGGAACTATTCTCTCTGATATCTTTCTAAGGAAAGTTGATTAATTAGCACATTATTGAGTGTAGCTCCTAGGCTGCAATGGGTCTTTGCTTTGCAGAGGGAAGATAGGCCCTGTTCCAAGTCATTCCTTCAAAGCAGCATCTCTAAATTTTAACTGCTAGCTAAAGGCTGCAATTCTCAGTCAGTCAAGAGTAGTTTTCTCCTTATTCATTCTCTGTTAAAAGATTGTTTTTGCTACTTGTAAAACATAAGATCATCCAGAAAATCATGTAGTTACTAAACTGAATACATGGGAATACACTCCTCACAGGAAATTTAAATTGGCCAAAGCCAGCATGAGGATTTTTCCTGCACAGGGCAGGATATAGCTTGAAAGATCCCTCTGCCTGACAGGCAGCAATGAGTCTCTGGGAACCAAGAAATGCAGCAGGAAATATTGAACTTTTAAGGAGAAGTGGTGGGAAAATGCTGAGAAAAACACACCTGCTACCAAAATTGCTTATCTGTGTCATTTGCAACATCCTGAGGAAGGTTTTAGTGTGGTTTTTCTTTCCCTTCAGCAAACTGTTCACAAGCCTGCTCTGCTTGGGGTTTGCCTGCCAGCACTGTGCCAGCAGCATCCTGGATGGACTCTGCCTGAGTAATTGCAGCCTCTGGAGTCTCCAGTGCTGATGGCTGAGCAATGTCAGCCAGAAAACCAGTTTTCTATCCTCCTCGGGGAAGAAACTGAGTTTTCTCTGAACTGGTCCACTTTTGGAAAATTGAGTCTCCCATGGTATTGATTGGGCTTCTTAGATCTTTGCTTAACACAGGTCAGCAGTGATCCATAAATCACTGTCCAGAAACTGGTTCAGCCACAGAATGGAAAACTGGGTCTGAAATGGGGTAAGAGTATTCAGGCAACATCCTTCTGCTTCCAAGCTTTTCCCTGTCTTTTCACGAATTTAATACTTTTAATGAAAAAAAAAATCTCTGGGGAAGGGTGACATTCTCAGAAGAAAGCAGGAAAGATCAAGGAAGTTTACATTGCCTCAGGTCCTGAAGGGCCTGGGCTGTAAACCTCTGTATGATCCTAGGGGTGAAGATTGATTCCATTTCCCTGAAGATCATATTGGGTAAATGTATCTGAACAGGAAGAGAAAGGAAGAGGAATTCCTTGAATATCAACAGCAGTTTTACCCCAACTTTGAAGAGTGCTTTAAAAAAATCCCTCTAAAGCTTTCTTTGCTTGAAGAGACTCCCCCTTTGTCTGTCCAGCTAACAGATACTTCGGCCATTTCTCTCTGAGATGCTGCAGTGAAGCATATGGTTTATTAACAGTAAAAAAGTCCAGAATGGGAAGAGACAGAGAATGGAGGAGATGATGTTTCACTGGCAGGATTTATCCCTTTCTATGCTGCAGCTTGGTGTGTCCTGCTGATTTCTGAATTTTTTCTTAAATGAAAATCATACACCTGTCTGTAGAAGTCTTGTTAAAAGCCTTCAGATTGGCACTGATATTACATAACAATTTTGTTTTAAGCTAACACTTGTAGGGTTAACTTCTTTGATAAGCTTGGATGGTGTGTGGATTAGTGCTTTGAATGTTAGATCCACCCACAGAATAAACATATTCAAAGGCTTGGAGTGTGGAGAAACATGGACATTCCACATGGTTTTATAATCTCATTCAGATGGCTGCTTAATGATCTATCACAACTCTTTTTAGATGAATGTCTGACTTCTATTAAGAAGGTCAAACAGTAGAGATTTTCCCTTCATCCCATTATAATCAGCTCCAATAATTACTTATTCTCTGTTAAAATAAGTATTTCATTTCCATTTCAAACTTTGTTGACTTTCAGATAGAAATTAATATCTAGATCTTTGTACAAATAAGAAAATTCTTAAAGCAAAAGCTTCTGGCAGGGCAAAGGGTTGCAGGTCGTCAGAAAAGTCCTTTCTCCAAAATAGAAATGAAGCTAAGTCTTGTCATCTCTTCCTTAAGTGCAAAAGGTATCAGTATTGTACCTGGAAACTGGAAGTTAACTGGGCAATGATGGAAAATGAGCAGGTTGATGCCAATTTACCTGAGATGAGAACGCTCTCTGGGTTTATTGTCACCAACATGCAGAAAAGTAGTTTGGGGAGGTGGCTTTCCCCTTTGTGCAGTGTGTTTGAAAAATGGGTTTCCTATTTTGAGAAGTTTTCTTGTACAGGCACATCAACTAACACAGCTGGCTCCAGAATTTGTTATGTCATAAAAATAGCACATAGACACAGAGATATTTAACAGTTAGCCCTAGGAAATGGGAATCCTTCTCTTTCTAAAAAGAACTGGAAAGAGAAACTAATAAGCAATGAAGTGTCTCTTGCCCTAAACGCTACTGCAGTTCTACAGTTGAGCAACTGGAGAGCTCATAGATTGTCAAAAAGAACATTCAGCAGTTTTGCCACCTTTGTGCCTCATCTCTGATATATTAATTGCTGCTTTTAAGATAATAATGTGTTCTGATTACCCTTGCAGGCAGAGTACCTTGTGCCAGGAGGGGGTGACTGGCACCACTGGGAGCTGAGTTACCTTGGTCTGCTGCAATCTCCCCTTGAGCTGGAACGATTCTGAAGTCAGAGGGACTTTTTAACCAGTGGCAGATCTTTGGTAATTGACTGATATTGTGCATAACCTTGTAGTTTGGCAACTTTGACTTGTCAGATGGCAGTTTAGGATCAATGTTCAAACGACTGTGCCAATCAGTAACAGTGACTCTTGACCTCAAACTTTGTTTAGTTATACTTTTGTAACCAAGTATTAAAACCACCTTAGCTAACAGCTTTGACAGTGATTCTTTAAGTGATCTAAATCACCCATTCACAACATACTGGTGTAGTAGTGAGGATGGTGAATAGTATCCCTGATTGCTTATGGCAGCATGGAATAAGTCTGAGTCCCAAATTCTCAGAAGAATGGGCTCACCACCACTGGCATGGCTGGAATGTGACTGCAAAGCAAATTAAATTAGCAAGAGGAAATACTGAAAATGGTAGAGGAAAAATAATTATTTGTAAGATGTTAGGCAGCTGCCTAGAAGCCACCTGTGAGGACAGGAAAAAGCATAATGTAGAGAGACAAGATCTGAGAGAGGGAATACAAGGCAGAGGGGCAGCTGAGTTACTACTGTACATGCAAATTGAACAGTTGCAGAAGGCATTACAGGGAGAAAAACACAATATCTAGATGATGCTCATGTCGGCCCTACATTCCTCTAACCCCATGCGAATCAGAAAACTAACAGTGCCCCAGAAGATTGGGATGGTGATATTTGGGGTGATCCTGATGATTGTGATGGGGATATGATGACCAGTTGTTTCCCTCATATTCCTCTGAATATGAGACTAGACCCACCATCAAAGTAGAATGAATCTGATTCCAGTTGGTCCTTGACAATATCAACTGAAATGTAATGATTGGAGCACAAATTTCAGCACTAACATGACAGGACGCCCAGAAGCAGGATATGTGACCTGGGTTGTGGACAGTTAAAGTCACCAGAGAAAATGGACCAAGTGCTAGTCACCAAACCATGAAATTTAATTTATGGCACCCAGGCAAGAAGCACATTCTTCTACTTACTTTGTGATGAAGAAGCACAATGAAAGTATTCTGGAGTTTATATTTTGACTACATGAATCAGGTTCCTGCCAGATGGCAGTGTGTGGTTCTTACCATAAGGCCTTTAATGTTTAATAACTGAATTCAAAGAGACAGAACAGAGACATTCCAAGTGGACAAAGAGGCTTCTGTCTTTCATATGAGCAGTTAGAGAAGTTGAGCAACTATGGGGTGACCTTCCTGTAAAACTCCACTGAGACTCGTGTTGTTTTTACCTTTCTACAAATGGCAGCGCAACAAAGCTGGTGAAGGGTTGGGAGAATAAGACATATGAGGAGTGACTGAGAGATCTGTGGGTGTTTGGTCTGGAGAAAAGGAGGCTCAGAGGAGACTTAAACTCCCTGACAGGATGGTTGTACCAAGGTGGGGTTGGATGCTTCTCCCAGGCAACAAAACAAGTGGAAATGTCTCAAGCTGCACCAGGGGAGGTTTGGGTTGGACATCCAAAAGAATTTCTTCACTGAAAAAGGGATTAGGCACTGAAATGGACTGTGTAGTTAAGCATTGGAATAGGGAGGTAGTGCAGTCACCATCCCTGGAGGTGTTCAAGATAAATCTGTAAATCTGGGCATGGCACTCTGTGTTGTGGTTTAATTAGCAAGGTGGTGATTGGTCAAAGGTTGGACTTGATGATCTTGGAGATCTTTTCCAACCTTAATGATTCTGTGATATCAGGAATGATACCAGCACATGTCCTCTGGAGATCAGGTTAGCCGTTGGAGGATTGCTCATCCTTCTCAAAGGAGAACCAAAATACACATCAACAAAGCCTGACCCACAGGGTGAAGACCTCACTTCTTTATTTATGACAATTGATGTGGTAACTAGTTAAATACTATACCATGCACCGCATGTCTTCCTCAGCTGTGGTTGCAATCTGCTGTAATAGCAATTGCAGGAGAAGGCAATGAGGGTACTTGGCCACTGATAAACAAGAGGTAATTTGGGATTATGACACTCACTTAGAAAGGGTTTCCAATCTTGGTTAATGGCATCTAGTTAATGACACTTATTACCCCATGGACCATAAAACCACAGCTTTTCTTTGCACCATATTCAATGCTTTAGTATATGCCTTGTACTCAATCATTGTGCTGGTTACATCACTATGGAACTGTCCTCTCTCTGTTAGAACATAGAAGTACAAACCCAAAATGGGAGCAAATGGCCAGCTATGGATGTTGATGGACAGGAACAGCAAGGATTTATTTCTGAAAATAATATTATTAAGAGCTAAGACATTTGCCTTGATGTTTAACAAAATATCAACATCATGTTGAAACCCCTGAGACTGTACTTGCATATGTTGGAAATGGATGTGTCTGTATTAGAACTCTGTGTGACTCTTTGTTTACAGAAAACACTACTGTAGAGACATATGATCACTCTGATAGCTATATATGTAGTTTTACCAAAATTATGGGATGTAGCTTTGACTAATTCAGTTCCTTCACAACCCACCAATTGCTATAATCCAACTATACACTGTGTCAAGTTTCATTGCCTGTCACTGCTGGAGTCAATGTGTGATTGGCAAGAAAGCTGTTGCAATATGATGATCTGAACCACGGCTAAAATGAATCAGCACAACAGACAAAGAACCTGGATTACCACCCCTCATCCTGCAGAGAAGATACACCATGTCCTGGAAGAGTGGAAAGATAGAGAACATTGCTAGTGGGAAACTATTTTTAGATGGCTACCCACAGCAATGGAAATTTTGAATTTAATGCTGCATGCAATTGTAGTTTTGTTAGTTTTGCCTTTATTGTGTTTACTGTTTATAATCACTTATATCCTGTCAGAAGATAAACAAAATTATATCCATCTGTGCTGTTTGCTAAAGACAACCTAAGGAAGTTATTTTTTTCTGAGAGGAACAGCTAGGCTTCCTCTATGTCTGACAAAAACCAATCAGTGATTGGTTTTGAGAACTGACAACTGGTTAAACCACTGAGAGAGATGGACACGCCCCTGTGAAACTGACATTTTAAAATGAGCAAAGGCAGGGACTTTTGGCCTCTCAGAAGGTGACAGCAGCCCAGGCTCTGCGCAGTCTGGGCCGGCTGGGCGGGCTCTTACACAGTGCTTGTGAAGCCCACCGGGCCCTGTTTTTGGCCAGGGCTCCTGATAGAAAGGAGGAACCCTGCACAGCTGCTAAATCTAGTTTTCCCTCCCCACGCATGGGCAGAGAGCCTGCGGCTCAGCAGAACATCCAGCAGACATTAAAACCTTGCTCTGCGCCAGCCTGGGCCAAGCCAGGGGTCCGTGGAGTCCCCTGGGACAGCAGCTCTGGGTGACGGGGCCTGTCCTCACTGCAGTGCCCGTGTGGCCTGGGGGAGAGACAGCTGGGCCCTGTTTCAGCAAGGCACCCCCTCCTTTGCTTGCTGGGCAGGGGGAAGAGAAGACCATCAGCCTGTGACTGGAATTCAATGTAGCAAACACCAGAAAACAGCCGTGGAGCCAGAACAACCACCACCACTTTCTGGCTGGGCCCTTACTGCTAGGAACAAGTTTCTAAATTTGTTCGATTTCCATGTTAATTGTTAATGTTAGATTACCAGACTCACTCTGCTCCAGTTCCCAACTAATGTTAATTGTTAATGTTTAATTACCAGCCTCACTCTGTTCCAGTTCCCAGTTATTAGAATTGCCTTCCTTCCCGTCGGGTAATGCCTCCGCTGCTCCCCAAAAGGGCACCTGTGACTGGAAGAGGGGTGATGTCAGTGAACTATATATAAATGGAAAGGGATGCAAAGGACGCTTGGTACCATCTGAAGAAAAACCCCTAAAAAAACCAACAAGCCAACATAACATCCAGGACTAAAAATGGTACTCTCAGATCAAGAAAACATTGGAGAGGATGAATTTACCAACCAGAGCTGCTTTGTCCTGTCACCATGACCTCAACAGCACTCGGCCAGCATGACATCCCTTGACTGCAAGTATTGTCTTCCTAGGGACACTCCTAGGAAGCCCCAGCTCTGCTGAGAGGCAAAGCTGCACTCCTCCTCCTCTGGGTCCTGTTCACCACATTATGGCTGACACAGAATACCAATAGGCCACTGGACCTGACCAAAATTTGATGAGAATTCCGTAACCCCAAATGAAATAAAAAATGGAAATTTCAAATTTTACTTGGCATAGTTTGATATTATTCTTTATTTAAAAGCCCACATTTTATAGTTTTTCACAATTGTGATAATACTAAGTTCAAATGGAGTTTTGCATTTCTGATGATATTTCTACCAGAGGCTGCAGCCAAGGGCTGGGACACATGAAGGGCTTGGTGGGAAAAGTACGTGGGTATGGCACAGGGCTTCTTTAGGGATGAGTGGGGACAAGCACACAAGGTGAGAGAAGAAAGAGCTGCAGGTCATTGGGAGAGGAACAAGCATAGACAAAGTCAAAGGGTAAAGACCCAAAAAAGGCCTTTTTTGTGCGTAGCAGTGGCAGCATGGTAAGCGCCAGGCCACAGGGACAAGAGGCGGCCATGCCCACCAGGCCTTTGTGACCCGCGGTGACATCGTGCCCAGAGGCCATTGTGACGCGGGTCCGCATCGTGACCTTAGGGGCTGCCCATCCCTGCAGTGGTCACTCGCAGGAGAGCAGCTCTCTGAGCAGGCAGCAGCTTGTCAGGAGGCAGAAGTTCTCTTGGGTGATTGTGGCCAGTGCTCATCAGAGCACTCCCACAATGATGAAGAAGCAGGAGGCAAATGGCTAAAGCCAGCCCCGTGAGGGACAGTCACTGCTGGAGCAGCGGCGACAGGTGAGGGACAGGCATGGAGGCACAGGCTGCAGTGGGAGCTGGGGGAAGCCCTGGGGCAGAGACAGCCAGGCCTGGCACCAGGCCTCCATCTGTGGAGGGCCCGGCGCTGCCACGGCCCAGGCACAGCAATGGTGCAGAGGCAGCGAGCACAGCTGGAAGCCAGCCCTGCCTGGCTGCCTCTGGCCAGCAGCTGCCTCAGGGCCAGGCCCAGCACGTGAGGGTCACCGTGTTGATACGGCCACCTCCATGCCACACCTCCTCCTGCTTCTTTCCCACAGGTGACCCACAGGCAGCCACAGGTGGCACCACAGGTCACCTGGACCACCATCACGCCCATCCCTGGGGACAGGCCGACTCTGTGGCCCAGACCCATCCCGTGCCGGAGCCCCACCAGGTCCCGCACGCGCAGGGGCAGCCAGGAGGGCGGGCACTCCGTGCCCTACAGCAGTGTCACACAGCCACGGAGATTGTCGGTGTCGGACATGCCGCCTTTCCAAGGCCCAGTGTTGGCACTGGCACCTCCACGCCAGCTCAGATGCCAAACATCAAGAGCATCCAGTGACACTGTCAAGCTGCCCACTCTGCCAGTAGCAGCAGGAGCCTGTGGATCCTCTCCCAGGGCCACAGCACGTGCTGTGGGAGCAGCCTCTGGCAGTGTCAAGCTGCCCTCTCTGCCAGCAGCAGCAGCTGCAGAAGAAGCCTCTGGATCCTGTCCCAGAGGCACAGCACCTGCTGTGGGTTCCATGGCCAGGGGCCAGCGAGAGCTTGTGCCTCCTTTGCGATGGAGCATCCTGGCTGCGGGCACAGCCCAGGGAAGCCCTTCCCCGGAGCGTGGAATGGAAGGGCTCCGGCATGGGTCAGCGGCAAGGCAGGGCCGGCGCCTGCCACCCCTGCAACCCGCACGCGGCGCGCCACTGCGAACTGGGACTGTGCCAGCATGGAAGTGTCTGTGGCCCTCTGAGATAGCGGAGCTTGTCGAGGAGGAGGAAGGGCACGGTCGCAGCACCTCCAGAGGCCTTCTGAGAGGATTCAGCAACTCCCTCTCGCAAGGCAGGTCCATGGTGTCCACCTGCACCCAGGAGCAGTCTAGTGCCCACCAGGAGGTGGATGCAGACTGCCAGGAGCTGCCCAGTGCTTCCATGTCAGGCAAAGGCTCCACGGCAGAGGCAGGAGAGTGCTCTGAGCTCCTGTTCCCTGCCCAACTGACAGAGCAGTGCTCTGTCTCTGATGTGTGCGCGGCCTGGGACGCTTCTCAAAAGGAGCCAGATGCAAAGCAGGAGGAGGAAGAGCTGCCAGAAGCAGAGGCTGCAGCAGAGGGGGACAGTGACCTAGAGAGCGTGTCGCTTTCCCCGTTGAATGACGAGGCAGAGGCAGAAGCTTCTGGTCAGGCTGCAGATGCCAGGAACGAGGGGCACAGCAGGCTCTTCTGGACATCAGAGGCTGAGGAAAGCTCAGGTTCCTCAGCTTCTTCTTTGTCTGGAGGCTCCTGTGAGGAGAGGGCAATTGCTTGGCCAACCGATCACGCTGCACTTCACAAGCAGCTCTGCACGGGGTCTGAGACTTTGTTGGACCACATGCCAGCAAGGACAGAGGAGATGGAGGGACTGGAGGAAGACCAAATATATTCAGAGCTCTTGGAAGAGATCTCCTCCTCCATGGGCAATGAAGAAAACTCCATGACCTCCAGCTGCATCCTCCGGGGTCCATCAAGTCCCACCCCAGGAGCAGTTGCAGACCGCACGGTGCCACACAGCGCTGGCAGCGTGAGTGAAGACGCCACAGCAGAGACACAGAAGTACTCCAAGCGTGTCTCTGCTGACCGGTTGTCAGCCTTGGCGTATGACTCTGACGACTCGCTGCCCCTGGTAACTCAATTAAAACAGCTTCTGGAGAAGAGGAAGCAAGAAGAAGCGGCAGAACAGAGGGACAGCAATGTAGAGAGTCCGCTGTCCCTCGCAGCACGAGTCCAAGAGTCAGAGCCAGCACCCACGCCTGCAGACAACGATGTCAGCGACGAGGACCACAGTGAACCTCTCCCTGTGGCACTGCCCGAAGAGGCAAAAATGTTGGCGGTTTGCGCCTCGCTTGCTCCTGCTGCAGAGGAGGCTGAAGCAGCGTGGATGCAGGCTGGCCATGCCCAGGCCTCCTCACCCCAGGAAGAGCCCTGCAGAGCTGGCGCGCCGGTAGGGGCTTGCCCGGTGACTGACCAGGCCCTGCCCTACATCGTTCCTGCTGTTCCCGCCGGCAGCGCAGCCGTCCCGCAGCCCCCGGCCCCACGGCCATGGCGCTCCCTGGCCAAGAGGGCTCGGCGGGCTCTGCGCCGGCTCTTCTCCTTCAGCTGCCTCAGGGGGCAGCCACAGGAGTGAGCCCAGTGCTGGCAGCAGGATGATGCCTAGAGATGCAGGCTCGCCCTGACCACACCCAGTTCCCAGAGGCAGCGGCAGCTGCTGGAGGTGACAGCCAGAATGGGAGACCAAGATGGGATGCAGCCATGGATGGGCGGATGGAGCCCAAGGCAACCACTTGCCAAAGGTAGGTCCTGCTGCCGGTGCCAGCGCCTCATCCCGTGCCAGCAGCGAGGCAGCATTGTCCGGGAGAGCTGGCCCAGGAAGGATAAGAGCACTGTCTTGTAGAATGCCACAAGAAGCTGACTTTAGGTCCGGAGTGCATTGTGGGGTTGCATCCCTGCCCTGCCACCAAGCTGAATTAGCAGCTGACAAATGCTCCTTGGGCTTCAGCATTGCAGGCAAATGAAGGCCAATTTTCCTTTCACATGTCTAATAGGAAAACGCTTCGCTGGATACCTGCAACAGGCACCGGAGAAAGGTGTCAATCCCACATGGGCCACCCAGGGTCTCCATCACTACAAGAACCACTGGGACCCGAGTGCCTGGAAGCTCAGGATGGGGAAGGAGCAACAGGATGCTGCAGGAGCCAAACCTCTTGGAGTGTCTTGTGTTTGATCTCTTCCTCACCTCACCCCAGCCCCGCTCTTCTCCTTCACATGCCACCCTGGCTTTTCCCCTGCACACCCCAAGCTCGCTTTTCCACTTCTGTCATTCTCTGTCTCTTCTTTCCCACTCCTTTCTATCCCTACCACACATTTATTGTTCAATAAAATCCCTGGTGTTAACTTTGAGAGATGCTCTCCTTGTTGTTATAGATAATAACCAAATCAAGTCGAATTAAATAGTAAAACGGCAATTTTTATTTTTGCGACCGAAAATACGGTCTTTGGAAGCCACAAAGGAAAACACGACAGTGCCGAGCCCGGGGTCGACACTGGGTGGACACACACGCTGATCTGACCTCTATCACATCAGACCCCCCTGTGTTCGCACACTGCCATCTCAGGGAGCCCAGTTTTATACAGTTTTTTCTGGCCTGCGGCGAGAGTTTCCTTTGTTTCTGCTGCAAATTCTCATATTTAAATTAAATCCTTTTCTGGTGCTGCCCTGGACAAAAGTTCTTCCTGCATGCTAATGAAGGCTGTGTCTGCCCCATATTGATGTGTAATGAAGTGCTGTCTTCTTCCTTATGGGAGCCATCAGAGGTGATTGGTACTTTGTCAGGTATTTTATCAATGATCTCTTCCGGTCCGTTGTGGAGATCACCGGGCTAGGTCTGTTGATATGCTAATTACGGCCGTTGTCTATGGCCCCGGGTGCTTGGTGTTTAAGAGGTTTTTTTTATTTTATTTTATTTCATACAACCTTTTACATAAACACGAATTATAACAACATATATCACATTGTCATCTTCATTCACACAGGGACACCTCTCCCTCCTCCCATCTTACCAGGGGCGCACTTTTGCCCACAGCACTGGAGGGGTGGCTGCCCTAGTGCCCAGCATAGAGGGACCATCACTGCCTTGGTCCTGCTGGCCACAGTAGGGCTGACACAGAGTACCAGTAGGCCATTGGCCTATGTTATCCAAATCCTTCCCTTGAAAACCTCCTCTCGGAAATCAAGATTTATGCTTGGGCCTCCTTTGTTTTTCATCTTTTTCCAAAACAAACTTTTTATACTCCTTTGCAGTAACAACCAACTGAAGTTGAAATGGAGCTTTTGCAATTCGGATGAGCTTTCCACCTGAGGTTGGGGCTATGAAATGGGGCACAATGGGAAAAGTGCTTTGGCATGGTGCTGGGGCTCTCTGGGGATGTTTAGGGCAGGAATACAAGGTGGGAAAAGAGAGAGCTGCAGGTCATTGGGAGAGGAACAAGCGTAGGCAAAGTCAAAGGGTAAAGACCCAAAAAAGGCCTTTTTTGTGCCTAGCAGTTGCTGCATGGTAAGCGCCAGGCCACAGGGACAAGAGGCGGCCACGCCCACCAGGCCTTTGTGACCCGCAGTGACATCGTGCCCAGAGGCCATTGTGACGCGGGTCCGCATCGTGACCTTAGGGGCTGCCCATCCCTGCAGTGGTCACTCCCAGGAGAGCAGCTCTCTGAGCAGGCAGCAGCTTGTCAGGAGAAAGAAGTTCTCTTGGGTGATTGTGGCCAGTGCTCATCAGAGCACTCCCACAATGATGAAAAAACAGGAGGCAAATGCCTACAGCCAGCCCCGTGAGGGACAGTCACTGCTGGAGCAGCGGCGACAGGTGAGGGACAGGCATGGAGGCACAGGCTGCAGTGGGAGCTGGGGGAAGCCCTGGGGCAGAGACAGCCAGGCCTGGCACCAGGCCTCCATCTGTGGAGGGCCCGGCGCTGCCACGGCCCAGGCACAGCAATGGTGCAGAGGCAGTGAGCACAGCAGGAAGCCAGCCCTGCATGGCTGCCTCTGGCCAGCAGCTGCCTCGGGGCCAGGCCCAGCATGTGAGGGACACCGTGCTGATACGGCCACCTCCATGCCACACCTCCTCCTGCTTCTTTCTCACAGGTGACCCACAGGCAGCCACAGGTGGCACCACAGGTCACCTGGACCACCATCACGCACATCCCTGGGCACAGACCGACTCTGTGGCCCAGACCCATCCGGTGCCGGAGCCCCACCAGGTCCCGCACACGCAGGGGCAGCCAGGAGGGCGGGCACTCCGTGCCCTACAGCAGTGTCACACGGCCACGGAGATTGTCGGTGTCGGACATGCCGCCTTTCCAAGGCCCAGTGTTGGCACTGGCACCTCCACGCCAGCTCAGATGCCAAACATCAAGAGCATCCTGTGACACTGTCAAGCTGCCCACTCTGCCAGTAGCGGCAGGAGCCTGTGGATCCTCTCCCAGGGCCACAGCACGTGCTGTGGGAGCAGCCTCTGGTAGTGTCAAGCTGCCCTCTCTGCCAGCAGCAGCCGCAGCAGCAGAAGCCTCTGGATCCTCTCTCAGAGGCACAGCACCTGCTATGGGTTCCATGGCCAGGGGCCAGCGAGAGCTTGTGCCACCTTTGCGATGGAGCATCCTGGCTGCGGGCACAGCCCAGGGAAGCCCTTCCCCGGAGCGTGGAATGGAAGGGCTCCGGCATGGGTCAGCGGCAAGGCAGGGCCGGCGCCTGCCCCCCCTGCAACCCGCACGCGGCGCCCCACTGCGAACTGGGACTGTGCCAGCATGGAAGTGTCTGTGGCCCTCTGAGATAGCGGAGCTTGTCGAGGAGGAGGAAGGGCACGGTGGCAGCACCTCCAGAGGCCTTCTGAGAGGATTCAGCAACTCCCTCTCGCAAGGCAGGTCCATGGTGTCCACCTGCACCCAGGAGCAGTCTAGTGCCCACCAGGAGGTGGATGCAGACTGCCAGGAGCTGCCCAGTGCTTCCATGTCAGGCAAAGGCTCCACGGCAGAGGCAGGAGAGTGCTCTGAGCTCCTGTTCCCTGCCCAACTGACAGAGCAGTGCTCTGTCTCCGATGTGTGCGCGGCCTGGGACGCTTCTCAAAAGGAGCCAGATGCAAAGCAGGAGGAGGAAGAGCTAGCCAGAAGCAGAGGCTGCAGCAGAGGGGGACAGTGACCTAGACAGCGTGTCGCTTTCCCCGTTGAATGACAACGAGGTAGAGGCAGAAGCTTCTGGTCCAGGCTGCAGATGCCATGGAACGAGGGGCACAGCAGGCTCTTCCTGACAGCAGAGGCTGAGGAAAGCTCAGGCTTCCTCAGCTTCTTCTTTGTCTGGAGGCTCCTGTGAGGAGAGGGCAACTGCTTGGCCAGCCGATCACGCTGCAATTCACAAGCAGCTCTGCACGGGGTCTGAGGCTTTGTTGGACCACATGCCAGCAAAGACAGAGGAGATGGAGGGACTGGAGGAAGACCAAATATATTCAGAGCTCTTGGAAGAGATCTCCTCCTCCATGGGCAATGAAGAAAGCTCCATGACCTCCAGCTGCATCCTCCGGGGTCCATCAAGTCCCAGCCCAGGAGCAGTTGCAGACCGCATGGTGCCACACAGCGCTGGCAGCGTGAGTGAAGACGCCACAGCAGAGACACAGAAGTACTCCAAGTGTGTCTCTGCTGACCGGTTGTCAGCCTTGGCGTATGACTCTGACGACTCACTGCCCCTAGTAACTCAATTAAAACAGCTTCTGGAGAAGAGGAAGCAAGAAGAAGCGGCAGAACAGAGGGACAGCAATGTAGAGAGTCTGCTGTCCCTCGCAGCACGAGTCCAAGAGTCAGAGCCAGCACCCACGCCTGCAGACAACGATGTCAGCGACGAGGACCACAGTGAGCCTCTCCCTGTGGCACTGCCCGAAGAGGCAAAAATGTTGGCGGTTTGCGCCTCGCTTGCTCCTGCTGCAGAGGAGGCTGAAGCAGCGTGGATGCAGGCTGGCCATGCCCAGGCCTCCTCACCCCAGGAAGAGCCCTGCAGAGCTGGGGCGCCGGTAGGGGCTTGCCCGTTGACTGACCAGGCCCTGCCCTACATCGTTCCTGCTGTTCCCGCCGGCAGCGCAGCCGTCCCGCAGCCCCCTGGCCCCACGGCCATGGCGCTCCATGGCCAAGAGGGCCCGGCGGGCTCTGCGCCGGCTCCTTCTCCTTCAGCTGCCTCAGGGGGCAGCCACAGGAGTGAGCCCAGTGCTGGCAGCAGGATGATGCCTAGAGATGCAGGCTCGCCCTGATCACACCCAGTTCCCAGAGGCAGCGGCAGCTGCTGGAGGTGACAGCCAGAATGGGAGACCAAGATGGGATGCAGCCATGGATGGGCGGATGGAGCCCAAGGCAACCACTTGCCACAGGTAGGTCCTGCTGCCAGTGCCGGCGTCTCACCCCGTGCCAGCAGCGAGGCAGCGTGGTCTGGGAGAGCTGGCCCAGGAAGGATAACAGCATTTTCTTGTAGAATGCCACAAGAAGCTGCCTTTACGTCTGGAGTGCAATGTGGGGTTGCATCCCTGCCCTGCCCCCAAGCTGAATTAGCAGCTGACAAATGCTCCTTGGGCTTCAGCATTGCAGGTAAATGAAGGCCAATCTTCCTTTCACATGTCTAATAGGAAAACGCTTCGCTGGATACCTGCAACAGGCACTGGAGAAAGGTGTCAATCCTGCATGGGCCACCCAGGGTCTCCACTGCTACAAGAACCACTGGGACCCAAGTGCCTGGAAGTTCAGGATGGGGAAGGAGCAACAGGATGCTGCACGGGAGCCAAGCCTCTTGGAGCGTCTTGTGTTTGATCTCTTCCTCACCTCACCCCAGCCCCAGTCTTCTCCTGCACATGCCACCCTGGCTTTTCCCCTGCACACTCCAAGCTCGCTTTTCCACCTCTGTCATTCTCTGTCTCTTCTTTCCCACCCCTTTCTATGCCTACCACACATTTATTGTTCAATAAAATCCCTGGTGTTAACTTTGAGAGATGCTCTCCATTGTTAGTTATAGATAATAACCAAATCAAGTCGAAGTTAAATAGTAAAACAGGCAATTTTTATTTTTGCGACCGAAAATACGGTCTTTGGAAGCCACAAAGGAAAACACGACAGCGCCGAGCCCGGGGTCGACACTGGGTGGACACACACGCTGATCTGACCTCTATCACATCAGATCCCCCTGTGTTCGCACACTGCCATCTCAGGGAGCCCAGCTTTATACAGTTTTTTCTGGCCTGAGGCGAGTGTTTCCTTTGCTTCTGCTGCAAATTCTCATATTTAAATTAAATCCTTTTCTGGTGCTGCCCTGGACAAAAGTCCTTCCTGCATGCTGATGAAGGCGGTGTCTGCTCCATATTGATGTGTAGTGAAGTGCTGTCTTCTTCCTTATGGGAGCCATCAGAGGTGATTGGTACTTTGGCAGGTATTTTATCGAATGATCTCTTCCGGTCGTTGTGGAGATCACCGGGCTAGGTCTGTTGATATGCTAATTACGGCCGTTTTCTATGGCCCCGGGTGCTTGGTGTTTAAGAGGTTCTTTTTATTTTATTTTATTTCATACAACCTTTTACTATAAACACGAATTATAACAACATATATCACATTGTCATCTTCATTCACACAGGGACACCTCTCCCTCCTCCCATCTTACCAGGGGCACACTTTTGCCCACAGCACTGGAGGGGTGGCTGCCCTAGTGCCCAGCACTAGAGGGACCAATCACTGCCTTGGTCCTGCATGGTCCACAGTAGGGCTGACACAGAGTACCAGTAGGCCATTGGCCTATGTTATCCAAATCCTTCCCTTGCAAACCCCCTCTAGGAAATCAAGATTTATCCTTGGGCCTCCTTTGTTTTTCATCTTTTTCCAAAACACACTTTTTATACTCCTTTGCAGTAACAACCAACTGAAGTTGAAATGGAGCTTTTGCAATTCGGATGAGCTTTCCACCTGAGGTTGGGGCTAAGAAATGGGGCACAATGGGAAAAATGCTTTGGCCATGGTGCTGGGGACTCTCTGGGGATGTTTAGGGGAGGAATACAAGGTGGGAAAAGAGAGAGCTGCAGGTCAATGGGAGAGGAACAAGCGTAGGCAAAGTCAAAGGGTAAAGACCCAAAAAAGGCCTTTTTTGTGCCTAGCGGTGGCTGCATGGTAAGCGCCAGGCCACAGGGACAAGAGGCGGCCATGCCCACCAGGCCTTTGTGACCCGCGATGACATCGAGCCCAGAGGCCATTGTGACGCGGGTCCGCATCGTGACCTTAGGGGCTGCCCATCCCTGCAGTGGTCACTCCCAGGAGAGCAGCACTCTGAGCAGGCAGCAGCTTGTCAGGAGGAAAGAAGTTCTCTTGGGTGATTGTGGCCAGTGCTCATCAGAGCACTCCCACAATGATGAAGAAGCAGGAGGCAAATGGCTACAGCAAGCCCCGTGAGGGACAGTCACTGCTGGAGCAGCGGCGACAGGTGAGGGACAGGCATGGAGGCACAGGCTGCAGTGGGAGCTGGGGGAAGCCCTGGGGCAGAGACAGCCAGGCCTGGCACCAGCCTCCATCTGTGGAGGGCCCGGCACTGCCACGGCCCAGGCACAGCAATGGTGCAGAGGCAGCGAGCACAGCAGGAAGCCAGCCCTGCATGGCTGCCTCTGGCCAGCAGCTGCCTCGGGGCCAGGCCCAGCACGTGAGGGACACCGTGATGATACGGCCACCTCCATGCCACACCTCCTCCTGCTTCTTTCCCACAGGTGACCCACAGGCAGCCACAGGCGGCACCGCAGGTCACCTGGACCACCATCACGCCCATCCCTGGGGACAGGCCGACTCTGTGGCCCAGACCCATCCGGTGCCGGAGCCCCACCAGGTCCCGCACACGCAGGGGCAGCCAGGAGGGCGGGCACTCCGTGCCCTACAGCAGTGTCACACGGCCACGGAGATTGTCGGTGTCAGACATGCCGCCTTTCCAAGGCCCAGTGTTGGCACTGGCACCTCCACGCCAGCTCAGATGCCAAACATCAAGAGCATCCTGTGACACTGTCAAGCTGCCCACTCTGCCAGTAGCGGCAGGAGCCTGTGGATCCTCTCCCAGGGCCACAGCACGTGCTGTGGGAGCAGCCTCTGGCAGTGTCAAGCTGCCCTCTCTGCCAGCAGCAGCAGCCGCAGCAGAAGCCTCTGGATCCTGTCCCAGAGGCACAGCACCTGCTGTGGGTTCCATGGCCAGGGGCCAGCGAGAGCTTGTGCCACCTTTGCGATGGAGCATCCTGGCTGCGGGCACAGCCCAGGGAAGCCCTTCCCTGGAGCGTGGAATGGAAGGGCTCTGGCATGGGTCAGCGGCAAGGCAGGGCCGGCGCCTGCCACCCCTGCAACCCGCACGCGGCGCGCCACTGCGAACTGGGACTGTGCCAGCATGGAAGTGTCTGTGGCCCTCTGAGATAGAGGAGCTTGTCGAGGAGCAGGAAGGGCACGGTGGCAGCACCTCCAGAGGCCTTCTGAGAGGATTCAGCAACTCCCTCTCGCAAGGCAGGTCCATGGTGTCCACCTGCACCCAGGAGCAGTCTAGTGCCCACCAGGAGGTGGATGCAGACTGCCAGGAGCTGCCCAGTGCTTCCATGTCAGGCAAAGGCTCCACGGCAGAGGCAGGAGAGTGCTCTGAGCTCCTGTTCCCTGCCCAGCTGGCAGAGCAGTGCTCTGTCTCTGATGTGTGCGCGGCCTGGGACGCTTCTCAAAAGGAGCCAGAAGCAAAGCAGGAGGAGGAAGAGCTACCAGAAGCAGAGGCTGCAGCAGAGGGGGACAGTGACCTAGACAGCGTGTCGCTTTCCCTGTTGAATGACAACGAGGTAGAGGCAGAAGCTTCTGGCCAGGCTGCACATGCCTGGGTCGAGGGGCACAGCAGGCTCTTCCTGATATCAGAGGCTGAGGAAAGCTCGGGCTCCTCAGCTTCTTCTTTGTCTGGAGGCTCCTGTGAGGAGAGGGCAACTGCTTGGCCAGTCGATCACGCTGCACTTCACAAGCAGCTCTGCACGGGGTCTGAGGATTTGTTCGACCACATGCCAGCAAAGACAGAGGAGATGGAGGGACTGGATGAAGACCAAATGTATGCAGAGCTCTTGGAAGAGATCTCCTCCTCCATGGGCAATGAAGAAAACTCCATGACCTCCAGCTGCATCCTCCGGGGTCCATCAAGTCCCACCCCAGGAGCAGTTGCAGACCGCACGGTACCACACAGCGCTGGCAGCGTGAGTGAAGACGCCACAGCAGAGACACAGAAGTACTCCAAGCGTGTCTCTGCTGACCGGTTGTCAGCCTTGGCGTATGACTCTGACGACTCGCTGCCCCTGGTAACTCAATTAAAACAGCTTCTGGAGAAGAGGAAGCAAGAAGAAGCGGCAGAACAGAGGGACAGCAATGTGGAGAGTCCGCTGTCCCTGCCAGCAGAAGTCCAAGAGTCAGAGCCAGCACTCACGCCTGCAGATAACGATGTCAGTGAGGAGGAGCACAGTGAGCCTCTTCCTGTGATTCTGCCCGAAGAGGCAAAAATGTTGGCGGTTTGCGCCTCGCTTGCTCCTGCTGCAGAGGAGGCTGAAGCAGCGTGGATGCAGGCTGGCCATGCCCAGGCCTCCCCTCCCCAGGAAGAGCCCTGCAGAGCTGGGGCACTGGCAGGGGCTTGCCCGGTGACTGACCAGGCCCTGCCTCACATCGTTCCTGCTGGCCCCGCCGGCAGCGCAGCCGTCCCGCAGCCCCCGGCCCCACGGCCATGGCGCTCCCTGGCCAAGAGGGCCCGGCGGGCTCTGCGCCGGCTCTTCTCCTTCAGCTGCCTCAGGGGGCAGCCACAGGAGTGAGCCCAGTGCTGGCAGCAGGACGATGCCCAGAGATGCAGGCTCGCCCTGACCACACCCAGTTCCCAGAGGCAGCGGCTGCTCCCGGAGGCGACAGCAAGAATGGGAGACCAAGACGGGATGCAGCAATGGATGGGCGGATGGAGCCCAAGGCAACCACTTGCCAAAGGTAGGTCCTGCTGCCAGTGCCAGCGCCTCACCCCATGCCAGCAGCGAGGCAGTGTGGTCTGGGAGAGCTGGCCCAGGAAGGATAACAGCACTGTCTTGTAGAATGCCTAAAGAAGCTGCCTTTAGGCCTGGAGTGAGCTGTGGGTTTGCATCACCGCTTTGTCCCCCAGCTGAATTAATAGCTGGGGAATGGTCTTTTGTTTTTGGCATTGCTTGTAAATGTGGCCATGCCCATCTTCTTTCTCATGGTAAATAGGACATTGCCTCACTGGATACGTGTCACATGGACCGGCGAAAACTGTTTATATCAGTTCCATGACGCAACATCCTCTGCTCTACCAGATGCACTGGGACCTCATCGCAGAAAATCGCAAATTGGAGATTGATCAACATCACGCCTCTGTACCTTAGCCTGTTGGACTGTCTTCTATCTGATCTCTTGCCCACCCTACTCCCAGACATCCATTCTGAACCCCAGCCCCACTTACCCCCGATCTTCCCCATCTTTCCTTGTTTCTCTCCTCTTTCATATCTCTATTTCTTTATTCCACATTTATTGTTAAATAAAAGTCCCTGTTGTTGACGTTAACAGATGGTCTTGTTGGCGCTTTAATTCATGCATCTCTCACAAACTGCGTCTCCATAGGGGCACACATCTGCACACAGCTCTCATGGTGTGGCCTCCCCAGTGCCAAGCACAGAGGGACAATCACCTCCCTTGTCCTGCTGGCCACACTAGTGATGACACAGAAGGCCAGGAGGCCACTGGATTCTTTACCCACCTGGGCACACCGGCTCATGTTTGGCCACTGTTGGCCTGCACCCCCAGATCCTTTCCCTATGGGCAGCCTTCCAGCCACTGTGCTCCCAACCTGGAGCACTGCAGGGCATTGTTAAGACACAAGGGCAGGACCCTGCCTTGGACTTATTGAACCTCATCCTGCTGGTCTCACATCATCAATCCAGCCTCTTCACATCCCCCTGAAGAGCCTTCCCAGCCTCCAGAAAATCGACACTCCCACCCACCTTGGTGTCAGCTGCAAATAAACTGAGGATGTCTCATATAGATAATTGACAGAGCTATTAAACAGAATACAGGCCTACCTGTGATTATATTTGTGAAAACTGTATGTATTTGATATTAGAATTTTGGTTGTCCTTTGGTCAGACTTGGTGTGACAATGATGCCTCTGCTCCTAAACTCTGTGTATGGAAGAGGTGCAAAAGCCAACTGTTAGTATTCTGTAGAGCTCTGCAAAAAACCAATGGAGTAATAAAGCTTTTTTGTGATTTGTGAAACACTCTTTTCTGCTTTATGACAGACACTAAACTACTTGAGGTCAGACCGTTTTTAAGTGGATATTCTTCCTTTGGATTTTTCAGGGAATTGGGAAAAGATACATAGTTTACCCAACAGTGATTTTTGTTTGGTTGTTGGTTTTTTTCACTCTTTTCTGATATTGACATTTCAATTTATGCTAATTTATACCACTTGAAAAGCCCAAATAAATCACTCGGGTGGAACTGAAGAGAGGGTGAGTGTAAGGAAATTGAAATTATGAAGTTGATGTCTGTGCTAAGATAGCACTTGAGACACAAAGCATTTGCAATCACTGTAGCATGCATCTAATCTGTATGATACTTAATTAGTTTCTCAACAAGTGGTTTGAATTCCTTTGAAAATTTGTGGACCTTTGTTTTTTGCTAACCAGCCTCCTCATGTCCACACAATAAATGATCATAGAGCTGGGGCCATCTGGAAACCTGAAAACAGGATGTTTTTCAAGTCTTGATAAAGAAAGACTAAAAGAATAAAAAAGCAAGAAGGTATCAAAGCTTTCTCCCTTTTCCCCAGTTATTCCAGAGAGAAATAAGTTGTGGGAAAGGTTACAGACAGCTGGTTAGATCCATTGACTTTTCTTTTCTATGGTATCAAGGAAAAGTTTACATCAGTGGGCAGAAAGGCTGAAGGATGTGAATTCCAGAATGCTGCCCCTGAAGCCAAAGTAAATATTCTGAAACTGGATCTGAACAAGGAGTGACCATGGGCTATCAGTCTGAAAGCAGTCACAGCCCCTGGAGCCAAAACTCCAGGAGGACTTGTCTGAGATGTTGATAATAAGACACAAAGATACAATGCTTATCAAGTTCAGGTTGGCAGGAACCCATCCAAAAATTTTCCAGAATGTGGAAATCCATTGGTTAGAGAAAACTGGGATTAAATTCTGTTACCAAAATTTCTTTGCTATGAGTGCTAATCCAGATACTGTAACAGGTTACCCAGAAAGTCTGTAGAGTTTCCATCTTTGGAGATATTAATCAGATTTCTAGGACAAGACTCCAGGAATCAGATCTAATCTCAAAGCCCTTTTTTGACCAGAGGTTTGGACAGGAGGATTTCTTGAGGCTCTTTCTCATTTGAATTTTGTTATGGTTCTGAAAACTGTGTGGACACTTCTTAAAAGAGGTTGAACTATCGAAAGTATAGGGAAGGACAGCAGGGACAACGAAAATATAAATTCATAGGAGAAAGCATTTTTAGGTCAGTCATGACCTGTTCTTGTCCCAGATTGTTCGGAAATCATTGCAAACCAGAAGGTGACACACCATAATGAGCAATACTCATATACCATGTAATTGTTTGTATCCAGTACAGACACCTGCAGATCTAAGGACATATCAAACATCGGGACCAGCAGGAGATACACTTCACACTGGGTGATGCACAGAGCTGTGGGAAATGAAGGACTTGCCCTTTCCTGAGACAACAAGTTGTTATTTAGCTGGTCAAGTGCCGAAGATAACACATGCAGAGAGTGACTTTCCTCTCCAGTTGCTTGTTTTAATGAAGAGAGATTGCAGGACTAAACAGAAAACAGGTAAACCAAAGCTGGAGAGAAAAGCTAAATGTCCTCAAATGTCTGTGAGGGCCTGGCTCCAAGGACATATTCACAGTGAGGGAGAGTCTTTGTCTGGTAGAAGATGAGAAGAGTCTACAGAAAATCAGATGAATAGAGAGACACAGAGAGAGAGAGAAATCTCAATATTTGCACATCAAACCATATTTTTTCTTCCATTTCTTCATGTGGTTTTTTGTTTTCAAGAATATTTCAAATTTATTGCCACAGGTAAGTGGGAATGCCAGAAGTCAGGAGGCAGTAAAACAGGCATGGATAAATTAAAAGTGAGGTGTGAAAAAAGTTCTATCAAAAGTCATTAAATGTAAGGATCGCACCTCTGTCAGAGGAAGTCCCTAATGATAGAAAATTGTTACTGTGTGCTGGCCCTGAGCCAAATAACTGATGTCTGTATGTACTAGGTTTTGCTCAGCACTCTTGTTCCCATAAGTGTTTAATGCAGAGTTTAATATATGGGTCTAGAACTGACCTGCTGTAAAAGGCATTACTCATTTTAGACCATTTTCTGTCAGCCACATCACATCAGCACAACTCTGGAAACATTGTCCAGGAAAGCCCAGAGATGAGAGGTGATGGCAGTGCTCTTGTTCCAGCACAAGCAATGAATTTGTGGCAGAAATTGCCAACTGAGGAGATGTGTCCAGCATCCCAGGATCATTGAGTTCTAGCTCCCTGCCATTGGCAGGGACACCTTCCACTAAACCAGGTTGTTCAAAGCCCCATCCAGCCTGGCCTTGAACACTTCCAGGGTTGCAGCATCCACAGCATCTCTGGGCAACCTGTGCTAGTGCCTCATCACCCTCACAAGGAAGAATTTCTTCCTAATATCTAATCTAAATTGACCGTCTTTTAGTTTAAAGCAATTTCCTCTTGTCCTGTCACTATGTGTCCTTGTAAAATGACTCACTTCAGACTCCTTGTGAGACTCCTTCAGGTACTGGAAGGGGCTCCAAGGTCTCCCCAGAGCCTTCTCTTTTTCAGACTCAACAATCCCAATTCTCTCAGCCTTTCAAGGATTCTGGTTACACAAATATGGTTGCTTCCCTTGTACATCTATTTATTGAAAATTGGGTACCTTCTGCCTTGGAGTAGCTGTATGTAAGAGCACTACATAAAGACCCTTTTAATCCTGAAAGAGCTGGAATGAAATCATCCCACTGGCAAAACTGGAGCTGTACAGCAAGACTTTCTCTTGAGTCAGTGGAATCACTGTGATGCCTTTCAACAATATTTCAGCACAAACCCTAACCCCTTTACATGGTTATTAATCTCACATGACAGATCTGAGCATAGATGGAAGGCCTTAGCAGAGATAACACAGCCACAAAGGTTGCCCTGAGGTCAAAGCCCGCTGCTGTGGAAATGAAATATTTGCATAACCTTTTCTTTCAGGAATTTATGTGGTGAGCAAATCATTCAGGCTGCTTCCTCAGTGCTTCACTGAAGCTGCCAGACAGGGAAGCAACAATGCATTGTATTTTTGGGAAAGAACATGATTATCAGCCCTAAATGGGCATGGTGGGGCTGTGATGGAAGAACAGGCACAGTTGCCCTAGGGAGAAAGTATCTAGAGAGGGCCATGACTGGGCATGAGCACATTCTTAATCCATCAACCAGTTCAATTGCTGGACACAGAGACTGTACATCAGGACCTTGCTTTTCACTCTACCTGTGGCTGTAGATGTGTGAGATCCTTCTCAGACCTGGAGTAAAGTGGATAGTGTCCACTCGTGAATCTTGGAAGATAAATGCATCTCCTGCAAGGCAACTGCTGCCCCACTTCACCAGACAGAGGTCCAACTCAAGATGTTGCTCTGTAATTAAACTCAGGGTTAGGAAGCCTTTGTTTTGAATCCAGAACTTGAAGATACTGCATTTGTCCTGAAAATGTGACCTGGTTGCAGCCTTTCGATAAATGGGTGGGCTACAGGAAATCTGGAAAGAGGTTTCTGACAAGGTCATGGAGTGACAGGACGAGGGAGAATGGCTTTAAACTGAAAGAGGAGAGCTTTAGATAAGCTTTGAGGAAGAAATTCTTTCCTGGGAGAATGGTGAGGCCCTGGCACAGGTTGCCCAGAGAAGCTGTGGCTGCCCCATCCCTGGAAGTGCTCAAGACCGGGCTGGATGGGGCTTTGAACAACCTGGTTTAGTGGAAGGTGTCCCTGCCCATGGTAGGGGGTTGGAACTAGACAACCTTTAAGGTCCCTTCCAACCCAACCCAACCCAACCCAACCCAACCCAACCCATTCAGCACTCACACATGACTGCCACACTGCACTTTGTGGGGCTGCACTGCTGGTGTTATTGACCTTGAGATGCCTTTCTGGCACTCAGAAAGACAATAGCTGCTGACACTCCTGCTCTCTGACTATTCAGTTATTTGTTCTTTTCCTCTTAAATTGCCTGTTTTACTTTTCCTAAGTTTTCTTTCAATGTGTTGTACGTAACAGTAGAAAGCTAGCAACCACATCTGTCCAGAGAGCAACTATCAGTGGATGCAACTGTGCCTTTAGTGTTTCCTTTTATTTAAAAGCAAACAGATGAATCTTTTCATTGCATTTAAGACTCTCTTATGTTTTCGGAAAGCACATATTGTTCCCTCCTGATTTCATCTGACAAAACACATGCTGTCTGCTTTGAATTTATTTATTTTTCTTCCTTCCTGGAATTTTCAAAGCAGTGAAATCATCTCAGTCATATTTACTCTTCTGTTTGTGCAAGAGAATCAATAGTTATTGTGCCTTAAATGTACCAGAGATATTCTTAGGTGTGAGATAATCTTATCCCTGCCCAAAGCTGTATGGAATGAATAGTTTCCTAAAGATATGCTTTTTGTTGAGAATTTGGTCTGACATATGCCCTTTATAGAAATGAATTTTTAAAGTTAGAAATTAAGAAGACTACAAGAAATCCCACCACAATCAAGAAAAAGATTCAACCCTCAGTACACATGAAAGTTTTGTGCATAACTTTCATGTGCTTTGAACACTACCAGATATAGTATTTGGTGTCTACTGGATGGTCTCAGAAGAGTCTGAGTAATGAGAGAGTTTCTGTGCAGTGAGTGTGACTGGTAGGTCAAATTCATGGTTCCCCTAGCAAGTTCTGAGCCAAGTTACTAAGAAAGAAGTTACTAAGTTCAAGTTACTAAGAAGGCAGCTGTGAGTTGCCTGATCAACATGGGAAGCTGAGTTGTGTGAGCAAGATCTGGACCACTTAGGAGCTATGCATTCCTTTTTCACCAGCATTTAAGACTACTATTCTAGTCTGAAACACTTGTTGCTCTGTAAAAACCTCCATTTCCTCAGCTGAGAGAGTCTGAGATATTTGGAAAAATTTTTTTGCTCTGAGGCTTCCATATCCCAGCCTTCAGACCTGTTGAACACTGCAGGATCACCTCTAAATTATGATCAGAGGGAAAGCAGAGATGGCTGCTCACACCTCTCAGGGTGACACAGTGCATCAGAAAGGGACTGAAGTGCCACGTTTGAGTGACCAAACTAGAGGCAAGTCCTCACATGCTGCAAACTGGTAATTTATGCCAGCAAAGGCTCTGGTTTTTTTTGCCATAAAGAGCAATGGTCACTCACAGCATCTGGCAATCTTCAGAGGAGTCCCCAGCAATGAGGTGGAAAGCTGCTTGGTAAACCCAGTTTGTGCCAGCTCACATTCAGCTCTGCAACACTGATGTGGAAAGGAGATGGGGAAAGGTCACCCTGGTCTCCTGCAAGAAAAATCAAGAAACCCTAGATGAAAGAGAAAGGGGGAATTCCCAAAGCTGCATCCAACAGAGAAGGACTTCACCCAGCTTTTTGCGTTGCCTCTGTTTGATGAACAAGTGAGACACATCTGAATGGATCTTGCAGCTTACTCCTAAGGAGCACAGCTTCATGATTTTTCCTTTTGAAGCCTCTGCATCATTTCTCACCTGCTTGCTTACTTGTGAAGGGAAAAGGAATTAATTATTTACTTCTTTTTCTGAAATCCTGTTTGTGGACTTGATCTCACATCTTTAAATATTCACTTTATGTCATATAGAGTTCCAGACTATTTTATTAATACACATTTTTGCATCTCTTTTGGAAGCTTGATCCACAATCAAACACTGGTCAGAAATGTCTAATTTATTAGCTGAACATGGCCACTGAAAAATCTAAAATTCCTGCTAATGCAAATCTCAGCCTTTCAGGAGCAAGTGTGTGAGTCATCCCATTGAAGTGTGGTCAGTACAGCTGCTCTTGCATCATGTTAGGCAGGTGCATATGTCTGAATACAGGCAAAGAAGCAAAAAATACTACAGATCTGGGTAAAGAGACATGTGCCAGTGGATTTTACTGTGAACTGCTCCTGCTCCTTGGCTGGAAAGTTGCTTGACTGGAGAGAGCTGCCTGACTTCACAGGGCTTCATGTAACTTATGGCGTATCTCCTCTCATAAAATTCATAGCAGTGGTGCAAAGCCCATCTTCATCCAAACAAGAAAGTCAGAGCAGGACTGTATTGATCTGTTCAAAAGAAATCTCTGCCTTGATAAAGAAATCAAGAGACAAGATATTTTCGTTGACAAAGTCAGTATTCCCATTCTCTTGGTACCCTTCTTGTACTGCAGCCCTCCAGCAGAGGCTGGAGCCCAGGACTGACCTTGTCAGAGTCATTAACTCTTCCATTAGCCTTCCAGCAAAGGCTGGATTTCTTTCTTTTGCATGTTGGAATTCCATGTCCTAAAGCTCTAATTAATTCATATAAGCAATTGTTCTTGCTGAAGCAGTTATCCTTTTGAAAATTCCAGATCCTTCCATCTGAAGAACTCTGGGAATTTAATTCCAGCCACTACATTGAAGCAGAGGCAGTGTACTGAAATCTGTGTTTCCTCCTGGACTCAAAACCCTGTAAAAAACCATGAGTTTGCACTGGCTGGGGCTCATTTTGAAAAATAAAGCTTCATTGAAGATATAAACATAAAACCAGGAAAGTCCAACATTTTTTATCTCTAGAAAGCAGTGGTATCTCACCAAACTACCCAAATCCACAGCATGTAATTTGTGAGGAGTTGTTATCCTATTTTTTTTTTGTTCTGCTTGCTTGTGCAGCAGAAGGAGCACAGAAGGCAAACACTGGATATCTACAGAACTGTTGGACACGTGTTATGACCTGTCCTAGAAGGCCAGGATAACCCAAGTTCTTGTTCATAAATCCCTTAGGAGAGATTAGAGTGAAACACCTCTGATTGATCAGTGTTTGTAAATATACACATGTAGAGTTTATTATAGAACAATTTGTTTGCACAGAAGAATGGGTACGGACCCATTTTGACTGTTATCTATAGTAAAATGACAATATTAAAGCATAAAGATACCACTATCAAAAAGATACAAGAAAGAGAAGGAAAAGATAGAAGTGGAAAGATCTCACCACCTGTAGGGCTCACAATAAAACCTGGTTATTACAATTTCAATATCTGTTGATCAAACTGATGATTGCAGACCAGACTCATCAAGTATTGGGAGAAATCCCAGGAATACCAACTCTATTGGATGTATATCCACTGAGATTCAGGTGGGAATGCCCAGGTACCTCCCTTGAGGCAGGGAGTTTTAGCTGGATGTTGGTTTGCCTCTTGCCTTATCTTGCTCAACACTAACTGTAGCCTGAGGTGGGCTGTGCACACCTGAGGTACTTTGCACATCAGCAGCTTCCCCCTGAATGTTTGAGCCATCAGCATTCCAGTGTTTCTTCCAGTATCAGTGGTGGATATTCTTCTCCCTAAACCTGTGATGAATGGACAATAGTAGCCTCTTTATCTCATCTCAAGTTCTGTCATGGTCCTAATTCCAGTTGGAAGGTGTATTTGGGGAAGGGTGGCTTTCAGTGGTCACAGATGAACAGCTGTCTCTGCAGTTTGCTGCAGTGGACAAAAGTCTTTAGATGTGTGGAGGAAGAAGATCTGCTTATGTTTATTTTTTTTTTTCCGCAATTTTTTCTCCAAAATACCACTGGGCTATAATATTCATCCCCAAATAAATTCAGCTGTGTCTAGAGTCTGGTTTCTATGACAATGTCTTATGGACAAATAAGGGGAAAAGTCCATTCCTTGGTCCTGAAGACATGGCAGGTTGGCATGTTGTAAGATTAAACATCCTTACTTGGAAAGGGTAATTCATCCTGCACTTTGGGAGCAGTCCCTGGCTTGTGCTGCTCCTCAAATGATATTTAGACATTTCCTGGGAAAGACCTCCTTGAAAGGCTTGAAATTTGCTCCAAGATGGAAGTGGTCCAGTCAGTGATAAATCAGTGCCCAAACCTGGGTGCTTTTTACTTTTCCAGTACAGACCATAGTGGCCAAAGGCTTGGAGGCAGAACAGGGATGCCTCTGTAGTCAGAGCATGCCAGGAAAGCTGTTAAACAAGTTGTCAAGCTTGTGATGACAGCCTCTGCAACCTCTGTGGATGATACTTGATCTGCATGTCCTGTACTGCCTCTCCTCACTCTTGTCCTGTTACATAAATATTCTGAGCATGGACCTGTGTGTGATCTTACCTCTGCCAGCAGGGTCTCACCTCCCTCTCCTGCCACAGGGAAAACAACACAGAGCCCTGAAATGTGGCACAAAGGAAAAATAACCACTGTTTCTGCGTGTGAAAGTGCATCTCTCAGAGCTCTGTGACTTGGCAGTGTCCTGACCAAGAGGCTGCTCTGCTGAGGCAGCTCTCAGATCGAGGTGAAAAACACACAAATAATGACTCAGGTCATGGACACAATTCATCATTGTCCTATTAATCAGGGTGGCCTGCCTGTCCCCTGTTCTCTCTCAACACACACACCTCCCTGGTGGAGTTTCAGGATCACAGAAACCTAATAAAGAGGCATTTTCACAAAATGAAAAGAGGAGCCATGGCCAGCAATGCTGCATGAAAAGGCAGATTCGCTGCTGTGGTGATGTTTGTCACCAGACCAAACAATTTTTTATGAGTCTGCAGGAAGATGCTGCAACCCCAGGGTGGGACTGATGAAATTTCTGTGCTTTAATGGGTACTGGGTGTATATTACACCTCCCTCCTGGCACAAGAATCGAGTCAATGGCATTTGGTCAATCTTGGCACATGTATTGCCTGCAGACACGTTTGTCTGAGGAAGTGGGGGGTAAATCTGTGGGCAAGCAAAACACGAATAGTTTGTGAACTGTTAAATGAGATGCCCTAAGCCAACCTGTAAATATTGCACTTTTTCCCTTTACACAAGGTGCCTTTGGCCAACAATTGCCAAGACTAAGACAGTCCAAGTTATTGGAAGCAATTATGTGTGAGAGACATATTTTGGACCGAGCTCGTGCTGTTTCCTAAGAAAAGCCTCTTCCTTAGATAGACTTCTGTCTCTGACAGGGGTACAAGAGCTTTTATAGGTACTCATCACACCTCACAACAAAAATAGCATTTTATAAAGCAAAAAAAGCTTTAAAGGCATCTTTTCTGAGGGTATGTTGGCACTGGTGGCTAGGAAAAAAAGTGTAAGCTAGGTGTAAAAAAACAGTACAGACTTTAAAGTAGCAGAAAAGAAGACATTTTGCTGGTTTTGTGGATTTATTTAAGTTACCCTTCCTTTCCCAAATCACTTCTCCCTGCTTTTACACCTTCCTTCCATCTCCCAAACCTGACTTTGGGAATCTGAGGTTCTCAGTGGGGGGCCTGAGGTAGAAGGAATAAAGCATTACTGGGATCAATGCAGAGCTGGTGTCGTAGTCCCTGGAGACTGAGAGTGATTGAAATGGTGTTGGAAGAACGGGGTCAATTTGGGAAGCAGAGTCTGAGGCACTGGCATGACACTGCTGTTAAAGGAGTTGGGATGGTATTGGTCATACTCAAAAACCAAAAGCTGCCTGTTGGAGGGAAGGGTCGTGCGTTTACTCAAGGGAAGAGGAGATATTGCTTCCATGGAGTATGGAACAGGTCCTGGGATGACAGGACATGACAGAGGCTGTATTGTCTGTGTAACTCATGTCCTGTCTCTGGCAGTGCCCAGAGTGACACCAGGTATAAGAATAAGGTAAATATATTTCACTAAATTATTCTTCTGGCATCCAACCACTTGGTGTTCAGAGATTTCCTGACTGGAGTGGATTCTGTGTATTTTGTAAAATCAGTGGCTCTCTTGGCGTGAACACACCATGAAAAGTAACCACCTCTCAGCACCTACAGCATCCTGTGGTGAAGAGCTCCCCAGCTTCGTGATGAATCTCTTGTGTTTGCTTTGAACTTGCTCCATGGCAGAATTTGAAGCTCATTCTTTTTCTGTCTTATCCCCATTAGGAAATAAAGTGCAGCAGTGAGAGAAGTGTCTGATGGGACCAAGGAAGGATGTGTTCCTCCAACAAGTCACAACAGAAGGGCAGCCCAGCCAAGCCTTGTCCCTGTTGCTTTCCCTGGGAGGGATGAAGGGGTAGAGGGACAGAGGAATGAAGGGATTTAGAGGCAGAAAGATGAAGGCATGGAAGTACCTATGGATGGAGCAAGCTCAGAGTCCCCTTTGTCCCCACTGTGCTCAAGCCATCAGTGAGACCATGGACAGCAGCTCCCTGCAGAGGTTGCAAGTTCAAAACAGTTTAAATTTCTGGTGACACATTCAGCGGAAACAGGGCAGATGGCAATGCTGCTGATGGGCTTTAATAAAGGGGTCCTACTGGACACTGACCTGACAAGGGCATTGCTTTCAGTGTCCTCAGGATTCTTTGGTTAAATAATGAAAGCATAGGAATTTTGGATTTTTTTTCCTCTTTTTTTTTCCCACTCGGTCATTGTTTTACTATGACCACATCCCTCTCCAGCTGCACATTAGCATTCTTCCTCTCTCCAAATCCTCCTCCCTCATTTCCTGCCCACACTGCTCTCTTCTCCCACTCTTTCCCAGAGCTGCTTGTCATCACAACAGTGAAACAGGCGCAAATGTGTGGATACCAGTGTGGAGTCGTCACTCACCATTGCAGCGCAGCAGCAGCAGGACAGAGAGAGCAAGAAGGGCAGATTCCTCCTTGGTCTCTTTGCTCTGTGGCAGAGCTATCATGCTGCCATGGCCTTTTCCAGACTGACACTGCCTCATTTTCCTCTACCTGGCAGCAGAAGCACTTGCCAAGCTCTGTTGACTTGGGAAACTGCTCTGTGGATGGTGCATCAGAGATTTTCTGGGATGTGGATATAACAGGAATTTCCATCTGCAGTGTCTGCTGTGTTGCTTTCCTTATGGCTCTGGAGATCTTACTGCCACCTACACATTTATGTGTAAGACACTGCCTATAGCTTGGTATAAAGACTTCCAAAGAGTATGGTTGGTCACAGAAAAGTCATAAAACCAACACATTTTCAGCAAGTGATGAGCTGATCTCTAATTGAGGGGATGGTGATGATAGGGCAGGAGTGTTAGTGGGGGTTCTCCTGTTTGTGTCTGTGATGTTGCACTGAGATGCTCAACACAAATGCAGTTTAAACTGAGAAATTGGAAGTGCTCTGTAGTGAAAGGAGAATCATTTGTTTTGCTCCCTTTGCTCACAGCACATTTTCCCCTCTAAATTAGCTGGCATGAGAGTACAGGCACTGAAAAAGGAAAGGGGGATAAAAAAGGCCCAGGAGTTCATTTCTTTGTGTTTCATACAGGGCTGAGTTCCAGCTAATAAAGCAAAGGGAATCTGCTGTGTGAGAGAACAGTGCTCTGGCACTCGCAGGCAGGGAGCTGAGGAAGCACAGCAGGTCACTCCCAGGTGTGTGATGTGGGTGCACCCTTCACACATCAGTTCTCTCTTGGGAGGCACTCAAACAAACCCTCATGAGAGGGAAAAAGGGGTTTGTTTGCCAGGGAGTGCCTTGAAGATCAGTTGGCAGCAGCCTTCTAGAGTGTTTATCTTAGTGCAAGGCTGTGGAAAAATTCTGTCAGTGTCAACCTTTTTGAAATCAGTATCTGATTTTAGGGGTTTTTTGGTCATGCCTCACTACTCAATAGAAAAGATACCAAAAATTATGATGATGAAATTCTATGCATCTGCTGGACCTGATTCAGTTGGATATACAGTAGATAAGAGAATAATGCAGCTTTTTTTAAGCCCTGCATTGTCTGACAAATAAGGAAATGCATCAGCATTCCCTTTCCCACAGGCACTGCCTTTCATTCAAGACTTTTAAAAACAAAGCCAGACCTGAGCATTGCTTGAGTGTACTGTGTCCCTTTAAAAATGGAGCTAATAGATATTTCTTCTCCTGTTTTTTTAATTTCCTCTCATCTCCTTCTCATTTCTTCTCATGAAGGACACAATAGTTGATGTGAAAATCCAGTTTAGGCCAGGGATGGGCTCTGTAGTATGCACTGATATTTTGGGATATTGGGAATGCATAAAGGGTACTGGAGAGCAAGGGCATGTAGTGATAGGACAGGGGACAATGGCCTTGAGATGAAGGAGGGCAGGTTCAGATTAGATATTAGGAAGAAATTCTTTACTGTGAGGGTGTTGAGACCCTGGCACAGGTTGCCCAGAGAGGTTGTGTACTCCACATCCCTGGAAGTGTTCAAGGACAGGCTGGATGGGGCTCTGAGCACCTGGTATAGTGAAAGGTGTCCCTGCCAATGGCAGGGGGTTGGAATGAGATGACCCTGAAATTCTGAGTTCCTCAGTTGGCAATTTCTGCCACAAATTCATTGCTTGTGCTGGAACAAGATCACTGCCATCACCTCTCATCTCTGGGCTTTCCTGGGGAATGTTTCCAGAGTTGTTCTGCTGTGATGTGACTGACAAAAAACGGTCTGAAGTGAGTAATGTCTTTCACAGCAGTCAGTTCTAGACCCTCATGTTGATAATGGATGATGATGATGATGATGATGATGATGATGATGATGATGATGATGATGATGATGATGATTATTATGTGCATGCCCCATCCCTGGAGGTGTTCAGGGTCAGGTTTGAAGAGGCTTGGGGCAACCTGGTCTTATGGAAGGTGTCCCTATCCATGGCAGGGGTTTGGAGCTGGATGATCTTCAAGGTCCCTTCCAATTCAATCCATTCCATGATTTAATGATTTTTTGGTGACATTTAAATATTATCTACCCAGATAAGCATATGGCTGGATCATTGATTTTTCAACCATTTCAATACATCAGTGTTTTTTAGCAGGGCAGTTCAGCAACTTTTAGCAGCTCAGTGTCTCACGAGGAATATTGAAGCTGTCTCCCTGTTCCTTGGAAATGTTAACAAACAGAGCTGTCACCTTACAGCAGCTCATTGAACCTATTTTTGAAAGCTCTTTTAGGGAGGGCTAACACCTTTCCCTAGGTGAGTTCCTCCAGTGTCTGGCTGCTTGGAGAAACAGCTTGCAAACATCTTTCAAAAATTTCTGTTCTCTTTTCCTCAGGCTTATTCCAGACGTGAGATGTCAGGGCTTGATCTAAGCAAGGCAATCACCAATGTAAAGCATAAGGCTGACAATTACTGTTGAAGAAGCAGCAGATGGGGGACTCTGCTGCTGCCTGACCTTACTCCCCACTCAGAGGACACCTGTCACCTGTGACAGTCCTGATCCTCCAGCAGTGCTGAGCTTCTTGCCTCTGCTAAATGGTCTCTATTTACTCTTCTGTTCAGAGCAGTGGTTAGCTGGAAAATGTCCAATTTTGTGAGTAGCAGCTGTTACTGTGGAAGTGACAGGCTCCATTAATCTACAACAATCTCCAACCTGAGCTGTACAGCCAAGCAAAGGGGCTTATCCCAGGGAAACTCTGCTGCTGCAGGTATGTGATGCATTAAGTTTCTGAGAAAGGCAGAGAGTGTTTGCAGTCTGTCAGGAAAATAGAACAGCTTATGGGAAAAAAGCCTGCAGTACCAGCAGCTTCCAGACAGGCCTTTTTGCATCATGTGTTTCATGTTTTTCTGTTGGGTTCCCACTTGGTCCTGAAGAGAAATAAAAAAGTAGACAGTGGGCTTGTGATTATCATTTTGATGTGGTTACCCTTTCTTCTATGACTTCCAGGAAATTATCTTGGAGCCAAATTTCATTGTGTCAGTATTTTAAGTACAGTAATTTCACGATTATAAGCCGCACCATTTTGACTAAAATTTTAGTCCGAACCCGAAGTGCGGCTTATAATCAGGTGCGGCTTATATATGGACAAAGAACAAAAAGTTGCTGTTTTAGTTTGGAGGACAGGTGTCTGCTAATAAAGGCAGGAGGCTCTCTTTGAAATGAAGAATGTAAACCCCCTCCCTCCAAATTATTATAATTTTGAAATCAAGGGGCTCTCAGGCAAAGATATGGGAATTAGGAATAACAGTTCTTTACTAGGGAAATTAAAATATAAATACAGCACTACAAAGACACAAACTCCAAACCCTGACAAAGTCAGAGTACAACCTGACACCCCGTCAGGCAGGGTGTTGGCAGCAGTCCCATTCCATGGTGGCTGCATCCTCCTGCAGTGACAGATGTGGCTCAGTTGGAGCAGTGCTCCTGTACAAGGTGCAGTTTCCC
The DNA here is from genome assembly GCF_009819885.2 of Catharus ustulatus. NCBI lineage: Eukaryota > Metazoa > Chordata > Aves > Passeriformes > Turdidae > Catharus > Catharus ustulatus. Next base: position 160,846,612 of record NC_046221.1, read on the forward strand.
TCCAGAGGTCCAGTGGTGATGTGGAGAAATCCGGTTTTCCTCTGTAGTCCAGTGGAGAAAGAGGCTACCTTAGTGTCCCAAAACCTCTGTTTTTATCTTGGTAAGAAATGTTGGGCTCTTCCCCCAGGCTGGAGCAACTTCCAATGGGATGCAGTAATTTTATCAGTCCCACAGTGGGACTCAATGGCCATGAGCAGAAAATGACTGGCTGGAGGAAGGATGGGTTGTGAAAAGATAAAGAACAATGCCCTGCCTGGTTTCAATGGATGGCCCATTAGCAGAATATCTCCCATGGAGATAAGGATCACTGCTCCCACCCTCAACAGATGGTGATAGAACAGATACCTTTGATCACACTCTGTATTGTAACATGCGGCTTATAATCGAATAACCCTGCACTGGCTGCACAGGTTATCACTCACAGGAACTTCTTTTGACATGTGGCAAGTGAAGGGAATTGTGTCAATGTAAACTTCCTTCATTTTTTTGTCAGTGAGTGACCTACAGCTTGTGGAGTTGCAGTAACTCGGACCTGTGTCTCATCACTTTTTCTTTTTTTTCCTGGTAGTGTTGTATTCAGTCATGACAGAGCTGTTGTAGAATCATAGAATGGTTTGAGTTGGAAGGGACATTAAAACTCATCTAGTTCCAACCTCCTGTTGTGGTCAGAGACAGCTTCCACTAAAGTAGGTTGCTCACTTTGTATTTCTGTAGTTCCTCCTTCCCGTGGACTTCATTAAGCTTAAAAAAAATGAATGAAAATAACTTTACCTTACTCTTAATTAGGCATTTTTTCCCCTTTTCTGGTTTCCAGGGACAAAAAACAAACCTGTTTTCGTGTAACACATTTGCCTTTGTTAGCAGAGTGCCATGGATGAAAGTCACAGGGACTGGTGTTTGCTTTGCAATAAAGGTTCAGGGGAGTCTGAGAGCTGTGAGCCTACAGAGAGCTAATAGACACAAGAGAGCTTCAAAAACAGCAGCTCTTGCTTAAATTTAGCAGCTTCAAAGACCAGGCAAAGGCTGTGATGAAGAAAGGTTTGAGGATAGACAGAGGAGAGCCTGAATTACCCATCTGAGCCCAGCCACATGAAGAGAAGGAGACAAGAAAAGGAACCAGCTGTGCTAACACGTAGAGAAAACCTGTCCTGATGTCCATCTGAGATTTTATGAGGTTTGGATGGGGAAATGCCTGGCATGATTCTGGGACATCAGCTAGTTTTTTTCACTCAGTCCTGGCATGCAGAGGAAATCACAGAGTATAATGTCTTGCATCTCTTCCAAGGTGTTCTCCAGAGGCAAATTCCAGAGCCAAGCTCAGAGGGATCTCCTGTGCTTATGTTTGCTGAGATTGAATATCTCTCCAGCTCCCTACAGGTGTTTCATCTCTCACAAATTCAGCAATTTTTTGTATTCCTGAAGGTAAACTGGCACTGAAAGGTTATTTGTATTGACTTCCAGCTCTCTGGAAATACGAGAGGTAGAGATTTTGCTGAGGCCTGCCCTTGAGTTTCCTAAACCCCATCCACACTTGTCTGTGTTATATCTCTGTTCAAAGAAAGATTATGGACTCTTCTGCTGTCAGGACCTCCTGTACTCTTTCCTCACTTGTTCACCTCCTTCTGATGCCCCAATTCCAATGCCTGGAATAAAATGTTTGATCCATGTGCTTAGGTTTGCATATGTACAGAGATCAGAACCCCCTCCTACACAAATTAATGATTCAGGGATCTATTAGTTTACATACAGATTCATTTAAAGAAAACAGCAGCATGGACAAGAGGTAAGTACTCAGAAAAATAACCATTCTACTCCTCTAGTTCCTGTCTCTACTGTCTCACCAGCATTGCCTTCAACAGCTCAGCCTTTACTGTTGTACATGAATTTGCTCATTTTGTGGCTTCCCTACCCTTTATGTTTCCTTCCCCTTCCTGTTGTACAGCACAATCCCTCATTCTCTGCTCCTCAGGAGATCCATTAGTGTTTCATCCCCCTCTGGATCACAAACTGCTAGTCACAGAGAAGATGTCTCCACTTTCCTACCTTAACTCTCAAAAAATTGCAGGTAGTGATGGTGGTAAAGAGGCAGGACTTGAAGACAAAAATAAATAAAAGCAGCTCATTTAATCAATTGGAGGCACTTACAACAAAATTCAGAAAATGTACAGCACACCAAAAGGCAGGCACTTTAAATCCCTAAATTTTGTTGAAAGGCTGCAAAAGTGTCTGAGAATTGTAAAAGTGTTTTTTGGTTTGTGGGTAGCCTCTCAAGTCCCTGCAATTTCCTGATGCTGTAATAATAAAAGCCAGAAAGGCTCCTCAGCCCAGCTTTTCAGATCAAATTGATTGACAGGAAGACTAATCCCATGGAAACCACAGAATCTGCCCCATTTTCTTCTCCTAAGACCCACATGCACGACTGAGTCTCATTTACCTCTGCATAATTTAGTGTAATTGCATCTCTCTACTTTAAGTAGAACTTTTCCTCCTGGCAAAGGTGTTTTGAAAGATGAGATTGAATGTCTCTGGCACCTGCACAGGGCTTTAGTCTCTGTACTATAGAAAAATACAAACTTCATTCTTCTGATTCCTCCACTGTTTCAACCTTGATCTCTGCACATTTCGTTGTGCAGTAGAAAAGGGATGTAATTCCTATCTGGTACTGATTTTCACTTTCTGAACTCAGCTCCTCCTCAGACAGGCATTTTGTTCAAATCAATATCAGATCTTATGGAAAATAATCAGGACTGTTTCTGCCAGCTGTACTGATTAAGGATAGGAAAGGGAAATTTGGGGTCGGGCAAGCGGAGATGTTGATTCTTCAGTAAATGCATGATAAGATGTTTTCAACGAGAAGAGTAATTGAAATGCACAGTAGAACAGACTCATGCACAATGAGATGTCTCTGATTTTTCCTGTCATCTTGGGAAGCAGCAAAATTCCTGTGGCTGTTTTGGTTTGTGAGACAAAACCAAAAATCTGTATTTTCCCTTATCTCTGTGCATTGAATGATATAGAAATAATGATGAAAGAGTGAAATAACAGCTTCCCATTTTATCCCCAATCTCTGTAAGGCAAGCCACAGGAGAGCACAGTGACACCAGCATGGTAGCAGCAGGAAAGACAGGTCATGTTTTGTCTCTATTCTACTTAATGTTTTGCAATTTTGGGAGAACTCCAGATTCTTCTGAGTCCTGATTGCCACCAGGGTCTAAGGCATGTCACAGCCCCAGGGGCAGAGAAATCACAGATGTTTTCTTTGTGAAGAAATTGGACCACAGAATCATTCAAAAAGACCTCTAAAGCCACCAAGTTCAACTGTTAACCCAGCACTGTCAAGCCCACCACTCAGCCATGGTCCCAAGTGTCTCATCCACACTCACACCTTCTGAACACCTCCAAGGATCACTTCCCACTCTAGGGCTGTTTTTTCCCAGTTGTATTTCTTTTTTTCTGAGCAGAAATGGCCACTGACACAGAGGCTGGGCCAGTCGTCAGATGGGCAAAGGTTTGGAGATCAGGCTCTGGAAGTGTCTGGGGTTACAATACAGAGTGTGATAAAAGGTATCTGTTCTATCACCATCTGTTGAGGGTGGGGGCAGTGATCCTTATCTCTGTGGGAGATATTCTGCTAATGGGCCATCCATTGAAACCAGGCAGGGCATTGTTCTTTATCTTTTCACAACCCATCCTTCCTCCAGCCAGTCATTTTCTGCTAATGGCCATTGAGTCCCACTGTGGCACTGATAAAATTACTGCATCCCATTGGGAGTTGCTCCAGCCAGGGGGAAGAGCCCAACATTTCTTACCAAGATAAAAACAGAGGTTTTGGGACACTAAGGGAGCCCCTTTCTCCACTGGACTCCAGAGGGAAACCGGATTTCTCCACATCACCACTGGAAAACTGCACCTTGTACAGGAGCACTGCTCCAACTGAGCCACATCTGTCACTGCAGGAGGATGCAGCCACCATGGAATGGGACTGCTGCCAACACCCTGCCTGACAGGGTGTCAGGTTGTACTCTGACTTTGTCAGGGTTTGGGGTTTGTTCTTTGTAGTACTGTATTTCTATTTTAATTTCCCTAGAAAAGAACTGTTATTCCTAATTCCCATATCTTTGCCTGAGAGTCCATTGATTTCAACATTATAATAATTTAGAGGGAGGAGGGGCTTTACATTCTCCATTTCAAAGAAAGACTCCTGTCCTCCAAACTAGGTCAGGAAGCAAACCAGGGGTTTGACAATGAGTGAGCAGAGTTCCCAGTTGAGATGCCTACTGCAGCAGGTTGTGCCTCCACACTTCAGAGCTTTTTCTGTGCCTGCTTATCATTCCCAAGCTCTTCCTGCTGTACTGGAGCACTCCTGGAAATTATGAATGGCCAACAGCAAAGCTACCCAGCAGGAGGGGAGCTCTCGAGGCTTGTGTGAGGAATTTTCATCACTGCAGCACCAGGGATTCTCATGAGATGGTCAGGACTCTCTTTGGTGGGGATCTCTAGGAATAAAAAAAGGCAGAGCTCTCAGTCTTGGGAATAAAGAACATGAAACAGCATCTGAAACCAGTGAGAGAATGTGTGAAAGCAAAGGAGGGAAAGTGCCCACTAGGGACAGATAAAGCCACTTGTGCTGCTTAGCCTCTGCCAAATTCTTGTGAAGGTCTACCAAGGCTTCATAAGCATGAAAATTATACACAAACATGATTTCATAAAAACAAAGAGATAATATCAACAATAAAAATATTAATGAACAGTTGCTTACGATGGTTTAATTTCTAAATGACCATGTTAAAGGTGAAGTGGGATGTTTACAGACCACCTCTGATAAGAACAAGGAGCTTAAACACCATATTAAATACTGATTAAACTGATGAAACACTTGAGACTCACTGCACACCTGGTTTTGAGTGTAAATGTCTCAGGTCAGGATCTAACCCAGTAAACCTGGACAACCAGGTGACCCCTCCTTAATTACAGGATAGCTTCAGGGGCAGGGAAGAGAACGAGAAAGGAAAAAGAGATGCTGCTTGATGAATAGCATGGGTTGCATAAATTATAGCAATTCATAGTATTTAACATTTTAAAAGTTTATTGCCCTCTGTCTGATTGTTGTTTAGTCCAATCCCTGGCACAAGAGTTGCTCCATGTGCAGAAAATAACACAAAAAACATTATCCACTTTGTTAAAAAAATGCACCTGGTCTTTATCCCTAAACTCTTACATGAGGAGCAAAGCAAAAATCTCATTGTACAGCCTGCACACAACTCCTTTCCCTATAGGAAAGTGCCTCTGTGGCATCTAACCCAGAAGTTCATGGTTAAGGCAGTCACCCATCCCAGAAGAGCTTGAAGATCTGGGCAATGGAAACAGAAAATGAAGCCACAGAAAGCAGACTCTGCTGGTTCCTGCAGGTCTGACATAGACAAACCCCTTGCTCTGCTCAAAATCAGGCATGCAAAATTCCTGTGCAGCTTCAGCTTTTGTAATTGGCATAGAAGAGCTGAAGAGGGTGAGAATGCTGTACAAAACTCTGGGACAGAAAAGATTTCAGGTCAAGCCATTTTCTCAAGAGGATATTGACTTCAGTTCAAACCATGCCAGTCTAATCTTTCCTTAAATATCTCTGCTGATGGAAATTTTGCAGCTTCCCTGTTTGAAGGATCTCTGTAGGCTTTTGCTTTCTTTTCATAATTTCTTTGTAAAATTAAATTATTTAAGAATTTTCTGTGTCTGTCCTAAGCAATCCATTCCCCCCCCCCTTTTTTTTATTTTTTTAAATTTTTTTTTTTTGTTATGTTCTTCAGCTTTTCTGTTTTGTCTGTATTGTTGCTTCTGCAGAAAGACCACATGCCAGCTGTGGCTAAGGTAGATAATGTAGTTAGGTGATGTGATCTCTAAGAAACTTGTATATTTATGTAGAAATAGAAACTGTCAAAAAGACTTTTTTAAAAAGTTTTTTTAACTTAAGATTTTTATCAAGTCATTAGATGAAGATTCATCTTCTAGTCAGAGATTGTCATATTCCTTTAGGTTAATACTGCAAAATAACACCTGGGGGACTTTTAGACTGTTCATTCTCTGTAAAACTTCTGTCCCAATAATCTGGGGAGCCTTATGTTGCTAAAGAATGGTAGAGGATGTGTTGTACTTCTTTATTAGTGAAATCTCAGATACCTGGTTGGGAATGGCACTCCATCAGAATTTAAATCACACAGTAAGAACTACTGGCATTTCCTTCGAGTTTCAAATACTCTTTCCTTCATGCTAGATTTCTCTCTAGAGCACAAAAGCAGGACAACCTTTAACAGCTCAGGACCCCAGACACAAAGTTCTCAAGGGATGCTGGTGTGAATTCTGACTTTGGTGAATATCCCATGGGGGTTATTTGTAAGGAGAGCATTGCTCAGGTGTTTTTGGCTCAATGTTTTGACTCAACCCTATCCTGCCTTCCCTCCAGTGTCTGCAATGACTCATGGTACCACTACAGTTGCTTGGATTGCACTTCTTGAACAGATGAACAAAACACTGAATAATCATAAAACCACAGAGCAATTTGTGTTGGAAAGGACCTTAAAGATGACCTAGTTCCAACTCCCTGCCATAGCAGGGACAGCTTCCAATGGACCAGGTTGCTCCAAGCCCTTCCAGCCTGGCATTGAGCACTTCCAGGGATGGCATCCACAGGTATTTGCTGGGCCAAAAAAGCATTAGCAAGGCAGAGCTGTGGGAAGGGCTTGAAAGAAAGGACCTACAAAGTTGTTTTATGAGGGAATTCACATCCAGCTCAGTGCCCTGGACAAGTTTAAATGGGATTTATTGCTCAGCCAGGGAGCTGTTTGTGAGATTTGGGTCTCTACATCCAACTCCTGAACTGTGATCTGATTTCTGCAAGCAAAGAGTTCCTCCAGGGCTTCGTGGCTGACAAATACATCCTGTGATTGCTGTCCCTGAGGGCAATTCCTGGGCCAGGGTTAATGGAAATGAGTTCAGTTTAATTTTTCCCCCCAAACTTTCTGAGCAAGCAGCTCCCTATCCTCCTCTGTCTTGAAAATACAAAATCAGTGATGGGCTTGCTGTGGGTTGATAACTTTTAAAACAGTGCTGATCTCTCTAGAGGTGTGTGGGAGTTCTCTCAGACCTCTGTTTTAACAGACTCCAATTACCAGTGCCCTTGTGTCTTTATTTAACCCAGGAGCAGCACTGACAGTGGCCGAGGGGATGCAGCTGCCGAGGTTTTCTGTGAAATATCCAGGAGCTGTGGAGTGTTTCTCACATTTGCTGTTCTGAAAATGGCTCAGTTCTGATAACCCGTTCAAAGCCAAGTTCAGGCATTGACACTGATGTGGAATTAGTTTGTCAGATACTTACATCACCCTTCCTTAACATGCTTTCCTTTAAACCTGTGGATGTCTGGAGCAATTCTATGAAATAAAAGCACAATCTTCTCCTGAGTGCAAAGACCCCTTGAGCAATGTAAAAAGTGATTTTTCAACCATTTGATCGTTTGATGCAAAAACTCGGAGTACTGACAAACTCCAAGAGAAGTCCAGGTTGGGTTATTGCCAATACCAGTTTCTGAAAAATGACCTGAGGATGGTTCCAGTTCTGCTGTTCATGCAGCCATGAAAACCTCTGAGGTCTTGCCCAGAGAAGCTGTGGCTGCCCCATGCCTGGGAGTGTCCAAGGCCAGGTTGGATGGGGCTTGGAGCAGCCTGGGATAGTGGAAGGTGTCCCTGCCCGTGGAACAAGATGAGCACTGAGGTCCCTTCCAGCCCAAACCATTCTGTGGTTCTGTGATTTTCACAAACCCAGCAAATCTGTCTCATCCTGTCCCAGCTTCCACCTGCCTGTGGGTTCTTGGATGTTTGACCCTGCACTCTTCTCCTTCTAAACAAGATTTCCTGTGACACTGACAGGGCTGAAAATCCCGAGGTGGCATTAGTGTCACCTCCCTTGCTCAGTGTCGGAAACACCGGGCTCACCTTGCAGGCACTGCAAAGGAACAGACATTTTGCATCTGACTGATTTTTAACATCTGAGTTATACCCTAAGATGAACTATTTTTTTCCATTGACTCTAAAAGCACATTCATTTCTATTTCAGGTGTAGACCTTTAGACCTTTTGATGAGATGAACCCAAATCACACAAGGTTTTGACTGAATAATGTAATTTTATTTAGAATTTTTGTAGCTAAATAATTTTCATTCTGAGGTGCTTTCTCTGAGGTGTCATTTTTTTTATTAAAGAAAATTTTCCTCTCTTCCACTTTTGTTTTTTCCTTTTTTATTTGGCTCTTGCTCCTCCTTTTAATTTTTTTCTCCAGCTATGACTACATTACATTAAAGCAGTTCCTAACTTTTTCTGCACTTTCTATTCAAAGTGTAAGAAAGTTCAGGAAAAGTTAAGCATAAAATTGCTTTCACATACTAATATTTCATAAGATGTCCAAGGAAGAATTTTAAAAATTGTTCAACAAAAGCTGATCTTACATTTTCAACAAAATGCTAACTTTTAATGAACTCAAGAGTGATGAACTCTAATTATAACAATGAACTCTAATTATACCATTTCATATTTTCATCAATACTCAGGCTGACTGCAAATGTTGGCACAATGAGGTCTCTTTTACTGACATATCCAGAAATAGTTTTATCTATAAAATTCCAATGACATTGACTAAAGAACAAGTTGTTCAATTCTTGGAAAAGCTTTTTACTTAAATGTTAGTCTTTTATTTGACTGTAGAAAGGACAGATAGTTAAATGAATGAAAAAAAAGAAACGAGAGACAATGGAGAGACCTGGAGAATAAATGGTATTCATGGTTTGGAGTTAATCCAAACCCTCTATTGTGCTGTGATGATCTCAGTGGCAATAACTCTGATCTGCTTCTGATGAAAGGAGCTACAAGAAAGGAGAGGGACTTTTCACAAGAGCATGGAGTGATAGGAAAAGGGGAAATGGCTTCAAACTGAAGGAAAGTAGCTTTAGATCAGATATTTGGAAGAAAAAATCTTCTCTGTGAGGGTGATGAGGCACTGTTACAGGTTTCCCAGAGAAGCTGTGGATGCCCCATTCCCAGAAGTGTTCAAGTTGGACGGGGCTCTGAACAACCTGGTTCAGTAGAAGGTGTCCCTGCCCATGGCAGGGGGATTGGAATGAGATGATCTTCAAGGTCCTTTCCCAATCCAAACCATTCTGTGATTCTATAATCTGTTGTGTAGGTGTTAGTACACAAGATGTGAGCAATTCAGAAAACCTGAAAAATCCCCCTCGAGTGCCATTATCACAGGGGAGGATGGTGTGGGGATGTGGGGTCCATGCTGGGACACCACCAGGGACAGTGTGTGCAGTTCTGACATCTGGAAAGATGCTGTTGGAATTTAATAAGGTGAAACACAAGCAATTAAGGAATTAGGATTTTTCTGACGTAAGAGTGAAGCAGCTAATTGGATGCTCAGCCATTGACTGGGTGTGCATGTTTTCTTTTTGAATGTGAATTCCTCCTGGGCATAAATGCCTAGAAGGAGAAAAATTAGTGGAGGTGCCTGGTGGTTTATGCTTAAACTGTAGAAAAATTGAACTTGGGTCTGTCCTCTTTAATGTTTTTTTGTTCAGTACCTGGTATAGGGGGATCACTGCTAAGCTGCAGTTATTGCTATTATTGAAACATCATGTAAAATTTATCCTTTTCTCTCTAAGACTTGCAGAAACATTTTAATTTAAATAGTACACAGAGAAGCTTATTTTTACATCCTTTTAATTAAAAAATAGCTAAACTCATAAAGGTGTCTGAGTGTAAAACTGAAAAAAGATTTGAGTTCAGTGAGCCTCACCAAAATTTCTGCCTGGTAAATATGCAAATCCCAAAGTGCTGCGGCACTCTATTAGAACACAATCTATTCACTGAAAACTTATTGCTGGTTACTATGCTCATGCTAACTTTTTAATGGTGAGTCTGCACATTTTGGGGGGAATATTTGGAATGGGTGTGGGTGGGAAGACTCTGCAATCAGCCACCTTATCTTTAACTTTTCATCCAATTTCCATTTTGGAAGTCTTTAATGGAGAAGCAAAGCATGTTTAATTGATTGCCATTAATATCTTCAAAGGAACAAGCGAGATGAAAGTTGTTTCTAATTACTGCATTATGATGTAAGCTTAACGATACGACACTTCTCCAAATTGATTTTATTAGAATTTAAGATGAGGAATTAATTGAGTTGCTGTATTGATACATTTTATTTTTCCCCCATTTAACATGTCCAGTGGAAAAAAAAGTTATTGAGCTGTGGAATAGTAATGAGGAATTAAGAAGGAAAGTCGAATTGAAGATGGATTGGCCAATAAAAATAACTTATAAAAACCATAGTGTGATGGCAGAGTATAGTGACAATGACCAATTTATCTCTAGGTTAATTAGAGTAAATTAAAGTTAATTCTTTTGTCATTTAACTGCTTTTTTTTTGTCTTTCTTCGTCCTACCTGTTTGTACTAGAAAAACTGCTTTCCTGGTAAAGCAATATTCTGAAAATCTCTGTCCAGTTCTGCTAAATTTGCCTTTGAATATCACTTTAGAATTACTCCCAAAACCTAAAAACCACTTCCATACACATGCTTGTTCTTTCTTAGAGATCTTCTTAAGAGTATTTAAGCTTGTTTTATTGGTCTAATTCTCCTGGAACATGATTCCTGATCTTTTCCTTCTGTGTCAGTACAAGACAGGCGCTGTCAAGAAATGTAGGTGCTTAGAAATGCAAGCCATTAAATTATTTTTGGCCCATAATGGGGCTTTTTTTTGTGTTTTTTTTTTCTGGGATAACTATCCACAACTTCACAGAGTCATGGGAAGGATCATGCAGGGATGGATCTTTGGAGATGATCTAGTACAACCCCCTCAAGCAGGTCTGGTGAAAGCAGACTGTAAAAGACTGTGTTGCCTTGTGTTTCAAGTGTCTGCATGGATGGAGACTGCAAACAGACCATTGCCTCTCATTTCTTTGTGAACTACAAATTTCAAAACTAAGTGAAAAGTGTTCTGAAGCAAAATGCTTCTCTAGAAGTTTGTTGCGGCAGCTGAGATTTGAGGAGCGCTGTTTTGGCTTTGGTGCTTGTGTTGGGTAAATTAACTGTTATATCTGAGATTTCTGAGCTCACACTGATGCTTTCTCTGCCTTCCTATTGATTATGCTAACTGGAATATTCTGTGTATACAGAGAGATTGCAGTCTAATTAAATACATGATTTATAATTGCACTTTAAGCTCTGGTACAGTTTAGGAGAAGCTATTTCTATTTGAGCCTCCAAGCTGTAAATTCTCAGCTGACTTCTGCTAATACTTAAAGCTATAACACAGCTTAGAAAGAAATGAGAATGGACACCCTTGGAGGCGTTAATTATAACTGTGCCAGGGTTTCCTTGGAATTATATCTCTTCATCAAACATTGATATATTTCCTTGAAGACAAAAATCCCCACATTATTAATGTTCTCATTCCCTCATATGCAGAGGGAAGAAAAAATTGTAATGAAATGGTAACCTAAAAAGCAGCAGCAACAACAACAACAATAATAATTAAAAAGAAAAAAAAAATAAAATTATCTGGAAATAATATTCCTTTCTTCCATTGGGAAGACTCTGTCAAAGGAACTATGATGCCAGCTCTCCAGCCAAGGGGGGTGCTCTTTGAATTTGTCTCTTTTACCACTAAATAATTTATTCATGATGCTGATGCCATAAGTTTTAGCTTTCATATTTTTCAGATTCTGCACTGCATTAGTATATAACTCTGAACTTCATATAAAGTGTTGGCAAGTTCTCCTCACAGTTCAGTCAGACAAAAGAATCCTTTTCCAGCCCCAGAACCAAGGACACTGCTGCAGCTTCAGCCCAAAAACGTATAAATAATAGTGAATTCAGGAGAGCAATCTGGGAGGATGGGACTTCATAACCTGGAGTTGTAATTGGACAATTAACCCCAAAACTTATAAAAGTGTGAAAACTCGTTGTGCATCTTGGGTGTAGCCTCTCTTGTACTGCCCCAGGTGTATCCTTTTAATAAATACCTGCTTTATTCCTTTAGCTCTGCCTAGCTCTGTTCCAGGCAGCCTCTCCAGGCATCAATGCAGAGCCTGTTTGTTTGCAGCCATGTAGCAGAATCTTATCAAAGCTCTATTGATGTAGCTTCTTTGTTAAAACCTGGAATAGCTTCTTGTTTCAAACAATAAGGCCATAGGCTCTTGCACATTTACCAATAAGTGACATTAGCATTAATTGGAAAACTGATTGCAGAAATGGAGTGTTGTATTCAGGAACAACTTTAATGAGCTTCTAGAGGATCAAAGACTCTTGGAAGTTCAGAAATTGCCCATTTATGAAGTTCAAACTCAACTGAAGCTATTGGCATTTGGAACATTGCACTACAGGAGGAAGGAGTGTGTGCTCAGTAATAGCCCAGCAAGGGAAATAAAAGTAAGCAGCAAATATCTCAAAATGTGTCTTTAAAAAAAAAAAAAAAGAAAAAAAAAAAAAAATCCGTTTTTAGTTCAAACAGCAAGTGTAAAGCCAAATAATTGTGTTAAGTTTGAAGTGATTACAGAAATGCACAATGAAAGAACAACCCTGAGATGGAGCCAGAAAACACTCATTAAACAAGGAGTGATGGCTTGGTAGGGTAAGTAGGTAAACTTTAAAAAGTTGGTAAATCTCAAAATCCTTTTTGTTTCGATGTTGCAGAAATAAGGTCTTTGCTCCCAAATGGGCAGGTACCTGCTTCACCAAAGAGCCACAGAACAGCTGCTGGATGAACACAAGTATTGATTGCTTAAAATTAAAATTAAAATTGAAATTAAAATTAAAATTAAAATTAAAATCTGTGAGTCTTTATAAACATGAAATGTAGCTCTATCTCATTCCCTCCCCCTCTGGCTGGGGAAGGGAATCTGATGGAGCACAAGAAGGTTTGATTAACCCCTCTAACCTGCAGTGCCTGTGAGAAAGGCTCCAGAAAAAAGCTTGGAGGGTTGGCAGAAAACTTCGAATGCCTTGATTGTATTTTGTTCCTAAGCTGTTGGTAGTGACACCATGACATTGTTATGAAATTTGCCATGAGTGTGCCCACACACACAGACACACATTTGTGTGAGTTTCTTCCAAGAAAACCTCTGGAGGCCTTGAGGAGAACTATTTCTTTTCCAAAGAGTAAGTGCTTTCATAGTCAAAAAGTAGAAATAAACCAGTGTTTTATGAGTCATAGAATAAATTGCTGCAATTTGTTTCCTCCCTGAGCATTTGACCAAAGAATGGTGCTAAGTGAGAGCTAATGAATTCACCGGGGAACGAAAACAAAGTAAATACATTTTGTGAAGGATCAATTAGGGGCTGCAGTCTCTATCTCTGTGCCCATTTTCCTCCTTTTCCCACTTGTGTGTGGATTTTATCTCTCTGCAAAGCAAATGAGGTTGGATCACTGCTCCTGAAACTGGTACATGCTTGGCTAATGAGTGGAGCAGGGGAATTATGCACTGTAGTGTCTGTCACTCATGCAAATTTTTTCCCAGATCTATTGGCATGGATCTGAGCAAGCACAGGCATTAATCTATGCCCACTTCACTGAATGATTCCTGTAATTAACTGTGATGTGCCTGTCAAAATAGAGGTGGGAAAGCCATTGAATTTAAGTAAATGAGGCTTGAGTGGTGCACTATATCAGAGGTAAAGTTCCCTTCACCAAACTTCAAACTTGAAATCCAGACTGTCCAGGTTCCCTCAACAGCAGCTGGGAAAGGGATAGGAGGACCTTCAGAGAGAGCTGGTGCTGAGTTAACAGTTGGACTGTTATCTCAGGGGTCTTTTCCAACCTTGATGATTCTATGATTCCACAAAATGGCTCCTTACTTTATCTAAAATCTTCTCTCCCCCCTTGCTCATTCCAGTTTATGTTTGGTCCTCGATATCAATGTCTCCTCTGCCATGGAAAAAAGTTCCCAAGTAATTCCAAAATATTTTTGATTACCTCTTTGTGTCAACACTTCTCTAGAGAAAGCAGGAGGCATTGGGAATTCATCACAACAACAGCGTGATTGCAAATCTGCTTTTTCTTCAGGGTGCTTAATATCCGTATTATCTTGTATGCATACATAATTAAATGCTACATGCTTCTTTTTAGCAATAGACTGCTGGTGGTTTGAAGTGGCCATAAAACTGCTGGGAAGTGGCAGTGCCAATTAATCTGTTGACAGATTTGTTGTTTAAATATTAACGGGACGTTAAACAAGTGTTGGCTGCTGACTGACCGAGATCCTTCAGAGTGCATTCCTCCAAAGAGCTGGGAATTTCCACACACTGAAAATGTCCTGCACACTGCAGGATGGGAAGGTTAGCAAAATTTCTATCCCTTTTCCCCCACAGCTCCTAAACACACCATAAATACCATCTAACCCTGTGAAAAAAAGAAGATTTATAAAAGTCTTTTACGGAATGTAAACCCCTTATAGCAATAAACTGAGCTGTGAGTTTGTAGAGGGTGTAGCAGGGAAGGGTTTGGCCCCTGACTGCTTCACCTGGGCAGTGGAATGAGAAGTGGGGTGCTGAATTTATCTCTCTGCTCAGCTGGTGATGTGGGAAACCTTGGGAAAGCCTCTGGAGAAGAAGGAAATTTTGGTGCAGGATAAAGATGAGGTTGTGCTGTATCACCCACGAGTGCTGTGCCAGGGTGAATTTGGCTTCCTTGGGGCTCATGGGTGCAGAGAATTAGAAACAGGGGGTTGGTGGAAAGCAGGTCTGGCTCAGTCCTGTCCATGGAAAAAAACATGGGATAAAAAATAAGGGCATTCATTTCTTTGCTATTGATTTCTCTGGCCAAACACAGGGACCTTAAAGAAGTCCTGGAGCACACAGACTGAGAGACCATGTGCACCTGGACATCAGGCTGAGGCAGCAACAACATGATCATAAAGATGCCTCCTGCTCTGCAATTTCAGGCTGCTACTTTTCCCATTTTTCTTTTTCCATCAAGCTCATTTGTGGTTCTGAACAGCTTCTTGTCATAATTTCATTTTTTTTTACCTCTCTTATTCCAAAGAGTTTCATATCTCCAAACCCATCCATCACATTTCAATTCAGTCTTGCATTGCTACTAGAAGCCTCCCAATTTAATTTCTATTATTTTAACACATTACATAATAGTATGAACATAATTTATTGGCTGTTTCAAACTGCACATTTTTTTTATTTAATGAAGGCTGTGATAAAGACTTCTCCAAAAAATTGAAATAGCCTTACTGTAACCTCACTGCCCAGCAACAAGAATAATAAAAATTTATTGATTTTGCTACAGGTTCAGTCCTAAATATTGGTCATTCATTTGGGTTGCTCATTGCAGTTCTTTTGTTACAGCTTTAACAAAATAAGGAAGAAAAAAAGATTATTGTTTTTTAAATACTAATTGAAAATAATGACCCAAGAAAACCAGATTGATAGCAAGAGGTCTGCTCTGGATTTTGAATTTTTCAGAGTTTATAAGGATTTTTCACAGGGGCTGTAAACTCTCCCTGTCTGGAATATTGTTTACAGAAATCACCATGGGCAGAAGTTCAGTACTGCTCCACAGTTCATTTCTTGCAGCTGCTCCTCCTTCCTGAGTTACAGCTGGGCTGTAGCAAAGATTATCCATTTTATTTCAGCAAAAGGCACGGTACAGCCATGGCTGGAAGAGAAGAGGTGGCTACAGCTTGAGATGAAGACTCTTCAGTCCCAGATCTCTCAAATCACAGCCAGATGAGCCCATTCGGGTCTCCTGGGTCCCTGTTGCTTCCACTGTACAGACATTCATCTCCATCTGAAAATTCCATTTGTTTTGCTTCCTTTCAAAAAAAATCGTGAGGTCTGGTTTTTGACTTGAGATTAACTGAAAAGGGAGTAGATGGCCTGTGAGAAAAGGCTCACTAAAACAATAAAATGTATAGGTGTCTGTGGAATAAAAGCTAATTTACCTCAAAAAAATCCATAATAAGATATTGATTACAGTTTTTCTTATGAGGTTGCTGCTGACTCAGGGATAGCTCAGTAAATAATACCAAAGATCAAAAATTTTCAAGCTTTGGTTTCACAAAAAAGAGTGATAATTACAGTTGGGAGCAGTTTAAACAGATTAATAACTTCTCTTAGAGAAATATGAACCATGGGGATGACACATTCTTCTCTAGGCAGAAAAGATTTGGATATTAAAAAAAAATTAGATGACATAAAACCTCATGTAATTTTCTTTTTTTAAAAATTTCCTTGATGTTCTTACCTGTATTTTTATTTTATTAGTTTCATTTGGTTTTTGCTGTGCTCTGATTTTCTGTTGCACAGAGAAGTGCTATAACTGTGGCAGTTTTGACAAACCCATTGTGGCATCTTTTGTTGTCTGTGGATTCCTGATGCCTCTGGTTATCCCTCACACCTCTCATCACTTTGTCTCGTGTCCTTCCAGTTTGTAGGGGAGCCTGCAAACCTAAAAAAATTCAAGGCAAAATCAAACCCCATGTTTTATCTATTAATATAAATATGCTCAGCATGGCCCTGTTTTTCCATGAAGACTGTGCCTGGCTGACTGTAAATTAATATTTCAGGCTCCAAAGTTCTCTCATGCCCTTTCAGATGCTTTTGAGGATGTCTCATGGCCTCCAGGTGCTGCTGCAGAAGGTTTTGCATCACCAGGATGGTTTCCACCCCAGCTGTCAGTGCTGGGCAGGCATCTCCCCCACCAAAGAGCCTCAAATGGCACAAAGGGTTGGAGTGCAATGATGAGACTGAAGACACAGGCAGTGCTCACAGGAGATCATACTTAGCACATTCAGGATGCTTCCACCTTATTAACAGAGTGCAGGGGTAATTTCCAGGCTGCTGCAGGCCTGGGTTTACCAGGTGAGCATGAGCTGCCTGCCTGGTGAATGCAGCACGTTAACAAGAGAGGAATTCTGCAATGAATGCAGAATAAGGAGTCCTAAAGGTGGCTGCTGAGTTTGAAGGGTGCTGTGGGCTCTGCACTGCAGGGTGTTGCAGCACTGTCTGCTGCTGCCTGAGCATCAGTACATGGCATTTCTACTCACCTAAGTAATGAATAATCAAATGAGAAGTGTATTACTGAGATGGTTTGGTGATCCTGGAAAGAAGGAGAAGCAAACAATGGGAGGAGAGAAGCAACAATGGCTGCATACACAAAAAATCCCTGTAGCTCTCACCAGTGGTGTGGAGAGGGACTCAAATCCTTACCCAATCATCCCATCAGGGTGGAGGCAGCTTTTCACAGAAACATGGAATGGTTTGGGTTGGAAGTGACCTCAAAAATCATAGAGTTCCACCCCTGCCATGGGCAGGGACACCTTTCACTATCCCAGGTTGCTCCAAGCCCCATCCAGCCTGGCCCTGAGCACTTTCAGGGATGGGGCAGCCACAGCTTCTCTGGGCAACCTGTGCCAGGACCTCACCATCCTCATAGTGATTATTTTTTTCTAATAAGCAACCTAGACCTATTTTCTTCCAGTTTAAAGCCATTTCCCCTTGTCCTGTTGCTACATGTTCCTGTAAATAGTCTTTGTTTTCCTCTGAAAGGAAGTTCTGGAGCTCAGTCTAAACCTGCTCTTGGATTTGAGAGTCTTGGCTGAAAAAGTTCCCCTTATCTTTGGGCTGTGTCTGGTAAGTGCAGAACCTGCAGAACGTGTTAACAAACACTGAACTTCTTGTTAGAACCTCACTAAACAGTTTTTTGTACATTTGACAAAGTTGCTTTTCAAATCTTTTACATCTTTCTTTATTCCATCAGTACAGAATTCTCACTATTTCAATGGAGAAATTTGCTGGAATGGCCAGCAAATTTTGTAGTTTCTGTGGAAAAAGAGTGTTATATCACAGTTTAATAGCTTCATCTAAAAAATATTTCTTAATAGGCAGGGGTTCCCTGCCAGGAAAGGAAAAGGAAGATCAGGGTTCTTACTACTTTGATGCTTTTAATTTTCTAAAATTAATTTTTCAAGGCATTTCTCTTGAGCAAGACCTTCTTTCATCAGGCATATCTTGCTTCCTTCTTCTGCGAGACACTAAAATCAGTCACATGAGTGTTACAGTGAAATACAGTTTTGTTTTTTTTTCCCTCAGCATGGAGTTCTCCTATTGCTTCTTTCCATAAGTATTTTTGATGTTTTTTAGTGCCAAGAGCAGTTAACAAATATGAGGCAAGGATAATGGATTGCATCTTTTGCAAACAGGGTTTTGTGGTCTGGGCTTTGACTTTTGCCAGCTCAATGGACCTCAACGTGATTTTCACAATCACTCCTGACAGTGCTACCCCATGGCTGGAAACCATCACCACTGGGAGAAAACAGGCTCTGTAAACCAGAAAGTTTTGGATTGATGAGAATTTGAACCTATAATAACTCAAACCACTGAAGCAGGTTTTCTTTTTCCAGAGCAAACACCTAATAAAGCAGAGTGTGATGCTACCTGTAGCTAATCATCAAACAATGGCAAATACAGATGGTGATTTCCCTGCAGGAAAACAGAACAGACTGTGCAAACTGACTTTTAGAACCAAAGCTACAGATAAATGTCAAGCAGGAAGCAGTTGAGTTAAGGACAGAACTTAGTTAATGTTAGGTCCTGAGAGCATGAAGAAAAAAACCATGATTTTCAGACTCATCGTGCAGCAACAGAAACATCTTAACCAGATACATCTGCAAGGTTTTGGGAGATCTGCCTTTACAGGATTTGCAAAGTTGGTTCCTCGTGCTGGGCTGGTGAAAGGAGGGTTTGCTGCCTGTGCCTGGCCCAGGGAGATCTGCAGGGCTGCCCACTATTATCCATTTTAGGATCTAAGACTGCATCTTCAGAATTTTTGGAGGGATACAACTTAACTCATAATGCCAGGACTTGAACAAGGGCAGGTGTAATGACCTGGATAAAAAAGGAATAATCTGAAAAATCTGTGTTAAACAGCAGTGTCTGATGACTTTTTTCTGCCTTCTGATTTGAAGACCGCTTTTCCAAACCTATGAGCTGTCTTAGAAATGGAATAAATGTATCAGCCCAGACACTGGGTGAAGGGCTGGACTCTCATCCTTGCCACCACCTTTACTCTCCAGAGTGACAGAGAAGCTGCATCATCTTGAAGAGTCTGCATGATTCAAACATGAGAGAAATTATCTAAATCTTCATTTTGACTGACACCAAACCACTCCACAGATATCAAGGCTCCTCATCTTGTTCTTCTGATCTCTGAACTGTCCACACGTTTGCCCACAGAGAGGGAAAGCACCTCATCAATGAATTTAAATACCCAGTGTGGGGGCATAAAGAAGATGTATTCAGACTCAGTGGTGTCCAGTGACCAGGATGACAATAAATAGGCATGAAGAGTAACATAGAAAATTACCATAAATATAAGGAAAAATGTTATTCATAAGGAAGGTGAACTGATTCTTGTTACTCTGGTCAAAGCCAGCTGGTCTGTATCACTGTTAGCCAAAGCACATTTACTAAATTTTTTTCTGCTTTCATCCTCCTGCAGCCCAGAGAGTTTCAGCTTCATCACCAGAAATGCTGGAGTCCATCTCATTAACAACCTCATTTAATGCTTGATACGGTGCTCAGGCAGCCTTATAAGCATGGGGTTTGTTTATTTACAAATGTGCTTTGATAGCAAAAGTTGAGTTTACTGAGCACTGAACAGCAGCAAGAACAGCATAAAAGTATTTTAATATAATACATTTAAATACATTTAAATTAAATATTTTAATATTATGCATTAGCTCATTATTTTGACAAATACTGGACAAATTAATGGGCATTATACTGTTATGATTTGAAATGGTTATCTGGATTTTTCAGCTGAGTGAAACCTCTGCACATGAAAGAAGATGCTTGGCAATAAATAGACCACCCCTGAATAAATGAACTGCTGTGCTGTTGAGACTGATCCTGGATGGGTAGGAGATGAAGTAGGTGGTTCTTCCAGTTTGGGGTACGAGGAGTTCTGTGCCTGCATTTGTTTTCTCAGATTTAGCAGTCCTAGATATAATGATATAACATGCTGGAAGTGTTCCCAAAAACATGTAGCTGTGTTGCTTAGGGACATGGTTTAGTGGTGGGCTTGGCAGTGCTGGGTAAATGGTTGGACCCAATCTTAGGGGTCTTTTCCAACCTTTTCTGTGATTCTGTGCCATCTGTTTAGGTTCATTTGTTTTTATTTGCCCGTCCCTGGAGGAAGAAAAACTGTCAGCTCAGCAATTTCCAAATGTCTCATGGCACTTTTCCTCCCTCCCTTTTGCAAGTTGGATGGGAGACACAGCAGTGCAAAGACTGAATGATCCTGCCCAGTCTGTTCCATACACCAATGACGGCTTCTCATGGTCAGAAGGAACAGCTGAAGTTACCTAATTTGATTTCCCATAGCAGAGAAACCAAGAATTTTCCTGAAGTTCATGATAATTTGAACAGTACCTTGAAATTTAAGGAAATCCCTTTCCCCTGCTCAGTTATGGAAAATCCACTGTGACTTTAATAAGTGTTGGTGCTTCACTACCCTCGCAATTAAAAGTCTTAAGTTCATTTCCCCCTGCACTTGCCAACATTAACCTCCACGTTATTTGATAGACACTTTCCCAACATATAGGAAACCAAATCATTCTTTGGGTGCCTGGTACAAGCATTTTAAATTTTTTACTCAGTGTTCTGCTAATCTGAAAGCACCTGTTACAGGAAGTATTTTCCCTTCATAGAAATTTATAATCTCATTATGGCTCCTTTAAGTTTCTTTTGGCTGAACTAAAGAGATTGAGCACTTTCTGTTTTTCATACAAAAGTTCATTTTGTGCCATTATATAATATTTTTAACATTGGATGATTTGCAATGCTCCTTTTTGCACTAGGGACCATTGGAACTAAATGAAAGGGAAATAATCTTAACACAGCACCCTAATCTAACCTAATTTGCACAAAGTTCTTATTAGCCTTTACAACTACAGCAGGGAGAAATATATTGCAGAGGATTGCAAGTTAGACTAAACATCACTTCTTCCACAGGAAATTAATGACTCTAGTGACACCACATGTAACATAAGAAACTATCTCGTAGAACAGTGGCTCAACACTTATGAACTGTGGGGAAGGTCTTCCAACAGTCCTTGTGGAAGTCAATGCAGTGGGTCAAGATTATGCTGGCTGAAGAAATATTACATTTTTTTTTAATATTAATATAGGGAATAATAGTATAAATAGGCTTTTATTTGGTTTCTGCCCCAGCAGATGTGATGAAGGGCAGTGCAGTGGCATTTAAAAAAATTCCCTGAAATACTCTACCTTTCCCAGCTTTGACTGGTTTAGTTTGCAGAATACTCTTCTCATGATAACTCCCCCCAAAAATTTGAAGAGTTTACATCCCTCTTACATGTTTTGGGTGCCTAATTGCAGGGTGTTGTTATTCTTTTGACAAATCACTCCCTGGTTTGTGAAAATAATTATCCCTTTTCCCTGCACATTGGCAAGTGAGAAGAGTCTTTCAGCCTCTTCAGTGTCTCTAGTCTGATGATCCTGTGTTGTTTTTTTTCCTTGTGGTGTCTGCAATTTCTTCAGATGTTGTACCATGGTATCAAATTTATGTCTATATTTTCACTGTTGGCTAAAATAAAATATTTCAGCCTATTCTGGACTCTGTTGTCTTGATTATAACAACTTGAGGGATAATGTGAAATACTGGCAGAGAAGCTGTTGCTACCCCACCCCTGGAAGTGTTTAAAGCCAGGTTGGACAGGGCTTGGTCTAGTGGAAGGTGTCCCTGCCCATGGCACAAGGTTGGAACTAAGTGATCTTTAAGCTCCTTTTCATTCTGTAATTCTGTGCTTCTATATTTGCTTTCCCAGAGGGATTTGAAGTGAGACTGGACAATACTTTTTCAGCTCATTAAAATTTTCCAATAGCAACTGATAAATACCAGAAACATGAATTGATGGCAGAATCTGCAACCCAAAAAAAAAGTGCAAACAAGAGGCTCTAAAAGTCTTTACATGGTAGGATTGCATTTTGCACAGGAGTTTTGGCACAGCAGCAGCAACCAGCACAAATCACTGCATAGCCAGGCAGAGCATTTGATAACCCCACAGTTCTCCAGGCTCATTTCTGCACATTAAACTCACCACTCTCTGACACAAACACATGAATAATGCATTGGTTCAGCAACAAACTTGGCAAGCTGGGGCTCATCGGGATTGGATTTCTTTCTTCCCTCCTTCACAGAGATGAGAAGCATCAAAGGAAGCTTCGTGGGAGGTACTGATAGAAATAGTGGGCAGAAATTTTTTCTCTTCCCAAATCGCTGCCAGGATCTCTTGTGAAAAATCCAGAGACATAATAAGCCATGTATGGAACTGAGACATCCAAAGGAACATGGTTTCCTGGATGGGAACCTTCTAGGAAAGTCCTTCACCTCTTTGCTTAAAATTTGCATGATCTGAATTCATGCATTTTCCTTTCTGTGTCTTCCAGACTATGAGAGAAAACAGAGCTGGAAGGGACCAAGAAAATGCACAGGATCAACTGTTCTGTATTATTCTGTCATGGATGTTTGGATTGTTTTTGAGAACATTAAATGTTTTTGGACATGTAGAGAGAATGGCAGATTTCTGTGCTGTCTATCCCAGACTTCTTTCATGCTTCTTTTAGGAAGGTGGCTTTTTTGGAGTGGGGCTAATTTTTGTTTGTTATTTTTTTTTTCTTTATTTAATTTTTCCCCACTAAATATACGCTTTTTCCAAGACTAAATTCCCTTATTTGTGTCCAAACCATTGTTTCTCACCTAAGGCAGAATACAAAGTGATACATTCTGCCTCTTTAATTTCTCCTTCTTTAACAAAAAAGATCAGTTCCTGTTTTCTTCCTTTGCATGCTGGGTTTCCTAACCCACAGATCACTATTGATAGAGCAGAAATGTAGCATCTCCTTTTTTCCTCCCTCCCCCTTCCTTTCTTTCCCCGCCTCCCCACCTCAGTATTCTGATGCTCTTGAATCTTACACTAAGTAGTAAGAAATTTTGGTAGTCTTTCCACCCCATTTTATTGGCCCAGGCTTGCAGCTAAAATGTGGAACTGAATCCCACCCTAGGACAGCAAAAGTCTTTAAAATTCACATATGGAATATACTTTTGCTGTAAAATGTCAAAGTTTTTTTGAAAACTGACGATTTTGACAATATTTTGTTCTCAAAGTATGAAAAATTGATCATCCTAGAAATAATTCAGCAGCTCGGTTTCTGGTTTTAGAATAGCTTGAGCATTGCTATTTCTGTTTTTTTCTTACCCAGTCCTGTGTGTGACTCCTCTTGAAAGCTGAGGGCTTTAACAGAGTCAGATTACATGGAACTATTTCCTGAGCAGCCTGAGACCTACCTGGAGCTTGGGTTCCTGACCTAAATGTGGCCTCCTGAGTGCATTACATGAGCTGGAATCAATCATCCAGATAAACTGCTCACAGATTTCTGATAAATAAATATTCCTCCGTTCTGCAATTACCAGTAAGGAAGCTGGGGAAAGCTGGTCACTGAAAGGTCAGATTGTCAAAGATAACCAGACTCACTCCTAACTACCAGCACAGTTAGAGTGCCAAGTGCCTGTTTGGAATAGGCAATGGATGTTAATTTCTTTTTACATTTCTAATTTAAGAAACATAACCAAACCATAATTTTAAAAGATAGTTTTTCTCTCTCTGGATATATATGTTGGATTTCAGTAGTGAAATGAGCTACAAATACTCCAATGCATCAAAACAAAATGAAATGCCTTGATTGAGCTGAAACAATTAAGGAGTGTTTCAGGCAATTAAATTTTGTGAGAAATGTCAAAAATTGGCTTTGTTTCATTTCAGTAAAACAAATCTCTTCTGAAGATGTCATAATTTCCACAAAATGGAATTCTCAAGTTTCTATGAGCTTCACATTTATTGTTATTGGGTTTTAGACTCCTGTGAAAATGACTTGACATGTTTATTCCACTACAGTAGCTGTGAAATAAACTCTTCTCTTTCAAGTTGTGATTGAATTGGCTTGTGCTTGAACTTGTCTGATGGTTATTTCCCTTTTCCCCCTTTCTTTTTAATTATATTTATTGTTGTTTTTTAAATTAGTCTTCGAGCTTGGATCATCTGCTCTTTTGGTGTGCACAGGCAATTTGTGGGTCCCTACTGATGCCAAATGGAGACTCCAGGAGATACAAAATTTACACAGCCATGAGTGCAGAAAGGTGACACAGTTCAGGTGAGGAAGGGATGTGAAAGCCTTGAAATGGGAATACTCATCCTGGCTTCACCATTGCTTCCATTTGGGACAAGCCACTGTAATTTTAATCACTTTTGGCCTCTGGTTTACATATGGCTCCCAGCATTATCTTTTTTTTTTTTTTTCAATCTGGATCTCATACAGAAAATAAATTTCCTTGTGTTTTTAGATTCTAATGAATGTCAATAACATGGTACATTGCAGAAATCTCATAACTGTATTTTATTACTGAGCTAGTATTTGTTAAACAAAAGAAAGTTTGAATCTTCTGATTGTTGTTAATCTTTGTACCTCCTGTGACTAAAAAGTTCTTTACACAAGGACAAAGAAATTTTTACTACTAAGCGTTAATCACTTACGCTGTAAGAAAACAATCACCTCTGGATTTTCAATAAACTGCCTCAAGGTTAGAAGCAAAATTAAGTTCAGGGTATGCTGGAAAAGGAATTCCCCATGTCCCTTAATGTCAAACAGAACAAAGCAGAACTGTCTCTGGCAGAAAATATAATGAAGTTAATGCTTGGATAAATATTTGAAGCAGTTTCTGAAGTAGCAGCAAGATTTTAAGGAACTGCCAGTTAATGCTGTTGCACAAGTATTTTGCAGGTGCAAAGAGTAAGATGTTTTGTGGGGAATTTGTTCCAAAAATAGGTAATTGAGATAAATATCCTTGTACTCAAACTGCTACTAAAATCTTGCTCTCCAGAAATGTATTTAAGCATATGGTTTGCTCTGAGCACACAAACACTGGCACTGAAGTCACCAAAAACAACCTCAAGGCCAAGCCACACTGAGCTGAATTGTTTTTCTGTTTTATAACGTGGTTATTAAGCAGTTAACACTGCTATAGCTGTAGCTTCTCTTTTGCCAAGATGGACTAATAAACATGACATTTTTAATGTATAATTTGCATAATGCTTCTGTTAATTTGTTATTTTCATTACGGCAACAGAATGAAAACGACATATTACACCCATAAAAAATACACAGCAGTGCTAATCCCTGTAGTCATTACACTGTTAACTGAATTGCATCTTTTGCCTGGTCATTATTGTTATTTATAAAGCTTCTTGATAAGGGCTGAGTGCAAGGCAATGGAAAAGTCTCTTGATTTATCAGGGAAAGAATAAAATACTAAAATGAAGGAGAAAGCCAAGCGGGAGGGGAATTGGGACCCAAACCACAAACTGACGAATGTGCTTTGGTGCAGAGCTAGAAATGAGCTTGTCTAGAAGTGAGATTTTTTTTTGTTTGGTAACAGCTGTTTGCTCTCTGGATCTGCCTCTCCTAAATTTAACCCCTCACTGTCTCAGGGGTCTCACACACATATGGCAAAGCATAAACCTTTGTCCTAAGACACACCAGTGCAGGAATAATAAACTGTGAGCATTTACAGGGAAAAAGGATCCATTTTTATGTACAGAGAACTTACAGAGGAGGCTGGGATAAAGCTTATGGTGCTGTCCTACAGGTATCTAAGGTGCTCAGAGAGCTTGAACACTTTGCTGTGGAGACAGGCTGAGAGCTGAATAACTCTCAACTCTCTCTGTTCAGCCTGGAGAAGAGAAGGCTCCAGGGAGCCCTCAAAGCACCTTCCAGTACCCAAAGGGAGCTTTGCAGGAAGGCTGGAGAGGGACATTTTCCACGGGCAAGCAGTGGTAGGACATGAATAATCACTGCCTGAATTTGGTGGACAGAAACTGAGGCACAGTGAACCCTAAAACTGAATAGAACACCCAGGGAATAAAAATGGCAAAGGCTTTAGTGAGTGGCTGCTGGTCCCCAGGAAACCTTCAGGAATATTAAAAGAAAAATTAATTGAAGGATGGGGTCACTTGCTGTGGTGCTAAGCAAGAGGATTCACTGCCATGATTTAAAATGAAAAGCTGATAGAAGAGGTATGATCTAGCATACAAAAATTATCATGATACTACAAGAGACATTATAACAGCATTCCAATGCCTAAAGGGAGCTTCCGTGAAGGCAGGAGAGGGTCTTTTCCCAATGGCATGGAGGGACAGGAACAGGGCAAATGGCCTTAAGATGAAGTAGGATGGGTTTAGATCAGATACTAAGAAAAAAAAAATCTTTAATATGAGGGTGGTGAGGCCCTCACAGACACAGGTTGCTCAGAGAAACTGTGGCTGCCCCATCCCTGGAAGTGTTCAAGGCCAGATTGGATGGGGCTTGGAGCAACCTGAGATGCTGGAAGGTGTCCCTGTCTTGGCAGGGGGTTTGGAACTAAATGATGTCGAAAGCCCTTCCAACCCAGACCATTCTATGATCCTATGACACGACCAAAAGTTGAAAGAAGGGAGTGAATTTTTGCTCTCCTGCTCTCATGGTCTGCTCTCATGTTCCTCATGAGCACATCATGAAGTGAATAGTGAAAATGCAACAAAGGAGTTTTGGATTAGACCCTGGCAAAGACAGTTCTGACACTGAAAGCTGAAAAATGCTGGAGCAAATTGCCTAAGTTAAGTGTGGACTCTGACCCACAAGGCTTTATAAATGTCATGGGTGAGCATCTGGGAGGAACGACCTAGGGATAGGAAACTAGGGTAGCACATGAGTTCTTGATGTCCTGCCAGCCCCAATTTTTGATAATTAAGTGTGAAATAATCACTACCAATGACTAGACAGACAGATAGAGGGGGTTACAAGTGACCCTCTTCTTCCTGACTCCCTTTCTACCTTTTTGTGGCTCCTTAGTGCCACATTTTCCCCATTAAAAGATTTTGTATTTGCTGTTTTGTGATGCACACTGCTCTTTCTCCCTCTCTCTTCCTTTGTAACTCATCCATCACCACTGTATCTGTCTAAATGTTCCTCATCTACAAACATCATGCATGATTAGGTATCCCTTATAACCTCCTCTGCCTCCTCTCTGCCCTGCCCAGACTCACACAGTGCCTTCTGAACAGTGCCATGAGTTACCAAATATTCACAGCAGTGCTGCTGTCTGAGGAACAATTTTATTTTCTCCTGCACAGCATCACAGCTGACTTACAGCCCTTTCCCAGAGAGAAAGCAAAGCTGAGCCATTCTCTCGTTTCATTCTCAGATGTAAAGTAGGTAAGAGTTATAGGAAGCTATTTCTTTATTGCTTTTGTGCTCCTGTCCCTTTAGCCACCTACACAGCTGCCAGATGATTTAAGACTCTGAGAGACAAGGGGAGATAAATCTTGCTGCAGGGATGTGAGAGGCAGCCACCTGCTGCCAGGGACTGTCCCACCTTCAGGGTGGGAGGATGCAGAAGGATGCAGATGTCTGGATTTTGGTCACTGAGCTCAGCCTGGCATGTGTGACCCACAAAAGTGCAGTGAGATGGTAAACCTGGCTTGGCTGGATGTGTCTTGAGGAGCTTGCTGAGGAGCAGTAGCTTCCAGTAGTGAGGAAGGGAGTTTAGCTGAGTGTCATGTCTGTTTGTAACCTGACAAGGTCAGGGCACAGGCCACCATCTGCTGGCTCCACCTGCAGATAATGATCCCCTGGATTTTTCACGTGGTGATGGCTCTGAAGGTGCTAATGCCACAAATTACTTCAGCAAAAATGTGTCAGAGATCTCAGAGGCAGGAAGATTTGAAATGATTCTTAGAGAGACAGAGATAGCAGGAAGGACTTTTTAAAGTATTGTGATGGATGATGTCAGTTTTATATGTCTGAGTTTATGTTTCTTGAAAATAAGATGTCAGATGGGCTGTGAGGAGCAAAAAGAGCCTGTTCTTTCCTTTGGACTCTTCCTGAACCCACTCTTGACAGGCACCAGTTGAACACACTGTGCAATAGGTTTGCAAATCTTGGCACAGAATTGAAGACCTGTGAAAGTGCAGACCCCAGAGACACCAAGAGATGACCAGGAGGCTGGGGCAGATCTCAGGGAGGACAAGAACTTGCTGAAGGGAAGAAACAAGTGGGCAGGGTTTGGTGCTTCTCAGGAATTCAGAGTTAATTACAGGGCATGCAAGGATGCAGTGGGCAAATGAGTGCTGGGTGGAAATGTTTTAATAGATTTTGTGTCTGACAAAGACCAAATGCTCTTTCACAACAGTTGTGCCGCTACCCAAGGTAGAACCCTATTACTGTGGAGGTGGCTGGGCAACTTGTGGACATGTGCAAGGAATTGTGTCATCTCAGCTCAACAAGTTATTTCGCATTTAGCTGAACACTGTTAATGACTGAATGCATGAGTCTTATGTGCAGTGAGTGCAGAAAGAAAAGTTTTGAGTGAAAACTCTCACTTCTTAGAGCTGGGCAGCAGAAATATCTTTTTATTTGATGATACTGGCTTAGAAGATTGCTCTTCTCCAGAAACCTTTGGGATTGGCTTACCTTTAAATAATTTTGATGGCAGCTGCATCAGCAATGCTCCCTGGATCCCACAGTCCTGACCTGGGCTGTAGGAATTACAGAATATATGGCATGAACTGGGGGATGTATGGCACAGTGGATAATTCTGATGGGAAGAGCAATGGCTTGTAGTTCTATTAACCTATTCTCTTTGCTTTTCCTTAGGTTGATGGATCTTTAGATCCACTGCTCTTCCCAGTGTTGCCCAGAATACTGTTGGCCATCATGGCTACAAGGGCATGTTGCTGTCAGGATTGTGGTCAGCTTGTTTGCCAGGATCCCCAGGTCATTCTAGAAGGTGGCACCCATCCTGTACTGGGGTTAATCTTCCCCAAGTGCAAAATATTCCTTAGGTTTCTGTTGATGCATTCCCACAGATTGTCATTCCCCCTCAATGGCAGCATACCCAGCTGGGGTAACAACACTCCTCCAGTTCTGTATCATCTGCAGACCTGCTGTGGGTCCATCCTAACCACCAGCCATGACAGTAACAGGGTTGTTAAAGTGTATTGTCCCCAGGATTGATCCTTGGCAGATGATCTTGTGGACTGGCTTCCAGCTGGATTCCATGACACTGATCACAACCTTTGTGCCCTACATTTCCACTGGCTTTTCAGTCTACCTCAGTGTCCACTTATGTAGTCCATACTTCATCCCTTCATCCTGAAGGATTTTATGAGAGACAGCATTAAAAGCCTCGCTAGTCTGTTTACAGTAATTCAGTAATTTTCCCTGTCTTGTCCACTTAAAAATCCAATATTGATAGCTCTCAAATATTGCATCTGCAGAGAGGCTGAACTTGCTTTACCTGCACAGTGCCAACATCAGTACATTTGTAAAGGTACTATGACACTGTGAATTGTGGTTCTGGGTGTATGAATCTACATACAAACACTAATTACATCCACTGCTGCTGTGATTTTTTTTTTAGTGCTGACATAATTAAACATGATCATTTTTTAAAGACATATTCACACTGCAAAATGCCTGAACTGGCCCTAGAAGAGGCCTGAAACAAGTTTAAGTTCCCAAACAAGCCTTTACATGCCACTACCCAGCCTGGTCTCAGCAAACCCTTGTGAAGAACGATGCTGATAGCATTTTTTGCTGCCACCCAAGACACACAAGGCAGTGTTGTCTGCATGACAGAGTGCTAGCAAATGCACCACTGTGCTCCTACTGACACCTCAGTAAAGCCCTTATGCAAGGAGGAGGCACTGATATGTTTAGAATATAACATCCTCCTCTTCAGATCTGGTTTAATAAAATTATTTTGAGAATTAAAATATATAAAGTTTCCAAGGTAAGTTTCAGGAGAAGTTGAGGAAGAAGTGACAAGACAGGCTCAGCACATAAGTGGGAAAGTCTGGAAAACATTTGGGGTTGGTTAGGAATCAGAATCAAAGCAATTCTGAGAAGGAAAAAATGTCATCTTAGCTGTGTCATATATCCCAGAACCGCCTCCCCTCTGAGTAACTTGATACATGTACTCTCCTTTAATTGGTTTAGATGGCCTTTGCTCATTTCTTTTCTAAGCTGAGGTTCATGTCTTGCAAAAGCTGGTTGTGTTTCCTTTGCTCATTACATCGACTACTGAGTTGGAAGAATTAATTAGTTGATTACGATAAAATCTAATTACTGTTTGCAGTTGGATTAATTAACCAAATTTTGAGAGATCCCTTCTACTCCCTAGCTGTTCCAGTGCAAGCAAGAAGATACATCCTAAGGGGTAATGACTTGGTAAATACTTAATAAGCAGCATCTGCAATAGACATATTTGCAAAACTCAAACATTGGCATTCGGCCCTGGGATGTACTTTGAAAGCTTGTCATTGAGCAGGACAAAGGGGAGGATGGAAGTAAATATTCACACAATGAAGATGCATGACTGATGTGAAAGACCCTGTGGTTGAAGCCTAGTTTTGTTGTGGGAAAGGACACCTGCTCTGAAAATATATTTGGGCAAAACCCCAGAACAACCAAAAAAATGAGACATGAAGCAGTGTGGCGTCATTGCTGACCGCTGGGCTGGCACAGAGACTCTGCAGGTCTGACATGAACAGAAAGAAAGGCTCTTCAAAAATGCATTCAGGCTTTCATCAGCCTCTACCAGCCATGTTTTTGTCAATCCATCTTCTGTGCTGGAAGTTTGGCCTGGGAAACGTGGCTGTGGGGATGGTAATGTGCTGTTTTCTGACAGCCCACCCTGCAGGGTGTTGACCCCCCAGGAAAGGATTGCTACCAGTGCTGCTCAGATTTTGTTCCCTTACTGTACTGCCTTGGCCTCAGGGCTTGGGGTTAGTTTTGGGGTAGGTTTAGAGATGTCCCCTGCCTCTTTTCAGGTGTTTTCAATGTACAGCTCTTCACTGAGATCACTGCTTTTGACTTGGTGAAGATAAAAGAGTGTGTCCAGGTGGAAATTCATCTGAAGTAAGTCAGGTATCTACCTCAGGATGAGACAATGTGCACTCTGGAGAGAGCTGTCCCTCTGCTTTGTCTACAAAAGGACTTCAGCTCACATACAGAACCTCTAATTTAATAGAATCACAGACTGGTTTGGGTTGGAAAGGACCTTAAAGATCATCTCCTGCTTAATCTGTCCCATCCTGGTGTCTGCAGAAGGCATGTAGCTGTATCCAAGCTAGATACCAAGAGTGTTAATAGGCCCAGGAAAGAAAAACAAGGAATAGAATGCTTGGACATCCTCACCCAAAGCCAGTTTTACTCATGGCTCATAATCTGAAGACTGATCATGTTTTCAAATAGCACAAAATGCAAATATGTTTGGAGGAATATTTATTTTGATAATGCTAGGCCTAATGGATTTTGTGTATTTGTGGGGTGTGAACATGATATGTGGCAGATTGGTCAATACACTGTAAAACATGGCAATATATAAACTTCTACACCAGTAAATGAACCAGCACAAGTAAATGCTCTCAGATAGTGGCACTTGCTTTGGCCTGGGCTATGGAGTCATCTCTCAGAGTTTCTACTGCAGTTACAATGGCCAATGGTCATCTGGACGAGGCAGCTGGATATGGCCAGCACAGAATCACAGAATGGCTTCAAGGCCATCGAGTTCCAAACCCCCTGCCATGGCCAGGGACACTTTTCCCTATCCCAGGTTGCTCCAAGCCCCATCCAACCTGCCCTTGGACACTCCCAGGGATGGGGCAGCCATAGTTTCTCTGGGCACCCTGTGCCAGGGCCTCACCATCCTCACAGTAATGAGTTTCTTTGTAATATTTAATCTAAGGCTACTTTCAGTAAGTTTGAAGCCATTACCTCTAGTTCTGTCACTCCAGGCCCTTGTGAAAAGTCCCTCTCCATCTTTCTTGTAGGCTCCTTCAGGTACTGGAAAGCCAAAAATTTGATCACACCAAAACCTTCTCTCCTCTCGACTGAATAATCTTAATTTTCTTAGCCTTGCCTTGTAGGAGATGTGCTCCATCCCTCTGATCATCTTGGTGGCCTCTGGACTCACTCCCAACAGTTCCAAGTCCTTCCTGTGCTGGAGATTCCAGAGCTGGAGGCAGCTCTGCAGATGGGATCTCACCAGAGCAGAGCTAAAGCAATTCCAATTCAAAGCACTAATTGTCCATGTTGAGAACAGCTGAACGTTTTTTTTCACTGTGAAGTTCTTTTTATAAAGTCAACCCAAACAATTTCAGCTCAGAAGTACAAAAATTCAAGGCTGTCCTACAGATGTCTGGCAAGTTGACTTCCTGTCTGGTTGATTTTCTTTATTGTCCAATTGCAATCTGTGAGAAAACCTCCCAGCAGCACATTGTTGTAAACATGTTGTGAATTGGATAATGCCAAAGATTATAGGATGTGCAGTAAAATGAAGGGACAGCAGACAACATCTGGAAGTAAACATGAAGGATTTTGTTGTGTTAGGTGGTGGCTGTGAGTCACCACACAGCTGCATGTAAAATGCAGGGGAAAGGCAGCAGTTTTGGGGCAAGCTGGATGCAAATATATACCAGAAAGTAGGAAAGTGTGAGAGAAACTGTAGAATGGTGCTTTATGAGGTTAATCTGAATCCTACATAAATTCAATATAAATACTTAATTGAAAAATTGTCTTTTACAGATATGTGATCTAAGATCTGAGAGGTCAAGGGGTAGTCCAAAGTCACCCAATGAGTCAGTAGATGAACTGAGAGTGTTTATAAGTGAAACTATGGTCCCAATGAAAAAAAAAATAAAAATTCAGACTTCAGTGGAACCAAGACCTTTTCCTTAGTACCTCTCCTAGCTTCCACTCCTGTATCCTGCTTGTCAGACATTTCCTAAATTGCTCCATTTGGAAAAATCCTACAGGGAGTAGGATGAAGATGGTTGATTAAATAGAGGAGATAGATGTATAATATTTGAAGTAAGTAGTGCCAACAAAAGCTTCATATAAAGACTCATCTATCCCCTTGAATCTAAAATCCATCAGTAATAAATTCTGGAGTGTCTGCAACACCACATTGAAAGCTAAACCTGGTATCAGGCTCTAAACTCAACCCACATTGGTCTTATATCGATATAAAACTTACACAATTTCTTCAATTTGCTTTTATGTCATATTTTGTAGGGTAAATATGAAGGTTTTCCAAAGGAAATTCAGTAATTGCAATATGGTGGAGGAGCTGGACTGCAGAGCCTGTTGGTGCACTGGTGACTGACATTTGGTGGACAAATTTATTGAGCTGAGATGAAGCCCAGAGCAGAGATCTTTCTGAAAGCTGCACTTGAGGTGGTTGAGGGAGCTGGAGGGGCTCAGATTGGAGAAAAGAAGCCTTTGTGCTCTCCACAACTCCCTGACAGGAGGTTGTAGCCAGGTGGGGGTCAGTCTCTTCTCCCAGGCAAGAGGAAATGGTCTCAAACTGCACCAGGGGAACTTCAGGCTGAACATCAGGAAGAATTTTTTCACTGGAAGGGTGGTCAAGCATTGGAAGAGGCTTCCCAGGGAGGTGGTGGAGTCACCATCACTGCAGGTGTTCAAGAAACAACTGGATGTGACACTCAGTGCTCTGGTCAAGTTGACAAAGTGGTGCCACCAAAGGTTGGATTTGAAAATCTTGGAGGTCTTTTTTTGTACCAACCTTATGATCCTGTGATTCTGTGATTCTGCCAGGGTGAGATAGTCACAGTGGCCATTGCTGTCCTGGAAAATATCTCCTGTATATAAAAACCTACAACCTGCTTTGACTGTGGCTGATTTCACAGCAGCTTCAAATCAGGACCATTCAAATCAATTTGAATGAGTCTAATGCAGAGAGGATTATGCTCTGCATCTGAGCAATTTGCTCTGTTAATTTCTCCCAGCAGTAGAAGATTGCTCAAGCATTTTGGAAGCAAACAGGCTGCAATTCAGGCCATTGAAAAACCTCCAGTGTCATTGTTTCGTTTGATTGGTCATTTATGTATATTTACAACCAGGGATACTTCACAGATGATTATAGTTCTGAATGAAATACTGACAAGAACAGCTAATATGTAGGATGGTTTCATTTCTTTTCTGTTCAAAATCCTACAAAACTACAAAAGGTATTTTTCTTTTTGAAAAATACTGAAAAAACAAAATATTTTCAATCACATAATACAGAAAAAATATTTTCTAGTAAAAGAAAGTGGTACCCAATGTGTAGTGTTCTGGTTGAATTAAGAAGAGAAAAGCAGACACTGCATTTCTGATAAAGAACCTGATTTTGTAGAACAACTGAAAAGAAGAAAATGACATTTTATAAAGAAATGATGTTTGTTCTTTTATTATAGAAAGGAGATTAGAAGGAAGGAATGAAGAACTGACATTTTGTATTTTAATTTTGTTTAAGGTTTTCAGTTAGAACAGAACTTCAAGGTCTGCTTTCTGTCTCTCTTGTTTGCTGTGTGGATTTCTGTCTTACTGTTAATTCTTTGAAGGTTCCTTCCTTCAGCAAACACACATTTCCCTGTCAGTAAACAGCAGCCTTTCATAGAAACACAATATCCTGAGTTGAAAGGGACCCACAAGGATTGCCAGGTACAACTCCTACTTTCACACCTATGTTTTTAGTGTTTAGTCCATTCTAATAATATAGAACAAGGACATTTATTTTATGTTTGTCTACCATGAATAGAGAATTGTATCTAGTCTAGTTTAAGTAATGTCCACCATGGGATCAGAGCACAGATCCCAGATTTCTTACATTTCCTCATGCTGGGTTTCTTAAACCTCTCCTCCAAGGTGGGAGAACTCAGGCTTGACTGTGCTTCTGGGGCTCAGTGCAAATCTTGTAGGGATTTCTGCTGCCAAGAATTCACCAGTGCTATCAGTAGCTGTCAATGCCTTGGCTCAGTTTAGTGCTATGGCAGGGGATGGGGATTGGGTGACCTTTAATGTCACTTCCAACCCAAACCATTTTATTATGATTCTATTTTTTTTTTTGGACACTATATTTATGCTGATGGTTCTGCCAGCAGAATGAATCAGAATTCTTGAATTCTTCCAGTACTTTAGAGAAGGCAGGAGCCACTCCAGATGTGATCTTCCACTTGGATAGCAGTGACCCAGGTGTTTCTGAGCTTATAGGAGTGTCATCCTAAAAGATTTGATAACTAAAAAATAACTGTTCCCAGGCTGACTCTCAGTGAATCTACGGGAGTGAGCACCATCAGGAAGTGTCTCCTGTAAAAACAGAATCATGGAATGATTTGGGTTGGATGGGATTTTAAAGCTCATCCAGTTCCAACTCCCTGCCATGGGCAGGGACTCCTTCCACTATCCCAGGCTGCTCCAATCCCCATCCAACCTGGCCTTGGACAATTCCAGGGATGGGGCAGCCACAGCTTCTCTGGGCAACCTGTGCCAGGGCTCCACTACACTCATAGTAAAGAATTTCTTCCTAATATGTGACCTAAATCTGTCCTACTTCAGCTTAAGGCCATTCCTTCCTGTGCTTTCACTGCATGCCCCTGTGAAAAGTCCCTAATAATCAGAAGCACCCCAGAATACACAATTTTCCTGAAGATGCTTCCCAGGGCTGACAGTATGTCGTCCTTCTTACCTGCCTTGCAATCTTATGCTTGGAATCACAGAATTTCACCCCCAGCAACAGGCAGATATTGAAACTCAAACCCTTGTCTCTCTCTTTTTTTTTTTTTTTTTTTTTTCAATAGCATTGTTTTCTTTCCAGGAATTTTTATCTTTATTTTCTTCTGGAAATTGCCATATTCTGTAAACAGATCCTGACACAGGGGTAGATTCTGGAAGATTTTAATTTTGCTTGAATGAAAAGTGTATCTCAGCTGCTAAGGGTAGCTTTCAGGGCAGGAAAGTGATTGCATCATAACTGTAGGGAAAAAAACCTACCACTGGCTGCCAGACACTTAAATCCATTAATAACCTTGAATGGACACATTGCTGTGTGTGACTTTGATGCTACCCAAAACCTGAGCTGATTGTCCATGTTTGACACATATTTTGGATGATGTTTATCTCCTCCTGAGCATCCACTGGCCTTTTATCCCTCCTGAATAAATCCCAGTCTTGGGCACAGGGGCCTTTCCCTCAATGCATGTCTTTATACATGTGAAATTGCAAACACTGAGCAATCCAGCATAATCCATTTCTAACCTTGGCTGGGTCTTCAAGCTCTTGTTATAGCACAGAAAAAGAGGGAAAACCATGAATATTTAGCCAAACAGCCAAATAAACATTGGTGAAGAAAACCATGGCTGAGGAGGGTGGATTGGAATAAAGGGGTTGGTTCAATTATAGAAGAGATTCTGACCAGGACAAAAAGATTTCCTTTAGTCTTGAGGAAAAAAAAATTTACTGGGGCAATAGCAAAGAAAATGAGTAGCTGTGGAAGCAATACTTGTTCTATCCATCACTGCCCATTTTTAGCCACAGGTTATCAAAGAACTGGAGAAATGGTTCAGGCATCAGTGGTGCCTCGAGAGAGGATTAGGGCTGTGCACCAGCTGCCAAGAGTGAACTGCTTATGTTTTAATTTCTTCTGGCTGGTCAGTGAAATATTGGTCTCTCGTATGAACTGAGGTGCCAGAGGATGGTCAGTGTTCCTTAAATTAGCAGAGAAGGGCCTAGGAGGGATCACAAGGATTCAGGGGTTTGTGAAATACTGAGGAAGGTAATATTGGGTAAAAACTGCTCCATCCTTCATGGCAAAGCAGTGAGCCAGCAAAGTTCTGGCTGTGCAATTGCTGGCAAAACCTCACTTTTTCAAAGGAGGGACGTTTCCAGCTATAGCTCTTACACTCAGAGTCACTTCTCAGAGCCCACTCTAAGGAGTAAAGATCCAGGTTATGTAGGAAAATAAATATTGACAGAGGGGAAGGTGTCAGCAGCTGTGGAGCAGAAGATCTCTGGAGGTGTCCCTTATCCTTGATTTCTCCAAGCTGCATCAGTGAGCTTTGCACGCCATCATTAATGAAGCCCTGCTTTGTGTGGCACAGCTGGGGATGGGGAAACAATTAAACAACTGATGGCAGGTGCTTCTGGTCATTCCTCAGGCCTCAAGGAAGTCCTGTAGGGAATTCAAAATACTGTTATGGAAATAAATATACTTCAGTAATCTTACTGAGAATTCAGTTTTATTTACCATTTAGTGAAGCTGAATCAAAGAGTTTCAATGAATCATACAAGACACTGAATGGATTGGGGTGAAGATTGAGGACTGAACCACTGTCCTCTGATCCTGGCACATAATTGGTCTCATGACAGCAGTCTGAGAGAGGAACACAAAGACATGACCATGTCCTGATGGAAATTTTGCCTTGAATAAAAAAATACTTCATCAAAAACATTAGTCCTAGCCAAACTCATTGTCCAGTCATCACAGGATATCATACAGTATGCTGCTACTCCTGAATCGGCACTTCAGGCTGCTTTTCTAAGGGAAAATATGAATTTTTGGTCCATTGTGTATGTAATGTCACTATGTAACACATACTTCACAATAGTTTCCAACAGCAGTGGTAAAAGAAAGGAAAGACAAATGTTATTTATGGATGGCATGCGACAATTTCAATTGAAATTCAGAAAGGATGTTGTTCAGGGAGAAATTCCCTACCATTAAATATTCTTTGGGCAGCTCCAGCAGACAGCTTCCTCCTCCTTTATCTTGCCTGCAATGTTATTTGCATTGTAGCAACTGAAGGCTGCAGGTAAGGGCTGCATTTCCTCACCTCATGAGTTCTGGGTGAATTTCAGGAGCTGATGTTCTGCTCTGGGTGAGATTTCAGGTCCTGGTGTTCTGCCCTGGGCTTCCCAGGGATTATCCTCCAGTCCAAGCTTCTGTTGCAGGATGAGGAATGAGCACAGGTCAGTTGGGAATATGCCTGTTCTAAACTGAATTTAACCTGGTTCCCCAGAAAAGAAAAATTATTCCTCTTCTTGCTAAGAAACAAGTCTGAAGGGAGTTTTTTGGGCTGTGTTCTGATGGATGTGAACATGTGAAAACTTGTGGTGGGTTAAGAGACCTCTCATGCTGTGTCTGTGGTGGAGTTCCTCTGCCTTTGCCTTGATGGTAGAGAGAGCAGAGCCCAAATCTTTCCATCTGTTTATCTGGGATGAATCATGCAAGGCATCCAACCCAGATTTTTATGTTCACTCTTCGTATATAGATCAAACCTCATGCTGTATACACTGCCAGCACATTATGTAATTATTTGAAATTTATTTAACCTCTGACTCACTAATCTTACCTAAAACTTGGAGCCAAATACATGGAGCCAACCACTCCTGTCCCTTCCCCACTCACCCAGCACCTGAAAAGCTGATTTATTGTTGCTCCAAACTTAATGGCAAATAATTTTATCTTCCTCAGCCTCCACAGAGACCTTCCCTAGCAATTAATGTTTACCATAAATGTTTCATGAGAAGTAAATTAGTAGGGACCAAATCATGTTTCAGGCATTACAAACTACTGCTTAGGAGTTTTTATCCAAAGGTAATGGGTGGATATGAAGGGAATGTGTAGCTCCCTGTTGCTGTGAAACGAGACAAATTGCTCCAAAATGACCCTTTGAAATTCACTATGTTTAGTCTAAATTGAAAATTCTGAAATGCACTGGAGTTGCTAATTGTTGATGGCAAGGCTGCTAAATATGTAAATTTCTAATTAAAATATAAATTAATCCTCACAAATGAATACCTGCTATCTGCAGAATGATGAGCAGAAGTTTTCTGCCATTAATTAATGTTATCGCCTATTAACTTTATTTACATAAGTACATAATTCATGCTGCTTTGCTTTTTCTGATATGCAGCAGTAGGCTTTTTTTTTTTCTTTTTGCATCACTCTAAAATAATTACTGCTCTTTTGAACTTTCCCAGTGTATTTTAGGCTTTCTGTGTTGCCTTTTAACATGTAAGTTAATTGGAGGTATTTTTCCTTTATGAACTCTTACTTGATGTCATGGGGTAGGAGGAGGAAGAGTTGGGAATTGCTTTGAGACATCCCCAAATAAAACAACAGTCACTGCCCATTATATTCTGTCTTAATGGATTAGGTAATTATTTACCATTCCCAGCTTTGATATATTTTTTATAGGACAGTTGAATAGAATATAACTGTTACATTAAGAGATTATAAAGTTCTTTCTGGATTAATAAAGCATAATAAAAGCACTGGCATTCAGCTTGTAGGCATAAATATGTATAATGATATTGTCTGTACTTCAGGCTGCTTTTCTAAGAGAAAATATGACTTTTTGTCCCATTGTGTACGTAATGTTAGCATATAATAAATAGCATGCAATGAATTATCATCAGCAATGGCAACTGAAAGGAAAGAAAAATGTTATTTATGAGTGGGGCTGCAACAATTTTGACTGAAAATCAACAAGGGATTCTGTTCAGTAAGAAATTCCCTGCCATCAAACATCATTATCTGGGCACTTTCCCAGTTTGTTCGTTAAGTGCCATTCCCAAACTGCCCTTTGAATGCAGCTGATGAATTAATTTTCCCTCCTCAGGTGCAGCTGCCTGCAGGAAGGCATCAACCACCACAAATTCATGCAAAGCTGTTCTGCTGACTTGCCTGTGTCTCCTATTCCTCCCCAGGGCCAGCTCCACGCCTGCACTGGATCCTCTCTCTGTGGGGAACCATTCCCTAACAGCAGATGGGATAAACAATCATTTTCCTAAGCAAATCAAGAGACAGAATCCACTCCAGCCTTTCCCACTGGGAGCAATTCCCACTTTCCAAATGCCACATGCAAAGCAAGTCCTGCCAAGTGTTTTTGCAATCTGCTGCTCCAGCCTGGGATTTGTTCCCTCCCCACCATGACTTGTGGAGCCTGGCTTGTCCCAGCCTCCTGTTTACTGACACCATTAACTTTTATGGAATTACAGTGGTAAATGTTTATGGCCAGTCTTTGCTGGATTAATCTTTTATGAGGTTTTCACTGAACACAACTGCATGTTCTCTGACCAGAACCTTGCAGGAACCTGGGAGGCATTAAAATGAAAATTCACACCACTCCTGAATGGAATTCTCTTTCTGAGAATCCCAAGCACTGGGTGAAATGGGAATCACCCAACCTGATAGCAACTTAACCCCCAGAGGAAATCTGCCCAGGATGGGACAAATCCACAATGGACTATTCTATGCTGAGAATTGTTCTCCTCCTTTCCAATTGTGATCATCTATTTAATGAGTAAAGAAATGAAAATGGGACTGCTTGAGTTTATTATCAAGTATCACTCAGGGTTTTATATCACAGTGCCTGCTGAGATCTGCAATTAAAGCAAAAAAAGAAGAGTTCATTTCACAACAGGAGTTCAGGGTTTCTTGATACTGTTTGGTTTGGTGTTTAAGATTGTTTATTGCCTTCACAGTGTATGAGCTTCATCTGAGAGCTGCTGTTATTTTGAAACCTGCTCTTTTATTTAAACTAATATTTAGGATGTGGAAGATGTTCCTAGAAGAGTTCTTGTGGAACTGGCAAGGCCAGGTCACTTTTCAGAGAAAGTTTCAGGTCAGATTGTAAGAAGCACTACTGGTCAAAGAGCAAACTCACTGTATCTCCCTCCAGCCTTGCACCATTCAGACTGATAAGGGGGTTACAAACCACTGGAATATAATCACAGTGGTTCCAGTTAACTTTCCTGTGAGGTGCCATGCTCTGCAATCCCATGCCATGGAATCCCACTCATATTGGCTGGAAATTAAATTGCTTAGAGAGTTAGACTGAATTGTGCACTGACAGCTGACTCCAATTCACATTCCAGCCTCTCTTGCTCTAGGGATCCCACCC
Organism: Catharus ustulatus; assembly: GCF_009819885.2. Taxonomy (NCBI): domain Eukaryota; kingdom Metazoa; phylum Chordata; class Aves; order Passeriformes; family Turdidae; genus Catharus; species Catharus ustulatus. The sequence continues at coordinate 160,887,522 of NC_046221.1, forward strand.
TACTGTAGCCCTCCTCATCCATGTAAATGGTCCCTCTACTTCCACTGTTTCTGTAGGATTTGCACACAGGTAGCCTCCCATGGTCTCCCTTTTCTCTTTCAGACATTTCTTGGATACTCAGCTGCTAAAAATCACCATCCTTCAGTGGACTGCAGTGGAACCATGCCAATTAAAAATGTTTGAAGAACTGGCAAATTAAACTACTTTAAATCTATTTTAGTGTGCTGTTCCATTCTTACTTTAAAATTTTAACTTTTTGATTACTTTCTCATTTAAAAGACCAGCAATCTTTTAGGAAAGGAATGTAGTGAATACAGATCTGTGGATTTTTAAATCCAATCAAAAATTCTGGTAGGCACCATTTTATAACACCCTAATTAATGACAAGAAATTTCTTTCTCTGCAGTATGTGATTTGTGAGACAAATGCCAGACCTTATGGGCTGTTGATCTGCCCAGAATGGCAGGTTTAGGTTTGATACTGGAACAAAAATCTTTATTGTGGGATTGTTGGACAGAGACATTGGAACAGGCTGCCCAGAGAAGATCTGGATGTCCCAAGTGTCCAAGGCCAAGCTGGACAGGGCTTGGAGCAACCTGGACTAGTGGAAGGTGTCCTGCCATGGAAGGGCTTGGAGTGAGAAGATCTCTAAGCTCCTTTCCAACCCAAACCATTCTATCATTCTGTGACTTTACTTACACAGAGAAGCTTCCCAGACAATTTCTAAATTTGTAAGTCTCATCCTTCACTAATGTTCAGAAATCTCTTGAGCTGAAGGAAGCAGCTGTTTGAAAGTGCTCAGAGACAGTACGTAACACTTTAGGATGCACAGTAAAAAAAGAATCATTGCTCACTACAAATTTCTTACATCTTGAGTTATCCAGAACTTATCTATACTTGATGAAAATTTTCCCTTCTGTTTTTTAAAAAACCACAAAGAAATTTTCCAGTATAATATTCTACAATAGCTTTACAGCTTCTGTAGAGTCTTTCATCTGGACTTCTCAGGATGAGCAAAAATTCTACCACATTTATTAAGGATGCACTTTCATTGCTCAGAACATGCTGAAGAAACAAAGCTGGATGATGTTGCATTTACATAAAATCAGCATTTCTAACTGTAGCAGTGCTCAGAGCACTGGGCTGGGTGTGCAGACAAAGGGTTCCTGCTGAAGCCCAAGCAGGGCTGTGACTCTTTGGTGTTTGATGATGTGATGATCCTGAGCTGTTCCATGCTTTGTTAGGAAGATCAACCTCCTCAAAAAAAATCTGATTTTCTTTTATTGAAAGGCAGTATTGTCAATATGTTATTAATGATAAATAGTTGTTAAAAAATAATTTTAATTTTTAAATAGAGTTTTACTTTTTAAAGTTACATTTTATGTTTTTACTATGTACATGTCTAACCTTGAGCTGCTTGTACATGCAGTGGGGGAAAATGGGCTTCCAGCTCATCAAATGTGTTTTGGTAAATAACCTTAGGGAGTCTGACTCCTACAGAGCAAAACCAGGTGAGATTGCCCTGCATTTTTCCGGGCATCTGAGCTCTCTCCTCTCCTTGCTGCATTGGTGGAGTCCACTCAGCCCCCTCCCAGCCTGTCAGAAATGCAGCACATTTCCCCACGGGTGGAATTCAGGGAGATGTGTCAGGATGTAGGAGAGCTGCTGGGGGAAGGATGCAGCAGAGCTGGCTCGTTCAATCACAACTGTTGGAAATGACATTTCGAAGGCAGCAACAGGCAGCACTTAACATTTACGAGGAATTGCCTCCTTGCACCCCTGGGGCATTAAGTGTTCATTGCTGTCTGCGTGGGAGGGGTGGTGTGTGCAAAGTGCAATTTGCAGCACACAGTAAGTGTTTCTAAAGGTTTTTTGAATGCCAAGAGATTCTTTTTGCTTTGTTCCTGGAGAGGATTTTTTCACTTGCAGAGAGAAAAATTAGCAAAATATATGTAGAGTGAAATGTGGAGCTGGAGAATCCTTTATCCAGAATTATGATGCTGTTTTAATGTGGTTTACCAGAAACCACATAAAATCTATCAGATTCTCAAGCTTTTTTGTCAACACAATTTGCACTGAAAACTGCCCTGTTTGGCAGCTGTCTACATACAAGATTTAATTCCTTCATCTTATATCTGCCATCAAGACTAAAGTCCAACACAGAACTTTGCTGTTCCTTGTGAATAAAGACAGCAAAATATCATCTCATAGATCAAGTTTCTGAGAGATTCTGGAGGTGTTCTCTTCGTATTCCAAACCTGATCTTGAGAAAAGTGGAGGAGAAAAAGTTAAACTCTTGTGCTGTTAGTGTTTCGTGGTGGGATATAATTGTGACCCAGCTTAACTGAGGAGGTGTGCAGCTTCACAATATAAATGCTCTGCATCACAAAATAAATGTTGTGTTGGTGCTATACATTTCTACATCTCAGACTTCTGTGTCACTTCAATCACAGGCTCTGCATTAGGCCTCCAATTACAACCTCTGCATTTCCCTTGTTTATTGTAAAAGCTGGAATGCTCATAAACCCTGAGGAGCATTGCAAGAACATGAGGGCAAGGCTGAAAATCCCCTTGTTGTCTCCTGTCTGTCTGCTCCTAGACAAATTCCCTGAGGAATCACAGAATGTTGTCCTTCTGGTGTTTTGTGAACTAGGAAACAAACAACATGTAGACTTCTCAAGCTGTAGAGGCTGCAGATAAGCGCCAAGAAATGGTCTGTGAGTGGCTTTATTTACATTTACATCAGCCCAGCCAAGGATGAGCAATTATGAATAAATGTTGTGAGGGAGAGTAGAAGCTTCAGAACAAAGCTCAATGAAGAAGCCCTGCTGCTGACTGTGAGGGTCAGGAAGAATTCATTTTTGTATTGAAACTCTTTCACTGGAATGGGTTTAAATAAAGCTAAAACCTTTCTTGCCTCAGATTTTTGGGAACAGCTTGAATTTAAGAAATCACTTTGGCTCAAGTGTTAAGGATGACAATTCAGATCTATTTATAAAAATGAATTATTTATTGAACATATAAGAGGTAATGGATGAAAAACCTTAATCAGAGTTACTGATTAGTGCACAGTCTAAAACTGGAAGAATTACTAATAGATTACAACATAATCTAAAACAGTGCTCTATATTAAGGTATCTGCAGTAAATCTAGCAAAAGAAATGGTATTGATTAGGACCTGAATGCAATTTACAACAAAATGATGATAATCTACAGATTCCTTCACTCAATCTCTGGGAGGAACCACAGAGCAGCATCTTCACTCAAGGGAGAAACTCCAAACTTTTCCAGAGAAATTTGCAGAAGATTTCCACTTTGTGAAAGTTTGGTGTGGCTTTCATAGTTGTAAATGGAGTGTCTGTCAGTCAGAAATCCAGCTTATCTTGTTAAATCTCACTTCAACACTCAGATGTTTATTTTCCACTGGGAGATGCCAGACCAGTGTTAACCCCATGGCACCAAAATAACTCCCTACAAGACAGCTTGTCCTGCTTGACATCTGACTGGATAACAATCAACAGATAAGCTCTTGTGGAGGGTTAGATGCCCTGCTACAAATGTCAAAGCTGTTCTGAAGGATTAAACTCAAGAGATGTTTTTTAAGCTCTTTCTCCAAAGAGAAAGCGCATTCTGGGCCATTCTTAGACAAGCAACAAAAATCATACTTGTGTCCACAAAATCATGGAATGGTTTGGGTTGGAAGGGACCCCAAAGATCATCTTTTTCTGACCCTCTTCCATGGGCAGGTGAGGCCCTGGCTCAGGCTGCCCAGAGAAGTTGAGGATGTGCCATCTGTGGAAGCATTCAAGATCAGGTTGGATGGGGCTTGGAGCAACCTGGGATAGGTGGGAAGGGACCATGAAGAGACATCCCTGTCCATGGCAGGGGGTTGGAACTGGATGGTCTTTGCCATCCCTTCCAACCCAAACTATTCTGTTATTCTGTGATTATATGATCAATAAATAGAAAAAGGCATTTGGCAGTCCCCTGTGACCTCCCTGTCTGTCATGTGAGAGCACAAACCCTCTGCCCAAATCCAGATGAGATGTCCCTCATGCTTGAGCCCTTCATCCTACCACAGGAGGCTTCAAGGTGTTCATGTGTGTGTCTGAAATTTGAAGTCTTCCATGGATTTCTTCCACTCTCTTTCACGACCATCTTGGTAACCTGTGTCCAGAACATGATTGTTGTTTTCATTCCCCATCTCTGTCCATTATGACACTCAAGGCCTTTCAGTGCAGAAAAATCATGGCATTTTGCTTCTGTCTGAATGAATATTTCAGTAGTAAACCAGGAAATAATCAACTGTGTGAGCTGTGCTTCAAATTAAAATCCTTATGCTACATAAGAGGGCAGTTGTTTCTTTCTCACCCTGTTTGGTTTGTGGAGAGTTTTAACATTTTTTACTCTACCAAAGCAAATCACTTTCTGTGATGGGATTCTTTTTTTCTCCCTTTACAACCTCGGCATGTTGAAAAAAAAATGGAAGGACAATCAATGCCAGCTGAAAGATGGATACATCCTCTATTGAGTAAACAAAGTTACTGTGTATTGGCAAAAAGTTCCCTGCATTGGATTCTTCATTGGGCTCAGTTGCCAGCTCCAATAAATCAGAATGCTGGACTTCTACTTAGTCAATGTTTCTAGACAGCAGTGAGAGAGCCTCGTATGTTAAAGTGTAATGAATCGTATCAGTGAGTGAGTCTACTCCCAGTCCCTGTTAGAATCTATCAATATAACAAAGTGGCTGTCACCCTGATGTACAGACAGACACCTCGTCTGACTGATGGGTGCATCCCTCCCTCCCTGAAAATACCCTGAGCTGGCTGAAGAGGAAAGTATCTTTTTTTTTTTTTTTTTTTTGGCCACATGGGCCTGCATTTGAGGAATATGCATCCGGAGGAGAAGGTTAGAAGGTTTTGTGGGGGAGAACAAGGGGCTTGGATTATGAAAATGTTTAAACTACAGGTTTTAGCCACCTAAATCCCTGGGGCTGGGAAATCCTCTTCCCACACTGATTGATCAAGGCCTATTTTTATCAATTACTACAACTTAGTTTAATTTGGATCAGAGGGATGCCTGAATAGTCCATCAAGAGTTGAAATTTAGCCCACTCTGGGGATTTTTTTGGTGGAGTTTTTGCCTTAATACATCTAGAATAAGTGAGATGAGTTACCTCTGGTGAGGCCCAATGAAGAGGCAGGGATAACTGTACAAAATAGCCATGTCTGTTTTAAACTACTGTATTAAGCAGGATGCAGATGATTAGGCAAGAAGAAACCTCTTTGGCTAGAAGAATTTGTACAAAGTGGGTAAGGATTTGGGTTGGGAAGAGCAGCAAAGAGGAGGTCACCAGCCAGCTTCAGTGGTCAACATAAGCCAGAGTCAAGTACAGAATTGTTCATTGATGGATGGGGCCTTTGCCTGGCCCTGCTGCCTTTCCTTCAGCATTGGAGAATACCTGTCACCTCTCTGTATCCTCCCCAAAGTACTTTGAATAATTAGTGTTTTCAACCACCTAGATGGAAGATGGTGAACATAAATTTGAAGTCCTAATGAGAGCATAGAAACTCACATGGATAATTTTTGGTGATCGTGTCCTAGAAGCTGGGCATTGGATGGGGGGGAAAATTTATTTTTGGTTTCCAATTTGATGACTTCTTAATATAACTGGCAAAACTTTACAGTCTGCTCTAGTGCATATTCCCTTGAAACTTACCACAGTAAAACTCTGCAGTTGTTTTCCTGTAGAATCAGTTTATCTCATGCTTAAAGAAATTAGCCTGTTTTGTCCTCAGGCTCCATGCAGGAAGCAGATGGAGCTTTCGTGTTTTGCCACAAAAAATATTTGGCCTTATCATAAGGAGGCACTTGGCAAGAGAGATGGTAAAGTTTGGATCTGACAACCTTGGAGTTCCTTTCTAACCTTAATGATTCTATGATTCTATAAAGCGCTGGTGCAGGTGTCCCAGCTGAGTGTCACCACAGGAGATGCTCCAATACTGTTTGTGATGGGCATATTCTCAAGACTTTGTTGGCACAACCAGCAGTTACCATGCTGGCTGTAGGCTGAGATTTTTTTGAGAGTAGCCTCTTCCTCATGAGTAAAATTGGCTCCTTTCTCAAGACACCCACTGTAATCTTCTTTAAACAGAAAATGGTGGCATGTGAGGAAGAACATGAAGGAAAGGATGGCTTGGAGACTGAACTGTGCTCCTGTGCAGGAAGCAGAACAGGCTGAGGTGCTGATTTTCCTTTTGCTTAAGAAATCTGAGGTACAAATCTGTCTTGGGGAGTCCCTTCATAACTTCTGTGCTCACGAGTTCATGTTTGCACTTGGTCAGGAAATATTAGGAAAGGACATGAAACTCTCAAAACCTGCGCAGTGTTTTTGAAGAGAAGTTATTTTTGAAGACAAAATTTTAAGGGTGTTTTGTAGAGAGTGCCAGATGCACTCTCAGGGAGTGCCAAGTGACTTAATCTCCTCTAAAAGATTGCCCCAAAGCTGATTTTGTTAACTAAGGATACTTTATGTTCAGCCCTTTGCTCAGTGATTCATTTTTCCCCAGAGGGACACATCTGCTGCGTGAATTCTGCGCAGAATCTGATTTCTGATACATCTCAGGATATGCATCATCAGATTGTTTGAAAATCAGAATGCACACCCTCCACTGGCACCAGGAGCCAGTGAAAAGCCAACTGCAAGATACAGGCACAGGCTGAGCCATTGCCCTGTTCAGGTCCCAGATGGAATCTTGACATCAGATTCACGTTAAACTTCAGGTAATGTAAACCTGGGTGTTCCAGCCTGAGGCTTAGAAACACATGGTGCTATGGTTGGATGGGAAGCAATACATTTGAAAGCTAAAAGCAAAAGAGATTTGGAAAGCTGATATTGAGGAATTGTTCTAGCATTTATTGATTGAACATGACCTTTCAGCTTCCCTATAGCCTGATGAGGGAGGGCTGAATTGCTCAGAAGAAGACAAAGACATAATTTTGTCAGTTCTTAAAATCTTTTATGTTTTCTGTCAAGTGTCACCTTCACTCTGCCCAAAAATACAAGTCAGAGGACCCAGCCCATGAGCACAATTCCTCATAGACCTTCAGATCAGAATATCCTGCAAGGCATCACTGCAAGGATCACTGAAGTCCAGCTCCTGATATCTCACTGCAGTGGGCATCAGTGACCTGCATAATCTGATGTCTGAGAGAGCTGAGTTTCCTCATCATAGTGTTGATAAACCAATCTCAGTCCCTTGCCCCCACTTCACAGATTTTTCCCAGCTGGTCCCAGTGGAAACTTCCTGGCACTTATCCTGCTAAATTTGGTGGTTATGCTGCCAAACTGGTGTTGTGAAAAGCTTTGTTCTGCAGGGGAGATGAGATTTGACATGTGCAGCCCTGACTCTCAGGGGAAATGCCCTTTCCACAAAATTTCAGCAGGCTGGTTGTTCTGCTCTGCCATGTAGAAAGGTGGTTCTGCCAACTTCAAAAGCTGTTCCTTGTTTCTGTCATCTGACACAGAATAAACAGTTTGTTTTGTTCCATGTATTTAATTAATCTTGCCTTTTATTTCTGTTCAAAAAGCCACTTTGATTTTTTTTTTAAAAAAATCTGTATCCAGAAAAGTTCTGTGAATATTTCATGCCAACAGATTTCATACACGCCTGCTCCTGGACATTCACCACCCCTGCATGACAGAGCAACAGAGCCAAATGGAGTTTTTTTAATTTTCTGACTGAACATATAAAAATGGATTAAAGAGTTTTGGAGGTTGATATGAATCATTTGAATACTTCATTTTGAGTTGAGCTGATAGTATGAGAAAACATACTTTTTTGAGTCCTCCTCACAAAATCATGGATAAGTTTTTCTAAAGGTGGAGTAAAGGAAGCGCACTCTTGTTCTCTGGGCAACCTGTGCCAGGGCCTCACCACCAGATGTTGGTATGAGCTGACAGGTATTAAGGAAGAAAGAAAATCTAAATGGCAGAAGAAAGCATGTGAAGGCATAAGGTCATGCTTGATTTCCTTCTGCTCTTCACAGAGTCCTTTGAGCAATGTGAGACTTTGACACCTTCTAATATTTCCTTGGATTCCCTCCTGCCACGTTTTAGCAACACTCAGTTTGTGGCACCTTCTTTATCACATCAGTCTGGCACAACAACTGGAAGTGTCTCAGATGCATTAAGATTCCTGATCTATCACAAAAAAGCCTCTTTTTAGGCAATTCTTTTTAGGCCTGGTGTCCCAGGCCATGATTCAGTCTAACATAAATGTGGCTATCAGTTCCCAGCACAGCTGATGAAGATGCAGTCAGTGCAGACAGTGGATTTTTGGGATGATTTGTCTCACCATGAAGTACCAGTGGTTTCTGGAACAGAAACATCAAAACCCAACAGGTCAGTGAATGGAGGAGAAACCAGGTATAAGCCTTATGAAATCCAGGTTTGCTATGATACCTTTTCTTTTTGGATTTTATCCTGGAAAGAGCTCAAAGCGTGGGATTCAGCTACTTAACTTTAGTTATGTTCTGTGAAGATTTTTAGGTGTGGTCTGATCCACCGGACTCATTTTATACCAGCTGGCAAGAAATGAGTGCTCTAGGGCCAGATGTATCTGATGGATTTTAAATATCTGAATAGACCAGATGAAACAGGTCCCAAAAGTGAGTGTGCTACTAATTAACACATCCTTTTGGCCAGCCATAAAATTCCACAAAACTGTAACTCTGAAGCATTTACTGCCAAATATGGCTTAAGCTGCCTTAGGCTTTGTTTCTGCAGGACTGATGGGGCAAAACGAGGGAGGAGGACAGTACAGGCTGAAAGATGGAAGGCCCACTAAACATAATTACCTAAAAAACTCTATGAAAAATGCTGCAAGTGAAGCAGCCATAAATACATTAGGGAGACAAAGCCAATACACATTAAAGATTCATGTAGTGCTATTCATTTGTGCTCTCTCTTTTGGCTCTGGATAGGCAGATCTATGCATTTAAGACCAGGTAAAGTCCTTTTAATGATGGACACAGACTCATAAATCCCAGGAACACCTCCATAGCTCACCAACCAGTGCATTTTACCCCTCTATTTGTTTTCCCATAGGATTAGAAAAGCAGATGTGTTATACTTTAAACCTACCTTCTGACTTATGTATTTTAATGTGACTTTTAAGGGGTCAAACACTATTTTAAAATAAATAGCATTTCTATGTGAACTGTTTTGGCAAGTGACACCCCCCTCTCCCAAATATCACAGGTTCACAGAAAAAAATTTGCAAGATTGGAAAAAATAAAGAGGCCACTTGGTCTGTCCCTCTGGCACCTGGGAAACAGATACAAAAGAGGACGTGAGGACGTAAAATAGGCAGATAAAACGTGAAAGCCTCCACCCTACAGATTGCAACAATGATATGAAATACACACAAAAATGATTTAAGAAATTGAGAGCTTCAAAGTGACTATATCAGTTTGCTAAGGTCTATTGGGGTGTTGATCTTAAAAGTAGGGGAGCAAGAAGGAAATAAAAAACCAAACCACCAGCTGAGCTACCTAAAGTGAGGAGTAAATAACAGCATGTTACAATTTCTTCACCACACTGAGAAGCAGAAGAGATTTTTGAGCACTAAATTGCCTTGTGAAAGAGTATATAAAACAAAGGTGGAAAAGAAAGAACATTCTACTCTAAAGCCCAAAGAAGAGATGGCCTCATAAACTAAAAATTACTTTTTCCATGCTTCAGGAAGGAGCTCACCTGCTGTGAGAACCCTTTCTTCAGTCTTCCTTTTCCCCCAGGATCTTTCACACACTGAACCTTATTTTGCTATTAAGTTGTTCCCTTTCTACAGTATTTACTTATTAGTGTGCATGCATTGATAGAAATTATTTAATTAGCTAATGTTATGAAGAACCTGGAGATGCATTTGTTATTGTAAATATGATGAAGTTTTAGGTGTTTTGCAGGTAACCAAAGCTTCATGTTCAAGGAGAAGTTTTCTTCTGAATGTGTGGAGAAGGAGAAATCAATCCCTTAATCGAGATGTCTGCAGGGGATGTCTATCTGCCCCATGCTTCTTAGAAAATCAGTAGAGAGAAGGAGGTTCCTGCAGAAGGTGATTTAGATGTGTAGCTGTTCTAGATGGTAACAAATTCTGAGTGTGGACAAGCACTTTCAGGTGGACAGAGATATTCTGTCAGACCTTCTTTTCTGGAAAGAGAAGGTCTGTCCAGCCATAAATGCCAGAATGAAGATGCTAATTAAATATAATGCAAGTCTGTGCATATTTTCTGCTTCAAAGTGAACAGATCTCTCTAAATTATTATGTACTTTCCAACACTGAATAGCAGATGATATAATAAAGGAGTTCTCAAGCCAGCAATTAAGCACTGTGATCCCTTTGATGAATGTTAGATAACAACAGAACTGTCTCATTTTGCTGCAGCTTTCTCTTAGTGTCTAAATGACATTTCATTTTTGTCCCTCTTTAGGGAACATGCTGCTTCTGACAACCAGCTCTGTGCTCTGTATTCAAACAACTCCTCTGCTTATGCAAACCAGTTGGCATGAAAATGCAGTAGTGCATGGGATGCAATGCCATGACCTCAAAAACTGGCAGCCTGGGGACAGAAAAAGAGAAAAGGTGCTGAACTGTAGCACCCTGCACTCATTGTTCATATCTATTGAATCAGAAAGGGATTATTGGGTCAAACCTAAAAGCCTAGAGCATGTGGTTTCTCCAGAAGCAATGAATGAGAGTAGTGTGAATTATAGAGGGAAAACATGCCAGGTGTTTGCAACCTAAGAGACCTTTGAGAATTTCAGGAATTCGGATGTTTTCAGTTGGGCAAATAGTGTTGCTGGTGCTGGTGAGATGCCTTTGAATATTCCCCCACTATGGTTGTTATGTAATTTTTCTGCTTTCTCATTTTCTGCTGCTCCCAGAATACTTGGGAGAAGGATTCAGCAGAGCAAGGAGAACCTCAGAGTGTTTAATCCTTGAACCCATAAGCTGCTGGTGCCTCTAATTTCTTTCCAGTTGTCTTTGGCCTCTGCAGAAACAAATGAGCTGTGATTAATGCTGATGAAAGCATTAAGGAGATGATTTCCTCTCCTCCCACCAAAATTATTGACTGGAACGCAGTCTGAGGAAATCCAATTAAAACTATATAATATGTCTGTATTTCCTTCACCATCTATTTAAAGGATGGATAAGGGGCATCTGCTATTCCCTTTCTCTCCATTATTTAGGTTGTAAAGAAGGTAGTCAAAGCTGTTCTTGAGTATCAGTTCTGTTACACTTCACACATTTATCTCATTTTTAACAGGTGTGGGCAAAGAACTTTCTCTGTTTAGCAACAAATAACAAGATTCTGTTGTACTGTGTGTGCTCTGGGTGACTTCACTAATGCTGTGTTACCTATTAAATTAAGATATGAGGACTGGGATTGAAGAGAAGTGGGTAGAACTTGTAAATTAAAATATTTTCCCTCAATCATTTGGTCATGACCCTTTCTCTTCTGAAAACTCAACATCCTGCGCTGTTCTGTGGATGGGATATATTTTAACAGGTTCATAAATAAAAAATAATTTCCTTTGGAGTTTAGATAGTAATTTCCAATTGTCCACAGCAATAGTAATTTAATCTGTAAGGGGCTGTAAATGTGGAACTTCCTTACACAGGATATCTCTTTAATAAGAAGAATAAGTTTTCATTTGTTTCTCTGCTGAAAGAAGAACAATTTTCTGCATATAAAGACTTATCTGTAACTGATGTTGATAGGGAAATCTCCAAATAGCTCAGTATTAAGGAATGCTCAGTCCTGTGCCTTTTTTGCCACAGAAGTTTTTCTGTTGACTTCTGGGGAGCAAAACCAGGTCCATGGACACTTTGCATCCATGGCTCTGCCTACACACAGCAAGAAATTTTTTTTTCTGGCCAGATTTATCCTTATCAAAATAAATTCTTTAAAATGTCCTGGATCAACTACATTTTCTATTTCAACTGGCTTAGAAAAGCAGTAATTCTACAGGCCTGGCACTGTCTCAGGCCAAAGTTACTGTGGTTTAGGTGAACCTCTTGGGTTCTGATTTCAACTGTCCAGTCTCCTACTTGCGTCTTTCAAGCCTCCAATTTAGAAGTCACTCCTCCCTCAGAAGTTCCAAGAATTTCCAAGAATCAATCCTACAGGAGCTATTGCAGTATAGGAAGGGGTGTCCTGTTTTTCATTTGACTTTTCTATGGAGAGTGAAGGGTTACAGAGTCATTAACCCCTTGGCAGGTGACAAAGTGTCTTCTCCTGTTGCTTAAAATCAACAATCCAAAACTTGCAAGTGTTCAAATCATAACATAAAAAGCAGGTCTATAATGCAAGCTATCAGATTCCTCCATGGCTATGGTTAGACCCAGCACTGGATTTCTACAATTTGTGTAAGTTTAACAATTGGCATATCTAACAAATATTTTCCAATTAGAAGAGCAGTTGGTTAGGTAATTTCCCCCCAGGTTCTGCCCCACTGGAGCTGTTTCAGGGGCTTGCTTATAAGTTTTAGTGGAAAATAAAATGTGCTTGTCAGGCTTCTTAAGACTAAACAGAACTCCAACTATGTATTAGAATGGTTAGCTT